>NC_064645.1:539059353-539702166 GCF_023864345.2 Schistocerca serialis cubense
ACTGTGCATCCGACTGCACTATAGCATGTGAGACAGAATTCTTGGCCTCTCCCGCTTCAAGACAAAAAAAAAAAAAAAATTAAAAAAACCGACGCACCACGAAGGAACTGTCTAAATTTAACGGAAATCGGAAGTTGTGATGTACAGTCATGCTTAAAAGTATCCGAACGACCTGAATTGAATTTCGCCTGATTCGCATGCAACCCACATAACGCAGCTGTTTAGCAGGTCCTCTAATCGCTCCTTCGTACAGTCGTTTGACTATTGAAAATTTTTTCAACAAGTCACCACTATAAAACACTGCTCTGTATCGCAATAACTCAAGAAGTAAAGTAATACCACGATACCAGAAATATCAGGGAACCCATTATCGCAGATAAGACTGTCCTTAACGCTTGTAAGCTCACATTTATTGCAATAAATGACATAACTGAAATCTTACCCCTCTCATTATTACGACAGATAGCTAATGCACGTAGTACGTTCGTCGTATTCATGATTTACTCTTCAAAGTAACATACCGTACGTGTTATTTAACACAAAATGACATTAAAAATTTAAGTTATTCACGAGCAGCTAGTTGAGAATATGTATGAACTTCAAATGACACGAGGAACCGTCTCGTTCTGCATATGGATTCAAACCCATGTCATGCAGACTAAGATCTCGTGACTGACGGAAACTAACAGTCATTCCTGACTAGGCATACAGAGAGTGATATACCTAGATTTTAGACAGTATCAGTCAGCAAATATCAACTTTAAACTACATAACGTAAACATTTTTAACGGACGCGAATTCCCACCCAGCATTTGTTGTCCCTGTTAACGAACTGCGAGAGATGTTAAATATTGCTTCTTCACAAGTAAATTATTTGAAATGCCGTAAGACATAGCTTTGTGTAGGACAGGGATTCGAACCCAGAACCTTAACGGATTGTTATCGAAGCACAATCAACTGTGACATATCGGATTTTCTCGGCAGTAGGTAGGTGTTTTAACTGAAATGACGAGACGAAACATTAATTTTTTCCTTTCCAGGACTCCAATACGGTACCTATCGCAGTTATATTATAGAGAAAACGAACGTTTAATGTGGGTATGTTACACCAGCAGCGACATGTGAGAATGTTTGAACTGGAAGTAATATGATGAAGCGTTCAGTGCTGACTGGGAATCGAACCCCACACATGCCGTTTTTGACTATACACAAACAGACGTCAGATATCGAATTTTTCTCCACCAGTAGCAAGGAATAACATCTTTGCCCTTACAGTGATCTCGCAAATAGTTATATGTCTCACTGGGAGTCACAAACGTTGTATATCATTAGCGTTGACAACGAATGAAAATGCATTAAAAATCAAAATTATTATCCACCAGCAGAGAGGTGTTCTCATGCTAAAGCTTAATAATTCATAATGAAAACCTTAGTACCGGGCCAAGATTCGAACCCATTCACGCGCAATATGTCGAGATGTTGAGGAAACTGCTGTTTTGAACAAACAACAAATTGTAGTCAAGCTGTATTGCCGCGAAGGGATCAAATTCCACCTCAAGGGCGGTCTGAGTTGCATTCCCAGTTCAGAACTAATTTTATAGGCATACAGAAGCTCAAATAAAAGTTGGAATAAGTGTCCTGTGACCCTACATAGCGTTTGTTTCGTCACTATAAATAAATAACTAGTATATGAAAGGATACTGGTGATAGAGATTCTACGTGTCGCCACTCCTGACTTTCTTGTGGTACAACCTAACGTCTACTTGGTAGAGAAGGAATATCATGTTTGATGTGAATTTCAGACCACAGTGTCATTATACCTTCTTCACTTGCGTAGCCAGAAGTGAGTAGAATCTGTGCCTCCGTATCAAAAAGCATCGGTAGAAGTTGGAAACGAATCTAGACCGTCTGTGTATGAACGTATCAACGATCCAACAGACCACCAAATCGTCTTCTCTGACACTTATTTTTCTATCATAACATCGATGCGGCACACTCGATGAGACATCTGACACACAGGCTCCCTGTAGTGGTTTGCAGCATGTTCAGTACATTCATTTACTTGGTTAACCGAATCGCCATGAACTAGCTCCCTCGGCTATCCAGTGCACACATTCCACTCTATTTTGTAATCACCAAAATAAAATAACGTAACTGCCACCTACACGGGACTGCCAACAGTGTAGGATGCAGAAATTTAAATAGGAAGCGTTCCTTTCCATTTGAGCTACTCTATTGCCCTATCTCTTTGTTGAAACCATCGTGCAGTGCAAAAGAAAAGCTGTAACTGTCTGTCTCTCAGAAGTCTAGTCCAGCCATATGCATTATCTCCCAGGACTTGGGAATGTGGAAGTTCTGGAGGAACTGTTGTTGACTTCTGGAGCTGCTGTTGCTACGTGGTAGCTAGTAGTGTCACAGAGAGCGTCACCCACTGTAAATGAGATGTCGCGATATCTATTACATTCGCTGCTACATTTATTTAAAACGGAATTCTACTGTCTGCTGGAGTTATCAATTCCATGGGTCTTGGCACATAATTCCCTGCACTACTCAACCCAAAATAGTCGCATGTGGAAAAAGGGCTAACTTCTGCGACCTTTTTGTGCTCTTCAGGTTTAATAGATGGACAGGCAGTAGATGCATCTTGAAACTTTTTTATTATGTATGGGGAGAGCGCATCGTGCCAAAATAGAAAGGAAAGTGTTTTCTACTTTAGCTGTCGTCTGGTAGTGGCATTTTATTCTTCTTCAAACCTTGTTTGACAGCTTCAACTCAGAAAAAGTTTTCTACATGCATGTAATCAGTAAACTGCATGTGCATTGTCAGACTGTTGTAGATAACTTCAGAGAATTCGCATATATCATTGATGATTAATTTCTCTGCTCACTTAGATTTCGATTGGGTCTGTGTTTAATTGGTATGCTGTGTCATACTCAACAGGTATGCAAATGCGGCGTTTCATAAATAAAGTTATGTATTTCAGAAACCTAAAATCTGCTTGTCTGCAGCGGAAAGAGGCGTTACCTGTTGTGCAGCATTGTAAGTTTTTCACCATTGCACCATGAGCTGAAAGTATTTTCTTGCGATTTGCCTATCGATGTTTGATGTGACTGCTTGTAGCTCTTTCACACAAGGGATAAAAACGTTGCAGTCAGTGACACTGGACCCGTGAACCGTAACAGTTTTTTATTCCACATTTCAGGACGTCACCACAGAGCTAGTGATGAAATATGTGTTGTGCCTTCCTCTTACACGGCGTATAGGGGTTAGATCTCGTACCGCTATTTAAAGCACGAGATTAGTTTGCGATTTCCACGTGCAATGACTTTCCTCGGCTGAAAACTGTAAATTTATATTCCTCTGTTACACATCAAGCGATAAGAACTCAGATTATTCAATGGAAATGACAGAAAAAAATCAAGTGAACTTTGAGTCTTAATTCCGTACACACCAGGAAGTAACTTGTCAATCACAGTGTTCCCAAACATACCTTTCCTTGTTGCCAAATCTCAGTTACAGTACCAGCAGGAAGAAAACGAACCGATGTGATCCTACACTGGGCTGGGAAGTGACCATAGCTGGTATCTGAAAGATGTGGCCGCTACGGCCTGGAATACGTAATGGGTCTGATTCGGATTTCGGTAACTAGGTTTAGGGACTGGAGCGTAGTTACTAATAATACTCAGAACTGACTGCTAACTAAGAATCATAAATCAGTAACTCTCATAGTTGTTTTTATATTTCTATCGTAACTGTACTCAAAACTATGAAACTCATTCACGGACGTTTTCGTGCCTCGCCGATACTAGAGCACAACAAACAAATAAAAATAAAAAGAGAATATGTGTGTATGTGTGTGTGTGTGTCTGTGTGTGTGTGTGAGGGAGAGAGAGAGAGAGAGAGAGAGAGAGAGAGAGAGAGAAAGACAATAAAGAATGAGAGAGAAGGTAAAAAATTGTTGTAAAGAAATTGAATACTGGTATGTAAATAAATCTTTCACTAAAATGACACGTTCCACATCATTACGAAATGTCGTATTCATGATCTATGGAACAAGTATTAATCTAATCTAATCATACTGCTGACTAGCCATGAAGAGTCATGAAGTACCGAAATTTTCACCAATATCAGTAAGAAAATCTAGGCTTGAAAATAAAGGACGACAGTTTTTGTAATAAACTGGGACTCCTATCAAGACACTTTCATCCCTGTTAACTAACCACGAAAGATGTACCATATACCTCAATTTAAAAGTAACAAAGTGCGTATGCATTTAAAGATGAATCGCCTGATGTGAAGTTCTGTGACGGAGATACGAACACAACATGTAATCTGATAGTTAATTAAGTGAAATGAAATGTTACGTATCGGATTTTCTTACCAGCTGCTAGGTGTTTGAATCTAAAATAAGGATACAAATGCCGGCCGCGGTGGCCGTGCGGTTCTGGCGCTGCAGCCCGGAACCGCGGGACTGCTACGGTCGCAGGTTCGAATCCTGCCTCGGGCATGGGTGTGTGTGATGTCCTCAGGTTAGTTAGGTTTAAGTAGTTCTAAGTTCTAGGGGACTTATGACCTCAGATGTTGAGTCCCATAGTGCTCAGAGCCATTTGAACCATTTTTTGAAGGATACAAATTTTTGTGCCTGAGCGATAATCGTACCGCTCTCCTATCGTTCATCTTTATCGTCCACGAATATACCTTATGTATCAATTGCTTACTCACGAACAGTAAGATGTGTGCGTGTTTGACCAGAAATTGCTGGCAACACATGAGCAGACATTAAAAATGCACATTAATTTTCACTAGCAGGCCGGAATGCACGTGATGGGGTTTGAAATGAATTTATGAATATTTTTTTTCTGGATCATGATTCGGATCCACATATTTACCTTTTCAGGAGACCTAGAGAAGACTGCAGTCTTGGGAAAAGGAACGAAATGATCGAACTATACTGTTCCGAGAGATAGAGATCCTCGAAAGAGGAGATACGAATTCGAATCACAGTCCAACACCAAATTTTTCAACGTCTCTAGTTCAATCAAGTACAAGTAAAATAAGAGCCCTGTTCCTTTCAATGGCTATCGGTTCATCAAATAAAATAAAATTTTGTAATGCAAGTAAGTTTAGTGGCGATAGTATTTCTTTTTACCATGACCTCCATCTATGTCATTTCCCAAAGTAAACTGACTCTGCCCAGTTGGAAATGAAGGAACGTGATGTTTAATGCGTATTGTGGATTATAACATCTTTCTCTTGAGGTTACCAGAGGTAAAATAAATCTGCTTGTGCCTCTTAAAAGTAAATGCCTGAACCCTCGCATTGCATTTGTGATAATTCGTTCCACCAGAACATTGTGGCGACATTTCCCAGTCCCAGGAGTGTGCTGTAATGGGTGATGTGCTTAGCTTACAATATTAGTCACGGTGGAAAAAATGCGAGTCTATTAAATGGTTAAGTAGAAGCAAGCTTCTGACGTGGAGATTATGCTATTCTCATGTCAGCAGGATGTAAAGACTCTTCTAAGCATTATAGCCTCGATGTGAAGCCATTTTGAAATTTTTACTAATTCAGGAAATTTCTTAGTTCGAGAAAATCCACTGTGAAGTGTGAAGTTACTGGATAATTCGATTATTACCGTAATTATTACTATAATTTTCTTCATACCACTGCTGGAACACATGTGCTTGAAGATCATTTAAGGCCTTTTGGTCATTATAGAAGCAGTTGCCCAAGAACAGGTTCTTTCGCTGTCTACGAAATCCTTTTCATGTTAATATAAAACATCAGTAATTACTCTTAGATCACATTAAAACTAAAGTAATTCATGAAGACTTATTTGATAACAAAAACGCGTTGCCTTTTTTCATTTACCTGCGCCTCTAAATGGCTGTCAAATACTGCCAAACCAAAAGCCATGGGATCTTACAGCCTTCCGATATTCGTCGCTGTAAATTCTTCCATATGATTTGGTCGACGTGACATGTTTCAAGTTGTGTACGACAGATGATGTTTTAGAAAATCAATTGTTTTCCCTTACAAAAAACGGATAGACTTTCATTCTAACCTATCCAAGTCCAAAATTTTCGCAATATTAGTTCAAATTAAATATTCGCTTCTATAGTGTAGGAAAGTATTTCACATTTGCAAAACCCGCATCCGACTCATTGTCCTAACACTTAGTCGCTGACCATAAATTCTAGCTCAGAGGGACACCAGTTTAAGTAACATAATGTAGCGAACACTGTTTGCCAGTGGTCTTTCTCACCGGAAAATACGCAATTCACTCATTGGGCTCCATAAGCACACTGTAACAGTAATTTCTGTGTGTATGCAGTGCATACGGATTGTAGAATTTAGTGGTGCTCTCTCTTCCTCTTCTGTATACAACATGCGTGACCTAAACGGGCCCTTTATCATTACAGGCTCTGGGCGGTGCCACATCATACTGACAACAGTAATGTGCTTATACTGACCATCTCACTGTTCGATTTACCTGATTTTGTAATCATTTAAATAAAAGAATATGACCTCCCAGTGGGAGACATTTCGTCCCCCTTTTACTTGTGTGAAATTTGTCAGTAAGCTTTTTGCCTTCCAACCAGTGAAATGCGGCAGAGTACGACCGTCAAACGATTCACAAACCACGATTTAGTGCCGTTAAGACGATTTCTTTAAACACTGGCGTAGCTGAAGGTATTTACTTTCTTCTTAAATCGTCTAATGCAATAACGTTCACAGATATCTCAAATAGCAAAAGCTCTTTATCAAGGTACAAAGGTTGTAAAACAAACTTCCCACAGTTTGTGCCAGGTTGATCTTTTCGTCTGATAGCACTGTGTAAGTATTTTGTCTAAGAAGTATCACAAGTAGTGTTCCTGTAGCTGTGGGAATCATTGGTTGAAAACGAGTTTAACACCAATTGATACAGTACTGCTAAATATTCAAAATGATTATCAGCCTAAGTCTGCGTTGATCCACAAACTGAGGCGTACTTATAATATTGAAGCTAGACTGTGTATCTTTGTCTTCCTTGAGTGGGCATTGGAAGGCGTTTACACGCACGTATACGAGGGTAATCCCAAAGGTAAGGTCTCTTAAGGGACACGAAAATGCCAACGCAGGCACAAACGAGAGATCCTAATTTTAATGCCAAGCAAAAACCACAGTTTTGGCTGCATCGTGGCAAGGTGATAAAGAGCAAGACTATGGATACGGAGGTCTCAGGTTCGATCCCTCGTCAGTCCCACATTTTTTATGTGCCTTTTACACTTATTCCCCTCGGGTAGTGGTTATTGATGTGAAAAATGCCGAGTTGCACTGTGGTCCGAAAGTCACGTTAAACTGTAGGTTCCCTATTAACTGGCTAGGTAAGTGAACTCACAGGTCGGAGGAAAGCACCGGCACACCTCCTCAAACAAGACGGTGCCTATTAAAGCACTGTGGTGTTCAAACCTCTCTTCCGACTGATGACTGCTTCACTTCTATGGGTTCCAAAATTAATGATTTTCGGGTTATTAACATTTTTGTGTTTTCATGGTGTAGCTTTGATACCAGTAAACGTAAGCAACCGGCCGAACACTGTCACCGTTCGAGTTGTCAAGGTGGTAGACGACGATGCTGTCGATCCCAGTTACAGTCTTGGTCATGGCTATGTTTCAGTCGAACACCTCTATGTGCCTTTCTGCGTATTTCAAGATAAACTTTTATACGCTTGGTACGCATCCAGACTGATATCTGATAGAGCTGTATTTAGCAACATGAATCAGATATGTTTTCCGTGCAATATATCGGACAACACGTCAGTGCAGAGAGATTTCGTTTGTGTGTTGCGCATGGTGCAAGAAATGTTTGTGTTTTACTTGCTTCTGTGATAGGTTTCACCCCACTGAATGCGAGAAAATTCACCAATAGACTGTCAGTAATTGGAATTACGCAATAATACACCTAAAAGTTGTACTTTTGCAATATGTATCCCGATGACAATTACTGTAAACAGGTTATATGCCTACTTGCTTATTATTCGCGCTTCTCGATGCTTTCCTCAAAAAATTAAAATAAAAATAAAGAGAGAGAGAGAGAGAGAGACAGACAGAGAGAGGAAACAGAAATGTATTTCAAATATCAGCTCAGTCACGCCATGTTCGTCTCGTGATGTAAAGCAAGGATAGTTGATAGGTAATATCTTGTTGTACTAATGATATGTATGGCTACAGGGTTCTTTCTTTTCTCTCTGCAAACAAGCAGAACAGAATACAGTAACAAAGTTGTAAGAACACCTATACAGTGCGCCAATTAAACACTCAGTCGTTCTTGATTATTTTGTTAATCGTCTGTAATGCAGTAAACATCCTTGATTATTGATTTGTAATTACTACCATTGTTATTGTTATTCGCCACCCCACAACCGCTTTCCTATCACTCATTGCCGCCGATGCACGTAACGAATGGATCAGGATGGATGGAATATGGGATGTTTCGTCACGGAGAATATACACATTTATCTCTGCGTCTTGTGTCAGGGTAATAAGGAAAGACGACAATAACACCCAACTATTTCTGTCCACTTAACACCACGACGACAGACAAATTGGCGTCTCACTGTATTTTGATTATAATTCGTAAGCCTTTTTGCGACCTCATTTTAATACCTCGTGGGAGCAGGCATAATATTTTGCTTTTTGAACACCAAGCAACAACACACAAAGACGGTAGATGGAAGGATACAAAGAAACAATCAGATTCATGGGTGTGGATCCAGTTCATCAGTAGAAGACTAAAAAAGAGAAAAACATAACGAAAGCTATGAATACGCTGGTTAGTATACATTATTTGTATAGATCTGAAGATGAAAACGCGCAGATCTGCACGGTGCCGAATTTTCAAATGAATCTATTATTACGTGATACAGAATAATTAGTTAACTGCGTTTCTTACAGCACCATTCGCACCTAAATTTTTCTACATTCTAATGCAATTCATGAATTCTAGTTGTATGATCACAAGACTGCACATAGATGCAATCGATTTCGAGGTGCAAAATGTTTGTTATCTTACTTTTCGTGACAGGTGGGCAAAGTTGATTTCCAAAGACTTTTTATTGTACTTAAATAATCTTTTGTCACAAAGTAACAAGGTAAGTGATTTATTCGTATATATTTTGTGGGAAACTGTAATCGTGATGGAAGATTACTCACCTGAATGATTGGCACAACTGGTAGGAGAAAACGCTGCATATTAACCGACCCCGCGCCTCCACTCCGTATCCTTCTATGACACGAGCACGGCATTCTCCTACTATAACGCTACAGAGTTCTTCCTAGCACAGCTGAGAATTGGCAACATCGTCACAAACATTTGGCATCACTATGACAGTGCAATCACTTCCGCCTATCGTAGTGAATTGACTCGCTAAATTCACTTGATATTCCCTTTCTATTTGAATGACTCGTGCTATATAATCATCATGTAAACTAAGACACTGAGAAAGAGAATTCAATTTTTTGGCTAAAGAAATGCTATTCTTCACATAAGTGACAACTTCTATTATCTTTCACGATGCGTTATGATGCTGAGTGACCAATACCATGATGAGAGTGGGGTGCTAGTAGCAGTGTGTCCGTAGCCCCGTGGTACCGCTCGTGACTCGTGTTGCAACAGTTCAAGGAGTCGTCAGTTCTAGCCGTCGTAGGGGTTAGCGTGTGTGTGCTTTTTCTTTTTTTGTGGTTTATTTTATGGAGCTGCAAATTTCCTGAAAAAATTCTGTAACGATATCAGAAGAAAACCTTTACACATCAAGTCCTCTTTGTAGTTGTGTTAATGGTCATAGATCTCGGCTTTCTGACTACCAAGCTGTTTGACAATACATTTGTCTCTCAAGAAATTCGAATCGACCAACAACGACACTAAATTCAATATTCTTCTTCACTTAAGACTCACATGCCAGGGTGATAAGTAAGAAGAAAATGAATTGATAAGCAAATACTTTCAGCTCATAGTGCAATGGTGAAAAACTTACAATGCTGCACAACAGGTAACGCCTCTTTCTGCTGCTGACAAGCAAATTTTGGGTTTCTAGTAATACATACGTTTAATTGTGAAATGCCACATTTTTACATAAATGTTGAGTATGACACAGCATACCAATTAAACACAGACCCAATCGAAATCTAAGTGAGTAGTATTTCACTACTTCGTGCCAATAGAGGCACGCTTGTGTACAGACATTCAGTTTTGTTAAAACAGCCGCGCGGGTTTAGCCGAGCGGTCTTAGGCGCTGCATCACGGACTGTGCGGCTGGTCCGGCGGAGGTTAGAGTCCTCCCTCGGGCATGGGTGTGTGTGTTTGTCCTTAGGATTATTTAGGTTAAGTAGTGTGTAAGCTTAGGGACTGATGACCTTAGCAGTTGAATCCCATAGGATTTCACACACATCTGAACATTATTAAAACAGACTTTCGTCGTAAGGTTATCGTGAATAGTTTCGTTTCATTTCTTATAATGCAGTGCAATATTTCCGTAAGGTTTCTTTTAGTGTTGTTAAGACAATACTAAACATGAGAGAGAAATTAATCATCAACGATATATGCGAATTCTCTGATGTTACCTATAACACTCTGACAATGCACATGCAGTTCATTGATTACATGCATGTAGAAACCTTTTTCTGAGTTAAATCTGTCAAACAAGGTTTGAAGAAGAATAAAATACACCTACCAGACGACAGCTAATGTAGAAAATACATTTCTGACTGTTTTGGCACGATGCGCTCTCCCCATACATAATACAAAAGCTTCGAGATGCATCTGCTGCCTGGCCATCTATTAAACCTGAAAAGAACAAAAAGGTCGCGACTATTTTGGGTTAGGCAGTGAAGGGAATTATGTGGAAAGTTCCATTAAACTCATAACTTAAGCAGACAGCAGAACTGCGTTTTAAAAAATGCAGCGAATGTAATAGATATCGCAGCATCTCGTTTACAGTGTGTGCCACTCTCTGTGACGCTACTACCTACCATGTAGCAACAGCAGCTCCAGAAGTCAACAACAGTTCCTCCAGAACTTCCACGTTCCACAGTGCTGTGAGATAATGGATATGGCCGGACTAGACTTCTGGGAGGCAGACAGTTAGAGCTTGTCTTTTGCACTGCACGATGGTTTCAACAAACAGATAGCGCAATAGAGTAGCTCAAACGGAAAGGAACACTTCCTATCTAAATTTCTGCATCCTACACTGTTGGCAGTCCTGTGTAGGTGGCAGTTACGTTATTTTATTTCGGTGATTACCAAATAGAGTGGAATGTGTGCACTGGATAGCCGAGGCAGCTAGTTCATGGCGAATCGGTCAACCAAGTAAATGAATGTACTGAACATGCTGCAAACCACTACAGGGAGCCTATGTGTCAGAATTCTCAACGAGTGTGCCTCTTCATCAAACATGACGTTTGTGACACCCAGTGAGACATTTAACTATTTGCGAGATCACTGTAAGGTCAAGGATGTTATTTCGAGCTGCTGGTGGAGAAAAATTCGATATCTGACGTCTGTTTGTGTATAGTCAACAACGATATGTGTGGGGTTCGACTCCCAGTCGGCACTGAACTCTTCATCATTACGCACATGTCGCTGCTGGTGCAAAAAACCCACATTTAACGTTCGTTTTCTCTAGAATATAACAGTTGTAGGCGCCGGGAAGGAAAAAATTAATGTTTCGTCTCGTCATTTCAGTTAAAACATCTAGCTACTGCCGAGAAATTCCGATATGTCACAGTTGATTGTGCTTTGATAACAATCCGATTAGGTTCTGGGTTAGAATCCCTGTCCAACACAAAGCTATGTCTCGCGGCATTTCAAATAATTTACTTGAGGAGAAGCAATATTTAACATCTCTCGTAGTTCGTTAACAGGGACAATAGATGCTGGGTGGGAATTCGCGTCCGTTAAAAATGTTTACGTTATGTAGTTTAAAGTTGATATTTGCTGACTGATACTGTCTAAAACCTAGGTATATCACTCTCTGTATCACTATGCCTAGTCAGGAATGACTGTTAGTTTCCGTCAGTCCCGAAATCTTAGTCTGCATGACATGAGTTTGAATCCATATGCAGAACGAGGCGGTTCTTCGTGTCATTTGAAGTTCATACACATTCTCAACTAGCTGCTCGTTAATAACTTAAATTTTTAAAGTCATTTTGTGTTAAATAACACTTAAGGTATGTTACTTTGAAGAGAAAATCATGAATACGACGAACTTACTACGTGCATTTGCTATCTGTCGTAGTAATGAAAGGGGTAAGATTTCAGTTATGTTATTTATTGCAATAAATGTGTGCTTACAAGCGTTAAGAACAGTCTTATCTGTGATAATGGTTTCCCTGATATTTCTAGTATCGTGGTATTACTTTACTTCTTGAGTTATTCCAATACAGAGCAGTGTTTTCCAGTGGTGACTTGTTTGAACCATTTTCAATAGTCAAACGACTGTACCAAGTAGTGATTACAGGATCTGCTAAACAGCTGCGTTATGTGGGTTGCATGTGAATCAGGCGAAATTCAATTCAGGTTGTTCGGATACTTTTAAGCATGACTGTACCTGTACAGACAAAGTGATGATGTGGTTCCATACTCCGAGGAGCGTAGGGGACCATGCGCGAAACCCACACCACCGTACTAGGCAAGGTACTAGCGGAAGTGGTTTGCCATAGCCTTCGTCCAACCGTAATGGGATGAATGATGATGTTGAAGGCGACACAGAAACACCCAGTCACCTCGAGGCTGCGAAAATTCCTGACCCCGCCGAGATTCGAACCCGGGACACCGTACGTGGGAAGCGAGAACGCTACTGAAAGACCACGAGCTGCGGACGTACAGACAAAAAAGTGGTTAAAATTCCAGGAAAATAGGATGATTTTTTCAAGAGAAAGATTTTCGCAAATTGAGCAAGGCGCTAACGCGATGGTCCACCTCCATCATTTATTCAAGCAATTATTTGGGTTGGCGTTGATTCATAGAGTTGTTGGATGTGCTCTTGAGGAGTGTCATTCCAAATTCTGTTCAATTGCGCGTTATATTCTTAAAATCCCTAGCTGGTCGAAGGACCCTGCCCATAATGCTCGAAACGTTCCCAAATACTGATAGAGCTGACGATTTTGCTGGCAAAGGTAGGGTTTGGCAAGTAGAAGGAGCAATAGACGTTACCCAAAGGGGCAATTCTACTAAAAAAAGCTCCCTAGACCACAACCCGTGGTTGTCGAGCCTCATGATGGGCGACGGTAAGGTTGGTATCCCATCGCTGTTGGGAGCGTCTCCAGACACGTACTCGCTTGTCATTGGGGCTCATTTCGCAGTGGGACTTATCACCTGGGGCAGTTTTACCGCAGTCAGTGACATTCCAAGACTTTTTACGATTCAGTGATAACAATTTTTCAAAGAACACAGAACTGACATAATTTTAAACCACTGGCCATTGAAATTGCTACACCAAGAAGAAATGCGGAAGATAAACGGATATTCATTCGACAAATATGTTATACTACAACTGACATGTGATTACATTTTCACACAATCTGGATACACAGATCCTGACAAATCAGTACCCATAACAACCACCTCTGGTCGCAATAACGGCCTTGATATGCCTGGGCATTGAGTCAAACAGAGCTAGGATGGCTTGTACAGGTACAGCTGCCCATGCGATTTCAACACGATACCATAGTTCATCAAGAGTAGTGACTGGTGTACATTGACGTCCCAGTTGCTCGGCCACCATTGACCAGACGTTTTCAATTGGTGAGAGATCTGGAGAATGTGCTGGCTAGGGCAGCAGTCGAACATTTTCTGTATCCAGAAAGGCTCGTACAGGACCTGCAACATGCGGTCGTGGATTATCCTGCTGAAATGTAGGGTTTCAGATGGATCGAATGAAGGGTAGAGCCACGGGTCGTAACACATCTGAAATGTAACGTCCACGGTTCAAAGTGCCGTCAATGCGAACAAGAGGTGACCGAGACGTCTAACCAATGGCACCCCATACCATCACGCCGAGTGATACGCCAGTATGGCGATGACGAATAAACGCTTCCAATGGACGATCACCGCGATGTCGCCAAACACGGATACGACCATCATGATGGTGTAAACAGAACCTGGATTCATACGAAAAAATGACGTTTTGCCATTTGTGCACCCAGGTCCGTCGTTGAGTACACCATCGCAGGCCCTCCTGTCTGTGATGCATCGTTAAGGGTAACCGCAGCCATGGTCTCCGAGCTGATAGTCCATGCTGCTGCAAACGTCGTCGAACTGTTCGTGCAGGTGGTTGTCCCGCAAACGTCCCCATCAGTTGACTTAGGGACCGAGACGTGGCTGCACGATTCGTTACAGCCATGCGGATAGGATGCCTGTCGTCTCAACTTCTAGTGATACAATGCTGTTGGGATCAGCAGGGCGTTCCGTGTTACCCTCCTGAACCCACCGATTCCATAATTTGCTAACAGTCATTGGATCTCGACCAACGCGAGCAGCAATATCGCGATCCGATAAACCGCAATCGCGATAGGCTGCAATCCGACCTTTATGAAAGTCGGAAACGTGATGGTAAGCATTTCTCCTCCTCACACGAGGCATCACAACAACGTTTCACCAGGCTGTTTGTGTATGAGAAATCGGTTGGAAGCTTTCCTCATGTCAGCAAGTTGTAGGTGTCGCCACCAGCGCCAACCTTGTGTGAATGCTCTGAAAAGCTAATCATTTGTATATCACAGCATCTTCTTCCTGTCGATTATTTTCGCGTCTGTAGCACGTCATCTTCGTGGTGTAGCAATTTTAATGGCCAGTACTGTGCTCATAAAACGTTAATTTTTTCTGTGTCCTATGTTTTACCTTTGGCTTATGGAATTTTTTTAAATCTATTTCGTGTCGGTTTTGCAAAGAAGCTGTAATGTCCTTGTGTTTCTTGCGGACTTCTTGTCTTTACTTTTAATGCCAACAGACGTCGCCATGTATTACATATTTTATTTCTTCCTTAGCTTACATGTGTTTTACTTCTGTCATCTATTTTAAATCAGTTTTTCATTTCCATTGACTGAGTAACCCCATATCTTTACCGTACTCTCCGACATGTAAAGGCCTCCTACCGAAGGTTATATCCGTTGCGTCAGCAGCGTCCCGTCTGCAGTTCTCATGTTGCGTAAGCACATGCGACAATGTGTTCACGGCCACTACAACCTGTATTTTAGTATCTGTCAAAACAATAAGTGTGGCCCTATCCTAAAATAGTTGCTTACGTTCGCGGAAGGTAAGAAACGTCGTCTCTTTTACTGTACCACTACCAACTTGGCTCCTCGTTGCTACTCTAGTACAACGTTTTAAAACATTCTTTCACTTTTGCATTCTAGGTGCACACCAAAAGTTTCAGCTAGTTACGACTAACGCGTTACCTGCAATCCCTAATCTTAAATCTCCCTTCACGGTGGTGTTTTGTAGTATTTTTAAAAATGTTTGTACCAACTTCTCGTGCTAGATAGGACCATACCCCTAACCTGTTCTCCCATGTGGAAATTCTGAAGATGCCTCAGAAATGCGAAAAGCGTCAATAAAGAGTCTGATTTCATTGCTACCTGGACTGTTTTTTTCTACTGAAAATATATCAGGTTTGCTGAGTAATGACCATAGAGTAGGGAGATTTATATTCCACGCGTTCGGTTTGTATGGTTCCCTTTCTATCAAATTGATAAACCGTTCGTTTCCTTGTCGAACATTTATATTAATACATTGCATACGACATCCTCTGCATCTGATATGATGCCTTGGCTTCCATATCGATAAATAACACAAATTTACTATTCTTGCATAGCGACCTATCGTCTTGTAAGGTGGCTGTGGTGTGATTTGGTTTTAAGGAGAAGAGATCATGTCGAAATGCCAACTTTGTAACTCCGTCTGATAAACAGCTCGTAAATTCAGTGAATCTCCACAAAAGGGCAGCTGCCACTCGCTCTGTTTAGGTATATTTCCGATGCAGTTTGTCAGAACTCTGCTCACAAAAGTGGTGGTTTTTAGTCCATCGTGGTCAGCCTCATCCGGCTGGGACAGACGTACTGCGAACCCAAAGTCTGAACTGTTAAGTTGCACTTAAAAAATTCAGATCTGGTGAGAAAAGGAAACGCGAATTCCATACCTGTTGTTTAATCTCTCCAAACCCACATTGGTATTCACCAGTCGATGGCCGGAGAGTCTGGTGTTTTAACAAGTGTAATGAATGAGGGTTGTCAAGTTACTGAACACTACTGAAATTTCTATATCACCTGCATAATCAGCGGAACACTCTTAGCTACTCTTAGGTGCTTCTTACAACAAGATGCTTGAAAATCTGGAGAGGAAATCCGCATTATGGAAGACATTGTTGTATAGTTCGTTAGTGCCCAAACACACAGCTTTATGTGTTATCTTCTGTTGGAATTTTGTTTATTTCTTTTCGCAAAGTTATTGTCACCCATTAAACTCTTGTGAAGTAGCATGAATTTTAGCCTCAAAAGTATTTAGAGGTGCAAAAGAGCTATTATTAGGTGTCAAATATTTTACATTATTTTACATACAGCATATATGTACAAGTGAAAATGAACTATTATTAGGTGTCAAGAACAGGGTGTAAATTTTAAGTTGATAGACCAGAATAAATCGAAAAATAAGCTTTTTATGTAGAATCTGATTCTGCAATAAAAAATGGGGATTCCCATTTTAAATTTTAAAGTTGCCTTCCGCTCCACCCCCAGGCAGTTGGGTTGGCGCCCTAATTTTAGCACCAGTAGATGTCCCCCTCGAAGATAATCAACTATTGATTCTACACATTTTTTTGTGTGACGCTTATTTTTCAAGTTATTCTTGTTTGTCAACTTCAAAATTACACCCTGTATATTACATTTGTTTACGTGCAGTATACAGTTAACACTTACGTCACTGAATCGAGCCACTATTTCTTGGTCACATGCGCTGTGATTGAAGATTTAAATCTAGGATGCAAAATTTGGAAGTAATACGGGTATATATTTACACACTTTTTTCACATGACTCAATTACTTGTGTATGGTGGTAGCTTTATATCCACCACACATTCTACATTTTGTCTTCTGCAAACAACGAATCGTTTTCTATATTTCTGTTTTTTGTTCGTTTCAGACATTATCGCTACTGATTGCGTTATTAAGCGTGTTATGTAATACTCGTAACGCCCACAACGAAAACTCACTCACGACTCACAAACACGTTCTGCACTCCCGAGAGAGGCAACTAGTGATTCTGAGACGGGCAGCGGTACTATATTTTGCTTACAAACTTCTATGCACTAACTCGACGTAACATAGAATGCAAGTGTACAGTGCAACATAAGTTCACCACTTTAAACTGCATGTTAAAATTGTTGAGATCGTTCGTTCGAAGTAAGAAGTCAGTAGATAGTCTTTCACTCACGAAATTTTTCCATTAATTCGATTGCATTAAAACATCGACGGAAAGCGTGTAATACATTTCGTACCCACCTCTAAGGCCAAAATATTCGGCTGCATTTTGTTTAGAAGAAACGCTATCCATTGATCTATGGATCAACAGTATTGCTCGGAAGTGGTGCCAGGGCGACCAGAACAATGTCATTCAGGTAAGCTTTCTTTTGTTACCCAGCTATTGAAAAAGGGCGGACAGTGCAGGTGAAAAATGACCGCGGCTCTGGCGCACCGCTGTATTTACATAATGCCTCAGTGAGAAATACACATTATTTATAAAAAAAAAACATGTAGGCTACTCTTATTTGATGCTGTCCTACGAAGGTATTCATTTGTGTGCAACGTGGCATGTACCGGGCAACGCAGAACTGCTACACGTTTTATCGGTGGCTGCGTTCTGGCACTCCAGGAGCGATTATATTAGTGTACAACGTGTGTGAGTAGAAAACGGGCAACGTTGTGTGCTGTATTATAACGTACCGCCGACTGGTAACACTAACATACAGGTGAGGCACGTCGAGATTTTAACACCCCGCGAGTTCATTTTTTCGTAACAAATGTGAAGTACAAGGTTTGTAGAAATATATGGAAACACCACGACCAATGCGTGCATCAACGTAAGTACAGACGATAGCCAAGCCTGCAACCTTGCACTGCTGTATTTGGCCATGAAAGACAGCTCTGTAACGTCCCCAGTACGTTACAAGCGTCATTCGTGGTAAGAACAGTGTTCTGCGCAGTTGTGAGAGCACTGTGGTGGAGCTAAGTGACTTCGAACGAGGGCACATTTTTGGTGCTCATGTGGTGGGTGCTCCCGTAACCAAGGAAGCCTACATGTTTGGTGTTTCAAGAGGAATCGTGTCAAAACTTCACATCACAACCGGGAAAGCTGAGAGACGTCATCCACAAAGTCAGAACGCAGACGAAAGTTTAGTGATCGTGACAATGTTCATTGAAGAGGATGCTATCCAAACCACGTTTCGTCACAGCGGATGGTTTGGTTTCCATACATAATGGAATTCGACATCAGACTTGTCGTCGACGTGCGTGTACCAAGCTTCTCAAGACAGAGGATGGCAATGATGCGAGATGACAGAGGGACATACTGCTGCATGCTGTACATCAGTTGTATGTTCAGCTGTATGAGGTACCCGTTCCTGTGGATACGTCATCCGATTCATTTGTTCAGTCTCTAGATCGAAGACTTACACCTGCTCATAACGCGGCACTTTTAGAAGCTTTTCAATGTAGCGGTGTCTATGACCTTATTGTCAGATTACCTTCTCGCAAGACGCCCTGATCGGATGGTCTGCTTAAGGAGTTTTACTCGTGATTTTGGCCTTTGTTGGGTACTACTTTAACGTTACTCTTGAACGATGTGTTGAGAGGAGGGTCTGTGCCAGACTCGTTTACAGTTGGCAAAATTGTTTTAATACCCAAAGGTTCTGGCATGGCAACAACTGATGAATTTCGCCGACTATCTTCTTAAATTTTGATTATAAGCCTGTAGTGAGGGCGTAAACACCTTGTTGTCTGCGTTACTGGGGAAAGTTGTATTTAGCCGGTAGCAGAATGTCGTGATATCATATCGGTGGTCGCTGCTACTTCTGTTCCTGGTGGTCTGGTATTTTTGGATTTTGGCAGGGTGTTCGACCGGTCATCCGTGGCTTCCTGTTGCAGTTACTGGAAGCCGCTGAATTCACAATTGACTTGCGCAGGATCTTGTATGGTTTGTTTACTTTTATCCAAGCTTCGGTTGCTGACAATAGCCAACTGACACCCCATATAAACGTGCGTAGGAGTTTTTCCCATCGTCTGTTCTATTTGAACCCCTTTGAAAAATCGTCGCTCAGTTACACGAATGGAAAGTCTTGGGCGAGAGGATCTCGTCGCGGGCTTATGCGGATGACGTGATGGTGGTACTTCGTTCTCCCGCTGAGATTCCATTGCTCAGGGCTACGTTGGACGCCTTTTTCCTTACAGCTCTTGCCCGCATCAAAGATGGCATACGTCGATTGATGAAATTCTGGAGTTCTGACAATGCTACCATTTCATGGGCGACGGTGATCGATAGACATTTATCATTGGGAGCCATAATTGACCATTTTCTACGCCAGATGGCTACATTTAATTCAAAGTTAGTTACAGAAAAGATACGGGGAGAAATCCGTGAACATGAAGTGCATTCCCTTAATATACTTGAGGAAGTTTGGATTCTGAATACCTACGTCTCGTGTAGAGCATATTACGTCGCTCAGACTTCCCCTTCCCGCTATGATGGCTAGTAATCTGAGACAGTTGTCTAGTCTTTTTCTATGGATGTATCACATATTTCGATTACGATACGAGGTGGCTCCACGTGCGTGTTCTCTTAGGGGTTTGGATCTTTCCGATATTCAAAAGAAATCATCTGTGATATTTCTTCCGCGCACCTCTCACACAATCCACACATTCACATCTCAGTTATATTACTAACTGCGGGCACGCAGTCTCGATCCACCGGTCGATAATGGTTGAGTAAATTTCCAGTTGAAACATCTCCGTGAATTTTATGTTGCTGTCAGTTATTTTGGGTCTGATATTTCACTATCATATCTTTGTTGATGGTCAGGAGAGGCTCTACCGTATGCGGCTGGTTGAACGAGCATGGCATGAATTATTGTAGTCGCTGACCCGCCGTAGACGTGCTACAACATACATTTACGTGTCATGGTCACGAAGCAAACTGGCATTGGCTTAAAAAGCAAGTAGCTATTCTAGCTCTAACGGTTATAAGAAAGACTTTCCTTCTAATATTCTTTTGAGTCCAGACTCCTCCCGCTTTCCGAGAGCAAAGTCAAATACTATTGCATGATTGTTAGGCCATTATGTTCATTACACTGTAAAAGGAGGAGGTGATAGGAACCCACTCGCCTTCCACCAACATATGGCCGCTGCATATTGGAAGTGTCTGCACCTATCATGCTATCGTCACTTTTCGCCAATATGTTAAACAGTGAATTTCGTCGTCAAGGTAACGGTTGAGTTAACCGGTCCTCGTGGCATTCTCTTCATGGTCTAATTCAGAAATACTTTTAGGCAGTTTATTTCCTTTTTGAGACCCTCTCTGTCGTTTTTCTTCCTTAATTAACAAAAAAAATAAACAAAATTGTTACAGGCCAGGATTGGAAAAGACTTTCTTTTCTATTTAAAGTGGCGGAAGCCATCTAAGATTAACTCGAATTCCCTTTCTTTACCATTCCTTTTCGTGTAGAAAGCTGCAAGAATTTTAAAGAATTAAAAAATTAGAAGAATTGAAAACTTAAAATTAAAATTAAAAAAAAATAAGAAAAGGTCAGCAGCACGTGAGGGACGAGCACAGTCACAGGGAGGGTGGAGGCAGTGTGGCCAGGTCGTGGTATTCGTCCCCTGCGCATCTTACCTCCACGCAACCTGAAGCTGACTGGATCTGGTCTTTCCTGCCGGTAAAAGCATTTTTGTATCGTAAAAGAAGGGCCAAAGTGCATGTCTACAAACAAACAAAAATAAGAAGTGGTTACCGTCAGTCCCTATTGAACGTGTGGTCTCATGTTCGACTCTCAGATGGACAGAAGAAAAATGGGTAGCGTCTTTGATTAGTAATCAAAACATCTTGGGACCCAGGTATGAACCCTTCACGGTTTAAATTTTCAATAAAAATCATCTGCCAACAGCCACAGAACTCTGTCGTAAGGAATGTCCCTCTTTTAGCCAACGTCGTTATCAAAAGATGGCGGAGGAATGGACAGAGGTTCAGGGCATTCTATTGTCCTTAGGTTTGCAAACTGCCCCTAAAGACGGAAGAATCAGCAGTGGTTAATGGCATGAGGATGCGGAAGATAATGGAAACCACTGTAGTAAAGAAACATAATATGTTTTAATATGGCTGACTTAATTGCAGAGATAGTAAGTTCATTATTCGACTCTGTAGTTAGAGTAGTTGTGAAATCTATTCGTATTGTACAGGGGCATAGGTGACTTCCTTGTTGTTGTTGGGTTGCATTGGATACTGTTCCATCCATATTAAAAACTGCTTTATTGCTTCGAAGATTAGAAAATTTCGCGAGGTAATAGAATTCATACGGGACTATGTATGTTGTTTTGGAAGAGATTTAACTCGTATGATCGAATGGTAACGAGTAGTCAGGTATGCAAACAGTGTGAAGCTCATAGATCGTTAGAAAGATCTGAAATGGAGGATAGACATAGAACAAAGCAAACAGGTAGCAGACGGGCTGGATAGGATCGAGTGCAAGTTAGAGAAGGAGTACTTGGGTGAGCAGCACGATTTAGAATAGAGATTGTCACAAGATGAGATAGAAAGAGTTACAAGATAATTGCGTCAGAAGGTTGTTAACGAACAAGGAGAAGAGACAGGGCATAAAGAAGTCGTGGACTCAGGTGATGCTAGATTAGAATGTGCTGAACCAAACATAATCATACTGAACCAACTGTCACAAGATAAGACTGAAAGAATGGGTGTCAATGCATCAGCGCTCTGTTCCAAACTTAATGAACTGGCATAGAAAAGACAGGATAGAGAAAGACTGCATCAAATGGCTACTGGGGAAGATGCGGATACACAGTATAAAGTCTGCAATGGCCGGTCGGAGTGGCCGAGCGGTTCTAGGCGCTACAGTCTGGAACCGCGCGACCGTTATGGTCGCTGGTTCGAGTCCTGCCTCAGGCAAGGATTTGTGTGATGTCCTTAGGTTAGTTAGGTTTAAGTAGTTTTCAGTTCTAGGGGACTGATGACCTCAGATGTTAAGTCCCATAGTGCTCAGAGCCATTTGTCTGCAATGTTTCAATATTTGACTCAGGCCATGCAAAACATGTGAAAGGTCTCTCTGAAACAAGGACAACGACCCAGAATGGCTACAGAATACCGAAAAGTGCATACAAAACACCGAAAGGGGCATAGAGAATCTAAGTAAACAATTACATCAAATTTGAAAGGACACGAAAGAATCACGAAATATGATTGTAGTGATAATGGTTCGGCACAAACAAAGTTGAACGGAGATAGATGAGGTTGAAAAAGACATGGTCAAGTTACATGACGAGACTCTGAAAAGTGTCAAAGGAATTAAACAGCACGTCGATACATTTGTAACAAAAGCAGCTCATAGAGCACAACAAGTAATCGACGAAACAACTGTGCAGAGGTAAACGACAAAAGCGGCTTTAAAGTAAATTTATAGCCCAATTCTCAAGATAGAATCGAAAAATAAGGAACAATTACAACAGCTCAGGTCGGAAATGTTGCAGTGTACCGAAGGTCGAAGTGGTAATGACAACAAGTGTTGAGAGTCTATTACGACGTCCAAATCAACAGTAGATTCGAACAACAGCACTGTCAAGATCGCAGCGAAATCACCTGCCTGTAGTAATGAGACGGAAGATGATAGGAAACAAGTTAATAGACGCGAATATGGCTGTGTGTCTGCTTGCACGAAAATGGAAAATTACAAAACATGCAAAAAGTCTGCTATTCCGATCCACAAAATGAGTACTGGCAATCCGCCTATGAATTTATCAGTTGCGCGGAGACAGATGATGCCTCAGGTAGAATCAGAGTCCTACACGTAACGCGCGAACCGTGACTTGCGCTGACCATGGTGTAAGAGATCAATATGCAGCACCACAACAGGTGAATCAGGTAGCAGCAATATGGTTTACAGAACAATACATGCCATACCGTAGTCAAGTGCCACTGGCTAGACTGGATAAGATTCTGAAATTTAGCAGTATGGGCCAAAGTCGCGAACCATTACCATGACAGATAATTTGGCACGTACAGCAGAATTCTAGGCAACTAACTGTGTATTGTTGTGATACAGTTACACACATCTGGAGGGGAATGGAAGTCAGCATTACCCGATGGCGGTACAGCGGACACACGCAAATAATGTACGTACAATCGAAGGGATGATTGGTCTATGAGAGCAAACATCATATGGTGTCACAATGAAATTCGTCAGTGGCCACTTCCTCACTGAGAAAATTTCAGCATTAAAAGGAGGGTGGATCCCCATTGCATCCAAGAACATCTATAAATCAATTTCAAGTGGGTGTACCGAACCATTGACCCTTATCACATAAGCTAGATTTAGTTTGTGTTCATATGGACGGCGCTATCGCAGAAAAAGAACAGAACGAACCTACAAGTCCTATGACGAGTTTAAATCTATATTTCTCTCACGGTACTTGTCACTTGAAGTGCATAATATGATCAGACATGAGAGAACTGGGCGTCACTCCAGGAAGAAGCCGACGAAATCGATTTTGTTATGGCGGACAACGCTGCGCCAAATTCCCGTTCGCCAGGCACTGTGCGTTCTGTGTCATGACAGTTGAACATACCATGGTCCACTGTATAGAAGGTGCTTCGGACCATTCTCAAATGGTATCCGTACAAGATCCATATCGTACAGCAGCTTGGACCACAGGACGCACAACGACGTGTTCACTTCGCTCTCCATTTGCTTGCAAGGATTGAAGTTGACGCGGACTGGCCCTGGACTATTTTCTCTGATGGGTGAGGTGAACACATAGAATTGCCGAGCGTGCGGATCTATTCCTCAAGTCACTGTGAATGAAGCTTCTCTGTGTGGTGATCATGTCACAGTATGGTCTTGCATCACGACTACGTTCATCAATGACCCTTTCTTTTTTCAACAGGTTGGAGCTCAAGTTCCAAAGACATGAAGTGTGACCGGCCAGCGCTGCTGTGATATACCAGCATGTCATACCCACCCTACGGGAGAGAGATGCATTGATCTCAACAGCTCTCATGTATGATGGGGCCCCAACGCACATCGCTCGCGAGGTTCATTTGCTTCTCCGAAAGACACTTGGAAACGACCGAATTATCAGCCGATCGTGTCCAAACGCTTGGCCAGCATAGTCACCTGATCTGACTCCCCGTGGTTTGAGGTTGGACAGGATTTACCGGGGGAACATTCACATATGTGCTGATGTGAAGCGCAGCATATCAAGACAGGTAGCCAGTATACCTATGGACATGCTTCATTCTGTTGTTCAGAAAGCAATCCTGCACTTTCAGACAGTTCTGGACACTGATAGGTGCAACAATGAGCCCCGTTTGTAGCAATTATGGTTCCAGTATGTAATGGTATGAAGTACCATAGCAGCACACCAAAAGTGTTTCGGTTGAATTCATTCTGCATTATTCCTCTTCCCCACTTCCTTGACATTAATGCTACCAAATTTGGTCCTCATACGATAATTAGTTTCCGTGTTATAACATGTTAAATACGGGAAGTTTAATTATAACCATCCGGTGTGTGCATGTGTGTATTTTATATGTATATTATTTAGGTTTATGTGTGTTAACAAATGACACAACGGAAAAAATGGAAATGAGCGTTTGGCGTCCTTGGCCGGGAGGCCCCTTACAGGCCAGGTCCGGCCGCCTTGGTGCAGGTTTCCATTACATTCGACGCCACATCGGGCGACCTGCGCGCCGGATGGGGATGAAATGATGATGAAGATAACACAACACCCAGTCCCTGAGAGGAGAAAATCTCAGACCCAGCCGGGAATCCAACCCGGACCCTGAGGACGGCAGTCCATCACGCTGACCATTCAGCTATCAGGGCGGACAATAATTTCCATACATATATCAGACATTCTTCAAAAAAGATTATCACATACACATGATAAATGAATATTTTGTTATAGGTCTGTGAAATTGGTTAACTATGGAATGTAAATGTTCCATCGAATATAAGACAGATTCTGTATTAACAACTAGGATAGATCTGGTTGAGGACATTTAATTTAATTGGTTAAGAGGAAGTTTCCTCATCCACATTCCTCACCATCAACACAAATAATTCACATAAGTGACAAGGAGAATTTATTAATGATAATGAAACTCCAATTCTTGACAATGATTTTTAAGTAGTATATTTCAAAGGTGATTTAGTGTCAAGTGCTTCAGTGGTACAAATGGTGAAAATGGTTTGAATTTGTAACTTAGTGATATATAATTCACCATACAAGATCTGTACTAAGAATATTTGAAATTTGCGGCTGAGAGAAAATCTATGAACTAAATGAGAGTAAAAAACAAACAAAAATTGCTTTACGAGATTACATTAAGTCTACTTTTAAGGTAGCTGTACTATGTGGGTGATATCCCTCGTGGGGTTGCGTGGTATAAACTAGTGCCTCAACCACTGATCGACCCCAGCACAAATTTAATCGGAAGGGGGAGGACATGTAAGGTGGCAGGGTAATTTTTACTCGTAACATGTTAACTTCCTCGTTAGATCGATTCTACTCGTCGAGCCGATTCCTTTGATATGGCACAAGCCATACTTTGAACGCAATTAGGTAATTTGCATAGCACAAAGTGTAATAAGAACATATGTGGATTGCAATTACACAGTACTAACAATTCGTACCTCATTCGCATTCAGATAAATTCGTAATATCTTAGCAGTAAAGTAGAACTGAAGTGAAAGAGGTTTGCCAGTTGGCAACGCAGAAGTGTGACAAAGAAATACTCTTAGCGAGCCTCAACACGGTAATCTCGCAGCAGGGAGGCCAATTAGTGGACAGTGGACGCGGTCCTTTAATTTGCACGAGGGAAAAGCAGAAAATGCTCATCACAGGCCTTCCGTAAACAGTAACATCATGTGATACTGCCACAGACAGTGCTTGTGCTTCTTGTGCGGAGCACGTGAGCTCATGGAGCTTTTAACAGAAGAAGGGAATCCCGAAAGCTGGTTGGTCAGAGAGAACCCAGAATAAATGGGAATTTGTTTCAGAGATCCTTACTGGTCGAGTAAGTGACAATGAACAGCAACATGTACACCCATCGGCCGACAATATAGTCAATTACATAGGGATAATTGTGGCCACTCTCTCGCAGGAGGTGTCGTGTTATGCACAGAGCACTTAATGCTCTGTGGTGGCGCCGAAAGAGATACAGTATATTTCTATGAACACTTTGTTGATTCAGCCGAATTTCTGCTGAATTTCACGTATATACGACAAGAGCTGTTATAGTTAACGTCCTTCCGAGAAATTTTGAGGGCAACAGTGTGCACGTCGCCCAGCCTTGGCGAGTGTAAAAACGCATTTGTCTTAGCTAGGGACATATATATTGCTCTACTTCACGAAAATGTTAGGAAGTTTTAGACGGTGAAATTCGGTCAGATACCAACACAGTCACATCAACAGGTACAAGACGTGGCGCACACAACAGCTGAACGATGCCGACATTATCGCTGCATCTGTGAAAGTAAAATGACGCATTGCACAGGCGTCAAACGTTGATGTCACCAGTGTGCCTCCCCTTCACGTTTGCATTAGATTCGACCAATTATTCGCATTTTCTCGTGTCACTGTCGGCCATTTAATTTTGAACTTAACGTTTAAATTTGAGGATGTGATGCAGCAGATAGGAATTACTGCCCAACTCTACTAGTTTACTTTATTACACGTTGGAGAGCCAAAGAGACTGGTACACTTTCCTAATATCGTGTAGCTTCCCCACGAGCACGCAGAAATGCCTCAACATGACATGGCATGGACTCGACTAATGACTGAAGTGGCTCAGGAGGGAATTGAACGATGAATCCTGCAGCGCTGTCCATAATTCCATAAGAGTACGAGGGGTGGAGACCTCTTCTGGACAGCAAGCTGCAAGGGATCCCAGATATACTTAATAGTGTTCATGTCTGGGGAATTTGGTGGCCATCGGAAGGTTTTAATCTCAAAAGAGTGTGGAGTGTCGCATTGTCCTGTCGGAACTGCCCTGTCCGTCGGAATGCACAATGGACATTAATGGATCCAGGTGACCAGACAGGATGCTTACGTTAGTGTGGTGTCAGCGCCAGACACCACACTTGCTAGGTGGTAGCCTTTAAATCGGCCGCGGTCCGTTAGTATACGTCGGACCCGCGTGTCGCCACTGTCAGTGATTGCAGACCGAGCGTCGCCACACGACAGGTCTAGAGAGACTTCCTAGCACTCGCCCCAGTTGTACAGTCGACTTTGCTAGCGATGGTTCACTGACAAATTACGCTCTCATTTGCCGAGACAATAGTTAGCATAACCTTCAGCTACGCCATTTGCTACGACCTACCAAGGCGCCATTATCATTTGCTATTTATCTTGTGATGCATATACCGTCCGATCGATGTTCACCAATTATGTAGTAAAGTTAAGTATTCCAGCAGCTATGTCCCTTTTTTACTAGACTCAATTCCTTTAACTGTTCCAGACCTCACGCCAGCCTGCGTGAGCTTAAACGCGTGCCTTTCGGCTATCTCCTAGTGGCTTGGCTGTCTTGCCAAGTCACAACAGTTAGTGTGACCTGACAGAATCGCATCTAGACGTATCACTGGTACCATATCACTCCAACTGCACACATCCCACACCATTACACAGTCTCCACCAGCTTGAACTATCTCCTGCTAACATGCGGGGTCCATGGATTCATGAGGATGTCTCCATACCCGTACATGTCCGACTCGTGCTACCAGTCAACATGTTCTCAGTCATCAATAGTCCAATGTCAGTGTTGGCAGGACCAGGCGAGGCGTAAAGCTTTGTGTCGTGCAGTCATCAAGGAAACACGAGTGGGCCTTCAGCTCCAAAAACCCATATGGCTGTTGTTTCATTGAGTGGTTCGCAGGCTGACACTTGTTGATGGCCCAGTATTGAAATCTTCATCAGTTTGCAGAAGAGTAGGACTTCGGTCACGTTGAACGATTCTTTGGTCCCGGCTTGTTGTTGTTGTTGTTTTTTTTTTCAGCCGCAACAGAGCCAGAGATTTGATGTTTTACAGAATTCCTGATATTCACTGTACATTCATGAAATGGTCGTATGGGAAAATCCCCACTTCAACATTACCTCGGAGATGCTGTGTCCTATCGCTCATGCCCCAACCATAACACCACTCTCAACCTCACTTAAATCTTGATAACCTGCCATTGTAGCAGCAGTAACCGGTCCAGAAACTGACCCAGACACATGTTGGCGTTGGCGAGCGCAGCGCCATATCTCTGTATTTGAATAGGCATGCCTCTACCAGTTTAATTAGCGCTTCAGTGCATGAGTGCATGGTGTCTGTTGTTTTGGACTTGTCTGAAAGAGTAGATACTACACAAAGTCCACATTGTGAAATATTACATGCTGTATGCAAATTGAATGTAGTGGTGAGGAGAAAGGAAGGGAAAGGAAAGGGTTTAATGATGTCAGCTGCAAAGGGACATTATCCAGAATCAGTTGTACCAAGTGGAAGTATGTACTTGATGGGGATTCAAACTTGGGATCTCCTGTTTACTATCCAGGTACGTTAAGCACTGCACCATCCAGGACAAAGTGTTATCGCAACACTGTGAACTATGTTGCTACGCCTTACGGCTGATCCACATTCCTACTGAGCGCAACCTATCCACAGTCCTTGTCCATTTTCTCCATGCTCGCTATGTGGTGTCACCGCCAGACACCACACTTGCTAGGTGGTAGCTTTAAATCGGCCGCGGTCCATTAGTACATGTCGGACCCGCGTGTCGCCACTGTGTGATTGCAGACCGAGCGCCACCACAAGGCAGGTCTCGAGATACGGAATAGCACTCGCCCCAGTTGTACGGACGACTTTGCTAGCGACTACACTGACGAAGCCTCGCTCCTTTGCCGAGCAGATAGTTAGAATAGCCTTCAGCTAAGTCCATGGCTACGACCTAGCAAGGCGCCATTAGCCTTACATAGCAATTGATACTTATCGTATAAAGCATGTCTCATCAAGAACGATGTAAACAACAAGGATGGATTGAAGTTAGGTATTCCAAAAGCTACATACTTTTCTTTATAGCATTCATTACGTATCCTGTTTCAGACCTCAAGCCATCCTTCGTGTGTTTATAGCGTGCATTGCGGTCCCCTCAAATCACACTGTGTCGGCACTTCTGTCGACACATCATATGGCGACGAGTCAAAAAAGGGTCTCGTTCTTTCTACTTGCTTACATTTACTTGTGTCATGGCTTCGCCACAATCTCCAGATGTACTGTCCGAATTTTATCGCTTGCAGAATCAGCAGACGCAGGCGTTATTGGACGCCCATGGACAGCTCGTCCAGGGTCAACGTGCAATGCAAACCGATGCGGCGGCCGCCGCTTCACCGCTACCGCAGCCACAACATGCTGTTGCACCCCCGTTCCGGCCATTTAACCCAGCTATGGAAAGCTGGACGGAGTGGTCACGCCAATTTGGATTTCATCTCGCCGCCTACAGTATTCAAGGTAACGAGCAGCAGCCTCACTTATTGTCTTGTGACGGCGTGCATACGTACCATGTGATAGTGAAATTATTTCCCCGATGCGATGTAGCAACTCTGTCCTACGAAGAAATTTTGTCTGCTTTAGATCCCTATTTCAAGGAAACAGTTAATGTAGTTGCAAAAAGGTATACGTTCTTTCGTACAAAATATACAGCCGGTCAAACTAATCGGGAGTGGGTTGTAACTTTGCAAGGCCTTACAAGGGATTGTGCTTTTGAGTGCGAATGTGGACTCCCTTATTCAGATACTATGGTCAGTGATGCAATTGCACAGAACGTTTCTGATGTTCGTATACAGGAGCAAATTTTGAAACTAGTCAATCCCTCCCTTCAACAAGTGATAGACATATTGGATAGGCAAGACACACTTGACTTTGCTCAGGAATCATTTGCAACTTCGCCAGCTGTGTGTCACATTAACCGGCCCGCCGGGCGAGCTGCACGGAACGATAAACAGCCCTCGCGCTCGTCCGCGCAGCTGCCGCCTAGCTCTCCACGTGTGCCGCGCAAGCATACAAATGCAGTGAAATCATGCCCGCGGTGTGCAACTAGACATTCGCGTGACAATTGCCCGTCACGCCAAGCTATTCGTTTTTACTGTAATAAGAAAGGACATGTTCAAATTGTTTGCCAGAAAAAGCTCAGATCAGACACTCTTAATCATTCCAGACCCTTTGCTTCGCGCCGGAATCGAACCAAGAATACTCAGGCTCGTGAACCTTCACCCATGGACATTCATGTAGTTAATTCCACTCCGCCCAGTGCCACTCTCTCTAACAGTGACTGTGTTCATCCCACAAAAAGTGTGCGTCGACGTCGCCAGAAATCACGTCAATTAGCAAGTGATGCTGTACCTGTGTCAGTTCAAATTGCACGAAACAGTCGCTCTTGTCGTCAGCAGGACAATAAACTTTTCGTAGATTTGGACTTTAATGGCAAGGTCATACCATTCCAGCTCGATACCGAAGCTGCAGTTTCATTGATCAATCACGACACGTACAAACAACTGGGCAAAGCTCCATTGTGTGCCGCAAATGTTCAGCTTACTAGTTATTCAGGACTGCATATCCCTGTGTTAGGACAGTGCACTCTTCTTGCAACATACAAGGGACAAACACAACTTGTGTCATTTTACGTTCTTCGTTCTTCTTCTGCAGTGAACTTGTTTGGTTTAGATTTATTTCAGTTGTTTAACATGTCTGTAGTCAATCAGGTTCCTGTGCAGCGGCAGACTCCTGTGCTTGCTCCAGGCGACGTTGTATTCTATCGCAACTATCGAGGTTCACGGCGTTGACTCGCAGGGCGCATTCTTCGCTGCCTCGGCCGCGCGATGTATTTGGTTTTGGAGGCCTCTGGTGAGATGCGTCGGCATCTCACTCAGCTGCGCCTCTGTCGTCGCACGGGTTCTGCCGCTCCCCGTCTGCTTTCAGCGACGGTGCCGTCCGGTCAGCGCCCTGGGGACCCATCTACTGGCTCGCCTCATCCCCAGGTGTTACCGACGCTGCCTTCCATTTTGCCCCATGGTGACGCGTCGCCACCGCCGCCGCCGCCACCGCCGCTTGGTCTCCCGCCGGCGCCGCCCGCAGTGGACGCTTCGCTGCTACCGCCAAGTGCCTCCCTGGGTCACGCGCCGCCGATCGCTTCCCGTGACTAGCTGTCCTCCGCCGTGGAACTCTTGCCCGCTCCGGACCACATGGCGTCTTCGCGCGTCGGGTACCCCGACGCAATGGAGGTCGACCCTTTGGCCCCTCCTGTCTCTTTAAGGGCGCATACACCGCATGTTGACGTGCACCCTGGACTAGGTTTTCAGGCGTTTCCTAGCTCCCCTCGGACCGAATGGCCGGGTGCGGGTGGCACAGCCTCGCCTGTTGTTAGGCTCCCCACCTTATCACATACGTCAACATGGGGTCCTCCCCACGGCGGGCGGAAGCTTTATAACACGACCGTTCGCCGATTTGCGGGGGAGGAATGTGGTGTCACCGCCAGACACCACACTTGCTAGGTGGTAGCTTTAAATCGGCCGCGGTCCATTAGTACATGTCGGACCCGCGTGTCGCCACTGTGTGATCGCAGACCGAGCGCCACCACAAGGCATGTCTCGAGATACGGAATAGCACTCGCCCCAGTTGTACGGACGACTTTGCTAGCGACTACACTGACGAAGCCTCGCTCCTTTGCCGAGCAGGTAGTTAGAATAGCCTTCAGCTAAGTCCATGGCTACGACCTAGCAAGGCGCCATTAGCCTTACATAGCAATTGATACTTATCGTATAAAGCATGTCTCATCAAGAACGATGTATACAACAAGGATGGATTTAAGTTAAGTATTCCAAAAGCTACGTACTTTTCTTTATAGCATTCATTACGTATCCTGTTTCAGACCTCACGCCATCCTTCGTGTGTTTATTGCGTGCATTGCGGTCCCCTCAAATCACACTGTGTCGGCACTTCTGTCGACACATCACGCTACTCTGAGATTCTCACAGGAGGTCGAATGTATTGGTGCATCTGCGCTGAAGAAAGTGAATCTATTTCCAACGTGGCAAATCAGTTATATGAATGCATGGTGCATTGGACATGTATCAGAGTTGTGGATTCTGCGTGGTGTCTGTTGTTTCGGACATATCTGAAAAAACAGACACCATGCGCTCACATAATTGATTCATCTAGATGGGCCAAGTATCCACCATCTTCAGTGCGGGTGCTCAAGTACAGTATGTCTGACCTCTTGTGGGAATATCAAAATAGCGAGCGTGGAGGAAATGGACTATGGATAAGTGGTACTCGGTGGGAATATGGACTGGGCGAGAGGCGTGCTGAGATAGTCCACGCAGTTGTAGCAACACTGTGTTACAGATAGTGCAGTGCTTAACACACCGGTCTGGTAATCATGTGATCCTGGGTTCGAATCCTGGTCTGATATACGTTTTCGTTCATTTCCACAGATTCTGCAGAATGTCCTGTTGCAGGTGACATTAGTAATCCCTTCCACTTCCTTTCCTTTCTCTTCACCTCGTCTTTCAATTTACATACAATATTTTAGATTATATTGTCACAGCATACAGTTTCTATTTGATGCCAGTGTCAGTTGAAATACTGTTAGCAGATTCAATATTTTCCTTGTGTTCATTTTTCTACGGCATCTTCCTAGTTCATATAGCATTTTTCTAAGATTACCATTTCCGCCATTGAATCCAAATTGGTATGGTAATTCATGTAATAAATTCTTTCGTACAGGGAAGAGACTGTTGTTTGTTCTGAAGCAGAGTTCCCTCCTTTACTTAATGACATATTTTAGGTACACCGATGGCAGGTATTTTCTCATGTCTAACATCGACGTAGCTGGATCTCCACATCTGGCAGGGCATGAGTTTACAGGCTTAAGATTTAATTGTCCTTTTCAGAGCATTTCTTGCTCATTAAGTGGTGGGGTAGGTCACACCAAAGCAGCACCTGATTGTAAGAGATTATTCACAGGACATGTGGTCTGAAACTGAAGAAATGTCGTGATGATCTTTCCTTTGGCAAAAGTTTACAGATTAATCCCACATTCAAATCTCTGAAAGCGGACTGCTAAGGTGGCGGTGAGAAAAGATTTAATAACTAACGGAAAGAATAGCGATCTATGAGTCGGGATATTGAATGTAAGAAGTTCTAATGTGGTAAGGAAGCTAGAAAATCTGAGAAGCTAACTGATAAGGCTCTATATACACTCCTGGAAATGGAAAAAAGAACACATTGACACCGGTGTGTCAGACCCACCATACTTGCTCCGGACACTGCGAGAGGGCTGTACAAGCAATGATCACACGCACGGCACAGCGGACACACCAGGAACCGCGGTGTTGGCCGTCGAATGACGCTAGCTGCGCAGCATTTGTGCACCGCCGCCGTCAGTGTCAGCCAGTTTGCCGTGGCATACGGAGCTCCATCGCAGTCTTTAACACTGGTAGCATGCCGCGACAGCGTGGACGTGAACCGTATGTGCAGTTGACGGACTTTGAGCGAGGGCGTATAGTGGGCATGCGGGAGGCCGGGTGGACGTACCGCCGAATTGCTCAACACGTGGGGCGTGAGGCCTCCACAGTACATCGATGTTGTCGCCAGTGGTCGGCGGAAGGTGCACGTGCCCGTCGACCTGGGACCGGACCGCAGCGACGCACGGATGCACGCCAAGACCGTAGGATCCTATACAGTGCCGTAGGGGACCGCACCGCCACTTACCAGCAAATTAGGGACACTGTTGCTCCTGGGGTATCGGCGAGGACCATTCGCAACCGTCTCCATGAAGCTGGGCAACAGTCCCGCACACCGTTAGGCCGTCTTCCGCTCACGCCCCAACATCGTGCAGCCCGCCTCCAGTGGTGTCGCGACAGGCGTGAATGGAGGGACGAATTGAGACGTGTCGTCTTCAGCGATGAGAGTCGCTTCTGCCTTGGTGCCAATGATGGTCGTATGCGTGTTTGGCGCCTCGCAGGTGAGCGCCACAATCAGGACTGCATACGACCGAGGCACACAGGGCCAACACCCGGCATCATGGTGTGGGGAGCGATCTCCTGCACTGGCCGTACACCACTGGTGATCGTCGAGGGGACACTGAATAGTGCACGGTACATCCAAACCGTCATCGAACCCATCGTTCTACCATTCCTAGACCGGCAAGGGAACTTGCTGTTCCAACAGGACAATGCACGTCCGCATGTATCCCGTGCCACCCAACGTGCTCTAGAAGGTGTAAGTCAACTACCCTGGCCAGCAAGATCTCCGGATCTGTCCCCCATTGAGCATGTTTGGGACTGGATGAAGCGTCGTCTCACGCGGTCTGCACGTCCAGCACGAACGCTGGTCCAACTGAGGCGCCAGGTGGAAATGGCATGGCAAGCCGTTCCACAGGACTACATCCAGCATCTCTACGATCGTCTCCATGGGTGAATAGCAGCCTACATTGCTGCGAAAGGTTGATATACACTGTACTAGTGCCGACATTGTGCATGCTCTGTTGCCAGTGTCTATGTGCCTGTGGTTCTGTCAGTGTGATCATGTGATGTATCTGACCCCAGTAATGTGTCAATAAAGTTTCCCCTTCCTGAGACAATGAATTCACGGTGTTCTTATTTCAATTTCCAGGAGTGTATATGTAGTGGGGGTCAGTCAAGCGAAATGGAATGAAGACGGTGAGTATAGGACAATAGTAACATAATTTTGTAACGAAACTAGGATTTGTTATGAATAGGAGGGTAGGGTGGACAGTCAGATACTTTGATCTGTTTCGCAACTAGTTCTCCTTATCAGAATCGACAACAAACTAGCCTCAACCACACTTGTTCAGGTACAAATGCCAACGTCGCAAGCAGAGGATGAATAGGTAGAGAAAGTATATGAGGATATTGAATGGGTAATTCAGTATGTAAAGAGAGACGAAAATCTAACAGTTATGTGAAACTGGAATGCGGTTCTAGGGGAAGGAGTGTAAGAAAGTGTTATGGGAGATAATGGGTTAGGTAGAAGGAATGAGAAAAGAGAAGACTAACCGAGTCCTGCAATAAATTTCAGTTAATAATAGAGAAATCTCTATTCAAGAGTCACAAGGGTAGCAGGTATACTTGAAAAAGGCCAGGAGATACGGGAAGATTTCAGTTACATTACATCATGGTCTGGCAGAGGTTCCGAATTCAGATACTGAAGTGTTAGGTGTACCTAGGAGCAGGTTGAGGCTCAGATAACAATTATTTATAGTAAGCTGAAGTTTAAGAAACTAGTCACGAAGAATCAATGCACAAAGAAGTGGGATAGGGAAGTACTAAGGAATGAAGAGATACACTTGAAGTTCTCTGAGTCTATAGATACTGTAATAAGAAGTAGCTTAGTAGGCAGTTCAGTTGAAGAGTAATGAACATCTCTAAAAAGAGCAGTCACGGAAGTTGAAAAGAAAAACAATCGTAGAAAGAAGGTAACTGTGAAGAAACCATGGGTAACAGAAGAAATACTTAAGCTGATCGGTGAAACAAGGTAGTACAAAAATTTTCAGGGAAATTCAGGGAGACAGAAATACAAGCCACTTAGGACAGAAATAAGTAGGATGTGCAGGGAAGGTACAAAATGATTGTCGCAGGGACTCATTCAGAATATAGATAAGCAACTCTCGGTGAAATGAAACGGAAGTGTAGTACTATGACGAGTGCAATGGGAAGTAAATTGTTAATAGCAGAGGAGAAAGAGGATAGATTGAAAGAGTACATTGAAAGCCTCTATGAGAGGGCATACTTGTCTGATAACGTGATAGAAGAAAGAAAAACAGGAGTCGATATAGAAAGGATAGGGGACCTAGTAACACAATCAGAATTTAAAACGGTCAAATGTCTCTCGTTAAAGCCGTTAGTCTGGGGGCCTTCATCTTATCTATATTTACACTAATATTCTGCAAATACCTGTGTAGTGCTTGGTAGAGGTGCATTGCATTATATCTTATGTTAGTGTTTCTTCCCGTTACAGTTGCTCTGTAATTTGCCCGACATTGTCTTCCAGTCCCAACGGCAGTGGTACACACGGAGATGAAGAAATTTTCTAAATTCTTCACAAATTACTGGTTCTGCTAAGTGCGTACATATGTTTCCACGTGATAATTGTCTTCTACCTTCAGGCATAAGCAAATTCATGATTTACGCCACTTTCATGATGGTCTATCGACAGTCAATCAAACTTGTGGCCATTCGTACTGCAGTCCTTTGCACACGTTCAGTACCTCCTGTAGGTCCTATTTGATATAGGGTCTGTACACATGACAGATGAGGGGCACAAGTGATTTTTAAAGAGGCTCTTTACAGGGTTGTATTTTCCCAGTCTTCTGTGAGTGAAACGATGTCTGCCACTTGCCTTACCCACTGTGGTTATTTCATTTCATATCACTACAAGTTGTTACCTCCAGATATTTGTTTCTGGCGACTGATTCCACATATGATGAACTGTAGTTGTTATCTTAGGATATCTTTTTTCTACGTTTTATGAAATGCACTTCTTTAATTTTCAGAACAATTAGAACAATATGCTAATATCTTCACCAGTTTGAAGCCTAATCAAGCTCTCCCTATGTATTTGTGTGCCTTTTTTCAGACAGTTTTTCGTTACAGATAACTGTGGCACATTTAGAGAGCCTGGGGTTACTATTAGTATTGCCTCCCAAGTTATTAATATTCAGGATTGACAACAACGGTTCGAAAGCACTTCCCTGGAACATGCCTGAAGTTATTTCTCCCTCTTTCAGTGACTCAGATAAAATGCTGTACCCTCTGTACCAATACATCCCAATCCCATCACAATATTACCTGTATGTATCTGTGTCGCTCATCTTGGCAATAGTATGAAAAGTATACTGAACCACTGCTCGCCCAACTAGCCGTGCGATCTAACACACTGCTTCCCCGGAAGGGCCTGCCGGTCCACGGCACGAATCCCCCCGGCGGATTAGTGTCGAGGTCCGGTGTGCCAGCCAACTTGTGAGTGGTTTTTACGGCGGTTTTCCATTTGCCGGCGAATGCGAACTGGTTCCCCTTATTCCGCCTCAGTTACACTATGTCGGCGATTGCTGTGCAAACACTTTCTCCAAGTACGCGTACACCATAATTACTCTACCACGCAAACATTGGGGTTACACTCGTATGGAATGAGACGTTCCCCCGGGGATCCACTGGGGGCTGTACCGCACAATAACCCTGGGTTCGGTGTATGGCGGCGGTGGGGTGAGTGGACTGCTGTAGCCTGTTGTGGGGTTTTGTACCACTGAGGGCTACGGCGGAGACGAAGCCTCTCCGTCGTTTCTAGGTCCTCAGTTCAATACATACGTACATACGTACATACATACCGAACCAGGATTTCTTTCGTCGCCGATTCCGTCGCTTCTATATTCTTGTTTTGCGGTTATTTCCTGATTAAGACATATCTTCAGGTCTATCAGCCGTATGGCAGTCACCTTAGAGTGTTTCCATTCCAGAGGTAAGATTTTGCTGCTATTGATGATGTTGAGAGCATCCATCAGGTAGCTTCTGGTTTGTTATCAGTTACGAGCCAGCCTTCTTCTTTAGGTTTAGCCTTGGAAGCAGCTTCTCACTTGATCGTCCGTCATCGGATAGATGTCCCTGGCATTCAGTGAACCGTCATGTAAAGCAATAAAAGCAGTATTTACGTCGCACGTCTGCCTGAACAGCACGGGGTCAGCGAGATATGCGGGTTCTGTGGCGTACGTCACAGCACGTGATACTGCAGTTCTTACTAACAGCAGTGATCTTCTGCAGAGGGAAGTGAGTTACCGTTTCAGACCCTTTCAGTACTTCATAGCTGCTCGTTTAACCACACTCGCGCTCTCGACAACATACCACAAAGATAAGGGCTTTATCTAGGGCCATAATGATTTCCTGCCTGACCCCAGACGCTGACGAGCGTTCGCGGTGTACAAGGTATTTCACAATGCAAGTCACACACTTCTAGAGACTGTAAACGAGATTTACTACATTAAGTTTTTCATAGAAACTCATTCCCTGAAACAGTTTCTTTCCGTCTTACAACATGTGCGTATTTTATTCCTATTTTCTGTGATATTACAAAGCTGTTCGATATGACGACTACCATGTTCTGAGTACACAGTGTATCTGAGTAGTAAGTTCGCATAATCTCTATCCTACAAGCGAGGTGTATGCTTAATCACTTCTGCGGCAACCATAATCCATCCAACTAGATCTTCCTTCGACTGCCAAGAGTCTCAGAGTCCGCACGCGGCCCCACAGGGAAAAGCCTTAAGGGGCTACATCTGGGGAGTCTTGTTGACCAGGCACGTGGTCCACGTCGACCGATCCACCTGTCCCTGTAGACTACATTCAGTTGATTTCAGACGCAAGCAAAATGTACTGCCACACCATGATCCTGGAACTACAATTTGTGCCGGTTGCCCAGTGGCATGCCTTCTAAAAAACCCGCCAGCACTTGCAGCAGGAATATCAAGTACTTGGCCCGTTTAGGTGGGGAGGAAGGATGTATGGCCCAGTCACACGTCCATTGCGGACAACTTGCCAGACATTGATGCCAAAATGTGCTGTAATCTTCGTGTACACGTGGCTTTGGGGTTGTCTTCGTGGCAAATGTAGTTATTTAAAGCATTCAGAAGACCTTCCCTATTAAAGTTCACTTTCATCGCTGAACAAAATTCACACAACGGCGTAAAAACCAAAAATAGAAACTGATATGTGGCACAAAATTCTCCAGGAACATGGTGAATGCTTTCTGAGGGTGATGTGAGTGGAGATGCTGTTCTTGCAGAGCACGCTAGATGGAGGAGTAAAATACATCAACTCACACGTAATAGTTCGAGTAGTCGTCCATAGATTCCCTGGAACTTGGTAAAGGGCTGCCTCTTCCAATAGGACAGTTTACTACCTTCTTAGAGCCCCACAGTTTGGTGTATCGCTTGTGAATTTCCCACTCTCCCGTAGCCGTTGTTCTGCTCCGCCGAACATGGGACGAGATAGAATCACACTATTTGGAAAGTACTCGTTGTGCAGTCGATGAGCTCCCCTTCCATTACGGCGTGCATCACCCTAAATTAACAACGTACCTGTTGGCTCTGGGACGAGTACTCAGGCATTCTGTTACTACAGCACCCGTCACCGTAATGCCCACTGACGCACTACCAGGAATTATGGAAACAAGGCAGATGGAACCAGAGGATATCACGTGACATAGCGTCATCGTACCATTCGTGAATGTGCGTAGCCTATTGTAACATGCGAAATGCTTAAGGAACATCCAGCGCGTGCTTGAGTACGTCTTGTTTTCCTGATAACATGGCAACTAACTGTTTATAGACATGAATTTCTGTTTAAAATTTGATATGCTATGTCCCCTCTACAGCCTATAGAAGTGTTTAACATGAACGGTTAAATACCCTGTATTTTGGGCAAGGCAAATAATGCGAAGTTCGTTGGGGGGCCCATATTTCCTAACACCTTCAAGCTTGTAATTGCCGCCTCCCACACTGTACTGAATTTCAGAACACCATCTATATGAGGGGAGTGTTCCGACATTCCACAAGAGGGAAGAAAGAGAGGGAATTCGAACAAGAAGACAACCAATCATTAGTAGAAGACATCTGAAAGGACGATGATAGTGTAAGACATGGACGATGCTACTTCTAAAGAAGCCATCCTGATATTCGTTTCAATCCATTTACGGAAACCACAGGCTCCATAATTCTGGACCACCGAGAAAGGAATTAAATTTTGCTATTCCTAAATGTTTTAATCGCACTGCAACCTCGTTCATGTCATTGGATGTCTGATTTTGTAACCTCTGCGGAACTAAAAGCTTTTATTCACTTTGTTCTGAACTGTGTGGAGGTTGGAGGTACATGTGCATTCGTGTCGTCGGCTACGAAACGAAGGTCTTTAGAAAGCAAATATAAATGTTGAACGCGGTAGAAGTACCGGCAATTGGTAATCTGGAAATGAATGATTAACATCAATGTAAACAGACTCAAGAGGATTGAAAAATAATTTTAGGTGTAAAACATATGATTATTCAACAGAGTACCAGAAGGTGAAAATTACCAGCATAATTACAGGCTGTGTGAAACGATATAATATGATTTGATCATCACAACACTGTCTGAATCATGTTGACACAAAGCTCGCTCAAGTCAGTGATACCAGCATCTCTTGTAACCTAATAATGGAGACTGCCCAATCCACCTACATGGTGTTTTGCACATAAAATTTTCAAACAAGATCACTATTATATGTTGCTTTCAACCCTACGCCGTATTTTTAAACAAATATGAATCGCTAGCTAGCCAAACAGAGATGGTGGTATAGTGCTCCTGGTAACTGGACTGTGCTGCTGTGGGGTTAAATCAGTAGCAGCCCATCTAGTGTGTGCAGTGCGGCGTTCTTTCTTCTTCGTCAAGTCGATGTAAGTAATGAAGGCCCCTTTGGTGTTGTAGAAGACTAGTTAATTTTAAGCTCCCCCTTTCTCTTGATTCATCCACGAAATATAGTACATTGCACAACCAGTCATTACAGTCATCTACACGATACATTAGCACTACAAAGATGTCGTAACACACTGGAAGAGGGTAACGGCAAACTACTTACATCAGAATCTTTCCGAGGGAAAAACGGTCGCTTAGTACTACACTTCGTCTACACTCGTGTAAAAAGAGTGGAAAATCTAGTCATAAAATAAGAGACATTGCTTTCAAATTCTAAATCTGCGTCTATATTCTATATATCCATTTACGGCTAATTGCGGGTGTACTTAGTGACCTGCTCTGAGTTACGCTCTTCCTCGGTCTAGTCACTAATAATCTGTACTAAGACAACTGGCGGTATGTGCTCGAATTTTTCTCAGCCTTCCGTAATGGTCCTTCTTAGAATATACTTGAGAGGAATTAATACGTTGTCTGATTATTCTTCGGACGTCAGTTCTCGGAATTCTAAAAGTTAACTTCTCAATGAGGCACATCGCGTCTTGTGTAGCGTCTCTCAGTGGAGTTGGATGAGGATCCTATCACCGTGACGCTCTGCAGTCTAAAACGCGAAACTTGGTACGAAAAACGTATTTACTTTCTCAGTAACTATTTTTATGTGGTCGTCGCACCTGACATATACACCTGCAGATTTAACAGTTATGTTTCTAGCGAATGCTCCAGTCGTGCAGTAGGAACATAGTTTGGCACCGTCTGCCCATTTGTATTCAATACGTTACATTTTTGCTTTGAGTGTCAACTGTATATACGTGCACCAAGTTTCTGTCATAGAATTTCCTTCATTTCACTACAATTTTGTATGGTTTTGAGCGTCAACTGTCGGTAGCTGTACCATGCGTCTATTACGTATGACTCCCTTCATTTTACTCCAGTAATGGTGTTACGACTTGAAATCGATTGTTAAATTTTGTGTTAATCTAAACCCCAATCATGCCTTCTAATGACTTCGGTGATTTTGTTACTGGAAATTGAGAACAATTACTAGCCGGCAGCAGTGGCCGAGCGGTTCTAGGCGCTACAGTCTGGAACCGCGCGACCGCTACGCTCGCAGGTTCGAATCCTGCCTCGGGCATGGATGTGTGTGATGTCCTTAGGTTAGTTAGGTTTAAGTAGTTCTAAGCTCTAGGGGACTGATGACCTCAGAAGTTAAGTCCCATAGTGCTCAGGGCCATTTGAACCATTTTTTGAACAATTACTGAGAAAGTAAGAATAAATACCTTTTATTGTTATGAACTTCTCTACCCACATTTAATAATGGATATTGTACTTCAAAGATATCCTTTATGTAAAGTGAAAATGTCGTGATGTTATGAAATATTAATCTGATAACATAGACATATATTTTTGCTACAAAAAATTATCTATGGTGTGGACACTAAATAGTTCTCTTTCTGACTCGAAATAAATTGAAATTCATTTAATTCTGAAATATCACTTCGACAGGCTCAAGTCAAAGTTAATGGAAACTTCTGCTAGTGTGGTTTTATGTAAACATACACTTCTGGAAATGGAAAAAAGAACACATTGACACCGGTGTGTCAGACCCACCATACTTGCTCCGGACACTGCGAGAGGGCTGTACAAGCAATGATCACACGCACGGCACAGCGGACACACCAGGAACCGCGGTGTTGGCCTTCGAATGGCGCTAGCTGCGCAGCATTTGTGCACCGCCGCCGTCAGTGTCAGCCAGTTTGCCGTGGCATACGGAGCTCCATCGCAGTCTTTAACACTGGTAGCATGCCGCGACAGCGTGGCGTGAACCGTATGTGCAGTTGACGGACTTTGAGCGAGGGCGTATAGTGGGCATGCGAGTGGCCGGGTGGACGTACCGCCGAATTGCTCAACACGTGGGGCGTGAGGTCTCCACAGTACATCGATGTTGTCGCCAGTGGTCGGCGGAAGGTGCACGTGCCCGTCGACCTGGGACCGGACCGCAGCGACGTACGGATGCACGCCAATACCATAGGATCCTACGCAGTGCCGTAGGGGACCGCACCACCACTGTCCAGCAAATTAGGGACACTGTTGCTCCTGGGGTATGGGCGAGGACCATTCGCAAGCGTCTCCATGAAGCTGAGCTACGGTCCCGCACACCGTTAGGCCGTCTTCCGCTCACGCCCCAACATCGTGCAGCCCGCCTCCAGTGGTGTCGCGACAGGCGTGAATGGAGGGACGAATGGAGACGTGTCGTCTTCAGCGATGAGAGTCACTTCTGCCTTGGTGCCAATGATGGTCGTATGCGTGTTTGGCGCCGTGCAGGTGAGCGCCACAATCAGGACTGCATACGACCGAGGCACACAGGGCCAACACCCGGCATCATGGTGTAGGGAGCGATCTCCTACACTGGCCGTACACCACTGGTGATCGTCGAGGGGACACTGAATAGGGCACGGTACATCCAAACCGTCATCGAACCCATCGTTCTACCATTCCTAGACCGGCAAGGGAACTTGCTGTTCCAACAGGACAATGCACGTCCGCATGTATCCCGTGCCACCTAACGTGCTCTAGAAGGTGTAAGTCAACTACCCTGGCCAGCAAGATCTCCGGATCTGTCCCCCACTGAGTATGTTTGGGACTGGATGAAGCGTCGTCTCACGCGGTCCGCACGTCCAGCACGAACGCTGGTCCAACTGAGGCGCCAGGTGGAAATAGCATGGCAAGCCGTCCCACAGGACTACATCCAGCATCTCTACGATCGTCTCCATGGGAGAATAGCAGCCTACATTGCTGCGAAAGGTGGATATACACTGTACTAGTGCCGACATTGTGCATGCTCTGTTGCCTGTGTCTATGTGCCTGTGGTTCTGTCAGTGTGATCATGTGATGTATCTGACCCCAGGAATGTGTCAATAAAGTTTCCCCTTCCTGGGACAATGAATTCACGGTGTTCTTATTTCAATTTCCAGGAGTGTAAATATTCAACACTCAGAGATAACTGTGCTGTTTTAACTGAAAATGTGACTTCATAAATAGTTTAAAATGCAGATTGTTTAGAATATAGAGCGCGAGGAGTTAAAGAAAACTAATTTTAAGATACTTTTGGAATTAAATTAAAATCCCACACGAGCTTCCACCCCTACAAAGCATTGGCCACATTTACGTAAATGGTAAAGAGAGGAAAGGTTTCTGTTTAAAAATAAGAATAAATAAACAAAAATTAAACATTGATAATTATTATTTAATTGAAAATCAACTTAGATGAACAGGCAGCAAGCCTCTATACATCGAAAAGCATACAGAGCCGCGAACGCAAGACAAGAGGTAAACAACGAGATCAAAAAGACAAGCAATAAGAGAGAAATAACATGGCGTCTTTCCTTTACATAGTAGTTCATGGAATCTTCACATGTCACAGAGAAATGTAAAGTTTCAATGCACTACTTGTGATAAAGAATCTTTGTTAAGTGTGTATCACTACAGAACTACTTTTGTCACAAATTAGAGGCGTCACAGTGTGCAGATTGTATGAGACTTAACAAATAATCATTCTCGATCTCCTGTAAAACCACATTCCATACGTTTCGATTATCACATTTTCCGGTTTTCTCATAGACATTTATTCAGTTGAAAGAGAAATAGTGTAGATCGCGTGTAACACATTTATTTGGCGACCAGTTTCAGTACAAAATCGGACCATCTTCAGACCTACTCAGTAACATATAGTGCTATAAGTACAGAAAATATATAAACAATACAATAAAAATAAAAGGAAGTTATACCCAGTGTTGAAATGTGGAGGCGGATCCACAGAGCAGGAGCTGCAGAAGTCTCCAGGTACTAACAACTGCTGGACAACCAACGATGTGGAGTGGTTTAAAAGCGAAAGCTCTGCCCGCGTGTCCTTTCCAAACGTCATTAGTCGTAATCAACAGAATGAGTGGTTATTGAATACATGACGAAAATGTTTAGTCACTAACTAAAAAAAAGGCTATCTATTTATGGTACTGGTTGTAAGAGTAACCACTATTATTGCAAAGAATTAAATCATTAAACAGCAAACAATAAAAAGTTGGTAACTTTCACTGTACTCTGCGGGTTAGTATGTATGTATAAGGCGTCACTGGTTACTCAACAATGTGTGTAACATGTCTACAAAATTTTTGATGACAGCTTGCTTATGGTATCTCATTACAATATCGGCTTAAGTAGTTTATAGTGTAAAATATAACATAATAAAACGAAATTTAACACAAAACAAGAAGCCAGTAACACCGCTATTGTACTGCTCTCTATAGGGCCATCTGCATGTACAGGACTCTGGTGGCTACTTAGCAACGTGCAGCTTCAATTGCTGTTATATGTGTTATAATATAAGGGAACATGTCTGCGTGGCTGCTCTGAAGTATTGCTCTAGCTGGAGAACAGAAATAATTGTAAAAGCCTATTTTGCTGTTATGTGATGCTACTGAGTTGCTTGCTTTGAGTTTACACAGTAGAAATATAATGCAATGAAAAGTATATTAACATGAAATGAGGTGCCAGTTACATGGCTATTCACATTGCCTTCGATGGGACTATGTGGATATGAAGCACGCTGCTGATTTCTTAGCAGCACAGCACATCGATAAATGTCAAAGATTTTACTATTGAATGAAGAATGTCCAGATGGTTGCTAGTAAAAGTAGAAAAACTCTGAGTATTGCGTGTAAGTTACCGATTTCTTATTGAATGCTGTTCCATATTTTGATTATTTTCATCATAAATATAACAGTGGTTAATCTTATAGCAAGTATAATAAATAGATACCATTTTTATATGAGAAATTAAAGTTTTTATCTTGTATTCAACAAACATAAGATCTGTTGGTTATGAATGACGTGTGGAGAGGACTAGAGGACGGAGCTTCCGCCATTTAACTAGACCACATCGCTGAATTTCCAGCAGTTGACAGCGTCTGGAGACTTTTGCAGCTCCTGCTTCGTGGATCTATCTCCACACGTGAACTTTGTATACAATTTCGTTTTATTGTTATTATATTGCTTATACAGGGTGTTACAAAATTGTACGGCCAAACTTTCAGGAAACATTCCTCACACACAAATACAGAAAAGATGTTATGTGGACATGTGTCCGGAAATGCTTAATTTCCATGTTAGACCTCATTTTAGTTTCGTCAGTATGTGATGAAATTGTAAATTTTCACGATCAACATGTGTGGGCTGATGAGAATCCGCACACAATTGTGCAATCACGTCATCGACACAGATTTTCTGTGAACTTTTGGACAGGTATTGTTGGTGATGTCTTGATTGGGCCCCATGTTCTTCCACCTACGCCCAATGGAGCACGTTATCATGATTTCATACAGGATACTCTACCTGTGCTGCTAGAACATGTGCCTTTACAAGTACGACACAACATGTGGTTAATGCACGATGGAGCTCCTGCACATTTCAATCGAAGTGTTCGTACGCTTCTCAACAACAGATTCGGTGACCGATGGATTGGTAGAGGCGGACCAATTCCATGGCCTCCACGCTCTCCTGACCTCAACCCTCTTCACTTTTATTTATGGGAGCATTTGAAAGCTCTTGTCTACACAGCCCCGGTACGAAATGTAGAGACTCTTCGTGCTCGTATTGTGGACGGCTGTGATACAATACCCCATTCTCCAGGGCTGCATGGGCGTATCAGGGATTCCATGCGACGGAGGATGGATGCATGTATCCGCGCTAACGGAGGACATTTTGAACATTTCGTTTAACAGAGTGTTTGAAGTCACGCTGGTACGTTCTGTTGCTGTGTGTTTCCATTCCATGATTAATGTGATTTGAAGAGAAGTAATAAAATGAGCTCTAACATGGAAGGTAAGCGTTTCCGGACACATGCCCACATAAAAAATTTTCTTTCTTTGTGTCTGAGGAATGTTTCCTGAAAGTTTCGCCGTACCTTTTTTGTAACACCCTGTATATTATCCGTATGTCACTCTACATTTATAGTACTATGCGTTCCACAGTACGGTCTGAAGATGGTCTGCCTTTAGACTGAAATCTCTCCACCACCAATAAATATGATGTGTGTGATATAGACTGTTTTTCTAAGTACAGCTGTGAAATTAATCGCTGCTTTCCCCCACTGATTTACTTGCATGTCGTTGTGCTCCAGACGAATTTCTCAGAAATTTCTTAACTCGTGTCCTGCCGTGCTCTCCCTTCCCGTGGGTGTACACTGCTTCATCTCCTCGATGATACTCTGGAGTACATACACATGATTTACGTTATTTGCCTACTTAATTGTAAGTTTACGACTGAACAAGATGCTTTAAACTCTTAGATTCTCTTTCCTTCGGTATTTCGTACAGTCCTTGGTTCACTCCCATGAAATGTTGTGCTCTATTCGCCTATTCGTAGAAATTTCTTACACAAATTATGGTTTTCGTTTGATACTAGAAGGCTTATTTATATGAGTAATATTTGCCTCTTCTAATTAGCTTCTTATACTTTTCTTGCTTCGTTCTTTATATGTTAACTTGCTTCTAAGTCAGCAGAATTCCTTTACTTCGTCTACTACCTGGTCTCCATAATGGTGTCAACTTTATCGATAATCTCCATTTCCGCTACCCCTTGTGGTTTTTGTCTTTATTTGATGTACTTTTAGTCCACATTCTGATTCATTATCCTGCTCATTAATTTCAAGACATTCTGCAATTCTTCCTAAGATTCTGACGTTACTGATGTATTCAGCGGTTCTTGATATCCCTCACTCTGTTTTTTTAACGCCACTCTTCAATTCATCATTTAATTTCTATCATTGTCGATGTATGGAGAGAATAACAGGCGGGAAAAACTGCATCCCTGCTATACACGTTTTTGATTACGAGCACTTCTCTCTTCACCTTCCATTCCCATTGTCTTTTGCTCTTTCTTCTTTTGCATACTACATATATGCTGAGATTATGATAAGTCTTGCCTCCATAATTAATCGCAGCGTCAGAACTGCCTTTCTCGTGGTTTTATGTTTTCCTAAAGCCAATCTGATCGTCGCCGACATGTTTCTCAGTTTTATTTTCTATTCTTCTGTATAATATTCTTGTGACAAACTTGGATGCTAGGCCCGTTGTAATAGACGAACTTTTGGAAACCTCTTCCCCACAGTGATGTAAGAAATTTCAATACAATCTTATCTGAGAGATCAGGGTGGAATAAGCTTGGTAAGTCACCTTTTTTTCGAAACTGAGTTAGTGCTACATCTCGATTAATCCTCACCATACGCATCTGCTGTGAGGCTAAAACTGAAAAAAAGAGCCAAGCGGGTCCAGAGATACTAATGTTCAAGGTTTTACTGTAAGGGAAAAAAACCAGGAAGTCACTTTTTATGCAGAAAAAAGCAGGCAAGTCAGTGGTGACCCATCCTTCCAAGAGAGGATTGACCTAACTTAATTCTGATGCAGTCGCTCCCACCAATAAATGGGAGACAAAGAAAAACAGAAAGAAGGTGACTATCTTCATAGACTTAGCAAAACCGTGTATTCCAGCAGAATATATCAGTCAATCACGTTCCCTTTAAGCTGTAACTTTCTATGTATTCTTTCAGTATCCATGTTTCTGTAACAGGCGCGTCCTCTTTTTATGTTCATTTTGAATGCATTACTGAAAATGGATTAAACTGACGTTATTCCTTTTTCACTTAATCACTCGTGACTTGTAAGAGGACACAGAAGAGCTCTCTACAGGGTGTCCCTAGAGGAATAGTCAATATGCTGGGATTTGCCGAGAACGGGCATTCGTAGCTAAAACGTCTAGTAAACATGGGATCTTAAACGAATACCTTAAGAGCTACGAGGGGCTGTTTAGTGAAGGAAATGTTCCACAGTAGCGAAGGTGACCAAGTGGTCATAGCTCTTAAGATATGCGCCTTGGAGCCCATGTTCACTGTACATTTATTCCTTGCCGAGGTCCGTACTATCTCCTCTACATGTATGGGAAGCTAGGACCTTGCAGTGGAAGAGGTTTCTCTCATAGTATCGAAGATGAAGTAGTGCCCACAATTCTAAAAATATGCATTTTAGAACCAGTGTTTATTGGACATTTAGCTTAGAATGGTCGGTCGTGTCATATCCATGCATATGTATATTTCGTGACTCTGCTGGTGATCGAAATGAAAGCTCTACCGTCTTCCCCCTCGTTCATTACGTAACTTGAATCAAATTCGTGGCTTGAAGAGGATGGAAATTACATATACTGTCTGTGGCCATTCGTACTTAGGGTGCGATAAAAATGTTGAATTGTGGAACGCAAAGGTACTAATGGAAACAACTAAAGATATCAAGGAAATGATTGAAGTATCCAGTTGTAAGCCATCTCCTTTCGCTGTGACCGATGTTGATCGAGAAATGGAAAATACTATGGGAATGAAAGTACGCTGCAAAACGTCCTTTTAAAACTCAACCTATTAAGACACATCATCTGAATAGAGTCATTGTCGTATGCTGAAACTTGAAAAGACTAAACACGAAGGAATGCAAACTGGCATCATAAGGACAACGTTAGTCAATTGATGGACTGTTTGAAGTGCCCATACCACCTTATAGTGATGTATTTAACTTCAGAAATCCAGACTATAAGATAAAGATGTGCAGAGTCCGATTAAGCTTTTTCCATCCTGGTACTGCGATGTTCTTCATCCAGCTGTCCCACAGCTAAATACTCTCCTGGAAACTGAAATAAGAACACCGTGAATTCATTGTCCCAGGAAGGGGAAACTTTATTGACACATTCCTGGGGTCAGATACATCACATGATCACACTGACAGAACCACAGGCACATAGACACAGGCAACAGAGCATGCACAATGTCGGCACTAGTACAGTGTATATCCACCTTTCGCAGCAATGCAGGCTGCTATTCTCCCATGGAGACGATCGTAGAGATGCTGGATGTAGTCCTGTGGAACGGCTTGCCATGCCATTTACACCTGACGCCTCAGTTGGACCAGCGTTCGTGCTGGACGTGCAGACCGCGTGAGACGACGCTTCATCCAGTCCCAAACATGCTCAATGGGGGACAGATCCGGAGATCTCGCTGGCCAGGGTAGTTGACTTACACCTTCTAGAGCACGTTGGGTGGCACGGGATACATGCGGACGTGCGTTGTCCTGTTGGAACAGCAAGTTCCCTTGCCGGTCTAGGAATGGTAGAACGATGGGTTCGATGACGGTTTGGATGTACCGTGCACTATTCAGTGTCCCCTCGACGATCACCAGTGGTGTACGGCCAGTGTAGGAGATCGCTCCCCACACCATGATGCCGGGTGTTGACCCTGTGTGCCTCGGTCGTATGCAGTCCTGATTGTGGCGTTCACCGGCACGGTGCCAAACACGCATACGACCATTATTGGCACCAAGGCAGAAGCGACTCTCATCGCTGAAGACGACACGTCTCCATTCGTCCCTCCATTCACGCCTGTCGCGACACCACTGGAGGCGGGCTGCACGTTGTTGGGGCGTGAGCGGAAGACGGCCTAACGGTGTGCGGGACCGTAGCCCAGGATCATGGAGACGGTTGCGAATGGTCCTCGGCGATACCCCAGGAGCAACAGTGTCCCTAATTTGCTGGGAAGTGGCGGCGCGGTCCCCTACGGCACTGCGTAGGATCCTACGGTCTTGGCGTGCATCCGTGCGTCGCTGCGGTACGGTCCCAGGTCGACGGGCACGTGCACCTTCCGCCGACCACTGGCGACAACATCGATGTACTGTGGAGACCTCACGCTCCACGTGTTGAGCAATTCGGCGGTACGTCCACCCGGCCTCCCGCATGCCCACTATACGCCCTCGCTCAAAGTCCGTCAACTGCACATACGGTTCACGTCCACGCTGTCGCGGCATGCTACCAGTGTTAAAGACTGCGATGGAGCTCCGTATGCCACGGCAAACTGGCTGACACTGACGGCGGCGGTGCACAAATGCTGCGCAGCTAGCGCCATTCGACGGCCAACACCGCGGTTCCTGGTGTGTCCGCTGTGCCGTGCGTGTGATCATTGCTTGTACAGCCCTCTCGCAGTGTCCGGAGCAAGTATGGTGGGTCTGACACACCGGTGTCAATGTGTTCTTTTTTCCATTTCCAGGAGTGTAGTATACATGGTGTGAGTACTGTCGCTGCAATATCACAATCAGAAATTCATTTAGTCATAATTATTGTGGAATTAGCGGGTCTGTTTCTCTTGAGTTACCTGTTTCTTACACCGTATAGACGGACGTTTGACTGCATTTTGGGAAATTATATTCTTTCTAGGAACACTGTTGGTATCATTAACGCAATTGCCATATTCGACGCACCCAAGATGATTAATTTATGAAATGTTGCATGTTCTTTTATATTGATGTATTCGGAGCTGAAACATTGAAATCAGATTTTCTAGAGTTTCGTAAAAATTAACTCATCTGATTATTCCCCCTGACCCTCCATCTGTACCTCCTGCTTGTTTACTCGCAAGTCTTCCAAAGTTGAGTCAAACTGTGATCTAATACGGGATATCCACAAAATTTCAAAATGGATAGTTGTTTGTTCTTTCTTCTCGTTAACGGACGACTCCACTTCGTCGACGGCATCAACGTAATCTTTCCACCAATCGGGCCTCTGTTCTCTCCTCTACTTTTGACAGTGGACTGCCCACGTGTAGGAAAGAGCGGTGCAGAACGAATTTCACTTTCGCTTTAATTTTCCAGGAACAGTAGCTGCTAGCGCCGAAAATGTTGCGGCTCTTTATATACGTGATGCCCAGCCGCTGCTAACTGGAATTCAGAGTGAGACAGGAAAGAAACCTTCTGTAGCAGCGTCCGCGCCACGAGACGTTTGTCACACCTCTGTCGTGAGTTGCCAGGTACGAAGCGTTTTCGCAACGCACGAAGCTCCTCTTACCCTCCGCACCGTGGAAAACGTTCAATATAAAGTGCTTTCCATTTCCCAGAATCATCTTCCGCGGTGTACTGTCGAGCCAGTCTCCGTAGTCATATGCCGCCGTAACCCAAAACGAAACCCGCGACCGTTTAGCGGCAAACACATTCACGTCAACGACAACGGTGTCGCTATCTCTCACAGTCCATTTCACTCACACCAGTTGTGCTATCGTTCACAGCGGAATGGGGCTACCCTCCCTTCTGTCTCACAGAAAAAAGCTGTCTCACGACATTTACGGTGACAGTCGAAACATTAGATTGCGTGTTGTCCCGCCGGAGACAACCAGAGTAAGTACATTTCCTGCATTTGGACTGGAGCTTGTTGATGCTGATTTGTTAACAATGAAATTGCGACTCTAATTTATGTGCTCTGCATACTGTATATTACCAAGAAAATTTAGTTTCATCACATGTATTAACTACAAAGAGGCTTGTGCCCGTAGCCCAGTTTCGTAAACATTTTGTTCTTGATATAGACAAGAAAAAGAAATGAAGTTTCTATATAGTGTAAAAATATACTAAGATAATTTACATATTTTAAAGTATGGGAAAATGTAGTACAAAAATTATAAATACATTGTAATACCAACTGGACCCGAAATTAGACTATACAGGTTCTTCATTTTAAATGGCTCTGACCACTATGCGACTCAACTGCTGAGGTCATCAGTCGCCTAGATCTTAGAACTAATTAAACCTAACTAACCTAAGGACAGCACACAACACCCAGCCATCACGAGGCAGAGAAAATCCCTGACCCCGCCGGGAATCGAACCCGGGAACCCGGGCGTGGGAAGCGAGAACGCTACCGCACGACCACGAGATGCGGTCTTCATTTTAAAGTATTCCGTATTTTGCTAGGTAGTAGTGGGGGCCAAAAATAGGGAAAAAAAGTCCTCTTTGGCAAGAGGAACAAGACTTCTGGTCAGGTGAATACAGGGTTATAATAATTAAATAGGGGTAATGCAGGACCAATTTTAATAATAAATAAAAAAAATAGGTGGGCAGGTAAGCTACTACATACAGCATAGTATACCCATTACTGGGGCCAAGATAGACACGAAGCCCACACCTACCACAGTAGTACATGTTTACATGCCAACTAGCTCCGCAGATGACGAAGAGATTGATGAAATGTATGATGAAATAAAAGAAATTATTCAGATAATGAAGGGAGACCAAAATTTAATAGTAATGGGTGACTGGAATTCGATAGTAGGAGGAGGAAAAGAAGGAAAAATAGTGGGTGAATATGGAATTGTGGCAAGGAAAGGAAGAGCAAGCCACCTGGTAGAATTTTGCACAGATCATAACTTAATCATAGCTAACATTTGGTTCAAGAATAATGAAAGAAGGTTGTATACATGGAAGAGGCCTGGTGATACTGGAAACTTTCAGATGGATTATATAATGATAAGACAGAGATTTATGAAAAAGGTTTTAAATTGTAAGACATTTCTAGGAGCAGATGTGGACTCTCACCAAAATCTATTCGTTATGAACTGTAGACTAAAACTGAAGAAACCGCAAAAAGTTAGGAATTTAAGGAAATGGGACCTGGATAATCTGTAACAACACGAGGTTGTAGAGAGTTTCAGGGAGAGCATTAGGGAACGATTGACAAGAATGGGGGAAAAATATATAGCAGAAGAAGAATAGGTAGCTTTGAGAGATGAAATAGTGAAGGCAGCAGAGGATCAAGTAGGTAAAAGGACGAGGGCTAGTAGAAGTCTTTGGGTAACCGAAGATATACTGAATTTAATTGATGAAAGGAGGAAGTAAAAAAATGCATTAAATGAAGCAGACAAAAAGGAACACAAACGTCTCAAAAATGAGATCGACAGGAAGTACAAAATGGATAAGCAGGGATGGCTAGAGGACATATGTAAGGATGTAGAGGCATATATCACCAGGGATGAGATAGATACTGCCTACACAAAAATTAAAGAGATCTTTGGAGAATAGAGAACCACTTATACGAACATCAAGAGCCCAGATGGAAATACAGCAAAGAAGGGAAAGCAGAAAGAGGAAGGACTATATAGAGGGTCTATACAAGGGCGATGTACTTGAGGACAATATTATGAAAATGGAAGAGGATGCAGATCATAATGAAATGGGAGATATGATACTACGCGAAGAGTTTAACAGAGCACAGAAAGACCGAAGTCGAAACAAGGCCCTGATAGTAGACAACACTCAATTAGAACCACTGATAGCCTTGGGAGAGCCTGCCCTGACAAAACTCTACCATCTGGTGAGCTAGATGTATGAGACAGGCAAAATACCCTCAGACTTTAAGAAGAATATAATAATTCCAGTCCCAAAGAAAACAGGTGTAGACAGATGTGAAAATTACCGTACTATCAGTTTAATAAGTCACGGTTGCAAAATACTAACACGAATTCTTTACAGACGAATGGAAAAACCGTTAGAAGCCGACCTCGTTGCAGACCAGTTTGGATTCCGTAGAAATGTTAGAACACGTGAGGCAATACTGACCCTACGACTAACCGTAGAAGATAGACTACGGAAAGGCAAACCCACGTTTCTAGCACTTGTAGACTTTCAGAAAGCTTTTGAAAATGTTGACTGGGACACTCTCTTTCAAATTCCGAAGGTGGCAGGGGTAAAACACAGGGAGCTAAAGGCTGTTTAAAATTTGTACAGAAGCCAGATGGCAGTTATAAGAGTCGAGGTACATGAAAGGGAAGCAGTGGTTGGGAAGGGAGTGAGACAGGTTTGTAGCCGATCCCCGATGTTATTCAATCTGTATGTTGAGCAAGCAGTAAAGGAAACAAAAGAAAAATTCGGAGTAGGAATTAAAATCCATGGAGGAGAAATAAAAACTTTCTCCTCCAGGTGCAAGGGTTAACAAAGCTTCTCATAAACCCTCTTTTTAACAAGCAACATGAAGTTGTTTATGGCATGAACGTGGTGATATGAAATTCGCTCCACAGTGTATACTGACTCTGTAACGTTTCAGAGCCTTCCCTGACGAGTGTTTTGTCTCCCATCTCCACCAGCTCCGATGGAACACAGTAGCTTACAACTGTCGTTATGGTATAGCATTTGCTTTATTAGTTTTTGGTTCATGCCTCTTCTGAACCCGATTAGGAGCTCACCTAAGCAAATGGGTTCCTCACTCCTTTTATGTTTGTCACCGTTGGAGGGAAAAAAACAAGCAAGAAGACATTCGCTCTTCATGTTGTGGTAGAAGTCGCACAGAATGGCCTTAAAACGAGGCAAATATTTCTGAGATTGTTCCTCTAAAGCGCGGCTTTTCACGGAATTGAATCATGTCCTGTGATGAAACTGGAACAGAAGGGACGCGAGGCTACTGAGATCAGGTGTTATAAAAGCAATAGAGTGACGGACTGTGGGAGAACCGTACAAGAAGAGAATCGAAGCGTTTGAGGCTATGGCGCTTTATACGATTTCGTTTCGGGTAACATGAAGTCATTCAGAACACACGATACCCACTGTAACGTTCACTGCCCGCATCTCGTGGTCGTGCGGTAGCGTTCTCGCTTCCCACGCCAGGGTTCACGGGTTCGATTCCCGGCGGGGTCAGGGATTTTCTCTGCCTCGTGATGGCTGGGTGTTGTGTGATGTCCTTAGGTTAGTTAGGTTTAAGCAGTTCTAAGTTCTGGGGGACTTATTACCACAGCAGTTGAGTCCCATAGCGCTCAGAGCCATTCGAACCATTTTTTTTAACGTTCCCTGCCAGCACACACACTATTAATAAAATTAAATGACATTTAATTGTACCATGTACGCCACTATGAATCAATTCGTATGTACTGTAATTGTTTAACAAAAAATATTATTTAATTTTGTATAAAGGACATTCGTTATTATTGTAATATTTTCTGTAATAATATTCTCCATGTACACTCCTGGAAATGGAAAAAAGAACACATTGACACCGGTGTGTCAGACCCACCATACTTGATCCGGACACTGCGAGATGGCTGTAAAAGCAATGATCACACGCACGGCACAGCGGACACACCAGGAACCGCGGTGTTGGCCGTCGAATGGCGCTAGCTGCGCAGCATTTGTGCACCGCCGCCGTCAGTGTCAGCCAGTTTGCCGTGGCATACGGAGCTCCATCGCAGTCTTTAACACTGGTAGCATGCCGCGACAGCGTGGACGTGAACCGTATGTGCAGTTGACGGACGTTGAGCGAGGGCGTATAGTGGGCATGCGGGAGGCCGGGTGGACGTACCGCCGAATTGCTCAACACGTGGGGCGTGCGGTCTCCACAGTACTTCGATGTTGTCGCCAGTGTTCGGCGGAAGGTGCACGTGCCCGTCGACCTGGGACCGTACCGCAGCGACGCACGGATGCACGCCAAGACCGTAGGATCCTACGCAGTGCCGTAGGGGACCGCACCGCCACTTCCCAGCAAATTAGGGACATGTTGCTCCTGGGGTATCGGCGAGGACCATTCGCAACCGTCTCCATCAAGCTGGGCTACGGTCCCGCACACCGTTAGGCCGTCTTCCGCTCACGCCCCAACATCGTGCAGCCCGCCTCCAGTGGTGTCTCGACAGGCTTGAATGGAGGGACGAATGGAGACGTGTCGTCTTCAGCGATGAGAGTCGCTTCTGCCTTGGTGCCAATGATGGTCGTATGCGTGTTTGGCACCGTGCAGGTGAGCGCCACAATCAGGACTGCATACGACCGAGGCACACACGGCCAACACCCGGCATCATGGTGTGGGGAGCGATCTCCTACACTGGCCGTACACCACTGGTGATCGTCGAGGGGACACTGAATAGTGCACGGTACATCCAAACCGTCATCGAACCCATCGTTCTACCAATCCTAGACCGGCAAGGGAACTTGCTGTTCCAACACGACAATGCACGTCCGCATGTATCCCGTGCCACCCAACGTGCTCTAGAAGGTGTAAGTCAACTACCCTGGCCAGCAAGATCTCCGGATCTGTCCCCCATTGAGCATGTTTGGGACTGGATGAAGCGTCGTCTCACGCGGTCTGCACGTCCAGCACGAACGCTGGTCCAACTGAGGCGCCAGGTGGAAATGGCATGGCAAGCCGTTCCACAGGACTACATCCAGCATCTCTACGATCGTCTCCATGGGAGAATAGCAGCCTGCATTGCTGCGAAAGGTGGATATACACTGTACTAGTGCCGACATTGTGCATGCTCTGTTGCCTGTGTCTATGTGGCTGTGGTTCTGTCAGTGTGATCATGTGATGTATCTGACCCCAGGAATGTGTCAATAAAGTTTCCCCTTCCTGGGACAATGAATTCACGGTGTTCTTATTTCAATTTCCAGGAGTGTATTTATGATTGTAATATTTTAATACTCATAATGTAATTACGAAATATGTTAATATCTGCGATAAAAAAAATGAAAATTACAGCCACAGAGGAAAATAATGTTGTAAGATTACAAAGAGACATTCACAATCAGCCATAGTATAAACAGGAATACATAATGTGCATTCTTTGTCTTCTTCCTCGAGAGCTGAGAGAGAGAGGAACCTGTGACGTAGCATTTTATGAATGAGTAGACTTCTTTTGTCTGTATCTATCTTTAGCCGCCATTAGAGGAGAAATTACAAAGTAATGTAAGTTTAATTATTGTGGTGGTCTAAATACATTATAATTTATCATAATTGTGTATTACTAATGTAAATTAGCTTGCCCATGTCATCTATAATATTTCTTTAAAGGATTTTCAGCATTTTTAGCGGTTATCTTTGGTGTTGCTGGGCTGTGCCGCGACCGAACGATTTGCAGCGGCGGCACATTTAAAAAATTGTTCCGCTAAAAAATTGACCAAACCCGTAAATCGGGAGCAGATAAAATTAGCAGTGAATTACGAAATATTTTTCTTTTACAGCGATCCTGAGGCTGACGGAATTTATTACTGGTTTTACATTTGTGCATTCATAGGTGGATAGTTAACGTTGAAGTTGTTAATCTGTTGGTTCTTTCAATTTCTAAAGCAAATAACTTAAACTTATAGTGAAGTGTGTTTTGTCAATTATAATTAAACGTTCAGGTCGGCTTGGCAATATTTAACCATTTTCTGCTAACAGAGACAGTCTTGTGTTCCATAGCTAACGCCGGGAAAGAATTCAGTAACTATTTAAAAAACCACTGCATTTAGAAAATGTGTGCCAAGGCCGGAATACGTAAAAAATTTAATTTATACAATTTTCAACTAAATGTTCTTAATCAGTTAATATGAATTTATCAGCATGAGAGGGTTGCTAAGGTTCACGTAATTTTAAATGTGCCTAATTCTGTCTAAATGAATTTTTATTACCACACGTAAATAAGTGGTTCTACAACAGAGTTCGTACTGAAAGAGCAAATAACAAAAATATTTAAAGCAACATTTCTTCCCCATTTTCATCAATTTTCACATTCATTTTCATTTTTTTCATAATAAATAAATAAATACTTTTTTTATTTCATTAAACCACAAAACAAGAGTTAAAGATAAGATGGGATGATAAAATAGGCAATTAGGAGGTTTTGTGAAAAATAGGCCAGGAAAGAAATATGTGGAAGAGATCGGAAAGAAGAAGGGGCAGGATTATAGTACAAGTGTCGGAACGACAGGGAATAACTTCTAAAACATCTGAGGGAGCGACTGTGGAGGAAGATAGAGAGAGGTGTATATCCAAGAAGCAATTGTGACCGTTAGGGCAAGTTATACTCTTAGATGGTTAGCACAACAAGAGAGGAGGTCGTGGAAGTCCGCATCAAACAGGGCAGAAGACCGAGAACAGGCTACTAAAAAAAAAAAAAAAAAAAAAAAATCTGAGGAAAGAAAAGTTACATTTGCATCTACATACAGAGGTTAGGCTGCTTCGTCTTTGGTGCCTAATAATGATTACAAGAATGAAAAGATGAAAACAATGTCTCTGGGACATAAATGTTAGCTGACCGGTGTGGCCGAGCGGTTCTACGCGCTTCAGTAGAGGCGCTTCAGTCTGGAACCGCGCTGCTGCTACAGGCGCAGGTTCGAATCCTGCCTCAGGCATGGCTGTGTGTGATGTCCTTAGGTTTCTTAGGTTTAAATAATTCTAAGCTCTAGGGGGCTGATGACCTCAGATGTTAAGTCCCATAGTGCTCAGAGCCATTTGAACCATTTTTGAACATAAATGTCAGGAAATATTTGCTAAACGTATTTCTTTGTAGAGTTTCATGTAGCGCGTGAAACGTGTCCGTTAGTTTAGAGAATAAGAGAACAGGATATTTGGAAATACGATACTGCTGGAGAATGCTGCTGATCAGCACTTCTGAAAGATCGGAGACCTGAAGACCAGGTACAGATCTGTATTGCGATGAAAGAAATGCATAACTCAACTTTAATGAAATAGGGGATCGACTGATAGCTAATATCCTGAAGTACCCATGAGTCCTGAACTTGGTATCGGAGGCAAACGTGGACGGTATAAACTGGAGAGGAACGGCAAAGCTTGACGACGGTAAGCAAGGTCAAACGGATATAGGACGCGCTAGTTATGCGTACAGGGGGTGTACAGAAGTATAGTAACACCGCGAGAAACGAATGCTTGAATGTAACTGCAGGTGAAGGCCAAGCCCGTTATTTGCGCTGTTGACCACGAATGGGACCGGTCCAATGTGCACAATACGCATTAGGTTGCGTCAGTCGTGGTCAGAACAGCGTTCTGTACAATTGTGAGTGAATTATGTCACCGCTAAGTGCTTTCGAACTTGGATAGGTTGTTGGTCTTCTTATGGTGGGTGGTTCCGCATCTAAGCATGCCGAAGAGTCGCAGATTTATACTGCATAAGGGGAAAGTGTAAAAACATCATCCGCTAAGTCACAACGCGGATGAATATGTGTGTTGTGCGATCATGACGGAAAGTCTTTGAAGAGCACTGTGACGAAAAGTAAGAACACGTCAGCGGCGAAGATACTGAAGAACTGAATGTCGTATTCACGAACCCTGTCAGCACCAAACCACCACGAAGGAAGCTCCATAAGTGGGTAATGAGAAAGCGATCTGAAATTCAAAAACCACACATCGGTGATGCCAATGCCCGTTACAGGTGGTGCCACAGTCATAAAACCTGGATCATGGACCAATGGAAGAAAGTCATTTCGTCGGATTAGTTTTTTTCATAGTGTTCCAACTTCTGGTAGAGTTTATGTATGAACTACAAAACATGACGGTGGTTTAGGCAGCTGTATTGTGGTATTCCATGGGGTGCCATGGCCACTCTCCAACGTCACCTTCTTGCCAAGGATTATATGAGCATTTTGGCCGATCAGCTTAGTCCATGGTACAATGTTTGCTCAATAATGGTGATTCTGTGCTTTATGACTATAGGGCACCTGTTCACACAACTCGCATCGCTCAGAGCTCGTTTTCTGAGCATCCCCCCTGGTGGCCGGAGTCACCAGATCTCAGTGTTGTAGAACCGTTGTAGTCTGTCTGGGGACACGAGTGCTATCCATCTCTATGGTCTTTATCAGAACTTTTACATCCTCTGTATGCGCCTTAATCTCTCATTTCACCATTATTCACTGCACTAGGGCACTTTTTTCTTTCTGCAATATCTTTGATGCTACTTATCTGGAAGATTTTTCCCTCCGATATGTACGCAACTGAGGTCTGATTATAATGAATTGTACCAGAAGCAAGACTTTTTTGATAAATCTTCAACATACAGCTGCCTTCAAACGGCATACTTCCGTAACACGCATTCCGAAAACATCCAACAATACAACAATTCCCGTGATTTTGCTACACTTAATAGCCTCGCACAACAACACATTTCCGAGAGATTCTCAAAGAACAGCTGATTCTAAACAACGTCTAATCACATGTATAAGTTACAGTATACAACCCAGCAAATACCGGCTTCTTCGAAGTTCTACCTATTTTGTAGAACGCAAATCTATTTCTCATTAGCTACAGTCCTCTCTATGAAGCAAAAATTTGCTCTCAACAGTCTTTTCACGCAACGGAATGCTATGGAACGTGAAATTCCACGTCGTGACGTCACAAAACTCGACGGCTCCAAGTCCACGAACTCCTTCACGTCCTGTGTGTGGACGGCTTAAGAGGGAAAAGGCATCCTCATTTCAGGCATGCTCCTTTTTTTCACATCCGTTGTGATAAAAGGTGCTTCCCAAGTGTATCGGCTGTGTCACTGCCTAGAAGCCACGAACTTTCGCTGTGCTCCACCAAATATGGGGCCAACTTATCAGGATATACACTTCGCTTCAGCAGTCTCAATGCTAATGCGTTGCTGATGCTAAATGTGTTGTCCGTACCGAGCCAGTTCGGATAGTTCCCTTGCCACACTTTTGCTGTATCTAGACTCGTCACGTTTCGTAGACATGTACTGACTTCATTGGGAACACAACGTCTTGTGGAAGTAAAGTACTAAGTCTTAAGAAACTGAATATTATAGCTTTCCGTATTTACACGTCTTTTTTAATATATTATTGTTGTTGTTGTGGTCTTCAGTCCTGAGACTGGTCTGATGCAGCCCTCCACGCTACTCTATAGTGTGCAAGCTTCTTCATCTCCCAGTACATCCTTCTGAATCTGCTTAGTGTATTCATCTCTTGGTCTCCCTCTGCAATTTTTACCCTCCACGCTGCCCTCCAATACTAAATTGGTGATCCCTTGATGCTTCAGAACATGTCCTACCAACCGAACCCTTCTTCTAATCAAGTTGTGCCACAAACTCCTCTTCTCCCCAATGCTATTCAATACCTCCTCGTTAATATGGTCTCTTTTTTAAATTAATTGTCAAACGAAATATTTTGATCAATTATACAGCATTAAACTATTATGTATTGCCGTAAAAATATTTTGGAATTTAAAGTCACTAGTATTCTGTTACTAACCAAAGGAACGGCTATTAAAACTACTGTACAGAGCTCGCCCTGCTGCCCCCGGCGCCGTCTCATCGATACAGAGCCACTGACTTCCATCTACATCTGCGTACTCAGCAGGTGATCGTACAGTTTGTGGCGGAGGGTACTTCGTGTCCCACTGTTTCTTTCCATTTTCCTGCTCCAGTCAACATCAATGGAAGGCTTGCTTCAAATTGTTGCCAGATACCTGTAGGAGAAAACAATATTTAGATTGATGATTCTATGAACGTACGACTTCGTAATTTTTCTATTAAAGTGCACCATGATGCACAACACATCTACCGCATCGCCTGAAACTGGAGTCGGACAAGCATAAACGTGGCATTTTTGTTCTTTCCGTAAGAACACGAAAAAAAAAAGAAACATGGTGCTCCTCTTTGAATATTCTTTGAGTTTGCTGTCGATCCTACCTTTTAAGCGAGCCAGATTGAGGGACAATACTCAGTGATTTGTTGAACATGAGATTTCTTCCAATGAATGTGGCGTTAGCTTTTCCTAGTTTTAGCTTTAGGTGGTGTTTCGCATCGTGCATAGTTTCCGAAATATTTTATGGATAAAACTCTTTCCACTGGTTACTTGGCAGTCGTGTAATAAAAAAAAAGGTCCCTTTACGACTAAGTATGAGCAATTCTATAGATTTTATAGTTCTTCATGGTAGAGACAGCGCTGGGTTGAGCAGTGAGTGAACATTTTATTGAACGTATTTTGTTTCACAAAAATGTCAAAAGGAACCACTATGATAAAAATCCTAAGGTAGTAACAAATGTGACTTTTGTCCCTGGATCACGCATGATATTTCGTCGTGAGTCTATCGAAACATATGACAACATTAATTCTCCAAAAGTCATTCAGACAGTAACTGATTGAAGATGCGCCTCTTGCACACATCCAACACAATTTAAATAAAAGACATTTAACACCGTCATTAACTGACAGGCTATTAATAAAGTAGAATAAGTCGTGCCAGACGTGGCGTCAAACTAACATTAACTCTGTATTAATTTCGCAAATCACGGAGACCAGAACATCGACTTAAATTTTGTTAAATATAAGGTGCATTAATAACGATTAAGATTGCTGAAACTGCAACTCTTGTCTAATCGATAAAATTTTAATATCAATGGGGCTATGTACTCACTAAGCTCTCGCCGGTCGTGTGCTATATTTAACAACATGCATGGAGTTTAAGCCGTCACCGCAACTTAATATTTAGAAATACTGGCCTAGCTAGTAGTGCCTACAGTAAGCAATGACACTGTCAATACGTACTGCCTATTTAACAAACTCTATTACTTACTAATTGCGCAGTTCCACAAAATGCAATTGTATCTCCAGTTCCTGCCGGAAATATTAGACCATAAAAATATCTCTTAATACAGGAAGCCACCAAAAACACAAACATTACTCGGCTTTCAAATAAAGCTCCTTCAGCCACAGTTTTAACACATCAGCTAAAATATTGCTGGGCCACAGTTGCATATCAAAAGCACTCAAAAGATAATCGGGACTGAGTAATTGCGCAGGCCTTCTCTACATAACCACTGCAATGATATTGGATAAACACGTCACTCCCGCCATGTGCCGACAAGAACAAACCCACGGTCCAGATAGATAGCTCTAAACATTGCAGACAAAAATCTTTCGATTAACCAACGGAATACACATTTATTCGGACGTTTTTGAAATACACTGACCATATGACAAAGCCAGACAGTGCAGTAATCCCACGTCCGAGAAATCAGCCGCCTACAAGCCACCGACAGTACTGTCCGTAGAACCAACGTCCTACCACGGGCGCAGTCGACGATCCACACGCAGTCCTTGTCGCGTCAAGAAAGCTATGCTTTTCGGAGGGCACTTTAAGAAACGAGCTCCATCAGTTCCGTCGCACGTCTGTTCTCAGAGGCATATCTCACTGCCGTGGCGCACCCATCGCCTGGATGTGGCATTTAAATTGCCGCAGGCGTGTGACGTCTCTTGACGGCATAGATTTGTTAACGTTGGGTATCAGCTTCCAGTCACTGGACCATGGGAAAATCCTCTGCGTGTCTTCTCCAATCTGCTTCACTTTTCTAGTGTTACGACTTCACTTTCACTACTAGGTGTTCTTGTTGTTGTGGTCTTCAGTCCTGCGACTCGTTTGATGCAGCTCTCCATGCTACCCTATCCTGTGCAAGCTGCTTCATCTCACAGTAACTACTGCAACCGACATCTTTCTGAATCTGCTTAGTGTATTTATCTCTTGGTCTCCCCCTACGATTTTTACCCTCCACGCGGCCCTCCAATGCTAAATTTGTGATCCCTTGATGCCTCAGAACATGTCCTACTAACCGGTCCCTTCTTTTTGTCAAGTTGTGCCACAAACTCCTCTTCTCACCAATTCTATTCAATACTTCATCATTAGTAATGTGATCTACCCATGTAATCTTTAGCATTCTTCTGTAGCACCACATTTCGAAAGCTTCTATTCTCTTCTTGTCCAAACTATTTATCGTCCATGTTTCACTTCCATACATGGCTACACTCCATACAAATACTTTCAGAAACGACTTCCTGGCACTTAAATCTATACTCGATGTTAACAAATTTCTATTCTTCAGAATCGCTTTTCTTGCGATTGCCAGTCTACATTTTATATCCCCTCTACTTCGACCACCATCAGTTATTTTGCTCCCCAAATAGCAAAACTCCTTTACTACTTTAAGTGTCTCATTTCCTAATCTAATTCCCTCAGCATCACCCGACTTAATTCGACTACATTCCATTATCCTCGTTTTGCTTTTGTTGATGTTCATCTTATATCCTCTTTTCAAGACACTGTCCATTCCCTTCAACTGCTCTTCCAAGTCCTTTGCTGTCTCTGATAGAATTACAATGTTATCGCCGAACCTCAAAATTTTTATTTCTTCTCCATGGATTTTAATACCTACTCCGAATTTTTCTTTTGTTTCCTTCACTGCTTGCTCAATATACAGATTGAATAACATCGGGGAGAGGCTACACCCCTGTCTCACTCCCTTCCGAACCACCGCTTCCCTTTCATGCTCCTCGACTCTTATAACTGCCATCTGGTTTCCGTAAAAATTGTAAATAGCCTTTCGCTCCCTGTATTTTACCCCTGCCACCTTTAGAATTTGAGAGTATTCCAGTCAACACTGTCAAAAGCTTTCTTTATGTCTACAAATGCTAGAAACGTAGGTTTGCCTTTCCTTAATCTTTCTTCTAAGATAAGTCGTAAGGTCAGTGTTGCCTCACGTGTTCCAATATTTCTACGAAATCCAAACTGATCATTCACTACTTATTAAGTAATTAGATATCTATGACTCAGTGAATAACGGAGAAGGCGAAAGTTGTTTGTGGATACACAGTGGGAGGAAAAATTCTAGATACACACCCATTAAAAAGTCAAAGATTCTGAGGAATGATAATGGCCTTTCGTACGGTGTCTCTGTAGGCGGGGCCGCAATTTATAGGAGCTATGGCGACAACGGTGACCATCTTGAAATCTGCCATTTTGAATTTCGGCTAACCTGTTTCAAATAGACTCATGTGGCTTGCTGATTTGCCGTTTTATCAGACACACACATGTGAAATGTGTTTTAAGATATCTTTATTTGTGTAGAAGTTACGACAAGTCAGAGTTTAGGACGCTTGTCAGATTCGGCATTACAGCATAAGATGAGTATGGCCTTCATTGCGCTATACCCACTTTTGGGCCCTTCGTTGCCACTCCTGCTGTACATGTCCTGCTGTACATTATCTTTGGGTCAACAAAGGGTAGCCGGCCGGGCTGGCCGAGCGGTTCTAGGCGCTACAGTCTGGAACCGTGCGACCGCTATGTGTGTGATGTCCTTAGGTCATGCAGGTTTAAGTAGCTCTAACTTCTAGGGGACTGATGACCTCAGAAGTTAAGTCCCATTGTGCTCAGAGCCATTTTTGAACAAAGGACATGCCTCCTCAATACGCCATACACTGCTTATCGTTACCTCATACATATCTGATTTCAAAAGTCCCCATAGATAAAAAGTCAAGCAGAGTAAGTTCGCCGGCCGGAGTGGCCGAGCGGTTAAAGGCGCTACAGTCTGGAACCGCACGACCGCTACGGTCGTAGGTTCGAATCCTGCCTCGGGCATGGATGTGTGTAATGTCCTTAGGTTAGTTAGGTTTAAGTAGTTCTAAGTTATCGGGGACTTATGACCACAGCAGTTGAGTCCCATAGTGCTCAGAGCCATTTGAACCATTTAGAGTAAGTTCAAGCGACCATTGTCACCATTCAGTAGGACCACTCCCACGTATTCAGTGACCTCCAAACTGTTCATGCAGAAGTCAGGCAAATAAGAAGCATATTGGAAAGGTGCACAGTCTTGATGGAAGAATGTTGGGAAATCACCCTGAGGAATCAACTGGTTAGAAGCATATAATCACGGAGCATGTTATGATATCTCTCACGATCCAAGGTTCCATCAATAAACACTGGAGCCAAAATTCTCTTGTTTCCCAAATCCCACACAAACCATCGCTTTTTCACCACCAGCACTTTTATACCCATGAGATGTTTACAAGTGACCATTAACGTTGATTCTGTCAGTTTACTTTTCCTTGCACTTATAAATTAGCTTCGTCACTGAACATCTGTCGTATGAAGTTTGGATTCGTGTTACACTGATCGAGATCTCGTTCTGAAAACTGCACCTGCCGATTACGGTCATCTTCCAAGAGATGATGTAACAACTGTAGTACAGGTTTCATTCTTGTGTGTGTAACACACGCAGGATAGAACGCAGACTGGCACCAGGTAATGCTGAAAACCACCGCGTATTGCTAGGTGGACTCTTCACAAACGATACCATAATTGCATTCGCTGTCTCCTCGTCGGCGGCTGTTCTTGGACGTCCACTGCATGGATTTTCCACCACAGAACCTGTTGCACGAAATTTGTCAAATAACTTGGATACTGTCGTATGTGAAATGTCATTTCTCTCAGGATTCCAGGCATTGATGTCAGCAGCAGTCACCCTGCTACTTCGTACACCACACACTTTCCATACGTTCCTGCTGTGTCCCATTGTCGATACATGTGACAATAAACGCAATTGATCACCACCTTGCAATTTCAAACTCTAACAGCTCTTAAATCCTACGCAAATAAAGATATCTTAAAACAGATTTCACATGAGTGTACCTGAGAAAGAGGCAGTTCCAAATGATTTGTGCCTCCTGACCCCTTCATATTTGAAACAAGCAAACCAAAACCAAGTTGGTAGATATCAAGATAGCCGCCGTTGTCGTCATAGCTCCTGTAAGATGCACCCTCATCTACTGATACCACACACCAGATTCCATTATTATTCCTTACACCGTTCGACTTTTTTAGGGGCGTACCGAGACTTTTGTCTCACATTGTATATTACGAACAGCAAAAGTTGTATGAAATTTCCGATGTTAAATTTATGTCTCGACAATTATTCCATTAAGGGTGACGTACTGTGCATTATTTACTAGGTAATTTTCAGTGTTAGCAATGAGCTTATCTGACATTCCTTATACTGACCACGGGAGACCTTTAGGAGGCAAATGGTCAATGATTCGTTTCTCGTGATACCTGAAAGTTCGAATGACGTGACGTTGGTTCAGGAAAATTCAGAAAACATCGCCTGGCGCTATCCACCTTGCCGTTAAGAGGTAATGCTCGCACGGTGTAAGCTACGAGCTTTGTTAAGAAGCTGAACAGTACACAGAAAAAGAATCGTTCATTTCACAGTTAGTAACATACTCTTCTCTACTCAACTGCACTAAGAACGCACGTTTACCTCCATTGCGATAGCGACTTTACGTAGAGATTTTCTGTGGTGAAAGGAGAACTGAGACTCAGGTTTGCAGTACAGAAACTCAAACAATGCAAGACATAAGGTGGGTGCCAAACTATGTTCCAGAACATTGTCTGTTGGAATCAAGGTAGTCACAAAATACTGAAACGGATTGTGCACTTTTGGATATCGACTTTGCGACAGTGTGCGACGGATTTTTTACGTGCGTGCGTGCGATGCACCAATTGCGACTCATTGTACGTTGCTGCTGCAATGCAATTTCTTCTATAATTTTTGTTCACCTACCTCTTTACAGCGGTAGATCTTCGCACGTAAACTCCAGACTGCAGCTACTTACGAGATCACAGAAAAGCAGTGTTGAGGAAACTGTAACCTCATAGCCACACGACGGAGGCCGCTATAAGTAAAAATGGCTGAAAATTGTCTATGTACTTTAAAGAAATGATTCGGAAAGGGAATGTCACTCGTACTTTAAACATGAAGTTCAAATTTAAACCTTCAATAGATCTTTATTGCCGTGAAGCAAGATCATCAGCCCACATTTACGAAATTTACTAAAGTTTCTGCTCACAGTTATCACCATACCTAAAACTGCCAGAACTTTTACCTTCCCAAATTCCGAAACCGATTACTGGTAACACAGTCAATGATCGGCCAATTACTTCTGCACAATATATTCAGTGGTTGTCTTTAGTTAAGGTTTATGCTCGCCATAAAATACTGAGGAATAAACTCAGTACCGCCACGCTATATAATTCAAAGTTCACTCGCGATTTTCGTCGGAACGAATCATCACAACACTATTAAGTTTTCATAAACAGTTTCTGGTCACTACCAGATACCATTAACACTGGGCCATAACGCGGAAGTCATCCCAAGACTTCATCTTACACATAATACGAAAAGTCACATCCAGCATAACCGCCTCCAATCAAAGCTAGCTCGCTACTCTCCTCTCACCTTCCCCCACTCAAAACTATATCTCCTCGCTAGTCGGCCAACCGTCTCGCTTCTCATTGGCTGTCAGCACTTACGACCAATGAGAACTCACCTCTAGGGCGCGGCTCGCACCAAAATCTAGCAAGCACCAACCACTTCTCTAGGCTCATTGACGTCATCAAATTAAGTAACACAAAACTCTCTAATTAAATAAACAAAACAAAATGAACTATAAGCTTTACTCCACATCTGGAGATTTATTATGTAGTCGCGAATGTTCTGGCTGTCTTATACATAAGCACACATACTTGGACATCCGACATTCACTAGTAGGGGAACCACTAATGGATTCGTTCCTACGTTACAGAGTTGGAACACTTGCCAGTTCCAGTAGAGAATTACATTAATGATTTTTTAATAATGCCGAACGTCCCGTATACTCTCATGCACGCCTTCTCATTCACACGCACCCTAACACACAATACACATACTTACTTAGAATTCTTGAAATTATTATTATAGAAAAGTTACAGAGGTTTTCTGAAACTAAAAACTTTCCCAATTTATATATGAAAAGTGTTATCAGATCATCGTACATAGTCACTGAAGGTGAACTATTACATCACTGTATTTAATTAAATTCATGACTGTCGGAAAATTACGTTTTTTCGTGGAACTTCCTAACTTCCAAAATACAACTATTTTTGATCTCGGACTTTGACATACTGTTTGTTTTCACAACAGAAGGTTGTTCATCAAATATGACGTTCCTCAGTTTATGCCTTTATTAGTTATTAATATTTTTAGTTTCGTATAATGTAAGTGGCCTGCCAGCGCTACTCCACTGCTTTCACATGCGCAGCTGCAACAGATGATCGTGACGTCAGTCTGCAGGACACAACTCGTCCGTTACTGACCGTATAATACTCTACCAGCTTACATTGCAGCCCACATACATTCTGAAGTAAAGCTTTTAATAGACAAATGGGCGATTGCGCACTAGTTGCGACGCCACACACCTCCTGAGGAACTAAAATTTTTAATTTCTTAACAAATTTTTGTTTCTTAACATTTTTCTATTAAAGATTTACTTTAACCATTATTATTTGTCATTTCTGGTTCTGTATATATTTCATTCCTCAATATCTAGGGCTGATGACCTACAATCAGTTAACTCTAGACATATATGTTAAATCATCAATACTAAAATAAAATAGTTACAATCTTCATATTTTTTTTTTTTTTTACAAGTTGCTGAAAGAGAAACAAACCTACAATACACTCTTTTAACATCACACGCACACTATCAACATAATCGCTTTGGTGAGCATCACCTCTGAACACTTACACTTTTCACTTCTGCTAGCACTCGTTGTCCGACTCGGTCCTGCTTTGGAGGTCCACATGAGTCTCGTGCTACTACATCCTTACGCCAGCGCACCTGAAAAATTCAGCTGGCCTCAGTTTCCATCCTTAAATGCTACGTCTTAACCTAACACAATAACCCTCTCAAAATTATTTTAGTCATAGTTTTCACGACTCTTACTGAATAACTCTACTTTCCCAAGTCATCATGCAAAATTTTCTTTCCAATATTTCCATTTACAAATACTCTTTTTTAGTTAAAAGTGAACTAACTTTCTTACAAGCAGTACCAAAGTGGCACATTTACTATTAATTTTTCTTCAATTTTTTTATCGCAATGAATCACACAAGTTGCTGTTGCATATAAATATATACAAGTTATTTCTAACAAATAGTACACAAGTACACTTCAAATTTCAACCAGTGCTTATGGCTCTCCAAATCCGGTACACCACATAACCTTACAAAACACAAAATTATTCATATAAATACAATTTTTCTCCAGGAAATCTCCTGCAGTCCTGTACAAGAAAAACAACATCTGAAAACACATATAAACACTACACATTCCTTGAAACTACTAATCTTAAATTGTTCTATTGACTTCTGGGGCACTTGAATGGTTCAGATTCATATATGGGTTCCTCTTGACTAAAGTCAACTTAGGGTTTCTCAAGCCAGCCTTTTGCTGCTCTGTTACAATAATCTCCAACTCAGGTTTCACAAAATTCAACATCAGGTTTCTCTAGTCACATTCAGTATTTGTTACATAGTCATATCCATACTACACTCACTCAGGTTAGTAATGGTTAATAACATCTCAATTTATTCTGGGTTACGCCAGGTTCCTTCTCACTTCTCTCATTTGTACATCCACCTGTTTTTATGCTTTGATCCCGTTTTTATTTACTTATATTACCTCACTGTGTTTACAAACATAGCCTCTCCTTCTTTTACCAACATTGAGCAGGCAACACCTTGCCTCTCACTCCTTTGTTTATTATTATTTGGCAGGCAACCCTTTTACTGCTCTGTTACACATTATCATAGTTTTACAGCCAGCATTGCTGCTCTGTAATTATTTCCTCACATACATCCTTATTGAAACATTTTCTCATTACCTTACACATACATTCTTCTTACAACATATTACCATTATTTTACAGACAGCCTTGCTGCTCTGTATCACACCTTAACCTCTCTTACCAAAACAACCTGCCAAGGTTCTCACACCATTTATTCACAGACTTAATACTATGATTGAGCAGGCAAGACCTGACCTATCACTCCTTTACTGACATTATGCAGGCCACACCCTGCCTCTCTTCCGAAAACAACCCCCTGGTACTCTCTCTAATGCTAGATAGTGAAGAAAGAAAGATGACAGTAAAAAGTTCTCAATGAAATATGGGGAAGGTTGACAATACGAAATGAAAGGAAATAGTATTGTCATACCACTCGAGACCTAGTGTTCGTCACGCACCTAGCTCTGCAAAGAGTGCAAAGCCCTCTGAGATATTCTCATCTCTGACGCTCCTAGATAGTGAAGAAGGAAAGATGATAGTAAAAGTTCTGAATGAAATAAGGGGAAGGTTGGCAATACGAAATGAAAAGAAATAGTATTGTCATACGACTCGAGACCTAGTGTTCGTCACGCACTTAGCTGTCGACTCTCTTCTCTTTGTACATACTTCTTCAGGTCAATGATATTTCTTAAAGCCTAGCAGCTTATGAAACTTTACAAATTCCAATCTGTAAGCATTAGGGTGAGGCTTCTCTATTATTCTAAATGGTCCCACATACTCGTCCGTGAACTTTTTTGTTTCCCAGTTAAGTTTTTTGGACTTCTCCTTGGTCTTTATTAGTACTAAATCACCTATTTGGAAGCTAGTAGGATTGGTTCTAGCATCGTTTCTTCTCTTTCTTTCCAGTGCCTTCTTCCTTACGTTAGCACGTGCCAGTTTCTTCTTTTCTTCGATAGCTAAATCAGTAAGACTAGGGAATTCTACAAGATCAAACAAAACATTATTTGGCCTAATTCCACACATTAGTTCTACAGGTGCAAAGCCTGTGGCTTCACGCTTAAGATGGTTAATGACCTCCTCAAAATATTCTATATATATTTGCCCATGCAGAATGTTACTTGTGACAGTAAGTCCTACGTAACCTGTTTAGTTCCTTGATAATTATCTCACACATATTGCCTTGAGGAAAATAAGCCGAGATTTTAATATGCTCTACCCCCACGTTGTTTTAGGCACTCCTCAAATATCTTAGAAATAAACTGTGGCCCGTTGTCCGATAATATAACTTTGGGCACTCCTATATTTACAAAGTAATCCTTTTGCAATTTGGTTACTATTACTTTAGAATTAGCTTTCTTAATGGGGTAAAATCTAATGTACTTGGAGAAACCATCTACCATTACGAAAACATATTCACAACCACCTCGTGACACTGGTAGTGGTCCAAATAAGTCCACAGCTACTAAATCCAGTCGATTCTGTGGTTCTACAGAATACATCTGACCTTGAATAATATTATTGTTGGTTCTTACTTTCTGACATCGGTCACATGATTCTAATCGACGTTGCACCCTTCTCCACATATTATTAAAGATCACTACTTCATTTAACTTAGCAATACACTTACGAGCTCCATAGTGTCCGTACGTACAGTGTATATAGTCAGTTAATGCATCAACTGCATGATTGCCAACAATACTTCATTACATTCTTTATTACAGATGGAATTCCCCTCCTGTCCGTTGTCTTTCACACTTCTTGATAAGGCATCCGCCACAATGTTCTCCGAACCCTTAATATAGATCATCTTATACTTAAATTGTTGTAGATACAGGGACCATCTCCTTAATCTAGCATGCTTAAGTTGACAGGAATCTAGATAGGTGAGGGCATTATAGTCAGTGAAGATTAACACCTCATGTCCTAAAAGGTACTTCCCGAATTTTTGTAAGCCAAAAATAACAGCTAATGCCTCTAGCTCGGATATATACTATATACTATAATTCTTTTCTGCTTGTTGAAGGGACCTACTTGCAAAAGCAATGGTTTTGCGTACTTCTTCTTCTCCTTCTTTCTCAATTTGAAACAGTTCAACTTCCAGACCATATCCACATGCATCAGATCCTAAACAACATGGTTTCGAAAAATCTGGGTGGTTTAAGATTTTACTATTAACTAAGGCTATGTTTATATCTTCGAAAGCCTTCTGACATTCAGTAGTCCACTTATATACTACATTCTTCTTGAATAGTTCTCTTAGGCAAGGAGCATTAAACAATTGCCCAGTCACAAATTTGCTGTAAAAACCAAATAGACCAAACATCCCCTTCAGTGCTTTGCATGTTGTTGGTGCAGCATAGTCTCGGATAGCTCTAACGTTCTCTGGATCAGGCATTATACCTTCTCCGCTCACTACATGCCCCAAGAATTTTATCTCCTTCTTAGCAAAATCAGTTTTATCTAATTTTAATTTCATGCCCCTCACTTTTATTGCTTTCAATACCTCATCTAATAATTCACAATGTTCTTCCCACGTTAATGTTGATCTTAAAACGTCATTCACATACAGTGTTACCCTTCTTAACAAATGGTCCCCTAACACTTGTGACATAGCTCTTACAAAGGCACATACACTTACATTTAGTCCAAACGGTACCACCTTGTATTGATAACATCTACCTTCAAATAAAAACGCCGTATACTTTCTTGACTCTTTGGCTAAGGGAAGATTCCAATATCCACAGGTTACGTCTATGGATGGGAAGTACTTTGCGCCTTTAAACTTTTGCAGCAGTTCTTCTATATTTTCTGGTCTGTCACTCTCAGGTAATGCTATTTTATTCAACGCTCGAGCATCTAACGCTATTCTAATCGAGCCATACTTCTTTGGTACTATTACCAGCGGGTTGTTGTAAACACTTATTGCTCTTTCAATGATTCCCCACTCTAGCATATTCAGAATCAGGTCACGTATCGCTTCGTTGTTCACTTCAGGAACTGCAAACGGTTTTTTGAAGAAATGGGCATCCTTTTGCACTGTCAAAAAACACTCGTAATCTTTAACTAGCCCTGGCTGATCTACATGCTTAGTTAGAATTAGTCTTAAGTCATTCCTTTGTCCCTCGTTTATTTCGCTTAATTCCTACAATTTGTCATCAAATCCTTTCTCTGACGCTATCCAGCTCAGACGGATCCACTTATTTACCTCCACCGTACTCATTGCAGCCTTCCATCAGTTTTGTGGTCTTGCAAATACGGATTGTAAAGTCATTCAGTTCTGTATCGTCTCATGGTCTCTTACCTGTGAAGGGTATTGTTATAAAGTTACCATTAATTCTAACCACTACATCATTTGTCACGAAATTTACCCATCCTCCATGTTTACTAAGAAAATCAGCACCCACCAGCATGTCTACGCTTAGTCCCCTTATTAACAAGAAGTTCTGCTTAATTACTACCCCCTTTACAACTATGGGTAGGAATAGTTTTTGCTTTGCCCCTTCTTGGTTTTTCCTGTTGCTATAATTATATTTAAGCCACTTACTGGCATGTTTACTACTTGTTTATTATCTGGGAGTCAATTCAAAAAATTTTTTGACACAGCTCACACTTCTGGTCCTGTATCTATTAAACACTTTACTTTTTCATTTAATACACTTAACTCTATTATTGGCTGTCCTAAGTACTCTTTTTTGATTTCAGGTTTTACTTCGTCTAATAAATCCTGCACCATTTCCCTCCTATCAACTCCTGTCTTCTTGGTGGATATCACATTCACGCTTACAGGGTCTCCCTCATGCTTAATATTATCCCTATTATTAGTGGCAGCTCCTACCAGTCTGTCCACTAGTGCTAAATTGAAACATCTGTCTAGTGTTTCTCTTCCTTTTCTCACGTCTGTTTCTGCGACCCTAACCCAGGTGTCGTCAGCAATATATATATCCTTCACTTCTTCCTTCTTCTTCACGACCCTCAACTGCATCAAATAACCTGTTAAGCACATCTTTGACCTCTGCTTCATTTCTGTTTCCTCCACTGTCAGACAGATCCTCATCTGTTTCACTGTGCAGATTTACCTTCACCTCCTGATTCAAAACCTTATTATCAGTACTTATTTCTTCGACAAGCGTGTTCTACTTCTTATTGTTAATATTACTGTGCCCCATTAACTCTACTTTCATTAAATCTGCTGTCTCTTGTTGCTCCCCGTTATTCTTCCCTTCTATCGTAGCAACTATATTAATGCTAGGTGGTTTTACTGGTGCCCTTCTTATGGATGGTTTTGCCAGCGGGTTTAACTGGGAATGCCGTTGTCTACAAACGCTAGCATAATCGTAGACAGCTACAAGTTTTCCGACCGCCGTGCGTCACAGCTAACTGACGTCTTTCGCCAGCTGGTTGCGTCACCTCGTGACATCTGTCAGCCGTCTCCGTACTGCCCCCGATCACTGACCTGATTATCATATGTCCTGCCTCTCCCTCATGACCTACCTCGATATCTGCCTCCTCTCTGCACACTCATTCTGCTTATGTTTACATCAGTGCGATTGTCATTCTGCCTAACAGGAGGGCGATACTCCCTTCTCGCACTTTCCTCCTCTTTGAGTAATGATTCAGCGTGTTTTAGATATTGTACAAATTTATCTACATTGTCTCTGGGTGCAGATATTATTTTATTCTTCCAATTCCAAGGTAACTTATTTTCTACCCCCAAAGTAATTCTCTCCGTTTCTACTTTATTTCTAAGATAGGATACAGTAGTTACCCACCTTTGTACAAATCTCATTATTCCTTCTTTCTTGGGGTCGTATTTTTCCCCAAACCAGAAACGGTTAAGTACATCCATTTGCTTTCGCTTACGCCAGTACTCCTCAAAGAAAGCGTGTTTAAATTCCTGGAATGTAGTATATTTTTCTGAGGCCAAGTTCCCCCAGATTCTTGCCTCCCCCATTAACTTTGAAGTAATAAATCCGATCTTCTGCGTATCACTCCACACTTTAGGCAAGATATCCTCAAAGTCATTCCAAAACTCACGTGGATGTACACTTTTATTGGGATCAAACTTGAGAAACTGTCGATGGGTGACATAAGCAATCTCAGTGGATTCTACTATTCCACTAGACATAATGCTACCACTATTGTTAGTAACACACTGTTCTACTTTTGTTAGCCGACAGTCTTGCTCACATAATTGCTCATTCATACATTCACTGAATTGATGAATATGAGTTTCCAAGCCAGTGGCTTTATTTATTACCTGAGCCCCAAGTTTGTTACACTTATCTTTATTTTCCTTCAATTTACATTCTAAGGCAGCGTGATTTATTTCACTACAATTTTCTACCCCTTTGATATATTCACGAGCCTTGATTATTTCTGTATTTACATGCACTTTAAATTGCTGGTGGTCATCAGGAGCTTGTTCGATTTGTGTAGTTAATTCACTTTTTACTTCAACAATAGTTTGCGTTAATTCCTGTTTAACCTGATTTATTTCAATTTTTACATTATTACTAAGCACTGCCATGTCGGGCTTCCAACAACCTCTCAGATCTGAAATTTTTGAATCCAGCTTAGATTCTATTTCCTCACCCATATTACTCATTTTTGACTCTAACCCACTCATTTTCCAATCTATCTCATAACCCATTTTTGTCATATCAGAACCTAATTTGGTCATATTAGCTTGCATCTCCTCACTTAATGAGGTACCCATTTTCGTCATTTTAGCTTTCAACTCATCACTTAATGAGGTACCCATTTTCGTCATTTTAGCTTTCACCTCATCACTTAATGAGGTACCCATTTTCGTCATATTAGAATTCTTTTTCGTCATATTAGCATCTAAACCATTCAGTTTTGCCACATTATCTTTCGCCCCATCATTTACTGATATAATGTCTCGATTAATATTAGCTACTGCCACAGGTAGATGTCAAACACTGGGATCTGATACATTCTGTTCCACCTCCGATCCATAATTTACACTTAATGACTGTGTCAAACTACTGCTGAAATTGGGTTGGGACACTTCCAAACTAAAGTTCATGGAATCATAAATCTCTTCCCCTTGTTCTTTCCCCCTATCTACCCTCAGTTCGCCCTCTACATTTGTTTGCTTGCATTCAGCCATTTTATTCAGTTTTTTTTTCACACACACAAACACAAAGTTTTAAAAAGCACACTACTTAACTTTGCGCTGCTGATGTCTCCAACACGGCTAGCTGAGGCTGCGGGTCCGATCACCATGCACTGGGCCGCCGTACCAGTTTACGGGCCACCACTCCGGTCAGCACCGCCAACTGCTTCCGCTGCCGCCGTCGCGTCGTCTCGTAGCTCGTAGTCTGCCAGATGTCGCCGTTATCAGCTACTTCAGTCGGCGCGATATAACCGCAAAATTCATCTGCCAAGCACATCAAACACTCACAGTTCATGGGCTATCACTGTCTTTCTGTCCACGTGGCGATAGTTCACTCATAATATTTGTCCTTACCCCAGTTCCTATTTATTCGCGAGCACTTTTTTATCGTCGGGTTACACACACACTACTGCTTTTAATGAAATGTTTCATTATGTTTCCCGGCCGATGCACCAATTACGACGAATTATTTACGAGCGTGCGATGCACCAATTGCGACTGATTGTACGTTGCTGCTGCAATGCAATTTCTTCTATAATGTTTGTTCACCTCCCTCTTTACAGCGGTAGATCTTCGCACTTAAACTCCTGACTGCAGCTACTTACGAGATCACAGAAAAGCAGTGTTGAGGAAACTGTAACCTCATAGCCACACGACGGTGGCCGCTATAAGTAAAAATGGCAGAAAATTGTCTATGTACTTTAAAGAAATGATTCGGACAGGGGATGTCATTCGTACTTTAAACATGAAGCTCAAATTTAAACCTTCAATAGATCTTTATTGCCGTGAAGCAAGATCATCAGCCCACATTTACGAAATTTACTAAAGTTTCTACTCACAGTTATCATCAGACCTTAAACTGCCAGAACTTTTACCTTCCCAAATTCCGAAACCAATTACTTGTAACACTGTGAATGATCGGCCAATTACTTCTGCACAATATATTCAGTGGTTGTCTTTAATTTAAGTTTATGCTCGCCATAAAATACTGAGTAAGAATATACTCAGTACCGCCACGCTATATAATTCAAAGTTCACTCGCGATTTTCGTCCGAACGAATCATCACAACACTCTAAAGTTTTCATAAACAGTTTCTGGTCACTACCAGATACCATTAACACTGGACCATAACGCGGAAGTCATCCCAAGACTTCGTCTTACACATAATGCGAAAAGTCACATCCAGCATAACCGCCTCCAATCAAAGCTAGCTCGCTACTTTCCTCTGACTCTCCCCCAATCAAAACTATATCTCCTCGCTAGTCGGCCAACCGTCTCGCTTCTCATTGGCTGTCAGCACTTACGACCAATGAGAACTCACTTCTAGGGTGCAGCTCGCGCCAAAATCTAGCAAGCACCAACACAACAAATGGGCTATCGCGCACTGGTTGCGACGCCACAAGTGGGAAATGAAAATCTATTTCTGACAAATGCAGCATACATTAATGGAAAGTGGATATGAAATGGCTCCTCATACAACAAAAATTTTACGTAGGTGAAACGGTATCATCCTTTAATTATGGCCTTTGAGAACGTTGTTAGTAATAAAGCAGAATGAAATTTTCATTCTGCAGCGGAATTTTCGCTGATGTGAAACTTCCTGGCAGGTTAAAACTGTGTGCCAGACCGAGAGTCGAGTTCGTGAACTTTGCCAAAGTCCCGAGTTCGTGTCTCGGTCCGGCACCAGGAAGTTTCAATATTAAAGCAGTTTGTTAAAAAAAGAGAAAACGAGGACGCATAGACCAAAGGTTGTCTATCAGTCATTACGTTCCTAAAGGTTGCCATTTAGATGCACCGGAAGTGTTTGAAATGTTTACTAATGTAAAAAAAATATCAATAGCAGATATTAAACGTGCAAAGGAATTTCCTTAGTAACACATTTCTTCGAAATATCTGATGTCGCGCTATAATATCCCTTCTTCCTGTTTCTCTCTCTCTTTTTCATTTGTTGCGGCTATATTCTCTGACAGCTCCAACTGGTTTGTTAATAAATGAAATTAACACTAATTTCATTCTGGCTGTTGTGGCTACATTTGTAAACGTCAGATACCAGATTGTTACCCGGGCTTTTAGTTTAATTGGGATCGTAAATTACCTACACTGGTAATATTAGCTCCTTTTCATTATTTGTGAGTTTGTTTAATCTTACATTTGCGATTCAGGGATAGTCTGACATACACTGTGACGTAGTCAACTGGAGTCTTTGGATTGAACAATCAGAAAGTAGGTATACTAAGATTGTGACAATCCCTATTTGCTTGCTCATTTGACAGTAATTACCAAACTGATCCACGTGGCTATAGTTCTAGATAGATGTCAGTTTGATTTTATGTTGGTTTTTTTTCCTTCGTTTCAAGCAGAATGACCGCTTAGCATAGTACTTGTATCACGAATGGTAGAAAATGGCAAACAGTAGTCTAGTCTAAATTTAAGTTCTGTGATGTGTTCTGTGTAAATATTTCGAGTGTAACCTTACATGGGCGTGAGAGCTGGGTAATAAACAGAACATTTGCGAAGAGAAGAAGCGAACAAGCGCTTTTGAAACGTTATGCAACAGAAGAATGGGGAAGAATGGATGGGAGATCGGACAACTAACGAAAATCGAAGCGGAATGGGCAGGAATAAATTTATACCACATTCGCTTAAGAGAAGTTTTGAGGCATTAAAGAATAGCCAATTTCCTAAGGAAGGGACACTTAGAAGGCAGAAAATGCGGCGAGAGGCAAGTACTTGATTAAGGAGTTTTAATTGGATGTAGATGGCAACAGTTACACTCAGATGAAGAAACCTGTACAGAATAGATGAGCGTGCAAATCTACATGAAGTCAATCTCCAGACTCAAGACCAGAACAACAATAACAACATCAACAACAGTATTCATCAAGCGTAAAACGGAAGACTGTGCAAGTAACTTATGTTTCTTCCGAACATGAGTCTGATTTTCTTTCATGTAGACCTCACAACTAGATCAAAAACAGTTTGATTCTAGAAGCTGCAGGAGAAACTGAGTGCTCAGACTGTACCATTGGCCCGAAGTAAAACCCATGGTAACCTAGTGTGCGCAATCACAGATTCATATTCTGTTGACCTACGGTTTCAGTGTCTAATTGAGGCTGGAGAGAACCAGTGTGATTGAAATAGTGCTTAAGGCCTGAGACTGTGGAACAGCATATTTGTGACTAAATTCACCCCCTCGGGTAACCGTTTCTTACAGTTCAATTGTCGCTTGTCCGTATCAACAAGCCGCTCTTGTGGAACCCATAAAAAGAGAGAGAACTGGACTAGACTGCATCGGTATCAGTCCGTCTACTCTGCTGGTACTGTCTTAACTTGAATACAGCTTCAACGAATCGTTTAAAAGAGTCCGCTGTAATTAGTACGTAAATATTCACTATAATATAACTGATCACATTCGCAAACCTGAATAAAAATTTCTACACGACACACGCTTTAAGAGAGTGAAGTTTCTTCAAATATTATTCGCCTTTTGTATCAATAATGTATGCCACTTGCGGGAACAGTTACCACGTTTGCATACAAGTAATCGATGAAGAACGGAACATGAATTAGTTCTAGCACTGGATATAACTAAATGTTTGAAGCAGCCGGCATAATGTTGCACACGAATGACTAAAACGAGACCTCTAGTAAAATTTTAATTTCGAAAACTCATCAGAAAAATGTTGTTCGTGCCAGAGCGAAGTTAATGAGCTTGTGCCAATTAAAATTTGCCGGGCGCAAATGAAAATCAAATGTTTGATGTGAAACAACTAAACTAATTATGATCTCAGTTAATTTTTAATTTTGAGGACAAATACGGTTAAGAGGGATGGGTGTTTTCCCGCATGGAAGACTCATTTAAGACTTAGGCTCATTCTTTGGTCTCTGCTAATTGGGTAGTGCCTTCTTTGAAACAGCTCCGATCTCATATTCACCCGCATATACAAAGACATTCAAAGAGAGTGATAAAGCGTGGGTAGCGCAATTTTCGTTTGTATAGCGCATTACTTTATCAGTCGTCTCTCGGAGAATAGCGGAAGTGCTAGTGTTTTATTACAGTTTCAGATTAACTCTGGTATAATAGGGTTAAAAGTCGTGTACATGTTATCATTTAACTAGACAATAACGAATAAATAGTGCCTTTTGGAGACTGAAGAAGGGAAAATACTAAGAGATACGATAGGCTATAATAATCCAAAAATAACAAACTAATTTTTTAAGAAAATTATACATGGACCATCAGATGTGTTAGATCAGTGATTGACTATATCTTAGTAACTGATAAGCTAGCATGTCAAGTAAGGGATAAAACAGCTAATAGCGCACAATCTATAGGATCATACCATTTTTACTAATTTACAAAACAGGCCTTTTACGATGTAGAAGAAAACGACCAGGCAAGTAAGTATCTAACAAACTCAAACAGATTTTTAAAGTATACCAGCCTGAAGAGGATAGCATCAAACAGCTTTACCATAGCTGATTAAAGAAAGAGCTAGCAAAATTACAAACTAAAGTTAATGTATGAAAATAATGACAAAATCTAAAGAATTTGGTATGCAGAATAGCAAGAAAAGCTATGAGGATGTAATGAAAGCTGTTAAAGATAAACCAGATCCAAGTATAAAATACTTAGAGAACTCCGCAGCTGACAATAAGCATAAGTATAAGGAGCGACGAAATACTGGTAAATGCGTAGTAAGAAAAGCACGTCTGGAACATTGGGATGGATTTATTTCTAACATGGAGAATATTATTCACGGGAAACAGCAAGTGGCATATAAGGGTATAAAAATTTTAAATACAAATTGATAAGAGAAGAAGCAAATAAAGAATACCGAAGAAAAGAGTGAGTAAATTACTAAATAGGATTATTGTTGGAAGGTACACCACAGAAAATAGAAACTGAACCCCTAGACAAGAACGAAGTAGACGAAATACAGTCCGAAGCAGAAACATCTGTCTTCACATCATTTAAGAACAGAAAAGCAACAGGAAGTGATGGTATTAATGCTGAATTGCTAAAATATGGAGGAATGATGCTACATCTACAACTGCTACACCTCTTAAGCCAATGTTGAAATAGCAGCAGTATCCCCAAGCATTGGAAGATTGCTAGAGTGATACCGGTTTTTAAAAAAGCGGATAAAAGCCTGTGCAGATACTAGAGAGGTATAAATTTACTGCTCTCATCATTCAAGATACATGCTAACATTTTAAAAGTAGGACTTAAAAATATAACGCAAGTAGCACGGTTTATTTGCTCTCCACGGCTAGTGCTGCCACCTCCAGTCTGTGAGTGGTTACTGGGCGTTGATGTCGAACATAGGACGCGATCACATTAACGTGACTGGACAGTGTAATATCATTACTTGAAGCGAATTCTAATAGCAAAGACACTTAAAATAGAAAAATATTTTTAGATTGTAATATTAGAAGAGTACAGCGATTAAAATACTGTAGACGATAACATTTAATTTTTGTATTGCCCGTCCGGCCGCTGTGGCCAAGCGGTACTAGGCGCTTCAGTCTGGAACCGCGCGATCGCTACGGACACAGGTTAGAATCCTGCCTCGGGTATGGATGTGTGTGATATCCTTAGGTTAGTTAGGTTTAGCGGTACTAGGCGCTTCAGTCTGGAACCGCGCGATCGCTACGGTCACAGGTTATAATCCTGCCTCGGATGTGGATGTGTGTGATATCCTTAGGTTAGTTAGGTTTAGCGGTACTAGGCGCTTCAGTCTGGAACTGCGCGATCGCTACGGTCACAGGTTATAATCCTGCCTCGGGCATGGATGTGTGTGATATCCTTAGGTTAGTTAGGTTTAGCGGTACTAGGCGCTTCAGTCTGGAACCGCGCGATCGCTACAGTCACAGGTTATAATCCTGCCTCGGGTATGGATGTGTGTGATATCCTTAGGTTAGTTAGGTTTAGCGGTACTAGGCGCTTCAGTCTGGAACCGCGCGATCGCTACAGTCACAGGTTATAATCCTGCCTTGGGTATGGATGTGTGTGATATCCTTAGGTTAGTTAGGTTTAGCGGTACTAGGCGCTTCAGTCTGGAACCGCACGATCGCTACGTTCACAGGTTAGAATCCTGCCTCGGGTATGGATGCATGTGATATCCTTAGGTTAGTTAGGTTTAAGTAGTTCTAAGTTCTAGGGGACTGATGACCTCAGATGTTAAGTCCCATAGTGCTCAGAGCCATTTGAAAAATTTTTGTATTACCCTCTATGAATAAGGATAATGAGTAATGAAATCTAAGAAACTTATTTACTGCTCAACTTGCTTTCTGAAGTATTATTATACATATTAAACTAAATATACATACATTATTAAAAATTCCGCTCAAACTAAAGAGTAATTATAAAAAAAGCACTCCGTCGTCAGGCCACAAGTGGCCCATCGGGACCATCCGACCGCCGTGTCATCCTCCGCGCGGATGTGGATATAAGGGACGTGTGGTCAGCACACCGCTCTCCCGGTCGTTATGATGGTTTTCTGTGATCGGAGCCGCTACTATTCGGTCGAGTAGGTCCTCAATTGGCATCACGAGGCTGAGTGCACCCCGAAATATGGCAACAGCACATGGCGGCTGGATGGTCACCCATCCAAGTGCCGGCCATGCCCGACAGCGTTCAACTTCGGTGATTTCACGGGAACCGGTGTATCCACTGCGCCAAGGCCGTTGCCAATGAGTAATTATGGCGCACATTAAAAATATAACCTATGCACGACAGGAATGGGACTCAAGGGAGCATGGCCCGGTGTATCCTACTTCAATGACAGACGTTTTAGGGTGATTCGGTGTTTATGTTGTTGACTACCACGTGACAGTTGGTTAGAAGCTCACCAATCATAGTTGTTTATAAGACAGGAAAGTAAGAGGGAAAGCTTTTACAAGTTCAGTAATGATAATTTAAAATGAAACATAGATGTAAAAATAAATTAGTTTCTCCATCAGTAGCTACAACAGATATTGTATGTATTTAATTTTGATTGAAATAGGGTCTAAAGCTGCGACAAATTGCGTGTGATTTCATCCCGCCTGCAACTGTCAGCCTTCATTTAATCACTGCACCTTTGTACGGTTCTAGCCATAGGTCATTATCAGATGTCTTGATGACAAAAAATTATTACGCAAAGCTGACAGTTGAAGGCGGGATGGAATTATTTAAAGTGTTATGTATCGTGAAGATGATGTGCCGCTGCATCTCTTGGGGCTAAAAAACGACGTATCTCAAATGCCAAAAGATGCTGACGAGTAACTCTTTAACTACAATCCCCTTCGATCTGCAGAGGGTCTTCAGATGTTCGATCATATATAACTGCTTAGTGCCAGCAGCACCGGTGGTCTAGGGCTATAGTCTCTCATCAGTAATCTTTACGTTCTGAGTACTGGGTTCTAGCGCAGCCGATGCTTGAATTCTGAATAAAAATTATCAGCAATGGCGGTCAATTATTTACTATATCTATTTCAATCTCTGTGTTCCTCTGTAGCTTTTACCCTCTATATTCCCCTCTAGTACTGTGGAAGTTATTCCCCGATGTCTTAACATATGCCCTACCATCCTGCCCCTTCTTTCTGTTTGAGATATATTCATTTCCTCGTCGGTTAACCGTAAGCCATTTCAAGGAGGTCGGAGGAGCGAAGAAAGGTTTAGGGCACTCCCTGGCCTCTGGAGCGGGAAACTTTCCCTAATAGGAGAAATAATCAGCAATGAAACCACTGTATTACATATACATTGCGCGTATCCATAGGACATGTGACTTGTAACTGAAAAAGTGTCATAATGAGCTGTCCATTGGCAAAAGATCCTGCATTAGCCCTCAGTTCGGATTTTCGGCAGGAGGCTGCCAAGGCTGAGGTGACCATGAAGAAAATTAGAAGTAATAAACTAAGGGACAACATTTTAAGAGTCGGATTGTTGAATGTCATATGTTTGGACATGACAAAGATGATAGAAAAGAGATATGTAAATTCTCAGTCTAGATGTAGTGGGGGTCAGTCAAGTAAAATGAAACGAAGATAAGGATCTCTGGTCACATGAATACAGGGTAATATAAACAGCAGTAGAAAATAGTATCACTAGACAGAGATTCATTATTACTAGGAAAGTAGCAGAAAGAGTGAGCTACTGTGAACAGTCCTGTGAAAGGTTTGTTCTTATCGGATCCAACAGGAAACCAACGCCAACAACAATAGTTCAGATATACATTCTGACGTCACAAGCAGATGTAGAGATAGAGAAAGTATATGAGGCAAGGGTAGCCCAATACGTACAGGGAGACGAGAAACTAGTAAACAGGTTCGTTATAGCGTCAGACATTCGGAAAGATATCATCCCCAAAATGCCAAAGACAGCAAGGGCCGCTAAGTGAGAGAATTACCGCATAATCAGCATAACAGCTCAGCATACAAGCTACTGACGGGAATAATACACAAAATAATGGGAAAGAAAATTTGGATTCTGTTAGATAACGACCATTTTCGGTATAGGAAAGATAAATGAATGTAAATGTCGTGTGACTGGGGCCTCCCGTCGGATAGACCGTTCGTCGGGTGCAAGTCTTTCGATTTGACGCCACTTCGGCGACTTGCGCGTCGATGGGGATCATATGATGATGATTAGAACAACACAGCACCCAGTCCCTGAGTGGAGAAAATCTCCGACCCAGCCGGGAATCGATCCGGGCACTTAGAATTGACATTCTTTGGCGCTGGCCACTCAGCTACCAGGGGCGGACTGGGAAAGATAATGGCAGAAGAAGGCACTACTAACGCCGCACTTGATAATGGAAGAAAGGCTGAAGCAAAGTAGAGACACACACATGGGATCTCTCGACTCAAAAAGAGCGTTTGACAATGTGAAATGGTTCAAGTTGTTCCAAATTCTTTGAAAATAGGCTGTAAACTATAGGGATAAACAGATGATGTACAATATGTAAAAAAAGCAAGAGGGAAGATCGGAAGAGATAGACCGATGTTTTCGGATTAAAGGAGACATAAGACAGAGAAGTTGTCTTTCTTCCCCACTGCTCAATCTATACATCGAAGAAACTATGACGGAAATAAGAGAAAGTTTGAAGGGTAGAATTAAAATTCAGGGTGAAAGGATACCAATAGTAGGATTCGCAATACACATTTCTATCCTCAGTGAAAGGGAAGAATAATTAAAGGAACTGTTGAAAAGAATGAACAGTCTAATTGAGTAACGAATATGGATTGAGAAGCAGCAGAAGTGAGCAGAGCGACAAATTTAACACCAAAATTGGTTATCACGAAGCAGACGAAGTTGAGGATTCCTGCATCCGTGGAAGAAGAACAGCGCATGACAGACGTAGCAAGGAGGAAGTAAAAAGTAGACCAGCACAGGCAAAGAGGGCATTCCTGGCCAAAAGAAGCTTAATGGTAAAAAATATATGCATTAATTTCAAGAAAACTTTCTGAAAATGTACGTTTCGGGCAGAGCCCTGTATGATACTGAATCACGGCCATTGGGAAATGGGGCGGTTGTCCGCAGGAAAAATGGAAAACAATGACAAGAAGAAGAGACAGGATCATTTGACATCGATTAAGACAACAAGGAATAACTTCCATGATACTAGAGGGAGCTGCAGACAGTAAAAAATGTAGAGGATTGCAGAGATTGAAATACATCCAGCAAATACTTGAGGACGTGGGACGCAATTACTGTTCTGAGATGAAACGTTTGGCACTGCAGAGCAATTCGTGGTCTGCTGAATTAAAACAGTCACAAGAAATGGGAAAAAAGCAGCTCACATGCCAATATAAAATCGGTGCTGTCAAATAACATAAAATCCATCCTAGACACAGTCTGCGACAGTGAAATACATTGCATAGTCAGTAATACCAGCTAAAGTCGTTTCCGATCTTTTTCTGTTAAATGCAAAGTGCCTCTGTATAAAGAGGTGGATTCGTTTCTGTAATGTAGATGGTTGTGACGTGAATTGTCTTTCATAATGTTTTACACGACAGTCGCAATATAAATGATTTTAAGATATCTGATGATAATTAGGTGATCAATACCGATTGTCAGTAAAGACGTACTTATTGGTAGTCCTTGGAGGTGAAATATGACAATCATTTATTTATTGTGTGTGTATGTTTGTATCTGTAGAGGAAGCTAAAATTCTTTCACAAACTTAAAGGCAACAAAAATATTTCTAAAGATCAGTCACAGGCAAAACCGAGTTCTATTGAACGATATATTAAAAAAAAAATGCCACGAATCAGCTTAGAAACTATTACACTTAGGATTCCCGCACTAATATCGGTCACTCTTCATTATTTTTGTGTGTTGCATTCTTCCTAATCCTCCTGCCTCCTCCCAGCCATTGCCAAACACACATCGTATCATTGTCAGCAAAACATCAAAACGCTTGGCAAACAGAAAACAGAAAACCAGAGAAGTATCTATTGAACACTGACATCGGTCGTGTTCATTTATTTTACGTGCCTTTGCTACTTTCATCTCACTCTTATTCCTAGACGTGAAATATCAACCCAGCGACTCAGAAAAATATTAATTCCTAAAAATGCTAATCAATTTCTCGCGAGGCGTTCGACATCCTTCAACAATTGCCGGTAGCTAATAAATATACTCATGATTCAAATAAGCTTCCCAGACTTCTTTCCATTCTGTTGATGTCTTCTATTAATACCACCTGAATTGTCCCAGTACACGTGAGCAGTATTTAAGCGTGGATCGTCCAAGTCTTCTGTACAAAGTCACTTCTGAAGTATGAATTGTGGCATTTTCCATTTGTTTTACTTACAGATGAACATGTGTGGTCATTTTACTTCATAGTTATACACAATGGAGGACAGAAGAACTGGAGGTTTCAATTAACATGACATTGGCGAAAAGGTCATTTGCGTGAAAGGCACAAATTCGGATTGTGTAGAAATGGGGAGTAGACTTCAGCCGTTCCATTTTCAGAGGTTGCATCCCAGCATTCGCCTTTAGTGATTAAGGGAAATCATTAAGTCCTAAACTTGGATGACGCAACGGATATTTCAACCACCGTCCTCCAGATTACACGTCCACTGTCTCAACATTTCTTCCCGTTGCATGGGGGCTTAATTAAATTTATTGAATATGATTTTTTTAGTTTTAATAGCTGTATGTCCGATTACGCAGTGTCTCGTAATCGGCTGGCCCTGACTAGTATTATTACGCTATCTGACTGCAAAGAACAATGTAAGAAAATTTTCGTAAACACAGTTAATTAATTAAGTCCCCAGCAACTATAAAACCTACAAAATCCAAGCACAAATGTAACTGTTCTGTATGTGGGAGTGTGACTCAACGTCCACATCTGGCACGGTTCTTTTCCAACAAGACAAGATTTTTTTTAAATACCTGTAGTCTATTTTGCATGTGTAGATTTGGTAATTGTCATTCTTCTAATGGTATTTTTTTTTCTCTCAGAATTAAATTTGTTGTCTTGTCAACGGTTTGACAATTTAGTGCAATTATTTCAATTGTTCGATTGATCGTGTTTGAGGGAAACATCTAGTGTGAATAGTGTTGTTGGAGATAAAGAGTCACGGTGTGTAATTTTTGTACAGTGACGAATCTTTCGTATATTTTGTAAATGATTACGCGATCGATGAAAAAGACAAAAATGATGAATAGTGAGAACGAAATTGTTGACATGGCGAACTCGCCAACACAGGACAACTGTATGATGAATAATGGAGTTGAAAATAATTTAATAAGTCGGGAAGACAGTCCGGAACCATTTCAAAATTTTTCTCAATCGGAAAATTCAGAGAATCTGAGATTAACGACAGAAGATTCTGAAATAGTATCGAACACAGATAGCCTTACAGCTGTGACGAAGGAAGTTAGTTTTGCGGGAGATGTTAGGGGCGAAAAGAATTCTGAACAATTTAATATGGAGCAGTTGATGAGTGTACTATTAAATTTTCAATCTGAATTAAAAACTGATATGGGAACAAAGTTAGACTCACTGGGATCACAGATGGGAACAATTAAAACTGAGATGGGAACTTTACGGGCTGAATTAAAAACTGATATGGGAACAATGGAAACTCGGTTAGGATCTGAATTTAAAACAGAGATGGGAACTTTGGAAACGCGGATAGATTCACGAATAGGGACATGTTTCAAAAATATGAAAGATGAATTAAAGAAAGAAATCAGGGAAGAAGTACAACCGATTCTGAATTCTCACAATAATAGATTAATTGCAGTGGAAATCAGACAAAGGGAACAGGATAGAGAACAGGAAGAAAGAGATCGCGTGATAGTACAGAATTTTTCAGAGTTAAATTTACAACGTGCAAAGGATAAGGAAGAAATATTTGAAAGAATCGAGGAATCCGTACCAAATGACAGAATAAATAATCTAACACGACAATATGAACAGTTAACTACCAAATGTGTCAATACTGAAACCCGAGTCGCGACACTTACGGAAGATGTAAACAAACAGAAAGAAAAAATAGGTGACTTATCGGAAAGAGTTGAGGAAATTTCAGATAAATTGACAAATCTTAGTTTACATGGGGACAGAGATTCGGATGATACAGCCCCATTACCATTTGCAGAAACCGAAGAGTATCAGAACATAAATAAGCATGTTGAGAATCAGGGAAAATTTAATGAACGCGTGAAAAAGGAATTTGAGGCATTACGGAAGCAAGTCAAGCAGATCGAAGGCGAAATTGTAGGAAAAGATAGCAGAAGAAATTTAGAATCACAGGTAGCAGAGGGGTTTGAAGAAAATAATTTGTTTCATTTACGGGATGCAACAAGAGAGCGCCAGGCGCGCGAACTTTACAATAATCGACATTCGGACTGGGACAGACGCGGTAGGTCTTTGTCGCCACGAGGCGAAAACTTTGACTATAAACACTTTTTGACTGTCCGAAAATTTAAGATCTTCCGCAATTCTAAGAATGACATACATCCATGTGCATGGTTAGATCAATTTACGTACGCACTTCCGCCAAATTTGCCACTAAGTCACAAACTGGAAATTATGTGCAGCTATTAAAGTCCTCAGGGGATTCACTACTCTAAGTGAATATGTGCCGTAGCGAGCATAGGGCCCCGAGCTGTAGTGGTGCTATTTCTCTTTTAGTTTTCTGTACCGCTGCCTACTCTTTTACTATTCTTTACATCTGTCAAACGAACTCTTCGACTATCAATCTATCTAGAAAGTAAACAATAACCGGATTTGACTAATTTACCCAAAAGTGATTTCGGAATTTACCGTTTGGACTTACTATATTTTCTGCAGCATTCATTCGTAGTTTAAATGAAATTCTACCTGTTTATCTTCGTAACAATATTACTTCATATGTTGACGATATTCTTATTGCTAAACGTTCTTGGAGTGAGCACAACAAAATTTTGGATTCATTATTACGTATTTTTGCAAGAGTTGGCATTACAGTGAACTTGGAAAAATCTGAATTTGGTCGTTCGCAGGTGAAATTTCTCGGTCACATTATTTCGACTGAAGGTATTCTTTCTGATCCAGAGAAACTAGATGCTATTCAGTTCGCAATGACATTCCTTTTAAACGAAAATCGGTCGACAACTTTGTTTGGTTAGTTTGTATTCCTGATGAGTGGGTCAATAAATTGATTTGGTATACGCATTTCAGTTATGCACACTTTGGTCCCAGAAAATGCTTTCATAAATTACGAGAAAATTGCTACTTCAGTAATATGGAAAAACGTATTCGATCTGTTCTTGCCAAATGTAAATTATGTCAAATGGCTAAGCCTCCAACGATTTCTCACAGAGCACCGTTGTTTCCCGTCATTCCAGCGAAATTAAAGGAGATGGCTGCAGTCGATTTGTTCGGTCCAGTGGTTCGTTCTACTAATGGTTTTGCGTACATTTTCGTAGCAGTGGAATTGACATCAAAATATGTGTGTTTTACACCTTTACGCAAAGCAACAGCTCGTTCAGTATCTAACGCTTTTATCAAACATTTTCTTAAAGAAGTTGGTCATGTTAACAAGGTTATATCAGATAATGGATCACAGTTTCGTTCTAAAATTTGGCTTCGTACTCTACACCGTCGTAAAATTAAACCAATTTTCATTTCACTTTTTCACCCTCAATCTAACGCTTCAGAGAGATGGATGAAGGAAATCAATAAATTGTGTCGTCTTTATTGTCATCAAAATCACAGAACTTGGGATCAGTATCTTCATATTTTTCAAAACATTCTGAATGAACTTCCTAATGACTCAACTTCTTTACCGCCTCTATTGATATTAAAAAATAAAGCACCGACAAATCGCATTTCTGAAATCGTTCCTTTTCCGCCTTCACGGAAACTGCGGCATTCTGAAGTTGTCAACCTGGCTCTACGAAATATTGCATCTGCGGCTGCTAGAAGAGAGAAATCAGCTAAGCGTCCTGGTCGTTCAAAATTCTTGTCAGTTGGTCAGAAGGTATTAATTAAGTCCCACCGTTTGTCTCACAAAGGAAAAGGCTTGTGTCGCAAATTTTTTCTGCTTTATAACGGTCCATATAGAATTCGTAAAATTATACATGATAACACTGTCGAAGTAGAAACTCTTAAATCTCGACGCTCTAAAGGAATACATCATATATCAAACGTTAAAATTTTTGTAGAGTGACATACTTTAGAGAAACTAACAACTACATGTAAACACGCAGAGAGCACAAGGATACCGCGCTGTGTTTTGGCGGCGGCACATACTCAAAGCAACAGTCAAGTCTGCGCGCCGCACAAGGCAGTCGTTGACCGCAAACAATAGCTTCCTACGTCACGCGCCTACAGCTGATCGAGCGCTCAGTGCGAATGCACTGACAGCCGTAAACAAATACACAGTCTAATTTCTCCGATTAAATTCAGTATAAAGCTATAGGGACTTGTTGAATTGTGTTATTAACATTCAGTATTTTGCAGGATACGGTTGTATAAAGTATTTAAGACCTTCAGGTAAATTCTGTGCGTGTCCGACGTTAAGACGACTTGCTATCGAGAAATTTTCAGGAAGAATGTAATTTCGAAGAAGAAACTAATAAACTAGAAAAGGTAACTATTAATTGAGTTCATTTTCAGGTAACATATTTCCACTTAGGTACGTACTTTAGACGTAATTTGCTGCTCGCGATTACGTGATTCATACTTTGTGCTAATTTCATGTTCTATGAATTTACTTGTGAAGCGACGTGCTTGCGTACGTTAACTGATTTTGACAATGATTATTAATGAACTGGGTTGTAACTTGTGTATATTATGCATCGCTTGGCTGCTATGCTTTTTCACTGATGTCATATTTTTTTAATTATGTGCCTGCTGTGCTTATTTATTTAAATTATAATGGTAACCTGATTTATTGTGCTGATGTGTTTAGGTATGTAAGTTATACTTTGTGATTTATCTGCTTGCGCCTTCATGTTTACTTATTAAGATTACATATGAACATTTATTTGCTTATGCTGATATGATGCTAATAACCTGTTTGCTGCTATGCGTATGTATTGCATATTTATACATTTCTGTTTGTTGTCATAACTACTCTTTAATTTGGTGTGTAGCAATGCTGATGTACAGTGTATAAACATAGAGTTTAGGTCACACTACTGTATTAATTATAGATTGTCGCTTGGCAAAGCCTCGTTGTAAGAATTGTGCTGCATCCACTTGCTGACATTCTGTTCTCTACTGGTATATTTACTCGCTATTGCTTGTTTTGCTTACGCTCAGTGCCTTATATTTTTAAGATAGGAAAATGAACTGCTATAATTCGACGAACGACATTGGTACAAAAAACTTCGTTGAAGTCACATGAGCTGAGGTTTTATGGAAGCTGTATAAATTTATGCTAATAGGAAGGAAGCTAACGACATGACATACCAAAAATAGGTTTAGACCATTGACAATTATTACACTGCATTTTTCGTGAGCAATTGAAATAGGAAGTGACACTTGACACAAAAATACTCCACATGTTTGCTTCTGTTTGCCATAATTTTTGAAGTGGTGTACACACTGTGAAACATTATGATTATTCACACTCCGTAATCGTACTTAATTACTGAGAGTTATTCGAACTAAGTCTGTTAGAGGTCATGTATGCATTTCTTTGTTTATAATTTATAATGAGTAGAAAATTTGGGTCAGATGGATTACACAGAGGTTGTGTGTGGACACTGTGTCTTCGGATTGTATGGGATGCTGAATTGAAGTTGCATTAGGATTTTATCTGTACTTGTTCGAGGAGACTGACTAGAGGAAAGAGTTGTTATGGAAGTGAAATGATATTGGTGCTGAGGTTTATATTTATCGACGTATTATTATAGGTATTGAGAGTATATGATGATTATTGGAGTTTTTGTGGACAAGAGGTAAGGTAAATGATATTGATGATTAGAGTTATATGTATCGACGTATTGAAGAAGTATTAGTCACGTATTGAGATTAAGTTGATGATTATTGGAGTTTTGGTGTATAAGAGGTAAAGTAAGTGAGGAGCATATTCTTTTTTTGTTGGTCTTATGGAACAAGGAGGATGAAGATAGCAGACTAGAACACTAAAATAGAAGGAAGATAGTCTATACACACACTTTGTTAAATAACTAAGCAGTATATACTTTTTTTTGGAGAGAGGAAGTAATTGCATATCTTGGCTCACTGACAGTTGTTCAACAACAGTACATTTTGATCTGGCTTGGCAAACATTCGTCTTGACATGATGACTATGACGTTGACTTAACTATTATTGACTGTTATACATTGCTGCCACTACTAGTTGATACACATGATGAACATCAGATTTTGACAGAATTACATTTACACAGTTAACACTATTCAATTACACAGTAGTATTTAATGTGGATGAGAGATGAGTGAGTGTGTTTTGTGTGTTTTCCTTTCCTAATCCTACCCACCTATCTCCTAAATATTATTTTATTTGTTTGTAGTGGCTTGCACTGACACCCATGAATATTATAGGTTTGCTGGTATTTGTGTATTGTAATAGTTAATAGGACAATTATCTGATATCATTTGTGTGTTTGTTATGATTTGTATCTTACTGTAAAAGCATTTGTATGTGTATTCAAACTATTGTTCATGCCTGAACTGTCTGATTAGTGAAGATAAATATTCTGAACTGTTACCTGCACTTTTCAATATGATGTGTGACACTAGGACATGTTTAATTTCTGCTCATAAACTCTGATGAACAGTGTGATCAGTGCTAGTGAGTTTTATGGAACTGCTTCTGCTGAGAGATGAGACTTTTTGCTGTCTGCACCTACTCAATATTGCTGGGTGCCACTGATGGACTGCTTCTACTGAAAAGATGTCCCCTGTTGCTGTGTGCACCTGATCAACATTGCTGATGCCACTAATGGACTGTTTTTACTGAAATGATGTCACTTGTTGCTGTCTGCACCTGCTCAACATTGCTGGGTGCAACTGATGGACTGCTTCTACTGAAATGGTGTCACTTGTTGGTGTCTGTACCCACTCAACGTTGCTGGGCGCAAGTGATGGACTGTTTTTTACTGAAATGATGTCACTTGTTGCTGTCTGCACCTGCACTCAACATTGCTGGGTGCAACTGATGAGCTGTTTCTACTGAAATGATGTCACTTGTTGGTGTCTGCACCTGCTCAACATTACTGGGTGCAACTGATGGACTGCTTCTACTGAAATGATGTCACTTGTTGGTGTCTGCACCTGCTTAACATTGCTGGGTGCCACTGATGGACTGCTTTTACTGAAATTGTGTCACTTGTTGGTGTCTGCACCTGCTCTCAACATTGCTGGGTGCAACTGATGGACTGCTCCTACTGAAATGATGTCACTTGTTGCTGTCTGCACCAACTCAACATTGCTGGGTGCCACTGATGAACTGCTTCTACTGAACTAATGTGACTTGTTGCTGGGTGTACCTGCTAAACTTTACTGGGTGCAACTGATGGACTGCTTCTACTGAAAAGATGTCACCTGTTAGTATCTTTTTTTTGACTGAACTTGTAGTGACGCATTATTTCAGATACACAATTAATAAAAGAGCATTGTAAGTTTTACCTTCATATATATTGACGAAATGCACACAATAACATCTGCTATCTCTCCCATCAAATAACTGCATAAAACATGGAACAACACTCTTTACTACAACATCTTACTCCAACTTCACGACAACCACCAGCTCTTAACACACACTGTCCTCTACGAACTCTCAACAACCACTGACTGCCACGAACTCTCTACTAGCACTGACTGCCATGAGATCTTAACACGCACTGTCCTCTACGAGCTCTCTACTAGCACTGACTGCCATGAACTGTAAACACACACTGTCCTCTACGATCTCCTAACAAGCACTGACTGCCATGAACTCTAAACACACACTGTGGAGGCGGCTTAATAGTACTCTTTGGCGCTATCTCTGGCGCAGTGGCACAGTGTAGCCACCTTTCACCGTGTCTCCGTGAATTGTTACTGTCGTATATTTCCATGACATGACTGACTGTACATGTGATTAATTAGTCCCGTAGCAGGTGGAAACCACGCTTTAAGTTTTTTCTTGAACGGTACAATTTGTACTATTGATGAATTTTCGTTGGTTGTCTACGACAGTCATAACTCAATTTGTGACTAAGAACACTGCCACCATTTGACTGTACATATTCACTACTGATTTACTTCACTATCGCGAGTTCAGCTGTAGAACCATTTTGAGGCGCAAGGGTAAATTTGTTCACATATTATGAGGTGACAGAGGCGAAATAAACTCAGTTTGTAATTTATGTCACTGAAAAAATACGTGTATGAAGTGCCCCAGCTTGCACGGAAAACTACATATCTCTATCTCGCAATTTTTCCACTTCAGGGCAGTTATGCCAGTTTTGTTGTAGGCTGCTTCATGATTCGCCTCAGTAAGAACTGTGTCACTTCTGCGTTGCTACAGGCAGCTGAGCAGGGGTATTTCAAGAACAGCGGCGTATTCTGAGTTGAGGTACTTTTCATGTGTAAGGTAAATGGAATGTAATTTTTAATATCATTGATAATTGCAATCTCAGTGTTCATAACGTGCCTACATCTTACATAACAATATCTTTCACACATGTGTGCGTGTGTGAGGGACAAATATTGTTTTGATATTACAGTAGCTGTAAATATTACAGAATTTCGTAACTGATGTCCATATTACACTGCAAGTCATAACTATGCATGTTGCAATCTTCTAATCACAATTTCTACTTTTTTTCCACCTTTTATTCTAACATAAGTACTAATTTTGCCTGATAGAGGCTCCACTGTCGAATTATATTACAGTAAGTAAAAAGGAATGTTTCCTCTTTCTGCTGAAGTCAAGACAGCAACTTGTCTCTTCCCTTTAATAGCGATAACCTCGCTATGTATGTGTTTCGCAGACGTCGCTCCAGTTTCGTCAATAAAGAACATTCTACGTGCTCTATGGTTGAATTATGGTGGCAGAGATTCGTAAGTATCAAACAGTCTCACCATATTTTCTTGAGTAAGAGCTTTCACTCTTGCTGACGCGAGATCCTAAGGACTTCTCATTGATAAAATAGCACGTCTCTTAAGGTAAGCTTTGAGCTATTTCTTTCCTGCTAAAACCTTTTCTGAACTCGATGGTTTCTTAGCACAGTCCTGACAACTAACTGTAGGGCCAAGTCTCCTATGTCCTCACCCTTACTAGTATAAAATCGTGCTTCCATTGCAAGCCAGTATTTCACAAGTTCATTTTTCGCTTGAGATGGAAGTCCTCCTATCAAGATGCCAAATACCAGCTGCTCAGGTGTATGAGTTTTATTCCTCACGTCCTTTTCCTATCTACTTTACGGTGCAGTAAAAAGTTTGGAGGGCTTCAAGAACCCCACCTCGTCATTCCTCACAAAGACCGTCGCACAAACCATGGCTTCTTTATTCCATGTCTTCGTTTTAGATGTCGATGCCGCCTGTGAAGATTAGATGCATTAATCATAAATGGTTCTCGAAACACGTCAATTTTTTTACTTGTTATATCATTTATTATGTTTATTGTTAGCTGAGTACTTTATTTTAAAGTACATTTATTACCTTACGAACAAACTGCTACCCTAAAAGAAAGGTCCGAAAAAGTTGCCAAGTTTCCATTTATAGGACTATTCAACGTAATCCTCGTTTATCGTAATTTAATAAAATAAATATACACACAGATTTTTATTTTACTGCAATACACGATAAACTATTGCCCTCTTGTGATAACATATGTAACAAACAGTGAGAGAATGAGTTCTCCCAATAAGCGATGTGTGCCTTAATATGCGACACAATCGCATATTTGGATCCCCTTGCTATCACAATTTGGGAATAATTCCATAATGCACGAAGTGTCTGCTGAGAACGTTCGTTGAAAAATGAATGTAACTGCCAATATTTGTAAGTAAATCCATCACAAATAAGAACAATAGAAGAGTACGGTAATAACCACTCACCTTTAAGCACGAATATTAACTTAGCTCCAATGTCACAAGAACTCAAAGCTCCAAAAATTTATAACACCCTTCTACGCATTCTGTTCGGCTCAGCAATGGTGACTTCTTCGCTATGTCGTCCTCGGACACACTACAGACCTGTTTAAGAAGCTTTCTACGAGAGTTCAACACATCCTGTGAGCAGAGTCTAAGTGTAGCTCATCACAGAACTGTCGCGTAATAGTTACCATTCTTGTATTATTTGAAGTGTAAAAGTGGCAAAAGTACTATACGAGGGACTATAACGAAAACAAAAAGTTTGTAGAGAAGCTGCAAAAGCGACACACCTCGAGGAACTGATTTGTTATATCTGACAACAGCTCACATTCGACGAGGACATAACTACCTGTCCACATTACTATTGTAGGGGATGTAATGGAATTTACTGCCAAAAATACTTGCTTGAAATTTAAAGGAAGCTCATACTCTTACAGTACACGTTTTCTAGAATTCTTTACCTCGGTTTTTCTCAAGTACTGCAGTTTTGAGTCTTGCAACTCTTCTTGCAGGGATTCGATAAGTTTTGTAACATTTAGACAACATGACACTCAGATGTGTCATATTTGTTGAGTATTTCCTCCTTCGGACTCCAAAATGGTGAGGTACCGTTAATGAGATAAATAAATGAAAGGGTGAGAATCATATAGCCAAAGCCACACTTTTCTCAAAATATGTTATTTGCGTTACTTCAACTTCTCTTCAACAGAGGAAGCTACTGCGAAAATATTTTAACTTTCACTAACTAAATGGCAGAGCAGTTCACACTTGTCTTCCTCAGACAGTGGGGAAGTAGTCTTTTTCGTGTGTGACACAACCCAAAGCCACAGCAAAATGGCGCTTGCAAAGAAGAGGTAATTTCCATGTGTAACCGAAAAAAAAAGATCCCGAGACACAAATGGCCAGTTATGAGAAGATTATTCGTCCAGTTGAACCGGTTATTATCCCTCTGATGAATATTCATCCGAAAATGACATGGTAAGTCGAAAATACTTACATTTTTTAAACATTTAAAACATTGAGGCTTAAGACTGTACAAGAGTAAAATACAATTCCATAATTATAACTATTATATACTCGCTAATTAAAATATGTATGTGTAAATCATAAACAAATTATACTTCTCCTATTAATTACTGCATTATTGGTAATAATTTTAATATTATGAGGCTATTTGCATGTTGTGTTAAGGTATGTTATACGTGTTAAAGCGGCTTTGTCTTTCTCATTCTGAATACTTAGTTTGGCTCAGGATGCCGACGAATGTAAAAGGTCTACCGAAGTATCTCCTGCTAAAGAACCTGAACGCAAGAAAAAGATGAAATATGTGCAATTTCAATAGAAAAAGATGTAAACATGGTAGAAATTCTGGTAAAGAGAACATATCTGATAAGACAGGACAAACCGTTGGTGCTAAAGTTCCTGGTCCTGGATGTAAATGTAAAAGCAAGTGTTGGAGCAGAAATGGTGAATGTGTAGGCAAGACATTCCATTCTTTTTGGCATATGGGTGATTTCAGTTGCCAAATTAATTACCTACTGGGCAACATTAGGTTGAAACAAGTGAAAAGGGGATAACAATGGTTAATGAAAATCTGAAATTAATTGTTATGTAATGTACTTTTTATCAATAAAATATTATTCTGATTAATATATTTTACTCTTTTAGGTGCCCAAAGAAAGGGAAAACTGCAGTTTCGTGGCGAATGATTACGTTTTTGTACTAGGTTAGGGTTAATGGCTGTAGTATTTTGGTATGCAGAGAAGCATTTTTAAGTGTGCATGGGCTATGGAACAATCAAGGACGTCTTAAGAAAATACAAAAACACTTATGTGATGGACACTTCACTTCTCAAAAAGACAGAAGAGGTGTTCAATGATTAAATTAATGTCGCTTCCCAGAGAAACCATAATTTTCTTCTTTTGTGCTTATTTATTCATTCTCTTTCTTTAAGTATCATATTGAAATATAAATTCACTAAATTTCTCTGACCTGGGAATTTACCTATAAAATTACTTTTATTCTTTTTCTTTGTTTCCAGGAAAGACTGGAAATCCATTAAGGAAAATATCACCAGACGCAGTTCAGACAGTTCACAGCTTCATGAATAATATACATGATTATGCCAGTCATTACAGCCGGTCACAGGACCCTAATAAACTTTCCTCCGACCACGGCATGTAGCGTTCTTCATTATATCAGGAAATACTGTGGAGAAAATAATGCACCACAAGTAAAAGTTTCGAAATTTCGAGATATTTTTGACGACGATTTTAATTTTAATGTTGTTGTTGTTGTTGTTGTTGTGGTCTTCAGTCCTGAGACTGGTTTGATGCAGCTCTCCATGCTACTCTATCCTGTGCAAGCTTTTTCATCTCCCAGTACCTACTGCAACCTACATCCTTCTGAATCTGTTTAGTGTATTCATCTCTTGGTCTCCCTCTACGAGTTTTACCCTCCACGCTGCCCTCCAATACTAAATTGGTGATCCCTTGATGCCTCAGAACATGTCCTACCAACCGATCCCTTCTTCTGGTCAAGTTGTGCCACAAACTTCTCTTCTCCCCAATCATATTCAATACTTCCTCATTAGTTATGTGATCTACCCATCTAATCTTCAGCATTCTTCTGTAGCACCACATTTCGAAAGCTTCTATTCTCTTCTTGTCCAAACTATTTATCGTCCATGTTCCACTTCCATACATGGCTACACTCCATACGAATACTTTCAGAAATGACTTCCTGACACTTATATCAATACTGGATGTTAACAAATTTCTCTTCATCAGAAACGCTTTCCTTGCCATTGCCAGCCTACATTTTATATCCTCTCTACTTCGACCATCATCAGTTATTTTGCTCCCCAAATAGCAAAACTCCTTTCCTACTTTAAGTGCCTCATTTCCTAGTCTAATTCCCTCAGCATCACCCGACTTAATTAGACTACATTCCATTATCCTTGTTTTGCTTTTGTTGATGTTCATCTTATATCCTCCTTTCAAGACACTGTCCATTCCATTCAACTGCTCTTCCAAGTCCTTTGCTGTCTCTGACAGAATTACAATGTCATCGGCGAACCTCAAAGTTTATATTTCTTCTCCATGAATTTTAATACCTACTCCGAATTTTTCTTTTGTTTCCTTTACTGATTGCTCAATATACAGATTGAACAACATCGGGGAGAGGCTACAACCCTGTCTTACTCCCTTCCCAACCACTGCTTCCCTTTCATGTCCCTCGACTCTTATAACTGCCATCTGGTTTCTGTACAAATTGTAAATAGCCTTTCGCTCCCTGTATTTTACCCCTGCCACCTCTAGAATTTGAAAGAGAGTATTCCAGTCAACATTGTCAAAAGCTTTCTCTAAGTCTACAAATGCTAGAAACGTAGGTTTGCCTTTCCTTAACCTTTCTTCTAAGATAAGTCGTAAGGTCAGTATTGCCTCACGTGTTCCAGTGTTTCTACGGAATCCAAACTGATCTTCCCCGAGGTTGGCTTCTACTAGTTTTTCCATTCGTCTGTAAAGAATTCGTGCTAGTATTTTGCAGCTGTGACTTATTAAGCTGATAGTTCGGTAATTTTCACATCTGTCAACACCTGCTTTCTTTGGGATTGGAATTATTATATTCTTCTTGAAGTCTGAGGGTATTTCGCCTGTTTCATACATCTTGCTCACCAGATGGTAGAGTTTTGTCAGGACTGGCTCTCCCACGGCCGTCAGTAGTTCCAATGGAATATTGTCTACTCTGGGGGCCTTGTTTCGACTCAGGTCTTTCAGTGCTCTGTCAAACTCTTCACGCAGTATCGTATCTCCCATTTCATCTTCATCTACATCCTCCTCCATTTCCATAATATTGTCCTCAAGTACATCGCCCTTGTATAGACCCTCTATATACTCCTTCCACCTTTCTGCTTTCCCTTCTTTTAATATTGGTTTTAAATTGCCTCGTTCAGACACGTCACGCATGTGATGAATTTCGAATTCAAATAAAAAATGGACAATTGACCAACTCTGAAGATATGACTTGAATGTTAAAAACTGAAAGGGACCTACATCATGCCAAAGCATGTGCTGGACAAAATATCATTGTACAGCTTTTAAAGTTAGCTGGAGAAAATTCTGAGAAACATCTTACAATAACCTTTAATCTACAAGAAACGTTTCCAACACCAAGGCTGAGGCCTGGGCCTGGATTCTATAAGAGGAAGATGTGGGTGTATAATTTTGGTATTAATGATTGTGTGTCTTAAAAAGGGGCATATGTTCGTGTTCAGTGAAGATGAAGCGAAGCATGGATCTGATGAGATAGGAAGCTGTCTGATAAAATTCCTAGAAAGAGAAAAGTCTCAAGCAAACATTCTTTCCATTATTAGTGACAATTGCAGAGGACAAGCTAAAAGCTGGGCAACTGTTGTAATAGAGAGATTACTACTGCGTTCAGGACAATTTAAAGCCGTTCAACAATGGTTTCTACAAGTTGTACACACACGATTGCCCTGTGACCGACATTTAGGTCGAACTGAAGAGCACGTTAAGAACAGAAACCCCGCTGTGTACACCTCTGATGACTGGATTACAGTCATTGGAGAATCCTGAAAAAGAAGCCGTTTGCAGTAGTTAAAATGAAGTAAGCAGACTTTATAGATCTGACACCTATGCAGATAAATATTGCAAAGAAGGACAAACATGATGATGGATCATGTTACCTTCGATTCTGAAAGCGGTTGCACTCGGTGACTCTTATATTGACTTGTATATTATATATTGCAGCTATCAGTCGTCTTTTTTAAATTTTATTATGCAGATCCAGATTTCAGGTTTAGAAGGTAGCCATTATCAATGCTAAGAATACAAGAAGTACATAGTCAGATGATGTCTTAAAAAGTTACAAGTAATAGTTTAACTGCTATGGTTTTTATATTACATACTACTATTATTTTCGCTCAAAGCATGTAAGTTCCTGTTGATCAGATTACACCCAGATTTCACTAAATACTACTGTTTACGGAAGGCACATCGGTTGGTTACAAGGTGCCATCTACATAAACTACATATATAAAATTCAAGGGAAATAAACCAATTCAAATTTGCATAAGAATTACATAAAATGAAACATAAGTAAAGTTCTTTACATTGTAGTCCGACTTATATCATATTTGCTGGCATGTAATAAAATTTCCATGTTCACTCCTTGCGAGTCCGTTCTAATTATTAAAACATCTAAATTACGTCAAGTGGGTAAAACTTTTTAAATTTGTTAAAAATTTATGACACAAGAAGACACACGCTGTATCCACCTATTAGTTGATATGGCTTAAATATTTTTGTCATTATATTACATCTCCCTTTATTAAAACATAATAAGTATATTGTTCATCATATCTACTAAATAGTTCATAGATGGTGCCAAATGTCAGTCAGATGCAAGGTTGGTGCAATTTGGCTATTCCGTTACAGATATAGAGGGTATTAACCTCATTATCCCTTGAAACCGATTTTCCCTGTAAATGTAAAACAACCAATATACTGAGTTGCTGTTAATAATACTGTACCTGCATCAGAGCTAACGTATCATGGAAGAAGTTCTGTTGGTTCAAAATTATAATCATTGCACTCCTAAAGTATTGAGCAAATGGCCGCTACATATTGGCAAGACGGTAGGTGTTACATTGATCCCTCTGGGTCAAGCCATACACTGTTTCCCAGCAACAAATCTTCAAACAATTCCAAGAGCAGTGCATTTTTCATAACAACCCGATCATTAATCAGGTTGCTGTCGGTATTTTTGTGATGGCAGAAGATTTCGAGCTCTTCTATGAGGTAGAGGAACCTGCACTTCTCGCACTTAAGCAGCAACCTCACATTGGATGTCAAACTTACAACAAACATAAGGTGCCGACTTTGACATCCAGTGTGTGGTTGCTGCGTAAGTGCGAGAAGTGCAGGTTCCTCGACCTCCCAGAAAAGTTCGAGATTTTCTGCAATCACAAAAATAGCGACAGTAACCTGATCCATGACGAGGTTGTAGTCCGATCACCAGGGACTTACATGCTTTGAGCGAAAATAATAGTGGTATGAAATATACAAATCATATGAGTTAAGCCATTACTTGTAACTTTTAAGACATCATCTGACTATGTACATCACGTATTCTTAACATTGAGAATGGCTAGCTTCTAGCTCAAATCGGGATCTGCACAATAAAATTTAAAAAGGACGACTGATTGGTGCAATCAATAATTTACATGATGGTGGATGTCAGTTCCGATTTTCTGAAGCGAAAATCAGTGTTCTGATACTACACTTTTAAATGTGATGGCATTCCTTCATCAAAACGAAATGTCGTCCCTGTGTTAACTTTATCATGATACTGGCAGATCAAAGCACTGTGCTGAACTGGGAATCAGACATGGAGCCTTACCTCTGACCCTGAGTGCAGTTTATTTCTCTGATGTGTTATATTGTGAACAAAGTTAAATATTATTAGTGAAAAAAATATTACCTCTGGGTGACATAACATTGGGATTTGGCCGGTCTCACTCTAAATGAATAGAATCTTTAAAAAACTTTGAACATCAACATATAACATAACTTACAATGATTTCAAACAATATAGCCAATATCTACCACCTTTATTACCTCAGTGTAATTTTCATCACTTCCTTCCTTTGTTCCACTCAGACTCTTGAAGTACCCCTTCGAAGCATCTTGTATACATGGCATTAATGACGTAACATCTTTGAGTTTTTTGTCGAAAATTGTGGTAATACTTGCTGCCTCAGAATTTTCACATGTGAAGCAGTTTCTAAATCAAATCTTTCTCCATGCCAGTTCTTAGTATAAACTTAGCGACTTGCAACACCAACCCCCAGTGCAAAACACTGACTTGAAGGTGGTTCAAAGGTCATCGGTCGAAACGTCGTGGCAAGATGTCGACAACATCCACCTGTCATATCAGAACTCCATGAAATCTGATTACGGCGACAAGGCTTCAAGAATCACATGAATTGCCCACTCTGCCGAGGATTGTGGTCTTTCTTTCAATCTTCGTGGTAGAATAAAATTGAGTACTAATCCGGAACTCGAATACGGAACCGTGCCTCTAAGCAATCCAGGCATGACTCATGACTCATCATGACAGCTCCAGTATTTGTCTCCTACTTCCCAAACTCCACAGATGGTCTCCTGTGTTTGCCAGGAGGTTTCAAAACAGGGTAAAGTAATCTGCAAGGTGACGGATTCATTCAAGAAAAATCCATTAGAATTTGGCTGAGCCACTTCTCCGCAAAAGCCGTTCTTGGAGAGTAGTCCTGCACTGTATCTAAAGAAGTGTCGAGTTTGGGGACTAGGAGAGAGTTACTGATAGTGCTGAGCCCGTGTTTCCTGACGTTCTAATCATGAGTCGTGCCTGAGTGCGCACTGGCTACCTTCCCCTCCTTGGCAGCCATGTTCCCAAGGGGCCCCATTACTTGCCCAACGTTGGAGCTCCCAACTACCAGTATACCTACCTTCTGTGAATGCCCAGACCTTGCAGGCGAAGAAGCTTCCTCTGGAACAGGGTGGACGAACCTGTTCCAGAGGAGTTGTATGTTCAGTATTCCAGTTGAGAATAGTTGACGCAGCCAAAACTGGTCAAGAATAGATATAACAAATGCAGCTAACGTCAAGTGCTAATGCATGTGTTAAACCATCATGAATCATGGAATAACCTCCATGTTATTAGAGAGATCTGTAGATGGTAAAAACTGTAGATGAAGACAGCAAATACACTCGTATTCTATGAGGTTTCTGGATTGCAGCCGGATGATGTTGACTTCATGTTGACTACTTTGGAAAGAAGTCATCATGATCCGGCTACAATCCCGAATTCATAGAATGTTCAGCAAGTCAGGAACAGATCAAGAAACAAATACACTCATGTTCAGAAAAAAACAGACAACTTGAAGGACTAGAATTAGGACTTTCATACTCATAGGAAACGTACACTAGTATGTTCTGCAGAAATGATTAGCATTTCAGTCACCTCAGTTCAGCAAGTGTCTAGCACGCACAGGGTCCGCCATGTGTTCTGATAACCTGTTCCATGCGTAACGGCAGCATCGACGTGTATAAAGAGTGAATGGCGTCCTTTGAAATGGCTATCGACGCTCCATTCACCTGGTTCCAAAGTTCATCTGTGGTGGTTGGCTGTGGCTCACAGCACTGCACCCGTTGGTTCACCACATTCCACACATTTTCATTGGTGACAAGTCTGGTGGTCTATCAGGCCTGAGCAAAAGGCTGAAATTCTGTGATACCAAAAGGCATGTGTTCGTGCTGAAATATATGACTGTGCATTGTCCTACTGAAAAATGGCGTCTGGGGTGTTGTGGAGAAAGGGTATGGCTATGGGTCGCAGGATGTCATTCACGTAGGTCACACTGTCACAGCACCCTGGACAGGCACTAACTGTAATTTGTGGCTGCACCCAGTAGCACACCACACCATATGGCCTTGAGTTGGTGCTGTCTATCTTGTGCGAATGCAGTCAGATGGTGCCGTTAACCTGTCTGAGGCGAACCGTAATGCGGCCCTCATTTTCAAACAAACTGAACCTGGATTCGTCCGAAAACACTCTTTGATGCCATTCCTCCTCACAGTGACGATGTTCCATATAACATAGCCGTGCTCATTCATCAAAGGTAGGCGGAGAAGTGGATGACGCGCACGTTACCCATATCGTACACTACTGGCCACTAAAATTTATACACCAAGAAGAAATGCAGATCATAAACGGGTATTCATTGGACAAATGTATTTTTACAGAATTTTGGTGCATAGATCCTGAGAAATTAGTACCCAGAACAACCATCTCTGGCTGTAATAACGGCCTTGATACGCCTGGGAATTGAGACAAACATAGCTTGGATGGCGTGTACAGGTACACATACCTACGCAGCTTCCACAGGATATCACGGTTCATCGAGAGTAGTGACTGGCGTATTGTGACGAGCCAGTTGCTCGGCCACCATTGACTAGACGTTTCTCTGGAGAATGTGCTGGCCAGGGCAGCATTCGGGCAGTTTCTGTATCCAGAAAAGCCCGTACAGGACCTACTACATGCGGTTGTGTATTATCTTGCTGAAATGTCGTGTTTCGCAGGGATCGAATGAAGGGTTGAGCCACGGGTCGTAACACACCTGAAATGTGACGTCCACTGTTCAAAGTGCCGTCAGTGCGAATCAATGCGAACAAGATGTGACCGAGACGTGTAACCAATGGCACCCCAATACAATCACGCCGGGTGATACGCCAGTATGGCGATGACAAATACACGCTTTCAATGTGCGTTCAGCACGATGTCGCCAAACACGGATGCGACCATCACGATGCTGTAAACCGAAACAGGATTCATCCGAAAAAATGTCGTTTTGCCATTCGTACACCCAGGTTCGTCGTTGGGTACACCATCGCAGGTGCTCCTGTCTGAGACGCAGCGTCAAGGGTAACGGTAGCCATGGTCTCCGAGCTGATAGTGCATGCTGCGGCAAACGTCGTCGAACTGTTCGTGAAGGTGGTTGTTGTCTTGCAAACGTCCCCATCTGTTGACTCAGGGATCGAGACGTGGCTGCAAGATCCGTTACAGCCATGCGGATGAGATGCCTGTCATCTCGACTGACAGTGGTAGGAGGCCGTTGGGATCCAGCACAGCGTTTCGTATTACCCTCCTGAACCCACCGATTCCATATTCTGCGAACAATCATTAGATTTCGACCAACGCGAGCAGCATTGTCGCGATACGATTAACCGCAATACCGATAGGCTACAATTCGACCTTTATCAAAGCCGTAAACGTGATGGTACACATTTCTCCTCCTTACGCGAGGCATCACAACGTTTAACCGGGCAGACCCGGTCAACTGCTATGTGTGTATGAGAAATCGGTTGTAAACTTTCCTCATGTCAGCACGTTGTAGGTGTCGCCACCGGCGCCAACCTTGTGTGAATGCTCTGAAAAGCTAATCATTTGCATATCACAGCATCTTCTTCCTGACGGTTAAATTTCGCGTCTGTAGCACGTCATCTTCGTGGTGTAAAAATTTTAATGGCCAGTAGTGTAATTAACGGCGACGATCTGTCACCCCTGATAGTGTACGATGTGTTACACTGTTCCACTTTTGCGCCAGAGCCGAGGAAGTCGCAGATCTGTCCTTAAGTGCCTTTCGGATGAGATGAAGATCTCCTCGGATGGTGCTTTTTTTGTGCTCCTGGTGGCACGAATTGATGGATCTCGTCGGGTTCCACGGCCTTCCGTGAACCATTGTGCACGCACCTGTCGCGCTGTGGAAACAGTTGGTCCCACAGTGCAGCAATTTCCCGGTTGGACGCATCACCTTCTCTCATGCAGATAATGCGCCCTCTTTCAAACTCTCTGATTTGACAGTACGGTTCGCGCATACGCCTGCGAGGTGTTACGCACATCTAGCCAAGTCACACTGATCCATTGCTTTCGGTTTATAGCGACAACGAGACTCGCAGATACGTTTTGCCTGTAGGTGGTGTTGCGTGGCTATATCGATGTTGGAACTGAACCTGCTGGCCTACGTGCTTCAAATGCTACTAATTTCTGCAGAACATACAAATGTTCGTATCCTGCGAATATGAACGGCATATGTCTAGCCGTTCAAGATGCTCTAGTCCTTTCTTAACATGAAAGTAATTGAGGAAGAAGAGTGCAAGTACTACTATGAGGTAAAGAAGTTGGCGGAGGATAGACATTGCTGGAAAGCCGCACCAAACCCGTCAGAAGATTGATAATCAAAAAGAAGAAGAAAAGGAAGAAGGAAGTATAGTATTTTCTGTGGAGTCCTCGTTTGTGGTACTGAAACGTCGACATTGATTTAAAAAATGAGATAGAGCAAGTTTGGAAGCCTCTCAGATGTAGATGTGGTGGAGCCTGGGAAAAAATTTGTATGGATATAATGAAAAATAACATCTGCTGAGAGGAGCAGGAAAGGCAAATAATAACTGTAACAAAAAATAGGAAAGTAGATGGGGCATATATTAAGAAGAAAGTGTAGTTTAAATGGAAGATATGATGAGGGAGGAAGATATTTTATATCCTAAATGATGTGCTGAAGATGATGACTTGGGCTGCAGCTCACGCATCAGCATGATGGAGGCAATGGCGAACCATCAGAAACGAAGACCTGCAAACGTAGGATCAAAATGATTACGATAGTGAAGATTCTTGTATAAAGCCATGGTGACCAAATAAGGAAATTGTAGCTGATATGAAATCATTCCTACAGTCATTCTTCTCGCCCAAGGTGGCGAGTGGAACGGGAATTTTAGAAGCGGTAGTGTGACATATAGTACTCTCCGCCATCCGCCTGCAGTTAGTTTGAGAAGCGCGGAATGTAGACGTAGATATCGACTGCAGAATCTCTTGGGCTTATAGGACCAAGTTTGTTGCTGTTTGCAGTGAAGACGCCGCGTGGAGGGCTACAAGTTGTGTGGCCCGTAATGAAGAGGCAGTCGGTCCTGCGACGTCCCTTGCGGTCAGCGAATGCCGGCAGCCGTGGCCGTCTCTTCCCCCACATCCCCTTTCCGCCCCTTCCCACCACCTCCCCACCCCTGGCAGCAGCAGCTCTCCATTAATCCCGCAGACGTCTCCGGACGCGACGGCTCGCCGCCCCATGTGTCTTTATGGGGAAAGCCTGCTTATTGGAAGACGGCCGGGCCTGTGGAATTCAGCGGCCGAGACGATTCCGTCTGTCGATGGCGACCCACTCCGTGCCGAACAGAACAGGACCCCTCAATGGCGGAGGACGTGCGTCGCATTCATCTCTCTGACCGGCCTGTCCCCCCCCCCCCCCCCCCCCCCCTGTCCTGCTAATGGACGGGATCACGGAGGAGCTGGCTGCAGAACATCCCAAGAGATTCCAAGGCACTCGACTCAATACGGCCGTCAATACTTTAATGTGTACTGGCAATGTGTACACTGACTGTTCAGAATACACAGGAGTACATAAGGACATGGAACAAGAGCTATTAAAAGAGGAAGAGGTAAAACTGTAATAACAACTCCGAAACAAAATAATTTTTTGTTTATTGAAACTTTGCATTGTGAACGAATCGGAATAGACTATAAAGAAATCAGCCTGGGGCTGTGGGATGTTCTTCAATTTTCTTGTTATAGCATTGGCAAAAGCTACCAGCCCCATCCTCAGGTGCATCATACATAAAAACATCAATTGTTTCATTGCAGACTGTTGCCGACGGTGAGGTGTCAATTCCCAGCTAATTGGTACCGGTAATGACAATCAGCTACTGTACACGGTAGAACATACCCAATATCGGACAGGCGTCCGGATGCAGCAGTGCTGATCTTAGACATGAAAGTAAATTTCACATAAAGTAAGAGTGATTTTAGGTGTGCCGCAGGGGAGTGTCGTAGAACCGTTGCTATTCACAATATACATAAATGACCTTGTTGATAACATCGGAAGTTCACTGAGGCTTTTTGCGAATGGTGCTGTGGTATATCGACAGTTGTAACAATGGAAAATTGTACTGAAATGCAGGAGGATCTGGAGCGAATTGATGCGTGGTGCAGGGAATGGCAATTGAATCTCAATGTACACAAGTGTAATGTGCTGCTAATACATAGAAAGAAAGATCCTTTATCATTTAGCTACAGTGTAGCAGGTCAGCAACTGGAAGCAGTTAATTCCATAAATTGTCTGGGAGTACGCATTAGGAGTGATTTAAAATGGAATGATCATATAAAGTTGATCGTCGGTAAAGCAGATGCCAGACTGAGATTCATTGGAAGAATCCTAAGGAAATGTAACCCGAAAACAATGAAGTAGGTTACAGTACGCTTGTTCGCCCACTGCTTGAATGCTGCTCACTGGTGTGGGATCCGTACCAGGTAGGGTTGATAGAAGAGATAGAGAAGATCCAACGGAGAGCAGCGCGCTTCGTTACAGGGTCATTTAGTAATCGCGAAAGCGTTACGGAGATGATAGATGAACTCCAGTTGAAGGCTCTGCAGGAGAGACGCTCAGTAGCTCGGTACGTGCTTTTGCTGAAGTTTCGAAAACATACCTTCACCGAGGAGTCAAGCAGTATATTGCTCCCTCCTACGTATATCTCGCGAAGAGACCATGAGGATGAAATTAGAGAGATTAGTGCCCACACAAAGGCATACCGACAATCCTTCTTTCCACGAACAATACGAGACTGGAATAGAAGGGAGAACTGATAGAGGTACTCAAGGTACTCTCCGCTACACACCGTCAGGTGGCTTGCGGAGTATGGATTTAGATGTAGGTGTAGATGCCATGTAATATAACTCGATGAATTTGGACATTGCATGGAAAGTACTGCTACAGTATAGTACAGAAGGTAACTCATATAAATACGTAATTAGACAGACAATTATTATTCAAAGACAATTACGCCGACCTCGCCGCGAATCATGGGGGTTCCCTGGGCATTGCAATAACCAGGACATAGTTCTCAGTAGGTCATGTGATCATAACGGACGGCAATGATTGCTGTGCAACGTACTCCCATGCTGGCTGATTATATTGGTTAATGCTGAGTTTACGGTCACATGACGAGAGGTGGCTATTTGTTGTGCACCCACGAACACTGTTGTATACGATCATTTTGGTGGGCCAGGTGTTATGGTGTCTGGAGTCACATTGCAGCACGCACGCAGTGATCCGCAAAATTTTGAACACGGTACACTCATCAGTGGACCTTTTTTTTATACTATGCGTCTTTTCAGAAGTGCATTTGGCCCTGGGTTTGTTTTTATGGGTGGTAATGCGTGACGGCATTGAACAGTGTAGGTGGAGGAGTCCTCGAAACATCACGATATTCGGCTAATGGACTAGCCTGTCCGCTTCCCGATTTAAATTCCAACAAGCACATTAGGGTGCAGTTGGCAGACTATTGCATCATTTCCACACGCACCAGGGATCTTTCAGCAGTTGTCAACTACTCTGGTGGCGAAATGGAAAGCCGTACTACACGAACTCCATACCAACATTGTGGCCAGCATGGGAAAACGTTGCGCATCATGCATGACCATCTGTGGTGATCATACACCCGATTAAGAACGATGTCTCGCCGTTTGTAACTGTCCATGAGACTTCCGTCAATTGCTGTTACTTCATTGTAAATAACGTCTTTGAATAAATATTCGTCATTTCATATTTCTTTAAGCTATCTTCTGTGCTATATTGCAGTAGTTTTTTGAATGTATGGTCTAACTTCCATCCAGGTATGTGATTGTGCAGAGATACTTCTTGAGAAAGTGACTTTCGTCCTTAAGTTCAGCCAGTCAATGTATAAAGGGTGCATCTGAAAATGCGATTGATAGCTGCGAAACGCATGTCATAAAAAAGAAACTTCTTTTGCAGCCAAAGACTAATTTCTTTATGATTTCTTTTTCTTGTTACTTGCAAATACATTTCAGCTGCCCGGGTACATACTGAAGTCCCGCGTCATAATACCGAAGCAAACACAATGACCATAAAAACAAAATAAGGAAGTCGTTCGGGGAAGTGGAGTGTAGTACAGTATCTAGTTGTCTGCATTTGAAGGGGAACAGCACAGCGACAAACCACGCTGAGTTGGTTGAAGTGTGAGGCAACAATGCAGCATCATATTACATTGCGGTTACGTGGTGTCGATGATTCCACTGTGGTCAAATTGACTGACGAAGAACAGCTTGGGCAAATCTCCCTGTGTGAATTAGAGACTTTGTTTCTCGAACATAGGCGTATCACAGTAGACGCGCTAGTAGAAAAGGTGAAACTAAATCGTGAATCAATTTTCAACATCTTACAACATATTCACCATGATAAAGGTCGCCGACCACTGGATTCTGGGACCTCTGACATCCATTCAGATACCTCACCAAACCGACACAGCAGAAGGAATGTGGCAGCTGTTTTTCCCGCTAATAGCCATGGAGGAGTGCTGGGTACATCACTATAGGCCAGACAAAGGAGAAAACCAAGTAGAGAAACAGATGCATTCCAGGGGCCGACAGCTCTTTTGTGGCTATGTGTGTGGCGCTCATGGATCCCAAAGCTATTGCAGCCTTTCTTCTTTTCCGGGCCGATTACATTCCCCTTCTCGTTCCCTGTCATAATTCGTTTCCCTTTACCCATTCCTTTCCCTCTCCTGGTGTTCTTATTTAGGTCGGCTTGGCTATCCTCCTGACTTTGTTTTGTCTTGCAGATTTGGTTATTTTGCCTTTCCTCCTCATTTTTGGCTTCTCTCTTTTGGTCCCCCTCAGGGGTTTGACTACCATCTCTAAATTTCCAATCTGTAGTGTAAGTGTGGCGTGGCTTACTCTCCCCCTCCTCCTCCTCTCACTCTTCCTTTTCCCTCTTCCTCTTCTTTCCTGCTGTAGCCCTTTCACCTCCCTGCTAGGTCAGCAACTCAGTAGGCCATCTGTGCAGTACAGCCCTTATGTACCCATCTGCTTGAGTCCTCTGACACCACAGGGGTGACACTGCTGGTACCTGCTCTGTGAACGCTTCGTGCAAGCCTAGAGGTGGTAGCCCATCTCTTTGGGACGTCGGAACTCCAGGCGGCCGTTGCTACACTTGGGTGGAACCCATGAGACAAACTCCCGTTCGGAATGGGTTGTACCACGGTGGTCGTTTGGCACGAACGAATAAGACATTTTTATTGCTTTCGAAACGGCTACGAAACTCCAATTTGCTCTTCTTTGCCAAAGTATAAGTAGATCATTCATTCATGTCTTTTTGATAGGCAGACGTACCAAAATAAAATATTTCCACTTTTATGGCAGAAAATGAGTTGCCAGACTGAGGGTCACATTCCTTTCGCCGATTAATGCAGAGGTAGTGTGTTGTACCTATCCTACAAGGGATGATGAAATGAAAGTTCGATTTTGGTACAAATTTTGACGTAGGGAAACTAATGAGACGCTGGGGAGTACAGCAAAGCACTCTTAACACTACTACAATAATCTGTAAACAGGATTTTTTCCAGATTATTAGATATGTGTTTTAATATCGTAAAAATGACAACATTAGATAAAACTAGGGACCCAACAAACCGATTTCATTTCTCGATTCAATATTTAATTTGATATTTTCAATATGTGTATTAACCTTAAATTATTCGTCAATGCAAGCATTATTTTTGTGGTTTTCATAGCAAAAGATCAGTTCGACACCTATTTTTCACCTGTAAAAAGCTTTATTTCAATATCTCTCTACAAGCATACTAAGATTTTACCCGCTTAAAATTAGATTTTTATAAGATCATTTCGTCTCCTCCGATTTTTAGCACTTTCGAGCCACTATAAAGTTGCTATTTATTCATTAAATTGCCTAGAGTCTATTTTTCCTCTGAAGAAATATCGCCCACCTACGAAAAATAGACCTTCGCTGAGGAGAGATTCGTCGTTTCAAATATGCGACACGTCATTTACCATAGCCAACATCAGGAACGACATCAACTTTTTCGAAAGTTTTCCAAGTTTTTGCTTTCTTCTCTCACTTAAATCTACAGCAATTTCTGCATCTATGCGTGAATCGGCTGCCCACAGATATATTAGTTTGTTACAAATATTTTTACTTCTTAGCGCTCCGAAATCTTCCAATCTTCGATATGTATTTTCTTAGTTAAAATATTAAATTTTTGATGTACTAGCACTAAACTGTATGTCCTCTATGAAGACTAACGAGGAGGTGAAGTATATAAGGTCTCTTTCTAACGGTGAATGACTTATGGATGTGTGACAGTGATAAGTGAGAACAGGATGGGTGATTCAGCGAAACACTGTTGTCTTCGTTGCAGTTAGTAGTGATGATGCTTGAAATAATGATACAAGTGACGAGATAGATAAGTGGCAGGATGATAGCAATGGTGTATGAAGATGATTTGGTGATGTAGAATATCACACATGAGGAAGTTCAGAAGTAATTTCTAGTTTTGTATGCGCTTATGCCAGAGTATGTCTCAAAATTTAATGAAAATAAATGTGAAATTCGTTGTCGCTACCAGAAAACAGGATAAACCTGTAGTGAAACAAGATGTTTGCTTGGGGAGTGCAATACAAGAATACAAGAAGTTTCGTACCTTAACAATAGTTTCGGCTGCAGGCCAGAAATCGGTGGCAGCGTCACCCGCTGGGAGACGGCAGAAACTCTGCGACAGCGGCGCCCTTGGGTCGGCACCATAATAATGCTCTATTGTAGGTCAGATTGTTGACCAGACAAATTGTGAAAGATTATTGTTCACTTCTCTATACATCGTACCTTCCAGTAATCAGTCGGAATTCCATCAAAAGCCTGTGGCGTTTAGGAATACGACCTCTGAACATGAGTTAAACGATGATGGTAATAAGGTAAGCAAATTAACTTTCCGCAATAATCAGGTTTGCATTTGATGGTACAAGAATAGTGAGGCACAACGTACAATAGTCACTGACCTATACTAAAGAGAACACACGCATTCTCTTCTTGGCGATAAGCTCCAAATACTGTTTCAATGTAGCTCTCCACTATGTCTAGCTTAATATAATTAAAATATGACCACCTTCTTCAAGTCTACTCCCCTTTTACCAGTGTTGAATCCATTACCAAAGTGACGATTACTTGATGTCCCACCATGTTTCCAATCACACGCTCTCAAGTTTCTTTTCTCCTCAATTCCAATCAGTAACCCTTCGGGAGTTATCAGAATCTACAGCATTCTTCTGAAGGACCACATTCAGAAAGTATCCGTTTTTGTTTCAGGTTGCACTGTATATTATCTACCTACCTATATGGATAAACCCTACACAAATAAAAACATCACTAACATTGAAATTGTATTGGATGTCATCAACTCCTCTTTTTTCAGAAATGATTTTCTTCCTGTTACCAGTGTGCGTTTTATATCATCTCGTTGTCAGACAGTTACTTTTTGCACCCGAAGTAACAAACTCGTAATTCATTTATATTAACATTACGTTTGCTACTAATCATCTTATAATCTCCTTTTAAAATGACATGAATTCCTTACATCTGATTTCCTAATGCCTTTGCAGTCTCTGACAGAATTCCAGTGTCATCGGGAATCTACAAAATTTTCATTACCGCCTCTAAATTTCTCCTTGGTTTCCTTCACAGCTCGATTAATGTACAGATTTGTGATAGACTATAGCTCTGTTTGAAAGCGTTTTCAAACATGTCTTGCATTTCATATCTTTCAACTCAATCCATAATATCAAATTCAGACGAATCTGTTTGCCTCGTAAAAACACATAATTCAAGTAATTAACATGGTGGGACAGTTCCACAAATAGCAAATTAAGCAAGTATTAGCACATATTCTGAACTCATAATACAACACGTAATTATAAACGGTTTTCCTTATCTGAATAATGTATACTTTATTTCTTTCTTTCTTTCACTGGTGCCACGTCCCGCACTGACGCAGGGTCGGCATTGTTAGGAACGGATTTGGCAAGGTTAAGATGAAGGGGTGGCCGGATGCCCTTCCTGCCGCCACCCTATACCCCCCAGGATGGAATTAGTGTCACCCAGCTTTCTGCGTCTAGTGTAATTCATGGAATAGTGCGAACGTGTTCAGATGTCGGCGAGTGAGGAACGTAGGGACCAGGCAGGTATTCACCTAGCGGGATGTGGAAAACGCCTAAAAACCACATCCAGGCTGGCTGGCACACCGGCTCTCTCCGTTAATCCGGCGGTCGGATTTGATCCGGGGATGGCGCACCTACCCGAGTCCAGGATGCAGCGCGTTAGCGCTCTCGGCTATCCTGGCGGGTCATCTGAATAATGTATACGACTTGGGAATTTACATGGCTTATGGCTCGTCAGAAAGCCACTTACGGCGTGAGCATTATATCAGACGTTACGTTGTGTCACTTGAAGGTTTTAACAAAGAAACGTAGGGCATAGAATATGGAGCAATGACGTACTAAAGAAGATGTTGAACAACGAAGGGATGCAGACATGAAGCTTTCTGGAAACTGCAGGAGTGTTTGTCAACTTCTACATTTATTAGGGGAATGGAAGAGAATGAACCACCATGAATTAATATGAGTGGTGGTTTCAGGGCACATGAATCGCATGGAGTTCAAAGTGTACGTACTCAGAACTCTCAAATCATAATTGTGAATGACGTAACACGTTTTCGCAATGCACGTAACAAGTAACGCAATGGTTGTCAAAATCAACGCTGCAGAAATATTTACCTCTTTTCGCTGTGCATACCACTGCATCGCGAATATAGTTGTACGGTTTGTTGATGTATCTATGCGGAGCGTGCAACATGTAATTTAAGGAACCATTAGCACTCGAGCACAGACAATATTTAATTTACTGAATTTAGATTATATGTATCGATTTTTTAAGACAAGAGAAAGCAAAACAAAGGAATTAACACCGCTCTCTTGTCGCAGCCAGTAGGCATCAGCTCTCTTATGTGATTCGTTGTCCTAGAAGGACGTTATATTTTCTGTGGCTCCACAGTTAGCCATATTTATACTTATATGCAGAAAAGAGGCGCAGAATTAATAATTCGCTCTCAGTTGTGAATTATCTGCAATTATTAACCTAGAGTTTTACGTAAGTGTCATTCATATCGTAATGTATATGTTGAAGTGAATACATGTTTTATTTAATCGGATGCTTTTCTCTGTTTTGGTAGTTTTAGTCACCCCATTGTCACGATTGAAGCTGAGGTCAGATATCAGACTTTGTCTACAAAAAATATATAATGAACCTTGGCTACGTTCCGTACATCTTCGGTCGTGCGAAGCTCCATAAATTCACGGCGTAAATTGCGTTTACTTTATTGTGTGACCTCAATGAACAATGCTACGTAAGATTTTATGAAAATTAAGAAATTGAATTCCGATCTTAAAGGCGAAACGAACTTTAATCTCTGAATTAATTATCCAAACAATTATTATTATTATTACAAGTTATTATTATTTTATTATTATTATTATTGGCGTTTTGCCCTTAAAGAGCGCGTTGGGACTAAACTACATGGCCAGTTCCTTTTGCTGCCTTCCTTGCAGCTCAAACTTCCCTCATTCGCTCGCTGTGTTTCTGTTTCCGGTCCTCTGTCCATGCTTCTTGTCGCATTTGTGTCTTCGGCTTCATCTTGATTGCTTTTTTTGTTGCCCATATTTCTTTCATCTTCCGGCTGTGATCTTGCTTGCGTTCTTCGGCCCATTTTACGTCTGTTCGTTTTTCACATTGTATCTCACGTAGTTTACTTTTCTTAATGATGTTTCTGAATTTTATTTTGTCGTTTATTGTGTCTGCTGTTGTGTTGAGTTGGTTCAGGTCGTTTTTTACCTCTGCTACCTATTTGTTGTTTCAAGACGTTACCCAGTCAAAGATCTGTTTGGTCAGTCTGTGTGATGGCGTTCTGTATAGGTGTCCATAGAATTGTAGTCTGCGTTTCCTAATCTTTTCTGTGATTGTCTCCGTATGTTTGTACAGTTCCTCTGTAGGTTTCTTGATCCATATTCCATTGTTGTTAGTTGCGCTGAATAATTTCCTAAGTATTTTCCGTTCTACTTTTTCTAGATGTCTGATACGTGTATGACTTAGGATTAGAGTGGTCTCTGCTGCATATAGTGCCTCGGGGAGCACCACCGTATCGTAGTGGCGTAATTTGGCTTTTTGTGAGATACACTTCATGTTGTAATGATTCCACACTACTTTGTATGCCTTGTCCAGTTTAGTTTTTCTTTCTTCGTTTGAGTCTCTGTTCTGTCCGCCCATTTGTAGTGTTGCACCGAGGTATTTGAACTTTGCCGTTTTGTAAATTGTGCCATACTTTGTGTTCAGAGATGAGAGTTTCTTTGTGCTCATAAACTGTATCTTTTCGTAAGAGATCTGTAGTCCACTTTTGGAAGCGATTTCGTGTAGTTTTTCAGTAGCGTCTTTTGATTCCTTTATACCTTTCGTGACAATCGCCAAACAGTCTTCAAAAGCCAGGCATTTAATCTGTAGGTACCCTAAGGTTATCCCCTGTTGTGATGTTTCCCATTCTTTTATTACCTTATCTAACACCAGATTGAAAAGGAGAGGTGATAGGCCATCGCCTTGTCGGACACTTGTGCGGATTTCAAAGGCCTCTGATAGTTCCACACAGAACTTTACTTTGGAGGTCGTGTTGGTTAAAGTTTGCTCTATGATAGCCCGTGATTTGTTGTCTACTTTGTATTCTGCTAGAATTTTGAAGAGATTTTTCCTGTCGATAGAGTCGTACGCCTTTTTGAAGTCGACAAAGGTAATGATCAGGTTCTGTTTGTGTTGTAAAATCATTTTCAGGTTCCAAATTTGTTCCGCACAAGACCACCCTATACGGAAGCCTGCTTGGTATTCCCCAACCAAGTGGTCGGTTTGGCATTCTAGTCTGTTTAGTAAAGCTTTAGAGAGAATCTTGTATGTGACCGGCAGTAGGGGTATTCCTCTGTAGTTGTTCGGGTCAGTCTTGTCATCTTTTTTGTGTAGTGGGTGTATCAGGGCAGTTTTCCAGTCGTCAGGAATTTTCATGGTCTTCCAGATATCTTCCAAGATCCTGTGGATGTCTTTTGTGAGTTCTGGGTCTTGTAACTTCCAGATTTCCCCGATAATGCCGTCTTCTCCTGGTGCTCTACGATTGTTGAGTGACTTGATTATTTCTTTAACTTCTTCTAGAGTTGGACGTTCGCTATCTGGATTGTACGTGCTTGTTTATGTCATCATTTCTTCCATAGGGGCGGGAGGGGGGGGGGCGGCGTGTTGAGCAGTTCTGTAAAGTACTTTGCCAGAATGTCGGAATTGTTTTTGGTATTGGTTTCTAGGCTTCCATCCGGTCTTCTGAAGCACAAGTTGAGTGGTTGATATCCAGTCATATTTTCTCTGAACGTTCTGAAGAAGTTTCTTGTATTGTTCTTCATGAAGTCCGATTCGATCTCCGTCAGTCACCGTTTATCATACTGTCGTTTTTCACTGCGGATGATTTTGCTTGATTGCTTTTATGCTTTCAGGAAGTTCATCCAATTCTTTTGGGATTTATGGCTACTAAATTTTTTCCATGCACTGATTCGTTGGTCAATAGCTTGGTCACATGTGTGGTTCCACCAACGCTGTTTCCTTGTGCGTGGTGCTTGTGCTAGTTTCATGGCCCCTCTGATTCTTCCTGAAAGTTGTGTCCAGTCTGTCGTTTCCTCCATTTTAATTTTGCCTAATACTTGTGTCTGGTTTAAAGTAAGGTATTCTGGATCTGATCTAACAATTTTGTTCTACTGGAGCTTTTTCTTGGGCAAAAGACGAATCCTGATCTGTAGTAGGTGGTGGTCTGAGTCGAAGTTGCCTTTACATGTGTCTAGGTTCAAAATTTCTTTTTGTGAGTCTTTCTGGACTCTTACGTGGTCAATTTGTAGTTCTTGCTTTCCGCTGGGGAATCTCCATGTGGTAAGTTTCCGTCTTGGTTTCTTGAATTTTGTTGACATAATGGCGAGGTCGTGGCTTTTGCAAAAGTCTATCAGGTGTTTTCCGTTTTTGTTTGTGTCTTTGTGTGGAGTATGTTTTCCTATGGTATGACTGTATATCTTTTCTTTTCCGAGTTTAGCGTTGAAGTCTTCCAATATTATTTTGACTCTATGTGCAGGAATTTTTCTGATCGTTTCTTCCATTGTCGTCGAGAAGTCATCAATTTCGTCGGGGTTTTTCCTGTTGTAGTCACTAGAGCATGTGCGTTGATTATTGTGTAGGATTTGTTGGCTGATTTCACTGTGATGGTGCTGATTCTTTCATTTGGTGACGAAAAGTCGATTATACTGTCCGTTATGGACCTGTGTACCGCAAATCCTGTGCCAAAAAGCCTTAGGTTTTTCAGTTGTCTTGATGGTTTTCCTTTGTATATTCCGAAATTCTCCGTGTTGAAATGGTCTTCGTCTGTGAATCGTGTTTCTTGCAGTGCACATATTTTGATTTGAAATTTTTCGAGAGTGTCTGTCAGTTTTTTCATGTTTCCTGCCTTCATCAGTGTGTTCACGTTGAGTGTGCCGATGCAGTGTTTGCGTCTGGTCTTGAGGGAGTTTGAGAAGCTCCGATTCTTCTCATGATGTCCGTAAGCCCCCGGAATCCGATGCTCACGACGATCCCAGTCTATTGACTGGGGCCCGGGGTAATGAGATTTTTCTCCTTGTGCAATCATGATGTTAAGTAGTTGGATATATGGCATGTTGCCGAGTACAACCTGATTTTCCAGATCAGGAGGTTGGTTGAGGCCGCCACTGACATGTGGAGCAGACGCCTTTTGTAGCCGCCCACTGGGGAATCAGACGCTACTAGTAGTTTTGGTCCAGACCACGTTTGTTGCAAATCCGAAAAGAGACTAACTTACGTACACCAAAGACATTCCGTATTTCGAATGCAAACGTTTTGTCACTCACCACAATTGTTGAATGAGTGATAGCTATTTCATTTCGGATAACCATTACGAGTTTGTATCACTTGTAGCTCTAAGACTTAATTTGACACGTCTCATTACATTGTGTACGCTGCAGTATATTTTATTTTCTTGCTTCTGTTCGTTTTTTCAGCGACCGCCGACTAATATCGCAACAGTCCGTAAAACAGTTATTTGTGACAAGAGAACGATTACCAAAGGAGCTTAAGAGATAGAGAGAACATCGCATATATTGAGGAGGCAGTCATATTGTTATTGAAGATGTTGACAAAAGATAAATCGTTGAAGTCAAAACTTCTAGCATGAACGGTCGTCAGCATATGCTACAAAGGCCTTTCTACAGCAGCTAAAGGTAATTCACCCATTCTTTCTACTTTAAACTTTAAGTGATATACACTCCTGGAAATGGAAAAAAGAACACATTGACACCGGTGTGTCAGACCCACCATACTTGCTCCGGACACTGCGAGAGGGCTGTACAAGCAATGATCACACGCACGGCACAGCGGACACACCAGGAATCGCGGTGTTGGCCGGCGAATGGCGCTAGCTGCGCAGCATTTGTGCACCGCCGCCGTTAGTGTCAGCCAGTTTGCCGTGGCATACGGAGCTCCATCGCAGTCTTTAACACTGGTAGCATGCCGCGACAGCGTGGACATGAACCGTATGTGCAGTTGACGGACTTTGAGCGAGGGCGTATAGTGGGCATGCGGGAGGCCGGGTGGACGTACCGCCGAATTGCGCGACACGTGGGGCGTGAGGTCTCCACAGTACATCGATGTTGTCGCCAGTGGTCGGCGGAAGGTGCACGTGCCCGTCGACCTGGGACCGGATCGCAGCGACGCACGGATGCACGCCAAGACCGTAGGATCCTACGCAGTGCCGTAGGGGACCGCACCGCCACTTCCCAGCAAATTAGGGACACTGTTGCTCCTGGGGTATCGGCGAGGACCATTCGCAACCGTCTCCATGAAGCGGGGCTACGGTCCTGCACACCGTTAGGCCGTCTTCCGCTCACGCCCCAACATCGTGCAGCCCGCCTCCAGTGGTGTCGCGACAGGCGTGAATGGAGGGACGAATGGTGACGTGTCGTCGTCAGCGATGAGAGTCGCTTCTGCCTTGGTGCCAATGATGGTCGTATGCGTGTTTGGAGCCTTGCAGGTGAGCGCCACAATCAGGACTGCATACGCCCGAGGCACACAGGGCCAACACCCGGCATCACGGTGTGGGGAGCGATCTCCTACACTGGCCGTACACCACTGGTGATCGTCGAGGGGACACTGAATAGTCCACGGTACATCCAAACCGTCACCGAACCCATCGTTCTACCATTCCTAGACCGGCAAGGGAACTTGCTGTTCCAACAGGACAATGCACGTCCACATGTATCCCGTGCCACCCAACTACCCTGGCCAGCAAGATCTCTGGATCTGTCCCCCATTGAACATGTTTGGGACTGGATTAAGCGTCGTCTCACGCGGTCTGCACGTCCAGCACGAACGCTGGTCCAACTGAGGCGCCAGGTGGAAATTACATGGCAAGCCGTTCCACAGGACTACATCCAGCAACTCTACGATCGTCTCCATGGGAGAAGAGCAGCCTGCATTGCTGCGAAAGGTGAATATACACTGTACTAGTGCCGACATTGTGCATGCTCTGTTGCCTGTGTCTATGTGCCTGTGGTTCTGTCAGTGTGATCATGTGATGTATCTGACCCCAGGAATGTGTCAATAAAGTTTCCCCTTCCTGGGACAATGAGTTCACGGTGTTCTTATTTCAATTTCCAGGAGTGTAGATATTGGGATGCGTGGTAGTAAGTGTGTGTATTTCAGTTATTTAGAAAACTTCTCATGTTATTTATACGCTGAAGCACCAAAGAAACTGCTGTAGGCGTGCATATTCAAATACAGAGATAGGTAAACAGACAGAATACGGCGCTGCGGTCGGCAACATGTTTAAAAGACGACAAGTGTCTCGAGCAGTTGTTACATCGGCTACTGCTGATACAATGACAGGTTATCAAGATTTAAGTGAGTTTGAATGTTGTGTTATAGTCGGCGCACGAGGTACCGGCGATTCCGAGGTACCGATGAATCGGGGATTTTCGGCACGACCATTTTATGCGTGTACCGTAAATATCAGGAATCTGGTAAAATATCTAACCTCCGTCGTAGCTGCGGCCGGAAAAAGATGCTGCAAGAACAGGACCAACGACGACTGAAGAGAATCGTTCAACTTGACAGAAGTGCAACCCTTCCGCAAATTGCTGCAGATTTCAATGCTGGGCCATCAACACGCGATAGTGTGCGAACCATTCAACGAGTCATCGTCGATATGGGCTTTCGCAGCTGAAAGGACACTCCTGTAAACTTGATGACTGCACGACACAAAGCTTTACGCCTCGCCTGGGACGGTCAACACCAAACTGTTGATGACTGGAAACATGTCGCCTTGTCGGACGAGTCTCGTTTCAAACTGTATCGAGCGAATCGACGTATACGGCTGTGGAGACAACCTCATGAATCCATGATCCCTGCGTGTCAGCAGGGGACTGTGGAAGCTGGTGGAGGCTCTGTGATGGTGTGGGGCGTGTACAGTTGGAGTGATATGGGACCGCTGATACGCCTAGATACGACTCAGACAGGTGAAACGTATTTAAGCATCCTTATGATCTTCTAAATCTATTCATGTCCGCTGTGCATTCCGAGAGACTTGGGCAATTCCAGCAGGACAATGTGACACCCCACACTTCCAGAACTGCCACAGAGTGGCTCCAGTGACACTCTTCTGAGATTAAACACTTCCGCTGGTCCCCAAACTCCCCAGACATGAACATTAGTGAGCATTTCTGGGGTTGCTTGCAACATGCTGCTGAGAAGAGGTCTCCACCCTCTTACGGATTTATGGACAGCCCTGCAGGATTTATGGTGACAGTTCCCTCCAGTACTACATCAGATGTTAGTCGAGGCCATGCCACATCATGTTGTGGCACTTCTGGCTGCTCGCGTGGGTCCTAACGATATTAGACAGGTGTACCAGTTTCTTTGGCTCTTCTGTCTAGTTCTTGTCTTTATCTTGAGCGAATCGACGTATACGGCTGTGGAGACAACCTCATGAATCCATGATCCCTGTGTGTCAGCAGGGGACTGTCTTGTCTTTATCTTGAAAGGGACTGATCAGTTTGTGATGAGCTAACAAAGGGACTGTGTGTTGATGCGTAACAGTTATCGAGATTATTTTCTTACTTGTATACTGTCTATGGTGCAGAATTTAGCTTTGGATATAGATTTTATCTCTGTCTAGAGAGATCAATGGGCGTCATTTCCAATGGAAACAAGCAACGGTGCTGTAATAGAAATGTCCATGGGTACAAGAAACAAATTTCATTACACCTGTGCAGTCATATGAAGAAAAATTCGGAGGTTCCTTCCACTTTCGTGATTTTGTAGTGATACAGAATGCAGCTACGTGACTGTGTATAGCATCTGATCAAATACGCACAACATAATAGTATCTACTTATATCTATACTGACTAATATGTGGAAAGTGTAGCTATCCAGAACTACTGGTACACAGTTAGCACTCACTGAGCCATGTTGTAGTTCTCAAGGAATTTGCAAACTGGCGAAAGTACACGATAGCCCATCGGCTACGACTGGGCATAATGGTGAAAATTTTCGTATTGCAGCAAATGCGGCTTGTACTTCCAAATCTCGAGACTCGTACAAATGTCAAATGAACAACCTTCAGCTGCAAAGTGTGTCACCTTATCATTAGGCACATGAGTGTTGCGGTAAAAAAAAAAAAAAAAAAAAAACTTGCCCATGCGTGTATAGTTTTCTTTGGTTGGGCGTTGTTTTCGTTATCTTTCTTGGTGCCATCATGGTTCATTGTAATCAACAGTCGACAACACTTTCGGATGACTTCAAGAAGACCGAACGCCACATCTGTTCAGCGGAAATCAGTACACTTACATCAACATCAGTTCTCAAAAACCAACAGAAAACTTCTTTCGATAAAAACCAATATCACTACAAGCGACAACTTTGTGTTCATACTATCGAAACACCTAAAGAAAGTGCTGTTTGCAGTTTGACAATATTTAAAACACCTCCTCAAGAACACTTGTGTGTCAACTCAGAGGAAACAATTTATTTGGAACCGAATGTATGTTGCTTCTTACTACAGCAAGTGTGGTATGATACGCCAAGAAATGGGGGATACTGCTGCCGCAGATCTACTATGGGAATGGGAGAATGAGGGACTCTGTCTTGATCAACAAAGAATGAGAGAGTCACTGATAAAATAGAGGAACGCTGTTGTTATAATTTTGAACTCAATATATCTCTCTGGAGAAAACTGCAAACTGCAAACTGCAAAATCGACTTGGACTTGTAGTGCCAGTACTCATTTTAAACGCATAGAAATGCATTACGTAACGGACACACATATTCGTATACGTAAAACTAGAGTGAACGCTAGAGATTCTTATGGGAGATACGAAAGAACATGGAAGGCCATCCTCACTTTCAAAACGATTTTTTAATTAGCCTAAAAAGTTTACCGTGTGCAGCAGGTCATGCCCATTATACCTAAAGGTATAAATAAGTTATGCAGGACTTTCGTAATCGTATTGACCACATGATGGAGGGTCCAATCAGTGTGTGGTAACAGTAGTTACTTACGCCAACTTAAACGGTCACTAGGTTTCTATAACCCTTAATAGCTTATTTGCTGATTTTGTTGTGCTTTTTGATCTTATTCGGGCATAATCAGTGTATAGTATTTTACTAACCGGTAATTATTGTAACAATATAAGAGTGGTACCGTCTGACATGTTATTCTTAATTTTCAAAATGGTTCAAATGGCTCTGAGCACTATGGGACTTAACATCTGTGGTCATCAGTCCCTTAGAACTTAGAACTACTTAAACCTAACTAACTTAAGGACATCACACACATCCATGCCCGAGGCAGGATTCGAACCTGCGGCCGTAGCGGTTACGCGGTTCTAGACTGAAGCGCCTAGAACCGCACGGCCACACCGGTCGGCTCTTAGTTTTTATTTATATCTGAACTCCATTTTCATTGATGAAGCTTCTGCTTCATCGTACTACATATAGTGTACAACAAACTGATGACAATTTCTCTGGTCATTTTTTGAAACCAAGTTTAATTCTTTTGTCTCTCTTCTGTACATGCTTCCTGCTACGGACATATTGCCAATTATGTCTGGACGAAGTCGCATGTGTATGACAAGTTGCTATCGGAAAACTAGCGGAGTCTGCCAAACACGCTGAAGCGGAAGGCTTTGCTACTAATCTTATTCCGCTAATTGACTCAGTGGTACAGGATAAACAGGTGAAGATATGCTAGCTTATATAATTGAAACTGACTGTAGTTTTTTGAAATTATTTATTACAGTTACGGCTGCCGTTCGTTTGCAACAAACTCAACACATAACACGCCAACTTGCCAATTCGTCTTTGTTAAGACTGTATGAGGCGAAGTTAAGAACTCAGGCTTCAATTTTTTTTTTTTTTTTAATTCCATAACAGGCGGGAGATAGGCCCACTACTCGGGTGAAGTAGTATACAATTTGAGAATTACTTTAAGAAGAATTACCAACTCTGGTAGACAGCTAATTAAGCCACTACAATCTTGTAGCCACTGAGAATTTGACGAAAAACAAACGACTTCCAACCATGAAAAACAGTCACAAGTCACATTAGCAGGTTGCTCGGAAGACACTGTATTGATACGTTGTTGAAATAGATGAACGTGCGTAGTTGAATGTCTCGAAGAACCCAAACCCCAGTACGCCATGGCAGGAACGTACAAAATTCTTCACATCTGTGATCAACTGTACATACGCAGTTGTGTAACACATGTTAACAGTCGATTGATAATTCAGCAATAGCAGCTCACACACGGCGGCTAAAGCGCCACGATATATGATACTCCGTTTGTAAAGTTAAAGCCCTATCATTAGCATGCTGTTGTATACATGGAGGCGACCAAATCTGAGAGACACAAATACAACCTTAACAGAAGGGAAGGCAAAATTCGAGTGATCTGCGCCATCTTACTCCTGTTCAAATTCGCTAACGGATGATGGCGCGACTATGCTGTCTGTTACATCGATTAAATGACTTCACGGCTAACTGCTGAACGGAGTGGTTTGTGTCACAATGTGGCTCTTTGGTTCTTTTCCTCCCATTATACTTGTATGCTAACACTTTCAAAAGAATTCTACTCAATGCTCCTCATGCCTCCACTGGCGAAAGTACACCACAGCCCATAGGCTACGACTGGGCACAGTGGTGAAAATTTTCGTATTGCAGCAAATGCGGCTTGTACTCCCAAATCTCGAAACTCGTACAAATGTCAAATGAACAACCTTCAGCTGCAAGGTGTGTCACCTTATCATTAGGCACATGAGTGTTTCGGCAAAAAAAAAACGAGAGTGGGCAGCCGCTCAGGATTCTGTCACATCCCGGATCTTTCAAACTTCCCCATGCGTGTATAGTTTTCTTTGGTTGGGCGTTGTTTTCGTTATCTTTCTTGGTGCAATCATGGTTCATTCTAATCAACAGTCGACAACACTTTCGGATGACTTCAAGAAGACCGAACGCCACATCTGTTCAGCGGAAATCAGTACACTTACATCAACATCAGTTCTGAAAAACCAACAGAAAACTTCTTTCGATAAAAACCAATATCACTGCAAGCGACAACTTTGTGTTCATATTATCGAAACATCTAAAGAAAGTGCTGTTTGCAGTTTGACAATATTTAAAACACCTCCTCAAGAACACTTGTGCGTCAATTCAGGGGAAACAATTTATTTGGAACTGAATGTATGTTGCTTCTTACTACAGCAAGTGAGGTATGATACGCCAAGAAATTGGGGATACTGCTGCCGCAGATCTACTATGGGAATGGGAGAATGAGGGACTCTGTCTTGATCAACAAAGAATGAGAGAGTCACTGATAAAATAGAGGAACGCTGTTGTTATAATTTTGAAATCTCTCTGGAGAAGCTAAAACTGCAAAATCGACTTGGACCCGTTGTGCCAGTACTTATTTTAAAGATTGAAATACAATGCAGAAAAGTAAACATAACCATCACTGCGATGTGCAGTTGAGCTACATAGTTGTTTGGTGAGAACTTGGCATGCAACAGTAGATGAGATCTTTACACTTTTGTGTTACACAAGAAGGATGCTTGTATCCAAGAATACTGGTTTGTACTCTTTTGAATATCTCTCTTATCTATATAGAAGAAATTACACGTCTTACTTGGATAGGTCAGAGGCTCATGAATGGATCTACAGAGCCGGTTTTGACAGAAGTGCGTTATCTGGCGGTTTGGCTTTTGTGCATAGCATAGTTCAGTGCCCAATTTTCAGTCCCCTATTTCGTAAGATATCCTTATAGGTTATGGATATCTACTCAATTGATTCCCCGCGTAGACTTCCACAGCTAGCCGAAAAAGCGAAACGTATATCAATATTCCCGCAACAGTCGATGATGATGGTGATCATGATGTTGGTGAGGAAGTCGACGATGACGGATTCAGGGCGCTCAACATCATTATTATTAGCGCCAATAGTTGATATCAAGATACAAATCTTGATGTCTGCTCTCGCTATCAAAATTTGTGCAAGGAATGACAACGAACACTTATTAGCAGAGTTCTGCTGAATATGTAGTTACGAAGATCAAATTTGTGGTTCGTATATAATAAAATGCACCAACATTTCTTATATTGTTGGCTGACTACTTAAACTAAATTCAGGGCCAACTGACTCCTTCTTTCCAAAACTTTCGGTGAGAAATTTCATATTCCATTTAACTTTAAAATACGTGTGAGCTACAATCGCTGAATTATCAACCGAATGTTAACATATCTTTTATAAGTGCTTATGTAGACTTGGCCACAAGTGTTAAGAATGTTGTCAGTTCTTACCGTGGGGTACTGGGGTTTCGCTTCTTAAAACCATTCAAGTACAGAGGCTCATTTCTTGTCTGTTTTAGCACCGTGTCAATACAAAGTCTTCCGAGCAACCTGCCAATGCGACCTGTGACTGTTTTTTTTTTAAGGTTGGAAGTTGTTTGTTTTTCGTCAGACTCTCACTAGCTACAAGATTGTAGTGGCTTAATTAGCTGTCTGCCAGAGCAGGTAATTCTTCTTAAAGTAATTCCCAAATTACACACTGCTCCATCCGAGTAGCCTAAGTGTATGAATTTTGACAGTGTCTTCAAATAATAAATACTCAGCTGTCATGGTTATTGTTGATGTTATTTATTATATTATAGTATCTTCCTGCATTGCTTACTTGTGTTCTAGGTGCATCATAAAGACTTTCACAATGGTATGAACAATCAACCTCTCTTTTGGTTTTATAACCAACAGATCCTAAAATATGTTCCTAAACGGATAACTACACATAACAAAAGCATCAAAAGTGTTACAGACAAATGGTTCATCGGTTTTAGTGATCTAAAAGTACATTTGACCTCATCTATGTCAAACGTATGAAGGCAGATGCATGAAGGCAGAGGCTTGTGTAAACGAATATTTCATAATTTCTAACACGTTGAAATAAAATGTGGGGTTTCTGCTATGTATCTGGCTGCCCTTTGCCTATCTTCTGCCTATTACTGAAAAAAGCAATAAATTGGAGCCTGAGTTATTCCCTTCGACCCATAAACTCTTAACAAAGACGAATTGCACACCTATCGTGTTTTGCGTTGGGTTTGTTGAAAACAAACTTCTCCATGACTATACACATCAATAAAAGTTATGCATCAGCTTGGTTTTGAGAGTTCCGGAACCTGTACTGAAAATTGGAATAGAGATCAACATAAACATCATTTCCACCCTTTTTATTGCTCATGAAAACCACACATTGCATGTTGCACCACCATACAGCGAAACCTTTGGAGGTGGTGGTCCAGATTGCTGTACACACCGGTACCTCTAATACCCATTAGCACGTCCTCTTGCTTTGAGTCATGCCTGTATTCGTCGTGGCATACTATCCACAAGTTCATCAAGGCACTGTTGGTCCAAATTCTCCTACTCCTCAACGGCGATTCGGCGTAGATCACTCAGAAAGTTCGTGTGTCACGTCGTCCTTATACAGCCATTTTCAATCGATCCCAGGCATGTTCGATAATGTCTGGAGAACATTGTGGCCACTCTAGTCGAGCCATGTTGTTATCCTCAAGGAATTCATTCACAGGATGTGCACGATGGGGGCGGGAATTGTCGTCCATGAAGACAAACACCTCTGCAATATGTCGCCGAGGTTGCACTATCGGTCGGAGGATGGCATTCACGTATCGTACAGCCGTTAGGGCACCTTCCATGACCACCAGTGGCGTACGTCGGCCCCACATAATGCCACCCCAAAACAGCAGGGAACTTCCACCTTGCAGCACTCACTGAACAGTGTGTCTAAGGCGTTCAGCTCGAAAGGGTTGCCTCCAAACACGTCTCCGACGAATGTCTGGTTGAAGGCATATGTGACACTCATCGGTAAAGAGAATTTGATGCAAATCCTGAGCGGTCCATTCGGCTTGCTGTTGGGCCCATCAGACGGACCTCGCCATGGACGTCGAAAGTGAAGCTGCGCATCATGCAGCCTACTGCACACAGTATGAGTCGTAACACGACATCTTGTGGCTGCTCGAAAAGCATTGTTCAACATGGTGGCGTTGCTGTCAGGGTTCCTCCGAGCCATAATCCATAGGTTGCGGTCATCCACTTCAGTAGTATCCCTTGGGCGGCCTGAGCGAGGCAGTTCCTGTCTCTCTGTATCTTCTCCATGTCCGAGCAACATGGGCTTCGTTCACTCCAAGACGCTTGGACATTTCAAACTGTTGAGAGCCCTTCCTGGCACAAATTAACAGTATGGACGCGGTCGCCCTATGGTATTGACCGTCTAGGCATAGTTGAACTACAGATAACACTAGCTGTGTACCTTCTTCCTGGTGGAATGATTGAAACTGATCGGCGGTCAGACCTCCTCCGTCTAATAGCCGGTGCTGATGAATGGTAGTTTACATCTTTGGACCGGTTTACTGACAACTCTGAACAGTCAAAGTGACTGTGTCTGTGATACAATATCCACAGTCAATGTCTGTCTTTAGGAGTTCTGGCAACTGGGGCGATGCAAAACATTTTTGATGTGTGTATAATTAATTATTTCAAAAAACTATAGTTAGCTAAAAATACATAATCCCAAATATCTTTATCTGTTTATCCTGTACCATTATTCAATTGGCATCTCGACTGTAAACTGTTATAGTTCTTTTACCAGTATTGTGTTAAATGTGATTGTGGTATGAAAGCCAATCTCGCCCTTGATATAATAAGATACTCTAGTTCAGACTATTTTCCAACCTTTACTTCAACAGGTAATGGTGCGCCTAGAAACTACTCAATCTTTAATCAGCATTATATGCTATCAGCATCTTTCGGAAGAAGTACACAAAAATTTGTTGTCAGTGACGCAGCAGTGGTTGAAAAACACGTTTTGGAGGATTCGGTATCTAATTGCCACCAAAATTCTTGAGGTATATATCTTATATCCAATAAGTTTGATAGATATTTAGAATATATGGGACATCTTGGTTACAATATGAAGGTCGCTGAGAAACCCTTAGTGGTGTTCCGCAAATATCCATAGTAGATGTTAATACAGTTGATAAGTTTTCACCGATAATATCGTAATATTAGGAGCTTGCATCCTTAGAATATTCCTCACGAGTTACAATAACTACTAAAAAAATCTTACGGTGAATTCACAGTAACTTGGTGCTGATGTATTACACGATCTTTCTTACGTGATGGACCACTGTCAGAGATAATTTTATGAAAGAAATTTCAGTCATTTGTTAATTGTTCATTTATTTTTCACAATCATGATTTCGGCTTCGTAAGTGCATGTTGAACTGAATACTGCCTGCACAAGGGCCAGATGTCGAAGAACGCATTCTTATTTTGCTTCGTTCATAAAGCTCTTTCTCTCTAATAAACCATCAAATTACTTGGAAATTGTAATCATTTGTTTATCTGTTCACGTACATTACATCTACCGACATCCGTCCCATTTGGATTAGTACTTCGTAGAGCGCCGTTCTTTTCATTAGAGTGTTTGTTACAAGATTTCATGTTAGGTTGTGCGCAACCGATCTGCCAAATATGAGCCGAAACAGTTGGTCGTGCCTAATAGTTCTCCTTGTTAGCACTTTCATTGCGTGATGTAGTGAGATTATCAACGATGTATGATGCTATATGTAATACTATGGCAACCAGGAATATTTCGATGTAGTTGAAGCTGGTGTAATACCGAAAATTTCAGGCTGTTACTGCAACACTGTAGTAGCAGGGTATCGTGGGTCGTTACCAGAACCACCCAAGTCCGTATTCTATTATGCACTCATTTCCAAGACACGTTTTTCTTAATTGAGTGAGTAGTCATTAGCAAGTATGATATGCATGTTTACCCTACTGGGTTTGCTGAATGAAAGTAAAAGAGATTTTTGTCCTGCAGTTTCTCTAGTTGGTATTTTAAGTAACTTTCTGGAAACACCCTCCTGCTGTGGCTAAACCATGTCTCCACAATATCCTTCAGGAGAAGTAGTTTTGCAAGGTTCGCAGAAGAGCTTCTGTGAAGTTTGGAAGGTATGAGAAGAGGTTCTGGCAGAACTGAACTTTGAGGACGGCTCGTGAGTCGTGCTTGGGTAGCTCACTCGTTAGAGCACTTACCCGCGAAAGGCAAAGGTCCCCAGTTCGATTCTGGAGCCAGCACACCGTTTAAATCTATGAGAAATTTCGAAAATAAGAATATTAAAATAACAGTGGTGTTAGCTATACGCATCTACTGCAACATCCTTTAGTTATTATATTAGACTATCTTAGGGTCACACGTGTATTACTCTACCAATGGCATGTATTTTACACACATCCATTGGAAGACATGAAAGGAGACAAATGCAAGTGTTGGTTACATATTCTGTTGTTAAGAAGAAGGATGTTCTAAACGTTACGTTTATACGGTGTAACCTCTTTTCTATAACCGTTAAGTAGTTTCATTTAATAACAAAGCCTATACTTAGCTCTAATGAAAAGTGAAAAGGCGTTTAGTACAAAATTTATGGGGCCTAACATCCTAAGAGTGTATTATACAGTGCTAATGTATCAGTTAGTTTTTAAGGATGAGATTAATACGTCTTTCGAAATAATGCGATTGGTATATCTTATTAGAATTTTTATTGTTGTTTTTCATAGGTTCATTAACCTCTGGGAGCACATCTAGGGTATACTTTTCTCTTTGTCTACACCAAGACCTGCTGATGAACTGCAGTCAGAAGTTCGGACAGCAGCTGCTTCCCCGTGGATGTGGTTATGGGAGCATATGAACAAGGAAAACAAGGCATCTATCGCTATTAACCTCTTGCCGTATGCTAGCGGTAATTGTGCTTGAATCAAACCTGAATAGCTCATCTGTTCTTTCAAATTATATCTTGTCTCTTACTTATTTCTTATCAACAAATTAAGACACCTGATCGTAACAAAATGTTACGGAGAAAATGATGAAAACTGTAGTTTTTGAACTACAGATCATTTCATAAACGGCTACACACACACACACACACACACACACACACACACACACACACACACACAAACGCTACAGTGGTTCCTTTTGTCTTACTTGATTGAGTTTCTGTTCATGTGTATCACGAAGTCTGAAAGAAAAGGATCCATTTCAAATACGGTAAAAAAAGGGGGTATTGCAGTTATTCTCATTTGAAATTGAATTTGTTGTAAAACCGATTTTTTTGCTTCAAACAGAACCAAGTTCATTGGCTTTACCAGCTTGAATGAAAACTAAATTCAGGCCAAAATGCTCACTGTTGGTTAACGGCGCCCTTGGTGACGAATGAGTACGTAGTTACTGTTCATACGAAAGAGATTTGTTTTGTAAAAAATCTGTCGCACTTCGAGTTAAGGTGCATTCTCGATTCTATTGTAATAAAATAATTAACCACAGATCACTTATGACCCTCGGTCGTTGTGTCACGAAACAAGTCACCTGCAGCTTAAAATAAACGGCCAGAAAATACTTGCATTGTATCTTAACAACAGAGAAGATGGTCATTTACAAAATTAAACCACTTTTGAGGTATAATGGTCCAGTTATTATAAGCAAAGCACTACAATGAAGACATGTACGTCCGTATCGTGCAGTTGTCAGAAAAGGAAGAAGGAAACAATCTAATGTAGCTCCTTACATAAATAAAATAATTACAACTTCGTAGACATAAGAGTAACAACACATAAGTGACCTAAGAACTTAATTTTCAGAAGACTTCGCTATTATAAGTACAGTCAAATTACAAGAAATAGTCTTTTTACTGTTCATTCAATGCAGTTGGCACAATTGCCAAGATGAAGCTGCTGATACAGCCCAATACATGGCCGGAAATGGAAGCTGGAAGCAGAAATATTGTAATTTTAAAAGCTTTATATAAATGTAACAAGGCACTGGGTAATGACAGTGTTAATAACCGCAAAAAATGTGGATGACTGCGAAACCAATTACGCATATTGTGTATTTTTTGTTCCATATGTTCACTTAAACAAAATTAATTTTTATTTCCTTGAAATGAAAAACGTATAAAAAGGGTCGGGTCAACTCTAGTGCCCCATTCCACTCGTCGGCTTTGAGCAATGACGTCATACCGAAGGCAGACACTACATAGAAGCAACCTTTGAAAGCAACTGATCGTATTCACAAATTATACCGACAAGAATTAAAGGTAACGAAAATAAATAAGAACAGAAAAAGAAAAGTATATATGTCCTAAATAATTGTTATCGTAATTTATGCAAGTAAGAAAAGTACAGAGAACCTTTAAATCCAGTACAATATAGCGCATGGTGAAGTCATAACAATGTGAATCAGCGTTAACTTTTAATACTAATTGTTGAACCTAAAGGGACAAGTGAACATGTAACGAAAATTGATAAAAAGTAGCATATAACAAATACTGGAATCGGTGACTGGAACTGACCTATATAGGTCAATTCTAGTTACCGATTCCAGCCATTGGATGAATCATTAAATAGATCGTCTTTTCAGCATGTGTGTGAACTAAAATGTAGGCTAATATAATTTACGCATTTGTAATTGCTCTTTGAACTACTTCAATGAAGTTACTGATATTGGAATCGGTAACTAGAATTTACATACATAGAAGTTACCGCTTCCAATTATTGTTATACACTGCGGTAATTTCAGAGAGCAGTTATAAATCTGGAAATGCTATTACGTTTCAATGTTTACACCTGCAAAAGTAATTTACATATGAATCATGGAGCGGCTACAATTTGTAACTGGGATTTACCTGCATAGGTTAATTGTAGTTATCGATTCCTGTACTCTCTATTTTTCGTAGATATCCGTTTCTCATGCACTGGCTTTTCTTTTAGTACTTCGTGTCTCGGTATCTCAACATTTTATGCTGCTGTTTCATATTTGTTGTCATTCATTTAATTTCACCGTTTTTCTTATATATTTTAGTTTCTCCCCGCCCAAAACTGCCACTTTCCTGCGCTTCTCCTGTTATATTCAATCATTAATATAAAATTAATGCTATTTTATAACAGTATGACTTCACCATGCGTTTTACTGAAATACAATTTAAAGGTTCTCTGTGCTTTTCTAGTAGCATAAATTACAAGTCTACCTCTTACCAGACATGAAAATTTGTTTTTCACTCTTTTTCTTAATTATTTTGATTATCTTCGTTTCGTTTTGATATAATTCATGACTTACAAGGGAAATCTGGGAGGTTTCCCCCTCCGATTTTCTTGAAACTTTACATGTAAGTAGAGCATGAAAAAGTATAAGACACTAGCTTTTTTAGCTGCTAATATACTGATTATAGAGGGTAAAATTAACCCATAAAGTTGAACCCGCAAAACACATATTTACAGATACCTTCCCTTTAAATCAATATTTTTTAACCAAATCAAATCGAAATCGTTTATTGTTATAAACTGCATTATACAACAGTGAAATCGGCCACAGGGGCTGCTTTCTTTATCTTGCTTGGGATAAAATAGTATTTTATGAAGTACACTTTCGTAATAAAAATTCATAAACTAACTATCGAAACTAAAAATAAATTATCTATACAAACTACACGATCAAATAAAGTTGACGTGTGTTTCAATTTTTCTTGAAAGTGTCCTACGTAGGGTAAACTACCCCTAATGCCACTGAAGAGTTTCCGTCTCCCAGCTAGCAGTTTTCCATGATTTTCGTCTAATAGTATTTTTACAAACTAGACGATGCAAAAAGTTAACGTGTTTTTTAATATTTTTTAAAACTGCCCTTGCATAGGGTGAACTACCTCTAATGTTGTTGTTGTTGTGGTCTTCAGTCCTGAGACTGGTTTGATGCAGCTCTCCATGCTACGCCATCGTGTGCAAGCTTCTTCGTCTCCCAATACTGCAGCCCACATCCTTCTGAATCTGTTTAGTGTGTTCATCTCTTGGTCTCCCTCTACGATTTTTACCCTCCACGCTGCCCTCCAATACTAAATTGGTGATACCTTGATGCCTCAGAACATGTCCTACCAACCGATCCCTTCTTCTTGTCAGGTTGTGCCACAAACTCCTCTTCTCCACAATCCTATTCAATACTTCCTCATTACTTACGTGATCTACCCATCTAATCATCAGCATCCTTCTGTAGCACCACATTTCAAAGGCTTCTATTCTCTTCTTGTCCAAACTATTTATCATCCATGTTTCACTTCCATACATGGCTACACTCCATTCAAATACTTTCAGAAACGACTTCCTGACATTTAAATCTATACTCGATGTTAACAAATTTTTCTTCTTCAGAAACGCTTTCCTTCCCATTGCCAGTCTACATTTTATATCCTCTCTACCTCGACCATCATCAGTTACTTTGCTCCCCAAATAGCAAAACTCCTTTACTACTTTAAGTGTCTCATTTCCTAATCTAATTCCCTCAGCATCGCCCGACTTAATTCGACCACATTCCATTATCCTCGTTTTGCCTTTGTTGATGTTCATCTTATATCCTCCCTTGAAGACACTGTCCATTCCGTTCAACTGCTCTTCCAAGTCCTTTGCTGTCTCTGACAGAGTTACAATGTCATCGGCGAACCTCAAAGTTTTTATTTCTTCTCCATGGATTTTAATACCTACTCCGGATTTTTCTTTTGTTCCCTTTACTGCTTCCTCAATATACAGATTCAATAACATTGGGGAGAGGCTACACCCCTGTCTCACTCCCTTCCCAACCACTGCTTCCCTTTCATGTCCCTCGACTCTTATAACTGCCATCTGGCTTCTGTACAAATTGTAATTAACCTTTCGCTCCCTGTATTTAACCCTTGCCACCTTCAGAATTTGAAAGAGATTATTCCAGTCAACATTGTCAAAAGCTTTCTCCAAGTCTACAAATTCTCGAAACGTAGGTTTGCCTTTTCTTAATGTAGCTTCTAAGATAAGTCGTAAGGTCAGTGTTGCCTCACGTGTTCCAATATTTCTACGGAATCCAAACTGATCTTCCCCAAGGTCGGCTTCTACCAGTTTTTCCATACGTCTGTACAGAATTCGCGTTAGTATTTTGCAGCCGTGACTTATTAAACTGATAGCTCGGTAATTTTCACATCTGTCAACGCCTGCTTTTTTTGGGATTGGAATTATTATATTGTTCTTGAAGTGTGAGGGTATTTCGCCTGTCTCATACAACTTGCTCACCAGATGGTAGAGTTTTCTCAGGACTGGCCCAAGGCCTTCAGTAGTTCTAATTGAATGTTGTCTACTCCCGGGGCCTTGTTTCGACTTAGGCCTTTCAGTGCTCTATCAAATTCTTTACGCAGTATCATATCTCCCATTTCATCTTCATCTACATCGTCTTGCATTTCCATAATATGGTCTTCAAGAACATCGCCCTTGTATAGTTCCTCTGTATACTCCTTCCACCTTTCTGCTTTCCCTTCTTTGCTTAGAACTGGGTTTCCATCGAGCCCTTGATATGCATACAAGTGGTTCTCTTTTCTCCAAAGGTCTCTTTAATTATTCTGTAGGCAGTATCTATCTTACCCCTAGTGAAGTAAGCCTCTATATCCTTACATTTGTCCTCTAGCCATCCCAGCTTAGCCATTTTGCACTTCCTGTCGATCTCATTTTTGAGACGTTTGTATTCCTTTTTGCCTGCTTCATTTACTGCATTTTTATATTTTCTCCTTTCATCAAATAAATTCAGTATTTCTTCTGTCACCCAAGGATTTCTACTATCCCTCGTTTTCTTACCGACTGGATCCTCTGCTGCCTTCACCACTTCATCCCTCAAAGCGATCCATTCATCTTCTACTGTATTTCTTTCCCCCATTCTTGTCAATTGTTCCTTTATGCTCTTCTTGAAACTCTCTACAACCTCTGGTTCTTTCAGTTTATCCAGGTCCCATCTCCTCAAATTCCCACCTTTTTGCAGTTTCTTCAGTTTTAATCTACAGTTCATAACCAATAGATTGTGGTCAGAGTCCACATCTGCCCCTGGAAAAGTCTTACAATTCAATACCTGGCTCCTAAATCTCTGTCTTACCATTATATAATCCATCTGAAACCTGTCAGTACCTCTAATGTGTTATTTAAATCCGTTCTATAGTTCATAAATCTTTTAAATCGATTTTATAGTTTTATATTTGGAAATGCGGATTATAAAATATTGCAATTTTACAATGTGCTTTGTTTTAAAGATATGAAAATGTAAAAACTGGTAGTTACAAAATACAGGTAATTTTATTTTTTATACTTCCCTTGTATGAAACTTACATCTCAATTTTTGGTTTAAATATTTTAGCTTACGGAAGTGTAATTTGTACTGGGACACGGATGTATAGTCTTTCATTAATCTTGAGTATACTTTGTGTTTTTTATTTTTTAGGGCTAGGTGCAGCGATCCATCCCCCACGAGATGTGTGACAGTATTCGTCGGACGGTGTACAGATCAGGAATATATAGTGTTTATTAAAAGAATAGAAAGTAAGTAGTAACGAAAACACAACGCCTATTACTGCGATTATAGTAACGACATTATTATTAAGAACCTTCGATCCATACAGTGCTGAAGAAATTCGAATTAATGAACAAGAAAAGCAGTTACACGATTTACTGGCAGAAATAATAAGACAATGCGTAACAACTCCGGAAATTGATGTACAAGTAGAAGAAACGCTGCATTTTGACGACGATAACGAAATTCATCCAGAAGGTGTTGAATACGAAGAAAATGAAGAGTTTGAAGACGTTCCAGAAGTATTTGGTTGTTCATATGAGGAGAAAAATGTAGACTTTAAATCTAAAAAAGAAGAAGTTTTTGTTGAGTGGGAGTAGTAAGTCTTACCTCATTAAATACTGTGAAGAACAGGTATCGACAAGTAAGTAGCGTGAAACAACTTCGACGATGGAAAAAGCAAGTTCAAGCAGAGGGCAACAGATATGAAAAATTACTAAAATTTCCGAACGCTTTTTACATAATGTTAAAGAAACCATTGCATCACAACTGACTATACATGATATTGATTTGAAGAGGTGAGTTTTACAAATGAAAGCTGAAATAGAGATACCTTCTTTTAAAGCAAGACATTCGTGGATCCATAAATTGAAAAAAAAACACAATATCGTATCTCGAAAAATTACTAAAATCGTTACAAAAGCTTCATTGATGAAGATTAATGAAATAGAAGACAAATGTCAAACTTTTAGAACTGAAGTCCGACAATCACTTACAAAATACGGAGCAGAAAACGTATTTAGTGCACATCAAAGTGGATTCAGTTTGGCGATTCGTACTGGTAGAACATTAAATACTAAAGGAAATAAGGAGGTACAAAGCATAGCACAGTCTCTATCTTCTTTAACACACATTTACACTATTCAGCCTTGCTACATCAGCAGAAGATAAGTTGCTTTCGCCTTTACTTTTAGTACTGAAGGAGGCAAGTGGAGCTCTTGGGCCAAGGGTCAGGGAAACTCAATTTACTCCAGAAAATATACTAATACGAGTTTCGAAATCTGAAAACCTTCCCAAGGACCTCTTTCAGACGTGGATGAGAGAAATATTTCTGAAAAATACTACTAACTCATTTGTGCTACTTGTGGATGCCTAGAGTTCTTAGTGTCACAGTATCATACAAGAAGTTGTACCTATAGAGGTGAATTAAAACAAATGACGATACCTCCTCGCACAACGGTGAAAATTCCACCTTCAGATACGTACGAATTTCGCTTCTGGAAAAACTTTGTATGATACTTACCAGATATAATTATTTTGATAGACTTTGTTAACTTACACGAGAGAAATAATATCTTTAAAATTCAATCTCTCGTGCATAATCAGCTATCCTCTGCAAAATTTCAGAATACTTTCAATTAATCATGGATGGAGACTTAACAGACAGACCTCTGAAATTCAATAATACTGTTGAATTTTGCTTCAGTACAACAGCAGAACATATATGTAGCTTTCGGGACAACAATGCAATCATAACTTGTGGATGGAGTAAGAACTAATTATGCATAAATAATTTTTTTATGGAAGATCACTATTGCAGTGATTTTAAACCATAAAAATGTAAAATAAAAGACAATTTGTCAACAGTTTCAAATATTTAATTGATAAATCAAATGTACTGTATGTTAATTGTTGTTCTTTTATATGAAACAATGAACATCAAACTCAAAAAATAATATAATACAATTATTATCAAATTAAGAAGGGTCTCATATTTTTTAATCATGAAATTGAAATTGAACTTTGATTATTTCTTATTATCTTTTTTTTAATTCAATTAGTGTTACATGACAAAACTTCAATGTATAAGTATTCGACAGCCAGTTGTAAATCAGTACCAAAACGATTGTTCCAAAATTTTTAATTTTTGAAATATGGTGATAAACTGATGTTGAGCTGCATTAATAAAACACCTCATTCTTTTACCTAAGTTGCATTTTCTTAAATTAATTGTTTAATTTTTATGATGGGATCGTTATCGGCAACACAAACAAATTCAAAATACGAAAGTTGATGAAAAACTACTACACTACTGACCATTAAAATTGCTACACCACGAAGATGACGTGCTACAAACGCGAAATTTAACCGACAGGAAGAAGATGCTGTGATATGCAAATGATTAACTTTTCAGAGCATTCACACAAGGTTGCACCGGTGACGACACCTACAACGTGCTGACATCAGAAAAGTTTCCAACCGATTTCTCATAGACAAGCAGCAGTTGACCGGCGTTGCCTGGTGAAACGTTATTGTGATGCCTCGTGTAAGGAGGAGAAATGCGTACCATCACGTTTCCGACTTTGATAAAGGTGGGATTGTAGCCTACCGCGATTGTGGTATATCGTATCGCGACATTGCTACTCGCGTTGGTCGAGATCCGATGACAGCAGAATATGGTATTGGTGGGTTAAGGAGGGCAATACGGAACGCCGTGCTGGATCCCAACGGCCTCGTATCACTGGCAGGCGAGATGACAAGCATCTTATCCGCATGGCTGTAACGAATCGTGCAGAAACGTCTCGATCCCTGAGTCAGCAGATGGGGACGTTTGCAAGACAACAACCATCTGCACGAATACTTCGACAACGTTTGCAGAAGCATTGACAATCAGCTCGGAGACCATGGCTGTGGTTACCTTTGACGCTGCATCACAGACAGGACCGCCGGCGATGGTCTACTCGACGACGAACCTGGGTGTACGAATGGCAAAACGTCATTTGTTCGGATGGTATCACCCAGCGTGATGGTATGGGGTAACATTGGTTACACGTCTCCGTCACCTCTTGGTCACATTGCGGCACTCCGAACAGTGGAAGTTACATTTCAGATGTGTTACGACCCGTGGCTCTACCTTTGTTCGATCCCTGCGAAACCCTACATTTCAGCAAGATAGTGCACGACAGCATGTTGCAGGTCATGTACGGGCCTTTCTGGATACGGGAAATGTTCGACTGCTGCCCTGGCCAGTACATTCTCCAGATCTCTCACCAACTGAAAACGTCTGGTCAATGGTGGCCTAGCAACTGGCTCGTCACTATACGCCAGTCACTACTTTTAATGAACTGTGATATCGTGTTGAAGCTGCATGGGCAACAGTACCTGTACACGGCATCCAAGCTGTGTGTCACTCAATGCCCAGGCCTATCAAGGCCGTTATTACGGCCAGAGGTGGTTGTTCTCGGTACTGATTACTCAGGATCTATGCACCCAAATTGCGTGAAAATGTAATCACATGTCAGTTCTAGTACAATATATTTGTTCAATGAATACGCGTTTATCATGTGCATTTCTACTTGGTGTAGCAATTTTAATGGCCAGTAGTGTAGTTGGGACACTTATATGTTATTTGCAGTATGGGTAGTTAACCATATGGAGGGGCACTTTCGCGTCAGTTTCAAGTCCGGAAGCTGAAAGAGATGATTTTATTTCACTATTACCTTCCCGCTTCTTTGCGGTATGATCGATTTCTTTTTATGCAGTTTGAATGCGCCGCGGCAGCGGCTCGTTCGTTCGTAGCGCAGCTCTGCACCACGGATAATATTTAAATAACTGAAAATATCTCAAAAGGATGGGATAATATTACAAGCAAGCTACTACAAATAATAATGCAAGGCTTCATTAAATAACTCTATTCAAAACATTCAAATATGTTAACTAATACACACCTTTTACAATGATTACGTAAAGGCGTACATCTGTTGACCATGACAAAAGAAGACTACATTAGCATTTACTGCAACGTCACAGGCTATCTTACTCGTATAACTCCAAGAAGAAGACTGAGAAATTAATGTTCGTTCTGCATTATTTATACTAGTGGTATTTTTTCATCTTTGTATGATATTTATCGTCTGTGCGGTTTCAGTACTCGCCGACACAGATATTATCTAAAATAAATAATAATAAAAAAAATACATAATTCCATACAATAACAAAACATGATACACAATATTTTCTCTTTACTACAAAATATGTCTTTTGCTAATAGACGTTACAGCACTTTCGAAAAATATTAAAAACATGTCAACTTTACTTCGTCGTCTAGTTTGTAAAATTAATATTACAGGAAATATCATGGAAGACTGCTAGCTTGGACACTGAAAATTGTTCAGTGCCGTTAGGGGTAGTTTATCCCACGCAGAGACGCTTTTAAGACAGTTTCAAAAACACGTAAACTTTATTTTATCGTGAGGTTTGTAAAAATTATTTGTAATTTTTTATTACGAAAGCGTACTTCATAAATTACGATTTTACCCCGTGCAATATAACGAAAGCAGCCCCTGTAGTCAATTTCACTGTTGTATAATGCAGTTTATTATTATAAACGATTTCGATTTGATTTGGTTCAAAAATATTGATTTAAAATGAAGATAACTGTGAAAATGTGTTTTGCGGGGTCAACTTTGGGGGTGTATTTTACCCTCTGAATCACCGTATTCGTAGCAAAAGGAAACACGTGTCTAATTCTTTTTCATGTTCTTCTTACATGTAAAGTTTCAAGAAAATCGGAGGGGGACACCTCCCAGACTGCCCTTGTAATCAAGTAACTGCGTGAGTGTTATCGTAATTTTATCGTATGCTACATTTGTTTGTTTGGGAGTATGATCCGTTGCTTTCATAAATTGCCTATATGTAGTAGCTTTGCCTTAGGTTGACTTCACTGCTCAAAGCCGACGAGTGGAAGCGGACACTAGAATTTATCCAAACAGTCTGCCATGGAAAGCAAATGTGCACGTTTGCTGAGCAGTGTAACAGCCACTATGTGTGAAAACATAAGGCTGTGGTTACTTAGAGAACTTTGAGATAAATTCGGAGAATGCTAAGGAAGCAAAGACAGTTGCACTCTCGGTACAAAAACAGATAGGGATAATGAAGACTGGAAAAAGTTAGTAGAGATTCGTGCTGCTGTTAAAAGAGCGATGCACGAAGCATACAACCACTACCACGGTCATACCTTAGCAAAAGATCTTGCTGAAAACCAACGAAATTCTGGACTTACGTAAAATCGGTAAGCGGCTCGAAGGCTTCCATCCAGTCAGTCACTGAGCAGTCTGGCCTGGCAAAGGAAGACAGCCAAACTAAAGCTGAAATTTTAAATTTATCATTTGAGAAATCTTTCACGCAGGAGGATCGTACAAACATACCGCCGTTTGAGTCTCGTACAGATTCTTGTATGGAGGACATAGTGATAGACATCCCTGGAGTTGTGAAGCAGCTGAATGGGTTGAAAATAAATAAATCGCCAGGTCCTGATGGAATCCAATTCGGTTTTACACAGAGTACTCTACCGCATTGGCTCCTTACTTAGCTTGCATTTATCGCGAATCTCTTGCCCAACGTAAAGTCCCGAGTGATTGGAAAAAAAACACAGGTGACGCCTGTATAGAAGAAGGGTAGAAGGACGTATCCTCAAAATAACAGACCAATATCCTTAATATCGGTTTGTTGTAGGATTCTCGAACATATTTTCAGTTCGAATAAAATGAATTTCCTTGAGACAGAGAAGTTCCTGACCATGCATCAGCACGACTTTAGAAAGCATCGCTGCTGCGAAACCCAACTCACCCTTTTTTCGCATGATATCTTGCGAACCATGGATGAAGGGTATCAGACGGATGCCATATTCCTTGACTTCCGGAAAGCGTTTGACTCGGTGCGTCAGTGCAGACTCCTAACAAAGGTACGAGCATATGGGATTGGTTCCCAAATATGTGAGTAGTTCGATGGTGAGTGTTCATCGGAGGTGAGGGTATCATCTGGAGTGCCCAAAGAAGTGTGGTAGGTCCGCTGTTGTTTTCTATCTACATAAATGATTTTCTGATAGGGTGGATAGCAGTGTGCGGCTGTTTGCTGATGATGCTGTGGTGTACGGGAATGTGCCGTCGTTGAGTGACTGTAGGAGGATACAAGATGGCATGGAGAGGATTTGTGATTGGTGTAAAGAATGGCAGCTAACTCTAAATATAGATAAATGTAAATTAATGCAGATGAATGGGAAAAAGAATCCCGTAATGTTTGAAAACTCCATTAGTAGTGTAGCGCTTCACACAGTCACATCGATTAATTATTTGAGCGTAACATTGCACAGCGATATGAAGTGGGACAAACATGTAATGGCAGTTGTGGGGAAGGCGGATAGTCGTCTTCGGTTCATTGGCAGAATTTTGGGAAGATGTGGTTCATCTGTAAAGGAGACCGCTTATAAAACGCTAATACGACATATTCTTGAGTACTGCTCGAGCATTTAGGATCCCTATCAGATCGGATTGAGGGATGACATAGAAGAAATTCAGGGGCGAGCTGCTAGATTTGTTACTGGTAGGTTTGATCATCACGCTAGTGTTACGGAAATGCTTTATGAATTCGGGTGGGAGTGTCTGGAGGAAAAGACGCGTTCTTTTCGTGAATCGCTACTGAGGAAATTTAGAGAACCAGCATTTGAGACTGACTGCAGTACAATTTTACTGCCGCCAACTTATATTTCGCGGAAAGACCACAAAGATAAGAGAGATTAGGGCTCGTACAGAGGCATATAGGCAGTCATTTTTCCCTCATTCTGTTTGGGAGTGGAACAGGAAGAGAAGATGCTAGTTGTGGTACGAGGTACCCTCCGCCACGCACCGTATGGTGGATTGCGCAGTATGTGTGTAGATGTAGATGTAGAAGGTTGAATAAGAGACAGAGGAACTTCGTGGCATGCAGGTAGATTTTTAGTCAGTAATGAACACTCATACCCTGCCCCATGTCAACGGAATCCCAATGTTCATCTCTGTAACGGAAGATACAGGGTGTAGCACTCACGAGTCCGTACTCGTAACTACTAAAGGTAGTTTTCGGATAAGGCGTGTAGAACGTTATCACCAGAATCCCTGTCCCTCTCACTCGTTCCACTTGAATCTTCGCAATGGTGTAACTTGATCAGGAAATATACAAGCGATCTTCTCATTTTCCCTGAAATATTCTGACAATATGGAACGTGAGGCTTAGGTCTAATAGAATCAGCCAATAATAGTGTTTCGTTAATGTTAACGCTAATCATACTGTTTCGCATTCGGACTCTGTGTTACTCAGTATGTATTGTTACTTTATTTACACTCCTGGAAATTGAAATAAGAACACCGTGAATTCATTGTCCCAGGAAGGGGAAACTTTATTGACACATTCCTGGGGTCAGATACATCACATGATCACACTGACAGAACCACACGCACATAGACACAGGCAACAGAGCATGCACAATGTCGGCACTAGTACAGTGTATATCCACCTTTCGCAGCAATGCAGGCTGCTATTCTCCCATGGAGACGATCGTAGAGATGCTGGATGTAGTCCTGTGGAACGGCTTGCCATGCCATTTCCATCTGGCGCCTCAGTTGGACCAGCGTTCGTGCTGGACGTGCAGACCGCGTGAGACGACGCTTCATCCAGTCCCAAACATGCTCAATGGGGGACAGATCTGGAGATCTTGCTGGCCAGGGTAGTTGACTTACACCTTCTAGAGCACGTTGGGTGGCACGGGATACATGCGGACGTGCATTGTGCTGTTGGAACAGCAAGTTCCCTTGCCGGTCTAGGAATGGTAGAACGATGGGTTCGATGACGGTTTGGATGTACCGTGCACTATTCAGTGTCCCCTCGACGATCACCAGTGGTGTACGGCCAGTGTAGGAGATCGCTCCCCACACCATGATGCCGGGTGTGGGCCCTGTGTGCCTCGGTAGTATGCAGTCCTGATTGTGGCGCTCACCTGCACGGCGCCAAACACGCATACGACCATCATTGGCACCAAGGCAGAAGCGACTCTCATCGCTGAAGACGACACGTCTCCATTCGACCCTCCATTCACGCCTGTCGCGACACCACTGGAGGCGGGCTGCACGATGTTCGGGCGTGAGCGGAAGACGGACTAACGGTGTGCGGGACCGTAGCCCAGCTTCATGGAGACGGTTGCGAATGGTCCTCGCCGATACCCCAGGAGCAACAGAGTCCCTAATTTGCTGGGAAGTGGCGGTGTGGTCCCCTACGGCACTGCGTAGGATCCTACGGTCTTGGCGTGCATCCGTGCGTCGCTGCGGTCCGGTCCCAGGTCGACGGGCACGTGCACCTTCCGCCGACCACTGGCGACAACATCGATGTACTGTGGAGACCTCACGCCCCACGTGTTGAGCAATTCGGCGGTACGTCCACCCGGCCTCCCGCATGCCCACTATACGCCCTCGATCAAAGTCCGTCAACTGCACATACGGTTCACGTCCACGCTGTCGCAGCATGCTACCAGTGTTAAAGACTGCGATGGAGCTCCGTATGCCACGCAAACTGGCTGACACTGACGGCGGCGGTGCACAAATGCTGCGCAGCTAGCGCCATTCGACGGCTAACACCGCGGTTCCTGGTGTGTCCGCTGTGCCGTGCGTGTGATCATTGCTTGTACAGCCCTCTCGCAGTGTCCGGACCAAGTATGGTGGGTCTGACACACCGGTGTCAATGTGTTCTTTTTTCCATTTCCAGGAGTGTACTTTGATAAACACACCTACATCACCAGCGTGAAGCCTATCTTTGCGATATATAGTCCTGTCGGTGTTTAAAATATCGCTGCTATTCATCTCCGGTTAGTTTGATGTTACAATGTGGGAATTGTCGGCGTTTGTCTTTGACACTAATTGTGGGACATTCTCTTTCCACAATTTTAAACCTCCACAAGTAGTTGCAGCATACTACCCCAGTAGACTATTCTTGTTTATTACTATTATTTTTTGCGAGGGGGTGGGGAACGGTAACCTACACAGCTCTCTAGCTGACAGTAATCGTCGAGAAACCCGCATTTCAGAATGCCGCAGATTCGTCTGATCCTGTGACCTATAAGGTTCCAGTCCACTCATTAACAGTTCAAAACGATCGGTTCTGGGAACGACAAATCATAACATTAGCTAGTTCACCTTACAGTCACTGTGCGATGCTAACCGACATCTCTAGTCCAGCCAGCTTTTTGTATGAACTGTCGATGGATTTTGGGCGCAGGCAATAGGCGGCATTGATGGCAGCATGAGTCTCAATTTGCTGCAAACAGCAAGTAGTCAGTCTTTGGCCGCCGTCACAACCTTCTCCCAACATCGGATGAAATATCCTATTACGCGCTCTTCCCCTAATGAAAGATATTTCTTTGAGGGACTCCACCACGTGCTTAACGCTGAAGCCCCAACTGATATGCACACTCGCCCTCTGCAGTTATCAGAAAGATAAAGCAAGGTCGGTCTCAGTTCGAAAGGTGTCCACAGTTAACTCAAATGTAACCTGAACAATGGGGAATGCCTTAAACTGTAAAGTGAGGGTCAGACAGTCTGTGGCACAGTTGTGATTTCATCTGAAGAGCCAGCTACACACATTAAGTCGTCAGCCTCCATTGGTGACACTTCAGGAGGGTAGCAAGTTCCATATTTAGGTTTCCGTCTCTGCTTTTCTAGTCCACTTCTTTACTTACCACTGCTGGGATGGGTAGAGTATGCGCATGATGCGTGTGGACGCTAGACGAGCTGGCTGCAGTTCCGAACAGCTGTATCTACTTCTGGCTTCGGTTAGCCGTCTTCAGGCTGCTTCCTTGGGCTGTAGCTGTGGCGCGGAATCTGGTTCATCGCATGGGACACCTCAGGTACACTTTGCAAACCACAGGCTGTGCTGCCGAGGCACCGCCTAGTGTACCAGACACTAGGCCTCCCCCATCACAGCAAGGTGAATGGTGGGAGGTAATGCATTCGTGAAGGTCGAGTGGAATAGTCGATGTGGAGACCAGCCCTGAGAGAGGTCAGGTGGCTTCAGCAGAATCAGAGCAGGTACACTAAGCCAGACGTTTGCTAGTTATCGGGAGCTCCAATGTTAGGCGCGTTATGGGGCTCTCAATGAAATTGCATTTCACGCCGATAACAAAAAAATGGTTCAAATGGCTCTGAGCACTATGGGACTCAACATCTTAGGTCATAAGTCCCCTAGAACTTAGAACTACTTAAACCTAACTAACCTAAGGACATCACACACACCCATGCCCGAGGCAGGATTCGAACGTGCGACCGTAGCGGTCCCGCGGTTCCGGACTGCAGCGCCAGAACCGCACGGCCACCGCGGCCGGCCCACGCCGATAACAAATCCAGTATGATCTCTATATGACTGCCGGGGTGTGGTGCCTCTTTCAGTATGTGGAGGAGACCTTGCTTGCAGCTATTGAGCTTCTGTGGTGCAGTAGTCTGCAAGTTGTGCCTCACGTCGGCACGAACGATATCTTTTGCATGGGTTATGGAGCCATCGGCACATCATACGCGTTGCTGGCGGAGGTGGTGACAGCAACTGGCCACGCAAGTGGGGCGCAAAGAGAGCTTGCAATTTGCAGCATTGTTCCCAGAGTTGATCGGGGTCTTTTGGTTTGGAGCTGAGTGGAGGGTCTCAAGCAAAGGCTTGGTTTACTCTGAGACGGCTTTGGATGCAGATATCTGGACCTGCGTTATCGATTGGGAACTGGTATGGCTTCCATCGATAGGTCAGGGGTGACCTACACAAAGGTAACAGCTACTGCGGTAACAAAATACTTGGGCAAGACATGTGAGGGCATTTTATGCTAGGCGGTAGTTTGAGATACCCTGATGAACACACGCCAGATTACACGCACATAGCCAATTAAGATAATGTTCAGAATAATGGTACTCCGTCTGTCAATATTTGATGAGTAAATTATCAAAGTACTCATAAGTAAGTTCCAGAATACATTGCCATCCTCGCGCTCAAATAATTTCGGTTCCGTTCGCTGCCAGTAATGTGAAGTATGGGATATGTAGTGGCTCACGGTACGTATACCGGAAAGACGGACTAATGTCATAGGAGATGGAATGTTCATTAACGTGACACTAATATTGTCTCTATTGACGTCATACATGAGTGTGATGGTGAAATTACCTGGTCGAGTAAAACACGTTTAGGTGAAATAAAAATAATTGTTTGGTGTTTTTAGCTGCCATCCTATTCCGCTGTGACAGCTTTAGAGTCTTTCAAAGGAAGTTCACAGCATACTTACCGAGCAAATACCCAGGTCATGAAATATTAGTTATGTAGTTTCCAGGTACAGAATGGGACGTCTATGGATTCAGTGCAGGGGGTGCAGACAGATAGTCTTTTGAATACTTCTGAACACGTTTTCCGATGTCTGTCTTGAGCAGCTAGTTCAGTGTTCCACAAACAGGAAATATAGAACGGATTTGTGCCAGATGTAACTTCGTTACAATAAGAGAATCGAGAGCGAACACCTTGTACGCCATCGATCCGTCTGATGGAATGCCTTACGAACAAAACTTCTGGGATATTTCTGGAATGAGATAGTGGCTTATGTTTACACAGCGTCATTCGTCATGACCGCATAGAATCTGCTACTACGAATGTATCAGCGGTTTTCCTTCTGCCCTGCTTGTTTAGCGAGTAAGTTACAGTACAGAACTAGTTCGCAAAAGCTCTTGGCACCGTTTGTTTCATCCTCCTTAGCCTTTCTTTCAACACATAACGAAGGTGACGTGACCTTGTTTGGCTGCTGTGGCTAAAGTCTGCTGCGTAGTTCTCCAGAAAAGGTGATGCTATGTTTTGCCCTGAGCCAATCTCGATGGCGAAATGTTTCCACAGTGGTCGCCACTTGTTGACGTCGCCATTATGTAGCGACATATTCTCGCTCTAGGAATTTGAATTTTACCCGTTTTACTGCCCTACACAAGGTAGGCAAGCAACATATATAATAACCTTTAGCTACAAACAGGCCTAACCTTATCGACGGTATCAGCATACAGCATACAGATTAGTGACAATGATGTCGTCATACCACTTATGATTGGTAAAGTTAATGAATTAATCAAGAATGCTAGGAGACTATTTATGCTAGAAAGAGCAGATAAGCAGTTGTCAGTGTCCCACTTAGACAATGAATGCGCATCATCAATATGATGGACGTAGAGGAATTATGGGCAAAGTTCAATGGGTTTTTAAATCGTGCTCTGGGGAAGTATGTGCCGAGTAAGTAGATTAGAGGTGAAAAAGACCCGCAAAGAATTTCGAAAAGATGCTGAGGAAGCAAAGGATGTTGCATTCTTGGTTCAAAAGAGAAAGCTTACATGATGACTGGTTCGTGAACTAAAACAACATTGCTAGTGTAAGAAAGCTTACTGAGTTTCTACAAGCGCAGAGTTCCGCCTTTGACAGTCAAAACAAATCCGACTCTGTTCTAGTCAGTAGCGAACAGACATATTTAACGTTGATTTGGAACCACGCATAGTCCTGGGTTCCTTACATGGCCTTACTGGAGGTGATTAGGGTACGTTTGTGGCTATTAAAAACTGGTATCCCCAGCGGGAATGGAACCCGCACCTTAGCCATTAAAAGCTCAACCAATAATCGAATTTCACATGTGTGAGCATCATGTTTTTGTCATAACTGGGTACGCAGTACGCGGTAGAAGTAGTTTTACTTCCGCTTGAGCTGTTGTGAGTAACTTATTTGCGATCTAGTAGTCAACGTCAGGCAGTTCAAATGCAAAGCCGTGATGTCGGACCCTTCCTTTTCCCTTCTTTTTTAAGCTACATTTCGTCTGTCTGCTAAGAGCATCAGTCTGACAGAAGGACACACACAGTTTCGTTGATTTTCTACCCAGCCAGTAATACAAAAATCTTTCAGAAACATGTTTGCTAAAGCCCTCGTGGATGTCTGTCATGGTGAGACCAATTTCAGCTCCTTTAACCAGCGGCAATTTGATACAGACTGGCGTCCGTCTACATGACTGCGATGCATCGGGCATTGAGGCTAAGACCATCAATGGACTTTTCTGCGCTCTAATTGCCAAGTATAACAATATGTAACATTATTAACAACATAATACTGTCTTTCAGCATGTCCCGTGGAGATTTTGTATGGCATTTAGCCGTAAGCGTATTTAACTATCGACTTATTTTGTTCAGATTTGTAGTATAGCTCGTGCCAAGACAGCTGGAATGTTTCTCATTTTTGACGTTATGAGGAGCGGCGTTTACGCATTAGAAAACATACTCTAAAATAGAGCAAAATCTAACATTTGTGACACTGTGTTCTGCTTCTGTCTAATAAAAGGTGAAAGCAGTAGACGCTATTCGAAACATCTGTGCCCAGTATGGAGAAAGTGCCACCGGGAAAGTAATGTTGTGTCGTTTCAAGTACGATCGTTCTGAGATAAATTAATCGTCACATTCAGGAAGAAATGGAAGGGTTCATGAAGAACATTTCTGCGATTTACTTACTACTATAGTCAATGACAGTGTATCCGATAATTGCAAGTGTGACGACCAATTAACGTTCTTGCTACACTTGCCTTCTGTATTCATATTGATTTTAAAACAAAGGATGAATGATAACGGCACAGCGTCTCATCGAAAACGAGATGAGACGTGAAGCAGGATCTCGAAGTGGTAAGGATGGGGAAGGAAATCATCTGTGCTAGGGTTGACCCTAGCGTTTGCCGTAACACTTGTAAGGAGCTCACCGTAAACCCAAATCAGTGCGGCCTGATGGTGATTCCAAGTGAAGTATAGTAACTTCATAAGGAGAAAATGGTGAGTAAATCATAACAAATGTTATCTTTAACGATGACCTGTAGACGCCCACAAAAGGTGTTTTGTGCTATGAACTTCTTCACAGCCATGTATCCTTTGCAGCTGACAGTTGTTGTCATCAAATGAGATACCTTGCAGTCACAGAGTAGCAAATGCCACCTGGAAGATAGTACCAAGAGCATGGCTGGCAAACATGCCTACCGCACGTCTTCTAATCTGGCACCCGAATGTGTTTATCTTTCTTGCCCCTTATCGATCAACGGCCAAGTAAGTTTTTTTTAATTTTCTTTGGTTTGTATGTTTCATTTTGGCAACTGCGCTTTAAACGTGCTTAACTCATAATCAGCAAGACGCTACGTGCATGGTTTCGAAAAACTACCTGTGCCATATGAGACGGTTTTCGATAGCGAGGTGGAATGTATTGTTGACAATTTATCTAACGTTTGTGTCTACTTTGTTCGATAACTCAACGGAAGACGCTATTAATATGCACTTCAGTATTAAAACAGATGTCTTATAGTAACACTATACAGCAAATGGCAACCTTAATTAAACGTGAAGTCTTTTATCACACTCATCTAGCTTCACCACACTATAGCGACTGAAACACAATTAACAGGGTATTCATTGATACAATTTCATTAACAGATTTGTATATTTTCGTTAGCAGTTCCGTAGAATTTTATGTTTCTGACCTCAGAGAAGGTAAAATACTACTCTCGCCCCAGTTTGTAACTGAGGACTACTGCCTCTTACTCTTTACCGTAAGTCGATACTTCCATGGAGCAAGAGACAAGCTCAATCATTCACCGCCTCCTGATTTCCCTTGTGATTACTGACACAGATAATTCGCAATATAGACAAGAGATTAGTTGTAGTAGCTGAATGAAGGTAATCTCCCCTGCATTTAAAGATATATTTGCTAAGTCGATGACGCACCAAGGTGGAATTCATTCAGAATCTTTGATTGGTGTACCACAAATATGTCGACGGATCTTTCAAGACAATTCTCTTTTATTCCAGGAAGTAACAAAATTATCATTGCGTTATCAGACATGTTCCACCATGTTGTCGTGACCCTGCAATAGTCGTAACAGGACGATTATGTTTGTACTGGAAATGTCTTTCCCGAGTGGGCTAACAATTTCAGATTATATCTTGTGCTTGAACAATGCTTATATACTTTTCCTGAGGTCCATGAGGAGTATTATAGTATATACGGTGAGGGAACAAAATATAAAGTTGCCCAGACGACCACAGTATATATGAAAGAGAATAAATGTTATCCACTGAGTTACAGATCCGCATCATTGACATCGACATGTAGCATTAAGTGTGAACAATTACATATCTCCAACGTTACGAAATATACCGAAATTAACTGTTGATACCAAACCAGCACGAATTTTGAAAGCATCACTCTTTCGATGAGCAGCTGGCACTACATTCGCCTGACATGGTGCGTACAGGTGCTCTCGAATTGATTCCCTATTGACACAGTTACAAAAAGGCTTTTGATATCATTTCTCATAAGCGGATTCCTAATACGCTGCTTTCCTGTAGACTGTTGTCTCTGTTTGTGCGATTGGATTCGTGACTTGCTGTCTGAAAGGTCACAGTTCACAGTAACTGACTGGACGTCATCTAGTCTATATATGTACAATCTGAACATTTCTCTCAGAGTTGTTGCAGTTGATACTGCTGTCTAGTAAACACCTCAGAAGAACAAAGCAAACTGCAAATGATATTGAAAATACATGGTGTGAAATGTGACAGTTGACCCTAAGAATTAAATTTTTGAAGTTCTCCATATGATTACTGGGAAGGTTGGACTATCACAAATCTAACGAAAATCCTAGAGGTAGCAAATATAAACTATGTAACTGTGAAACATCACAAGTTGTGACAACGCTGAAACTAATGTTGGGTTATTGACACAACTCTTAGAAGACCCAAGAAGTCTACCAGGGAGAGTGCCAACACAACGGCTGTTCGACCTCTTATGGAATGTTGCTGAGCACTGTGTGATCATTACCTGACTAGATTCAAGAGGAACATCGAATATTTTCAAAGAAGGCAAGCTGATTTTGTAGTAAAGCGAATTGAGGGAAGAGAGTATCGCGGATGTTTTTCTTCTTTCTTCCTTTGATGTAGGATTTGGGAGGGGGTAGGAGGACAAGTTAGAGACGCAATATAAAAACGACGCTTTTTCACTGCGAGTGTTTCCACGACATTTGAGCCACCATCTTTCTCCTCCGAATGCAGAAAATTTTCTTGCCATCGCCAATATTTCTCTGCATTTGATGCCTTCGAGATGATACACCCCATCATTTCGTTGTTTCCTCACGATGACAGATTCCTCCAGATCCCTATGAAAGGCGTGTCCCTAACTACTAGTGAAAGGGAATTTGATAGTTGACACCCCTTCGTCTGGCATAAACAATCACGATATGCGTGGGGTTTGAGTCGCGGGCAGCACGGAACTATTCGTTGCGTTATGTCTAGCCGAACATATTCACATCTCGCTGCTTGCGAAGAAACAATAAACACCTTACGTCTATTTATAACAACAAGCAGGTGCCTGGTTCGAATCACTGCCAGGCAAAAATCATTTCTACTGTCGTTTCAGGTACCAGTATTACGCTATTGGTGAACATATTTAACAGCTGACGTTTGATTCTGCTTAGTTCAAAGTTCATATGGGTATTGAGTTCTACCTCCCGTCCTTCAGCACAACTTTATTTCGTGATGTCTCACATTTGTGCGTTGCAGTTTATTACATACCTTTCGTCGTTACTTCTCAGCGGCCATATAAGTTTCATGGGGTTTCCAGGGAAGTGCTAAATGAATCGTCATTTATTTCCAGGTTCGGATATTCGGCCTTCTAAACTAATACTGATAAACACTTAGATATTTTACGTCTGTTGACCCTATTCTTATCTCGATCAGACACTTAAGTTTTATTTGGTTAATAGTGGGTTCAAATTCAGATCACTAACCACAGTCATTTAATGAGTGTGATTAGACTTCTGCAGTGTCACTTATTGTAATGAAGTTTAATTTAAAAGCGTTAAGGACTGTCTCGTCTCTAATGACGTCTTTCCTAATATTTGTTATAAGGCGGTATTGATTTTAAATCTGTACCGACTGCCATATATAGCAGTGTTCTCTACAGTAGTAGTCTCTTGTGATACACACAGCGTGTAGTCAAACAACTGCACTGCTGAGAGTTTAGAGGACATGCAACACAGCAATGCTCTGTAGGTTGCGAACAGTCAGGTTCATTCGATACTGAAATTCAGGAGTGGTCCGCTTTTTGAGGTGTGGAGAGTACATATTGAATATTATCCGTCTTTCCCTATAGCTTACCCCTATTTTTCTTAGAATTTCCGACACCTTGCACCATTTGTCATTATCGATCCATTTTTCTGGTCAATAAGTTCTATGTATGTGCCTCGGTACCTCTTTTGATTGCTTCAATTATAAACCACAATGTCAGCACTGCCTCTCTGGTGCCTTTACCTTTCCGAAACCTTAACTGATCGTCATCTAGCACATCCTCAGTTTTCTTTTATATTCTTCTGTATGTTAGTCTTGTCAGTAACTTCGATGCATGAGCTGTTAAGCTGATTGTGCGATTATTCTCGCACTTGTCAGTTCTTGCAGTCTTCGGAATTGTGTAGGTGATGGTTTTCTGAAAGCCTGGTGGTATTTCACCAGATCCATACATTCTACACACCAAACCAAATAGTTGCTTTCTTGCCACTTCCCTCAGTGATATTAGAAGTGTGGGCGGTATATTATATATCCCTTCTGCATTATTTAATGTTAAGTCTTCCAAATGCCTCTTCAATTCTGACTCTAACACTGGTTCCCCTCTCTCTCCTCTATCGACTCCTGTTTCCTCTTCTATCATGTCAACAGACAAGTCTTGCCTGTCATAGAGGCCTCCAATGTACACCTATCTGCTCTCTCCTGTGCATTTAACAGAAGATTTCCGGAAGCTGTGTCAACAATAAAACCCTTGCTTTTAATTTCACCGAAGATTGTTTTGATTTTTGTATCAGTGTATTCAACAATCATTTACTTTTCGATTTATTCATATTTTTCAAGCAGCCATTACGCCATGACTTCATTGCACTTCCATTTACTTCGTTCCTAAGTGACTTGCGTTACTATATTCCTGAACTGACGTGAACATTTTCGTACTTCCTTCTTTCATTAATCAACCGAAGCATCTCTTCTATTACACATGGTTTCATCGTAGTTACCTTCTTTGTAGCAACATTTTTCTCTCCTACTTCTGTGATTGCCTTTTTTAAAGATATCCATTCCTCTTCAACTGAACTGTCTACTTAGCTATTCCGTATTACAGTGTCTATAGCCGTAGAGAACTTCAAGCGTATGTCTTCTTTCCTTAGTAGTTCCGTATCATACTTCTCTGGGCAATGATTCTTCAGCCTATTCTTCATCACTACTAAATTGTGATCTTGATCTACGTCGGCTCCTGCGTACTCTTTACAATCGAGCCTCTAATTTCCGAATCTCTGTCTAACCATGGTGTAGTCTACTAAAATGTTCCCAAGTCACCCAGTCCTCTCCAAGTATAGCTCCTCCTCTTGTGATGCTTGAAGAGAGTACTCGCTCTTACTTACTGTAATTTTTCGCATCTTTCATTCCTAGTACCAAATACATATTCTCGTTTAACCCTTTCTTCAACTCCGTCCTCTACAACCGCACTCCAGTCCCTGCTGTTACAATTTCATCCCTGTGTACGTACTGAATTAGTCGTTCAGTATACTCATATACTTTCTTTATCTTTTCATCTTTTGCTTGCGTAGTCTGCATTTATATCTGAAATATTGTTGTCGGTGTTGCTTTGCTGTCGATTCTGATGAGAAGAATCCCCTCACTAAATTGTTCACAGTAACTCACTCTGTACCCAACCTTTCTACTAATAACTAATCCTACTCCCGTTATACCATTTTCCGCTGCTGTAGATATTACTCTGTACTCGTCTGACCAGACACTCTTGTCTTCTTTCCATTTCACATCACTGACCGCCACTATATCTTAGTCTAGATATAGTGGTGGTCAGTTCTGCACTTCTCTTTTCAGAATTTCTAGCCTCGCTACCACGTTCAAACTTCTGACACTGCACGTCTCGAGTCGTGGAAAGTTATCCTTTCGTTGGTTTATCAGTATTTTCCTCACATGGTCATCTCCCTTTCCGCAGTCTGCCCCCCCCCCCCCCCCCGGATATGCGAATGAAAGATAGCCCGGAGATTTTTGCCAAAGGAGAGATCATCATGACTCTTTTTCAATTACAAGCCACAAGCTCTGTTGATACACATGACGTGTCATTGATCACTGCTGATTCTTCCATCTTTAGGGGCAGTTACCCACCCCAAAGGTAAGAGCGTGCCCAGGACCTCTGTCCTCCTCTCTATCCTTTTTTACAGGGTCGTTGGCCAAATAAGTGTGACTTCTTGTGCCGGAAGTCTTTGACCGGCATTGCTGATGACTTTTATTCAAAATTTAAGCGGTGGTGGTGTTCCTTTGAGCGAGGACGTTTCGATTATGAATCAGGGATGCTACCGCTAGACCACGGGTTCTACTTAGGCTACTGCATTGCCATTTCGGTCTGACTCCTCTGTCTACACTTAACTGCGTTCACCGCAGTATCTCCACCTGCCAATCATGCTGATACAATACTATCTGAGCAACTGCGCGAAATAGGGCCACTAACACTGCACGAAACCCATGTCAGCAGCTGCCCACAGCCCCGTGCTGTACCTCATTTCCAGTTGTCGCTCGTATTCCGTACTTCTAATTTCCACTGCGGCTGTCTCTCCTGATAGTGATCTCAACTGTATGGTATTGGACGACACAGAACCGCACTTACACTTTGAAAGGTGGCTACACTGAGTCACAGCGCCAGAGATTGCGCCAAAGTTTATTATTCCGCCGCCTCCACTGGTGCAGTAGTAGTTTAGAGGTTGCCGAGGGCAGTACCTGTTGAGAGGATGTCGAGGGCAGTACTAGTTCAGAGGATGTCGAGTGCTATTGTTGTTCTGTTGGGTGAGAAAGTACATGCTGTTCGGTTAGTGTGATGTTTAGATGGAAGATGTTGCAATATTCACAGTGTATTTTTCGTCAATATATATATATATATATATATATATATATATATATATATATATATATATATATATATATATATATATCACATTTCTTTAATGACAATGCCTCTTGGTCACAGGTTCAGTCAACAAAGCATCTGGGTCGTGTTCATATATTAGACTCATAATTCTGGTTTCTATGTGCAATTATAGTATTTCTGGTGTTCAATTAATTCATTGTAAATGGTGTTTAAAAAAAATCTTGTCGTGTTGAGGAAGAACCGTGCCAGATACATGTATGATGAATCACACTACCACACACAGAACAGTTACACTTGTGCTTTCTTGTTTCGTAGCTTTTATAGTTGCAGGGGACTTAATTAATGAATTGTGTTAACGGAAATTTCTTGTCATTCTTTATTTTTATTTTACGCAGTCAGTTTGCGTGCTAATACTACTCAGGGCCAACCGGTTACGAAACTTCGTAACCGGACACACAGCTACTAAAATTATCGCATTTTAATTAAGCCCCCATGCACGTGGCGACCGCTGCTTCAGATCGTCCCTTGGAATTCTTTTGATAGTAAAATTAGCAGACAGTAGTATTGTTGTAGTAATTTGTAGTTTAATAATTGTAGTCTGAATTGCACATACATATTTGGTAATTGAACGTTTGTAATTGTCTTGTTATTCTTATGATGGTATTTTTGTAGAATTTAATTTTTGGTGAGTCGTATACGGGTTTGACAATTTTGTGCAATTGTGAAGGTTTTAATTGATCGTTAATCGTGTTTGTCGGGAAGCACTTCGTGTGGATGGTATTGTTGGTGATAAAGTGTTATATTGTGTGTAAGTTTCGTATAGTGACGAGTTTTGTATGTGTTGTAAATGATAACGCGATCGAGGAAAAAGGCAAAAATGATGGACAGTCAGAATGACGAAATTGTTAACATGGCGAACTCGCCAGCACAGGAGAACAGTATGATGAATAATGAATTAGAAAACAATTTAATAAGCCAGGAAAATAGTCTGGAACCAGTTCAAAATTTATCACAATCAAAAAATTTTCAGAATACCAGATTAACGACAGAAGATTCTGGAATAGTATCGATAGCTTTACAGCTGTGACGAAGGAAGTTAGTTTTACGGGAAATGTTAGGGGCGAAAAGAATTTCGAACCAGTTAATATGGAGCAATTGATGAGCGCAATATTAAATTTGGGATCACAGTTAGGATCTGAATTAAAAACAGTGGCAACACGGTTAGAAACTGATATGGGAACATTGGCAACACGGTTAGACTCACAAATAGGAACAATTAAAACTAATATGGGAACAGTGGAAACACGGTTAGACTCACGAATAGGGACATGTTTTAAAAACATGAAAGATGAATTAAAGAAAGAAATTAGAGAAGAAGTACAACCGATTTTGAATGCTCACGATAATAGATTAATTTCAATAGAAATTAAACAAAAGGAACAGGATAGGGTACAGGAAGAAAGAGATCGCATAATAGTACAAAAATTTTCAGAGTTCCATTTACTATGTGCACGCGATAAGGAAGAAATATTTGAAAGAATCGAGGAATCCGTACCAGATGACGGAATAAACAACCTAACACAACAATACGAACAGTTAACTACTAAATGTGTCAATACTAAAACCCGAGTCGCGACACTTACGGAAGACGTAAATAAACAGAAAGAACAATTAGGTGACTTATTGGAAAGAGTTGAGGATATTTCAGATAAATTGACGAGTCTAAGTTTAAATGGGGACAGAGATTCAGATGATACAGCTCCATTGCCACTTGCAGGAACAGAAGAGTACCAGAATATAAATAAACTTGTTGAAAATCAGGGAAAATTTAATGAACGCGTTAAAAGGGTATTTGAGGCGTTACGAAAGCAAGTTAAACAAATTGAAAGCGAAATCGTAGGAAAAGACAGTAGAAGAAATTTAGAATCACCGATAGCAGCGGCTTTTGAAGAGAATAATTTATTTCATTTACGAGATGCAACAAGAGAGCGCCAGGCGCGCGAACATAACAATAATCGACATTCGGACTGGGACAGACGCGGTAGGTCTTTGTCGTCACGAGGCGAAAACTTTGACTATAAACACTTTTTGACTGTTCGGAAATTTAAGATCTTTCGCAATTCTCATAATGACATACACCCATGTTCGTGGTTGGATCAATTTATGTACGCACTTCCACCAAATTGGCCACTAAGTCACAAACTGGAATTTATGTGTGGCTATTTAGGTCCTCAGGGTATTCACTTCACTAAGTGAATATGTGACGTAGCGTGCACAGGGCCCCGAGCTGTAGTGGTGCGATTTCCCTTTTAGTTTTCTGCACTGCTGCCTACTCTTTTACTATTCTTTGTATCTATCAAAACAACTCTTCAACTATTAATCTGTCTAGAAAAGGAGTCAGTAATGAATAACCGGATACGACTATTTTACCCAAAAGTGACAGTTTTCAGCATATTGATGAAAAACGAACCGGCGACGCGCATGCGCGCAGTTATTAGAGATTGTAATAATTTAAATAATTTTTATCATGCATTTCTATCGGCATATTGGTCCGAAAACACGCAAGACAGAGTCAAACATAGTCTCATTATGCAGCGTAATTTAGAACAGTCTGAGTTCCGGACGCCGGCAGAATACTTTGAAGACATGATTCGAAAGAATCAATTCCTTTCCAACCCTTAATGCCCGACTGAATTAATTCGCATTTGTTTAACTAAGCTGCCTCAATCGATAAGACACATTGCTTTAGCCGGAAGATGTAAAGACGACATTGAAACTTATAAGACTTTGCTACAAGAACATGAGTATGACAACGACGACGGAATTTCTTGTAATTTTTTCAATAACGGTAATCACAATAGATTTTCAGAGAAAAGGGATAATGATCGGAACGGACGTTATAGCGGTAATTTTGAAAATGACAGACGAAACAGACAGGACAATAGATACCAGCCTTATGACAATAACAGACGTTCTAACAGAAATTTCACAGACAAGTATAATAAAGGAAATTCCTACCGGTATGATCGATCATACGGAAACTGTAATCGGTATCATCAAGACAGAAATTATTCATACAATAATAGAAATTCTTAGTACAGAAATAACCAGGGTAGTAGATCTAACAATAATTTCAGATGTGACAGTCGAAATTACACAAGAAGTAGTCATGCAGATAGCCAGGAAAACAGAAATTTTAATAACAGATACATCCAAGAATTCACTTATAACAGACAGGAGGGACCTAACAGGCATCCTCCACGTGACAGAAATTCAGAGAGACAAGTGCAAATAGTAGATATTGATCCGCGAAATGACGCGAATAATCAAAGACGTGACGCAAACAATCGACAAAGACACGTAGTTTCGGCTTCTGGCAGCAATATAGACGGTTCAGAAAGTAATGACACTACGACTTTACACTACGAACGCTTGGAAGACATGAGAGATATTTTGCTAGACGAAAAGGAAAATAATGTAGACGCATTTCTACAACCTGTTATTGAAGTATGTGTGAGTAAGAATAAGTTGAGCACCGTTGTTTCCTAACATTTCAGGGAAATTAAAAGAGATGGCTGCAGTCGATTTGTTCGGTCCAGTGGTTCGTTTTACTAATAAGATTAAATCAATTTTCATTTCACTGTTTCACCCTCAATCTAACGCTTCAGAGAGATGGATGAAGGAAATCAATAAATTGTGTAGTCTTTATTGTCATCATAATCACAGAACGTGGGATCAGTATCTTCACAATTTTCGAAACATTCTGAATGAACTCCTAATGATTCAACTTCTTTACCGCCTATATTGATATTAAAAAATAAAGCACCGACAGATCGTATTTCTGAAATAGTTCCTTTTCCGCCTACACGGAAACTGCGGCATTCTGAAGTTGTGAACCTGGCTCTCCAAAATATTGCATCTGCGGCTGCTAGAAGCGAGAAATCAGCTAAACGTCCTGGTCGTTTAAAAACATTGTCAGTCGGTCGAAAGGTGTTAATTGTCATCGTTTGTTTCACAAGGGAAAAGGCTTGTTGCACAAATTTTTTTCTCCTTTATAACGGTCCATATAGAGTTCGCAAAATTATTCATGATAACACTGTTGAAGTAGAAACTCTTAAATCACGGCGCTCTAAGGGAATACATCATACATCGAACGTTAAAATTTTTGTGGAATGACATATTTTTGAGAAATTAACAGTTACACGTAAACACGCAGAAAATACAAGGATACTGCGCCGTGTTTTAGCGGCGGCACATACACAAAGCGACAGTCAGTCTGCGCGCCGCACAAGGTAGTCGTTGACCGCAAACAATTACTTCCTACGTCACGCTTACCTGCAGCTGATCGAGCGCTCAGTGCGAATGCACTTACAGCCGTAGACAAATACACAGTCTAATTTCTCCGATTAAATTCAGTATAAAGCTATAGTGACTTGATAACTTATGTTATTAACGTTCAGTTTTTTCCCGGATACAGTTGTATAAAATATTTAAGAACTTCAGGTAAATTCTGTGCGTGTTCGACGTTAAGAGGACTTGCTATCGAAAAAATTTCAGGAAGAATGTAATTTCGAAGAAGAAAGTAATAAACTAAAATGGTAACTATTAATTGAGTTTATTTTTGGGGTAACATATTTCTACTTAGTTATGTACTTTATACGTAATTTCCTACTCGCGATTACGTGATTTATACTTTGTGTTAACTGATTTTGAGTACGTTTTATTAATAAACAAGGTTGTTACTTACGTATATTATGCATCGCTTGGCTGCTCTGCCTTTTCACTGATGTCATATTTTTTATATGTGCCTACTGTGCCTATTTATTTAAATTATAATTGTCACCTGATTAGATGTGTTGATATGGTTATGTATGTAAGTTATACTTAGTGATTTATCTGCTTGCGCCTTCATGTTTACTTATTGAGATGACATATGAACATTTATTTGCTTATGCTGATATGATGCTAATGACCTGTTTATTATGTAAGATATATATTTGCTGCTTTGCGTATGGATTGCATATTTACACATTTTTGTTTTGTTGTCATAACTACTCTTTAATTTGGTATATATAAATGCTTATATACTGTGTACGAACATGGAGTTTAGGTTACACTATGGTATTAATTGTAGATTGTTCGCTTGGCAGAGCTTCGTTGTAGGGTTTGTCCTGCATCCACTTGTTAATATTCTGTTCTCTACTTGTATATTTACTCGGTATTGCATGTTTTGCTTACGCTCAGTGCTTTACATTTTAAGATAAGAAAATGAACTGCTATAATTCTACGAACTACATGGGTATAAAAAACTTCATTGAAGTCTCATGAACTGGAGGTTTTATGGAAGCTGTATAAATTGATTATAATAGAAAGGAAGCTGACGACATGAAATACCAACACTAGTTTTAGACCATTGACAGTTATTACACTGCATTCTTCATGAGAAATTGAAATAGCAAGTGACACTTGACACAAAGAAATACTCCACATGTGTGCTTCTGTTTTGCCATGATTCTTGAAGTGGTGTACACACTGTGAACTATTACGATTTATTCATTCAGAGTCCTATGTGATCATTCATACTATGTACTCGCACCTACTTACTGAAAGTTATTCCAACTGAAGGCTGTTAGAGGTCATGTATGGATTTCTTTTATTGTATGATGGACAAGGTAAGCAAAATGTATTTTATAATTCATAATGAGTAGAAGATTTGGCTTAGGCGAATTACACAGAGGTTGTGTGTGGACTGTGTGTCTTCGGATTGTATGGGATGATGAATTGAAGTTTGCACTAGGATTTTATCTGTACTTGTTTGAGGAGACTGACTAGAGGAAAGAGTTGTTATGGAAGTGAAATGATATTGGTGATAAGGTTTATATGTATCGACGTGTTGAAGAGGTATTATTGAAGTAGTGAGATTGTGTGATGTTGATCATTATTGGAGTTTTGGTGGATAAGAGGTAAAGTAAGTGAGAGCATTTTTTTTTCTTTATATGGAACAAGAAGGATGAAGATGGCAGACTAGAACACTCCAGTGGAAGGAAGATTGTCTACACACACATTTTGTTAAATCAATAAGCAGTATATACTTTTTTTGGAGACATGAACTTTTTGCATATCTTGGCACACTGACGGTTGTTCAGCAACCGTACATTTTGATTTGGCTTGGCAAACACTGGTCTTGACATGGTGACTATGACGTTGACTAACTATTATTGACTATTATACACTGCTGCCACTAATACTTGATACACATGTTGAACATCAAATTTTGACAGAATTGCTTTTACACAGATAACACTATTCAATTACACAATAGTACTGAATGTGTGGATGAAAGATGAGTGAGTGTGTTCTGTGTGTTATCCTTTCCTAATCCCAAATAATTGGTACCGACCCCTCCTAAATATTATTTTACTTGTTCGTTGTGGCTTACACTGACACCCATAGATACTATAGGTTTACTGATATTTGTGTATTGGTAATAGTTAATATGACAATTGTCTGATATCATTTGTGTGTTTATTATAATTTGTATGTTTAGTGTAAGCGCATTGATAATAATTTTGTAAAAGCAATTGTGTGTGCATTCAAACTGTTGTTCGTGCTTACACTTATTAACATTGGTGTGTGCCACTTGGAAATGTTTAATTTCTGCTGAGGATCTCTGATGAACTGTGTAATTATTGCTGGTGAATATTATGGACTGTTACCTGCACGTGTTCAACATTACTGGGTGCCACTGATGGAACTGTTCTACTGAGATAATGTCACTTGTTGGTGTCTGCACCTGCTCGCCATTGCTGGGTGCCATTGTTAGCGCTGTTTAAATACTGCTGATGAAATGTTAGGGGACTGGTATTTGCACCTGTTGACCATTTCTGGGTTCCACTGTTGGAGCTGTTTAAATATTGCTGATGAAATCTTATGGGACTGCTGTTTGCACCTGTTGACCATTTCTGGGTGCCACTGTTGGAGCTGTTTAAATACTGCTGATGAAATGTTATGGGACTGCTATTTGCACCTGTTGACCATTGCGGGGTGCCACTGTTGGAACTGTCAACTACTCTGAGGAGTGCTACTTGTTTATTGAACTATTGAAGAGATGTAATTTGTGTAAACTGATTTATTGTGTATATACTGTTTATGAAATGTTATGAGACTCTTACCTGCACCTATTCGTCACTGCTGGTGCTATTTATTGAACTGTTTAACTACTCTGAGAAATTATACTTCCGTAAACTATTATGTAAAAGCACATGTATGCAAGCATTTGTATTCCTTACTGTATTTTTATATATTAGGTTATCGAAGGGTCAGTGAAAAGCCAAAATTTATTTAGTTATGTAATATTTACATATTAATATCATTTTTTATTTTTGTCTGTGTTCTTTGGACGAATTTGGTGGTATTTTCGCCTCCAACGCTGGCAATAATGCCACCAAATTCTAGCTCGTGGAGGAGGGTCATGGTGGCTACACTGAGTCACAGCGCCACAGATTGCGCCAAAGATTATTATTCCGCCGCCTCCACTGGTGCAGTAGTAGTTCAGAGGTTGCCGATGGCAGTACCTGTTGAGAGGACATCGAGGACAGTACTAGTTCAGAGGATGTCGAGTGCAGTTGTTGTTCTGTTGGGTGAGAAAGTAGATGCTGTTCAGTTAGTGTGATGTATAGATGGAAGATGTTGCAATGATCAGGGCGTATTTTTCGTCAATATATATTGAGGTAATATATATACACACACACACACACATATATATATATATATATATATATATATATATATATATATATATATTCACTTTTCTTTAATGATAATGCCTCTTGGTCACAGGTTCAGTCAACAAAGCATCTGGCTTGTGTTCATATATTAGTCTTGTAATTCTGGTTTCTGTGTGCAATTATAGTATTTCTGGTTTTTCAATTAGTTCATTGTAACTGGTGTTTAAAAAAATTTTGTAGTATTGAGGAAGAACCGTGCCAGATACATGTACGTTGAGTCACACTACCACCCACAGAACAGTTACACTTGTGCTTTGTTGTTTCGTAGCTTTTATAGTTGCAGGGGACTAAATTAATGAATTGAGTTAACGGAAATTTCTTGTCATTCTTTATTTTCATTTTACGCAGTCAGATTACGTGCTAATACTACCCAGGGCCAACCGGTTACGAGCCTGTGCAGGAGTGCCCACCCGCGCGTGTGTTTGTGTCTGTGTGTCTGTCTGTGTGTGTGTGTGTGTGTGTGTGTCTGTGCCGCTTGCATTTGCATACTCTCTCACTCCCTACTCATGAGGCCTTCGGGTTATAGGTATACATATTAACCGGACGTCTGCCACTTGGTGTGTATCCCAATTAGTGTCTATTAGTCCCTACGAGGCCCCGGTTAAGGTATACCGTGTCTTATTTAATCTTGTTTGCATTGTTATGTAATTATTATTTTAAATGACTTTTTGTGAATTCTTTTTTGTTTATGCCAGGACGGCTAACTTGCAATATTTATGGGCCAGCCACACTATAGTGAAGGTTTATTAACTTATATCCTTGAAAATAATCTTTAGCTGCCCGTTTACGTAAAGTTGCGAATATTAATTTTTATCAAACTTATTTAGCTGTTTGTTGTTTGGTGTATGTTGACAGCTTTGTATCGGCTGCGGTTGACGCGTTGCTGCTCTGCCGGTCCGGGGTAGGGATGCGTTTTCCTTCTGCTTCGGCGGCTTTCCCACCGTTGGACGAGGTCTAAATCTTGGAAGGTCACATGCGCTTTTGTGAATCTCCGGTTCAAGCCTCGAGTTAAGTAGTTTATGGTCATTCTTTTGGTATCGTGCCACGGCGGGGGTGTCACCGGATTAGGACTTGGCTTTAGTAGTTTTGGGGATGCAATTTACTCAGTGTTTCTGTTATTGTAAGGTGCTTGTGGACGTTTTATGAAAGCTTTTGAGCAAACTGAGCACTGAGTTTTTGATTTCATTAAAAAAATATGGGTTTAGTTTTCATTATCATTTCAACAGTGTTTTAGGGCCTGGTAGTTTATATAAGTATTAACTTTATTTGTGTGTAAACACCTTGTGACCAATCACTGAAGTTATACTGTTTTCTTCGGTTTTACACATGTACAACGTTTTTCCAGTTTGCCCGTATCTCGTCTTTATGGGAGCAGAACAACATTGTCGCATGACACCAAAGTGTCGTCATTTACTTCAGACTCGAAGGTATTATATACCTCCTTGCGGTAAGGTGGCTAATGGACTTTGGATACCAAGATTATATGTACTGGTGTCTAATTTCTTGCCTTGGAGTAGGCCTGGAGCTCACTGTTGCAGTGGAGATGTATGAATTTTAATGTCTTTTATTTAACCTTTGTTAAACTTATATTCAAACCCTGTTGTGGGATTAGCCCACAGGTGCGACACTAGTTGTGCAGAGTGCCGGCGTAGGTTTATTTAATAAATTAGCTCTTTGTAATCCCTCCACTACATTACTGCACAGTTGACAATGTCTTCGAGTACTATTTGCAGTTTTACGTATAATGTAAATTTCCCTATACATTTTATATTAATTTAAAAACCTTACCTATTTCCATGAATTAGCCAAGAAACTTGGTAACTGTTAGTCGGCTTATGATACAGTGGTTATGAATAAAATATATTTGTTTGGAAATGGTAAATGACGCATCAACCTGGGTCACCATTGCACGTGTTTTCCTTAAATTAACACCGATACTTGTTCTCGGCCTCAATTTACAAGACCAAAACTATGTCAACACACATGGCATACATATATATTTACACTAAAAATGTTTGCATCGTGATAGAAGTATCATCTATTCCACATAAAACACTGCTCATACACACCCTCACTCTCTATCTTTCACGCAATTCTCATCAAATGAATAGTATGAGTACGGGCGAGTTTCTATCCCGTCCTCACAAATGACCCACTTATCGTCATGAGGCGACAGACCAATTTTAGAGTGCAGCGTTTCATTACTAGTTTGGTCTACCATATGCTGCGGTGGATCACTGTGAACACGGTTATACAAGCCTGCAAGTAATCTTCAGTCACGATGACTCCAGATGCCACATAATGCACATCCTTCGCTAGCCTGTGTGTGGCACCTCCCAATTTGTGATGTAAAAAGTTTTAGATCTATGACCCGCAAACTCCACAAGACGTGTGGAATGCATTGGTGTGGCACTCCATTACTTTATGTAGATCGTAGCCCTTCATCTAACAGAAGAAGCTATCTGTATCTCTATAAAGTAACTTCGGAGCAGCGAAATGAATTTTGGCGTACTTATAATGGAATCGGTATATGTGGAGTTTTGACAGTTGTAATGTGCATATCCCCACAAAGACAAGTTTAATGAACTCTAAGCAGTCTTCGCCATCTCCACTGAAACGAAGTTCTCACTGAAGATAATTTGGTCTGGCGATACATTTTCTTACCCCACAACACCTATCCCATTCTAATAAGAATTTCACGGTGTTTTCTCAAAATTTCCATTGTCTTCCCTAATATCCCACAATCCATCAATTTTCAAAATCTTTCTCAAAATATTCTTCGTGGAACCCCTCCACTTGGTACTTAACTCAATCTCTTTCAACTATAGCGTCCGTAGCTCGTGGTCTAGTGGCTAGCGTTGCTGCCTCAGGATGAAAGGGTCCCGGGTTCGATTCCTTGCCGGGTTGGGGAGTTTCTCTGCACCCCGAGGACTAGGTGTTTGTGTTATCCTCATCATTTCATCATCATTTTTGGCAGTGGCTGGAGTGGACTGTGAAAAGAAATTGGACTGTTTAACAATTGGGACTTTGTAGAGGCGCAGTTGAGAGTTCCACAAACCAGACGTCATCATCATCATCTTTCAGCTATAGCGACTGCGTGAAGCAGATAGCGCGAGTGATTCTAACCAGCTCCGTCCCTAAGCTGAGAAACTGCCGGACGTTTCTGTAATGCCTGACATATCTCTGCTTGTTCATGAATATTGTCATCAGTTTGGGGATGGAGCCTCCTCGCGGAACTAGTTTCTCTGGACCTAACGGCAAATCGCTGTGCGCATTATGCAAAATAACAGAATATTTTATGTCTGCCTCCACAACATACCCTACACCAGAACCAGCCGGCACACTATAGGCATTTCCACCTAATCTCTTGCATTCGTTTTCGGACAGGCATCGAAATTCCACAATCGGCAGTGATTGTTGCTTGTCAGTATAAGTTATTCACATCTAAGTATGTGATGTAGCTCGATTGAACGGATGCATTGAACCTCTCACCTGTCTGTGGGTCATGTTCCTTGGTATGCCTGCTGATACACTGGATGAGCCCTATGGACCCCTCGCCCAAAGAAAATAAGCAAGTCAACATCAGTCATTAGTACGCTGTCGATTTTCGTTTTCTTGAACGTAGCGTTCCAAGACAAACCAAGTTCTGTGTAATAAAAGGCAGGATACAGAGCATATGTGGTTGTGCGTACACTCCGGAATTTTTCGAAAGCATCCGCAAGCAAACACATGTCGGCTTCCTTTAAAGTTTCACATGCTCCACTAAAGAGAAGATGTTAAACTTGTACCAAATATTTACAGCACGCTCTTACTCTGCATTCGATGCGCCATCCTCTGTAAGGTTACTGGTGAATGCAGTTGTGTCGGGTAGTCTGTTTTCGTTAAATTTTCCCATTCAATCCAGATACTTCTAAGGGAAGACCCCCTTCCTCGTCACAAGTTGCAACTTTGTGTTATCGGAATAAACACTTTGACTAATGTGCATATCTTCGTGACGCGATGTTTCATCAAGTTTCTGGAATGGTGCCTGCATAAAACATAGCGAGTCCAGGAATCGGAGCGTAAATCTTGGCGTCATTCGTTTGGATAACGAAATATATTGCTCAGCGCTCTCAGACACCGACCTGATCATTCTGAGTACCGAAATCAGCCAAACGCTCAGTAAGAAAGTGAGCATCATACTCGCTGAAATTCTGGAGCAAGGTGGATACGTGTCTTGTTAGTTTATACTTATGGTTAACTGTGTTATGGACGGCACCACAGAACTTCCCCGTTTGAAGACAACTGCCCCTACGAGGAGTTTCCACCGTACAATCCAACGGCTGCTCACCTATGTGACAGTCAACCGCCTTCTGGTACATATCATCATTCTCCTTTGATTCGGTCATTGGAATGTTAGTGTTGTAAAGTTTATCAATCTCCCATGAAAGCTTTTCAAGATCAGTGAGCAGTCAAATTGTAGGATTATCCCCACCAAATGCTTTGTGACGCCTAAGACTCGAATATACATGAACATACAGCCTGGTACGCTATCACATATGCCACATATTTTTCTGTGAAGGTGGTATGTGAGGCTGTAGGTTCGCCTTCATGGCGAGGAGCCACTCAAACTCAGCATACACTACCAAAGGGCGACGCTCCTGATGGTGGACTTACTTAAAATTTAAGAAGGTTCTTACCTCTGTGGGCATTACAACATGTGCCGGTTTCCTGGTGGAGTAATCCACAACGTAATTTTCTAATAAGTCGCTTGTGGACTCGAACTAAATGTGTCTCAGTTCCTTTTTCGATAAGTTATATTTTCATGGAACAAATTCGAAATGCATAGAGAACTAAACCCTGCCGCAGGCGAATCGACAATGTTCACATGATATGTCTGTCACATAACTAGTGCTACTTCTCAATATCCACCCGTAAAAATATCCCGACAACAAGCATTAATTTATGTGAAGAGGTGAAATTTTGCTAGATAATTTATTTAAGTGATCAAAGTTGGAAGTTCTCATGTTAACGCAAGCTTGAGAAAAGATACTACAAATGTGAATTGTAGGTATATTAATTACTGGTGTAACCGCCAGAATATTCAGTGCGAACGTGCATGCGTTGTATCATATAGGGGCCGGACGTGAGTTTGAAGGATGGAGCTATGTTCTTGTTGCACCTGGTCCGTCAGTAGAGGAGCGGTTAATGCCGATCGTGGATATCGCTGATGTTGTCGTCCGATTATGTCCCATATGTGTTCGATTGCAGACGCATCTGGTGATAAGCAGGGTAAGGCAACATGTCGACAATCTGTCGAGCGTGCTGGGTTACAGAAGCAGTAGGTGGGGGAGTGTTATCGCGTTGGAAAACAAACCCTGGAATGCTGTTGGTGAAGGGCAGCACAACAGGTCGAATCACTAGACTGTTCTAAAAATTTACATTCGGAGAGTGGGACAACCAAGAGAGTGCTTCTGGTCTCATACGAAATCGCACTCCAGACCACAACTCCATGTTTAGATCCAGTGTGTCTAGGACGCAGACAGGTTTGCTTGCAGTCTCTCACGCGGCCTTCTCCTAATCAACAGACTGCCATCATTGGTGCCGAGGCAGAACTGGCTTCCATCAGAATAAACAACAGACCTCCACTCCGACCTCTAATGAGCTCTCGCCTGACACTACTAAAGTCGCAAACGGCGGAAGATTGAGGTCAGTGGAGTGCAAGCAATAGGGGTTTCTAGCTCGAAGCTGTCCTTAGAATAACCGATTTGCAATCGCTGTGTTACTGCGGTGCGTACTGCTGTTCGAACTGTAGTTGCACACGCAGTACGATACACCACAGCCATAAGTTGAACACGACGGTATTCCGGCTTTATATTGTCACGTGGCAGTCTGGAGCAACGTGCTCTTGCAACGGCACCCTCTAGTAAACATCACTGCCAGCTATCATGTACAGTGGCTGCATTCTTGCAAAGTCTTTCTGCAGTATCGAAGAAGGATCATCTCGCTTCTTGTTGCTCTATTGCTTTCGGACTCAATGAGCGCTTCATAGCGACGATTTCGTCGTCTTGAAAGCATTCATGAGTAACATCAACTGACTACGTCCAATCTCAAAGATGACTAACGCTCACGACCGTTACAGCGCGTATTTAAAACAAACCTACTACTAGTACCACTCTAATGCGACTGGCGCAAAATTTGAACTGACGTCATCTTGCAGACGCAGAAACACGCCTACCAATTTCTGTTTATCTCAAGCAACTCTTTCTTGGTGCTGCAAGTTTTTTCCATTAGTGTTAAACAGTGAAGATTTCCCGCCGGGCAACAAATTAACGATTCACATGCAGAGCACCACATAGGTACGATATGTTGCAACTATACCTCGTTGTAACGTTTTATCTTGCCAGTGTATTAAAGTGGACATTAATGTAATTACCCAAAAATTGCACAGAAAGATATTTTTGCAGATAACTTGGTACTTAACCTACAATACTGCGCATTTATTTCAACATCTTAGTGGATGGAGTCATTACGTCCTATCTTCCAATGTTCGATTTTCTGATTCTGCATGTATGATACAATTTAACCTTTACGGAATGCCGCATTGTATTATGGCGTTAGTAGTGGCGCTGAGTATTGGAATATTCCCAGGTTTAAGAGACCAAATAATGTTATAGTCCAAAATATATATATTGTAATATTACTGAATTGAAATATTAAACTCTTCCACATGTTTATACAATTCATATGACTTGGTAACATTGATTTAAATGTTAACACCACAGATAGGAAGAAAATTATGTTTCTTTCTTTCCATGTTCAATTCATATATGCATATATTAGTTCTGTTCGGCTTCAGCGTTTTCTACATTTTTCATGTTTCACTCCGAATCGAAAGAAAATGTTCTTTATCAAAACATTCATTACACATTGTAACCCTGCACTTGACACAGAAAGTTTTTGTTTTCACGTCTCTACTTCCATTCCTGTATCTTCCATCCTCCACATTTCTGTATGCAGGACCAGTTTTTTCTGCTGAAGGTCCCTAGTTTCCATCTTCTTGTATTGTCATATTGACCACTCTCTGTTCGATGGATGTGGAGAATACCGTCGTTGCTCTCTTGTGTGTAACAGTTTGTGTCAGTTTAACTCCTAATTTTGACTCATTATTTCTCGTTAATGTTATTTGAGAATTTATCTTGTTTTACTTGACGTGGAGAAGGTGATGCACATTTCATCCAGTGCATCGGCTCCTGTTTTTTGAATTCTACATTGTGATAATTTCTGTCTCCCTTTCCTCTAGCATGCAGAAATGTATTTTATCACGAAAGTGTGTAGATGAAAGAATCATCATGTACTTTTTATGTTATGGCACGTAGGTGACATTTGTCATTTCCGTTTGAAATACAAATAGGCCACTGTTTATATCACGTTGCTTCTCATTCGCAAATTTAGGAGGAAGTTCTGTTTTATTTTTACTGACAGTTCTAACCAAACAAAATTTATTCAGGAATTCCTTATACAAGCAGCAACTACTAAAACCAATTATCTGCCGTTATATTGCGGCTACACTCTCAAATTTATTCCTCTGACGAATTACCACTTCTTGCGGCGAGTTTGAAATTTCTTATCGCCTGTCTAGCTGTTTTCTGACATATATTTCCATTGAAAAGGTGTACGAAGTCCTGGTATGACAGAGCTTTAGAATTTTCGAAACGTACTTTGATCTCTTGTATGCCATATACTGCCAAAATTACATTTTCCTCTGAAAGCGACTATACATCCATTGTAGTGTCTGCAGACACTGTGTAGTTCTGGTCACAATTCGCCTGGAACAATAAAACTATTTCCCTAATAGGTGCAAGTTTATCTTCTTTCGTTATGTCTTGCCTGCTTTGAAAGTCATCACACCCTGTGCACCTCAACATCAACAGGAACTAGAACCGGTTCAAACTCAACGTAATGCGAAACGTCTCAATTTTTAAACTATGGTTCATATGTCCAAAATGTCACATACCATTCATTAGTACTACTAAAACTGCATTTCTAGGCTCAACGACAGTACCATCTTCTCAGTTTAAAAATTCCATACCTAAGTTTCAGCATAGGAATTCATATCATGAACATAAAAATTAGACTGAGAGAATATGTTGCAAAATCTGGCTGCGATAAAGTGTCTTTGAAGGTACTGACTGTTTCCCTATCTGTTTAAACATTCGTAAATGGCAAGACTGCTGTCGGAATTCAACACTGTGAATCACAAATCTTTTTAAATAATGAAAACATGTTGTCCCTACTCTTGTCTTGGAAGCTAGTTACATTTGTTGAGTTACAACTAACTACTGAGATACGACTGTGCCCTGAGATCCTTTTTAAAAATGAAGACAAAGCATACTCGTTTCATAACAAACCTGAATAAGTAGAAATTATAACTCATAATTTACCATGGACTTTGGATGCGGACATGACTGAATGAATTATAGCCAATGTAATTAGTTGTCTGATTAGAAAAATTCTATATTGGTCCTCTTATCCCATACTGCACGCTTACAAATTCAAACTGTACAAAGGAGCTTTCGCGTTTAGGACATCCAAACACTAGGAAAATGCCCATCAAATTATCTACAAGCAGCTATCAACTTACACATTTCTATACCCACATATTTCTTGGAACATACCTTCATCAAAAATCAAAAGGAAGCACTCTAAGTTATATTTCGCGATTCTGTCGGCAGCTCCCACAAGTGGTACATGAGTACCGATAATAGTATTTTGAAGACGGTTTCGTTTTTCCTGTTTCGTTTTCTTCATAGGTACACTTAGTGTAGACTGAGTACAGTGACAGAAAGCAAAGTGGCTCCAAGACCTTTATTTCAATCAGAAAGTAGGTAAAACAGCTTTACTAGACAACAATTCGTACACTTGATATTACGTGAAGAGCGACATCAATGAAACAGCTGTAAACTTTTAACAACAATCTGACGCTTGGTATTAATATAATTTTTGATTACTTAGGACTGACACGGTGTATCACGAACACCAAAGAGTACTTTTTAGCAGTTAAACAACAATAATGACTGAAATTTAATGTATTTTATTTTCGTTTGTTACGTAACTGTTAGAAAGCTAACAGGAGTTTTAGACAAATTTTCGAATATTTAAAGTAATAATACGCACTGTGTTTCATGTAATGGTGTCCAAAGAATTCTGCGCCAGCACTAAAGAATTAGTAGTAAATTGCGGCATATTTAGCCACCGTATCTTACAACGCGCAACAGTGATTATTGTTCCAGAATGAGATTTTCACTCTGCAGCGGTGTGCGCTGATATGAAACTTCCTGGCAGATTAAAACTGTGTGCCCGACCGAGACTCGAACTCGGGAACTTTGCCTTTCGCGGGCAAGTGCTCTACCAACTTTTTTTTTTTTGTTATTTCTACCCCTAGACCACTTTTTTTTCTTTTTTTTCTGTTTTTTTTTTTACGCTACCCCTTTTTTATACCCCTAGACCACTTGTTTTTTAAGACGCAATCCCTAGACCACTTTTTTTTAAACCCTAGACCACTTTTTTTTTGGAGGAAAGTAAACATTTGCTCCAATTTGTAATGAGAATAGAATGAACAAAGTACATCATTTCTAGGCTGCCGTTGCGCAATATTGGAAATGAAATGTCTTCTTGAGGTTTTCTTTTTTTTTATTTGCGCCAAGTAGTAAACAGAAATTTTTATGGTGCACAAAAGACTATCACTTCATAGTTGAAGGAAAGTAGCTCCGCTGCTCTGCGAGAGAAGGGAAATGTGAAAAAACGAAAATGGGAAAGAAAAAAAGTGCCTTCTGCATTGGTGAGCATTTGAGTAGTATCGTAAAATTCCGACAAGAACTAAAGTCCCAGGATGCAAATAGGATTCATACAGACAGGTCACTGGCAAACTCTGCTATCCGAAATATTGTATTTGAAGCATTTAACCGTTAATTATACTCTTGGCTAGATGGTCGGAGATTGGAAGAATTTGCCCCAAATAATTCATCTTGCTCGTAATGGCGATCTCGATGGTCTTAACTTTCTGTAGTATGTTCAAGTCACGTAAATTATTAAGCATGTGTGACCAGTTCTTCGTCAGGAATTTGTCTGGTTTCGCCTCAAAGGTAACACCGAGGGTTGTGTGAAAATCCTTGACCTTGCACCAGGTAATATGGGATATGTCTCCGATACCGCCACCGATCTGCAAAGCTGTGGTTTAAGTTCTATTTAGTATTGCTCCTGAAAGAAATGTGAATGTTTGTAAAAGAGTTTCCGCTGACAGAAGTTGTTGCGATGATGACACAGTTACGCATATATCGTCAGCATACGCAATGCAAGGGATAGTGACAGACTCGACGCGAAGCCCGATCCCGCTATGCGCCAAGTTGTTCAGAAGCGGCTCTACTGCAATGGCGTACAAAATCATTGACAGAGGACAGCCTTGGCGGATGGATTGCTCAATGGAAATTTCTTTTGTACAATGACCATTAATGAGAATCCGTGAAGAGGCGTTTGTAGTAAGTTTGCGAATTAATTCGATGAGATGAGGTCCAAATCCTAGTTTCTTCATGCTTTTAAAGAGGAAGTCATGACGTACACGGTCAGAAGCCTTCTCAAAATCTAGAAAGATCAGAGCCCCCTGTCCTTTGGTTTCAGCATATTAACAGATGATGTGCTTCAAATCGCAGGCAGCTGAGATTGCACTTCGGCCTGGCACTGCACTGTACTGGTAACTGCTCAAAACCTTGTACATAACGGATTGCATCCTTAGCTTAATCGATCTGGTGATGATTTTGAAATCGGCATTCAGGAGTGTGATGGGTCGCATGTTTTCGACCTTCCTGCGGTTCCCTTTCTTCGGTAAGGGCAGGATGATACCTTCCGTAAATGCCTTGGGTATAACGTCCAGGTGCCAGAGTTAATTCTCTATCTCAGGAGTGTCGGACCGAGGAGGTTCCAGTAACGCTGGTAAAACTAAGCGCTGAGACCGTCGGGTAATGGGGACTTCCCTTTCTTTGCACTGTGGACCTCCAGGCGGATTTCATCCTCTGTGAAAAGAGTTGCTTGATTTGCATTATCCTGTTGTACCAACTGAGCTACCGAAGCACGACTCACCCCCGGTCCTCACAGCATTTATTTCTGCCAGTATCTCGTCTCCTACATTTCTAAACTTTACAGAAGCTCTCCTGCGAACCGTGCAGAACTAGCACTCCTGAAAGAAAGGATATTGCGGAGACATGGCTTAGCCACAGCCTGAGGGATGCTTCCAGATTGAGATTTTCACTTTGCAGCGGAGTGTGCGCTGAAATGAAACTTCCTGGCAGATTAAAACTGTGTGCTCGACCGAGACTCGGACTCGGGAACTTTGCCTTTCGCGGGCAAGTGCTCTACTATCTGAGCTACCAAAGCACGATTCACGCCCGGTCCTCACAGCTTTACTTCTGCCAGCATCTCGTCTCCTACCTTCCAAACATTACAGAAGATCTCCTGCGAACCTTGCAGAACTAGCACTCCTGAAAGAAAGGATATTGTGGAGACATGGCTTAGCCACAGACTGGGGGATGTTTCCAGAATGAGATTTTCACTCTGCAGCGGAGTGTGCGCTGATATGAAGCTTCCTGGCAGATCAAAACTGTGTGCCCGACTGAGACTCGAACTCGGGACCTTTGCCTTTCGCGGGCAAGTGCTCTACCACCTGACATACCGATGCACGACTCATTCTGGAAACATCCCCCAGGCTGTGGCTAAGCCATGTCTCCGCAATATCATTTCTTTCAAGAGTGCTAGTCCTGCAAGGTTCGCAGGAGAGCTTCTGTAAAGTTTGGAAGGTAGGAGACGAGATACTGGCAGAAGTAAAGCTGTGACGACCGGGCGTGAATCGTGCTTCGGTAGCTCAGATGGTAGAGCACTTGCCCGCGAAAGGCTAAGGTCCCGAGGTCGAGTCTCGGTCGGGCACACAGTTTTAATCAGCCAGGAAGTATCATATCAGCGCACACTCCGCTGCAGAGTGAAAATCTCATTCTGGAAACATCCCCCAGGCTGTGGCTAAGCCATGTCCCCGCAACATCCTTTCATTCAGGAGTGCTAGTTCTGCAATGTTCGCAGGAGAGCTTCTGTAAAGTTCGGAAAGTAGGAGACGAGATATTGGCAGAAGTAAAGCTGTGAGGACCGGGCGTGAATCGTGCTCCGGTAGCTCAGATGGTAGAGCACATGCCCTCGAAAGGCTAAGGTCCCGAGTTCGAGTCTCAGTCGGGCACACAGATTTAATCTGCCTGGAAGTTTCGTATGAGCGCACACTCCGCTGCAGAGTCAAAATCTCATTCTGGAAACATCCCCCAGGCTGTGGCGTAGTCATGTCTCTGGAATATCCTTTCTTTCAAGAGCGCTAGTTTTGCAATGTTCGCGGGAGAGCTTCTAAAAAGTTTGGAAGGTAGGAGACGGACACTGGCAGAAGTAAAGCTGTGAGGACCGGGCGTGAATCGTGCTTCGGTAGCTCAGATTGTAGAGCACTTGACCGCGAAAGGCTAAGGTCCCGAGTTCGATACTCGGTCGGGCACACAGTTTCAATCTGCCAGGAAGTTTCATATCTGCGCACACTCCTTCGCAGAGTGAAAATCTCATTCTGGGAACATCCCCCAGGCTGTGCCTAAGCCATGTCTCCGCAATATCCTTTCTTTCAGGAGTGCTAGTTCTGCAAGGTTCGTAGGAGAGCTTCTGTAAAATTTGGAATGTAGGAGACGAGATACTGGCAGAAGTAAAGCTGTGAGGACCGGGCGTGAATCGTGCTTCGGTTGCTCAGATGGTAGAGCACTTGACCGCGAAAGGCTAAGGTCCCTAGTTCGAGTCACGGTCGGGCACACAGTTTTAATCTGACAGGAAGTTTCATATCAGCGCACACTCCGCTGCAGAGTGAAATTCTCATTCTGGAAACATCCCCCAGGCTGTTGCTAAGCCATGTCTCCGCAATATCCTTTCTTTCAGGCGTTCTAGTTCTGCAATGTTCGCAGGAGAGCATCTGTAAAGTTTGGAGGGTAGGAGACGAGATACTTGAAGAAGTAAAGCTGTGAGGACCGGGCGTGAATCGTGCTTCGGTTGCTCAGATGGTAGAGCACTTGACCGCGAAAGGCTAAGGTCCCTAGTCCGAGTCACGGTCGGGCACACAGTTTTAATCTGACAGGAAGTTTCATATCAGCGCACACTCCGCTGCAGAGTGAAAACCTCATTCTGGAAACAGCCCCCAGGCAGTGGCTAATCCATGTCTCCGCAATATCCTTTCTTTCAGGAGTGCTAGTTCTGCAAGGTTCGCAGGAGAGCTTCTGTAAAGTTTGGAAGGTAGGAGACGAGATACTGGCACAAGTATAGCTGGGAGGACCGAGCGTGAGTCGTTCTTCGGTAGCTCAGATGGTAGAGCACTTGCCCGCGAAAGGCGAAGTTCCCGAGTTCGAGTCTCGGTCGGGCACACTGTTTTAATCTGCCAGGAAGTTTCTTATCAGCGCACACTCCGCTGCAGAGTGAAAATCTCATTCTGGAAACATCCCCCAGGCTGTGGCTAAGCCATGTCTCCGCTATATCCTTTCTTTCAGGAGTGCTAGTCCTGCATGGTTCGCAGGAGAGCTTCTGTAAAGTTTGGAAGGTAGGAGACGAGATACTGGCACAAGTATAGCTGGGAGGACCGAGCGTGAGTCGTTCTTCGGTAGCTCAGATGGTAGAGCACTTGCCCGCGAAAGGCGAAGTTCCCGAGTTCGAGTCTCGGTCGGGCACACTGTTTTAATCTGCCAGGAAGTTTCTTATCAGCGCACACTCCGCTGCAGAGTGAAAATCTCATTCTGTAAACATCCCCCAGGCTGTGGCTAAGCCATGTCTCCACAATATCCTTTCTTTCTGGAGTGCTAGTTCTGCAAGGTTCGCAGGCGGTCTTCTGTAAAGTTTGCAAGGTAGGAGACGAGGTAATGGCAGAAGTAAAGCTGTGAGGACCGGGCCTGAGTCGTGCTTCGGTAGCTCAGATGGTAGAGCACTTGCCCGCGAAAGGCAAAGCTCCCGAGTTCAAGTCTCGGTCGGACACACAGTTTTAATCTGCCAGGAAGTTTCAGTGATTATTGTTGTTTTCCGATGTAATGAATTTATTCACTATTCAGGTGAGGAGCGTACAAAGAGCTGGTTACACTGATCTGAAAAAAAACTGCAACGTCTTCTCATTCAAATCGTTGTGGATTGTTATTGGTTCACTCCTTGACGACCTACAGTATACTCATTGCGGTTTTACTTGCATTTCAGTTTCTTACATCAGGAATTTACATCATTTGTTACGAAGTTGTTAAGAAGTTATTCTGTTTGTCTCTTGCTGTGGCAAAAACAACGTCTTTAAATTACCTGAGCTCATTATTTTAAAGTAAACTTCACAAAAAGAAGAATCTTTGTTCTAGTAATTGTGCGTGTTAATTACAACTTACGCCTCAATCTTTAGCAGCTGCTTTGGTTTTGAGTTACTTAGCTCAATATCTGTCTAGTGTTCGTGGTCGTTTATCAGTTCTCAGACCTATTTAATAAAAAGATAGTTGAGGACTAATTGTCTATAACTATTCGCTAGTCAGTGTACTTCCTGTTAAAGTTAATTAAGGTCTATTATTTGTCCGTGAAATGTGAAACTTGCGATTTATGAAATACTATGTGACATTACATTGATGTTTCTTCAATCTACATATTAGGAAACTATTGTAGGCGACTATGACATCTGATTTCCGGTACTTATCAGTTCGAAACCGCATAAAAGTCTACTATTGATGTGATCTACAATAGGAAAAGCAGTTGGATGGATTCTGCAAGGAAAAAACGCCATTGCCCTTGAGAGCGAAACGCAAATATGCGCCCATGGTGGAAGGACGAAAATTTAAAGAAGGTGCCTATTTTCTTTTATTCACTTCAGCCGAGTAGCTATGGTGTTTTCGCAAATACTGTTACTGAGGTTTAACTGTGATGGTGATTTTTTTTCTACCTCTTTTATTTTTAAACAAGGCGAGAGACAGCTGGTTGGGAAAGTGAAAGGTTCACAGATAGTACTGTCGTGCATTAATTTATTCACAAAGTCAATACGTTGTCCTTCGTCCTGTCAACAGTTTTCATAAATATTCAGCAGTGCTTGCGTGGCATGAGCGGTCTACATAAATATTTAAATGTCAATTTTTACCGAAAAATTACTGAATCTCTTCCACAGGCTGCGCATAACAAAAGAATTGCTAACTGAAAAATGATAGCTGCTTTCTGCCTGATGTCAGCATGATGTTTAAAACAAAGAACAGAGCTTCCATTTCGAGAACGACAGGGAAAATTGTGTTTCCGAACGTATCAAACACACACACACACACACACACACACACACACACACACACACACACACACGTATACATCCCCCCCTCCCAGGCACACACAAGTACACACACACACACACACACACACGCCATCCCCACCCCTCCCTCCCCCACACCACCTACCGCAATCTGTTCTGCTTCTACGACCTAACAAGGAAACTTCCGTCACAATTTACAGATCCGCCAATGCCGAGACGTACAATCTAACGTTTGCTGTAGTGTATTTTTCCGTTTTTGGCAGGAGGTCATACATGTGCATCAACATCTACATCAACATGATTACTCTGCAATTCAAAATTAAGTGCCTGGCAGACGATTCGTCGAATCTCCTTCAAGCAACTTCTCTGCCATTCCACTCTCGAAGAGCGTGCGGGGAAAACGAACACTTAAATTTTCCCGTGCAAGCTCTGATTTCTCTTTTTTTGTTATGATGATGATTCCTCCCTACCTAGAAGTCCTCCCTCAATCTTATCTGATGCGGGTCCCACACCGTACAGCAGTACACCAGAAGATGGCGGAAAGGCGTGGTGTAAATAGTTTCTTAGAAGACCTGTTGCGTCTTCTAACTTAAAAATCGCAGTCTTCTGTTTGCTTCGCCACAACATTTTCTATGTGATCGTTCCAATTTGTGCTATTCGTAATTGCAGTCACTAAGTATTAAACTGAATTTCCACATTTCAGATTTGTTTTGTTTGATCCTGCAACCAAAATTTAGGGGATTTCTTTTATTACTCATGCGGATGCCTTCACCCTTTTCATTTCTGAGAATCAGTTGGCACTTTTAGCACCATACGATCTTGCCTAAATGTTTTGCAACTCGTTTTATCCATTTGATAACTTTATAAGACGGTAAATGACAGCATCGTCTGCAGAAAATCGAAGAGCCTACTAAGGTTGTCTACTAAATCATTTATGTGGATAGGGAACAGCAGAGGGCCCATAACACTTCCTTGGAAAACGCCAGATATTATTTCTGTTTTACTTGATAACTTTCTGTCAGTTAGTACGAACTGTGATCTTTCTGACAGTAAATCACATACAATACGCACAAGACAAATTCTAGCTGTGGCTGCTGATAGTCGATAGATTTGTGAACAGAGGTTCGATAGACCGTTCAAAGACTCTTAACAGTATCTATCAATTTTCCTTTACGTTGAAACCCTAAATATACAATAAAATTATCTAGTTATTACGTTGCAACATAAAATGCGCACTGGGTGCTAAATGAAAGCACTGGGCAGCGAAGATGGAGAACAGTAAATATGAGATCACTTTGAAAGGGCGGTCGAAACAGAAAAGGAAATCACACACCTAACAGTAATCTTGGCCTGATTTAGAATGTAGTGACTGGGCTTTTCTTACGCATGTATGGAGGGTGTTCTGTAAATTATCGTTCCCGAACTGAGCGGACTAGGTCATATCTACATACATACTCCACAAGTCATCTTAGGGTGAATGCAGATATAAGAATAAGCCTGGATACAAACATTCCGATACCTATTTGTACAAAAATTATGGACTGTAAATAAGAGTGAGGGAAATCGTAACTCACTCACAATAGAGAACTGGCAAGGATAAAGATATGAGGATTTCTGTGATAATAATCTAACTCGACTATTTTGTAATTTCAGTTCAAGAGCTACCATAAGTTCCGATGTTATCGGATTATCGGACATTTCACTAAACCACGCTTCTTATAATATTAGACGTGATTTATAACTTTTGTAGGGAAGCAGCCTACTCATGCTGTAGTAAAGACCTTGCTGAAATTAATAATTTTATGATGATAGCGACGTTATAGCCACTGGGAAAACAACAGAACTACTTGCATAAAAAGCAAATGAAACCCTTAAGGAAGTTTACAACCGGCTAATATGCTGTACAGTCGCAATGGACATAAAGAAATAATACCATCAGTTTCAGTTTGACAATGCTGAATTGAACGTGGATGACACCTCCACAGACTGCGTAACACACAGAAACTTTCTGGGAATGGATATTGATTCACAGCTGAAGTGGCATAAACACACAAAGATATTTGCAAGCAGAAAGTCATCGGCATGTTATACCCTTAGATTTCTGTCAATAGAGTGCAAGAGCCAGTGTCATAGGTACAAACTACTCACATGTACCCGTAGTTGAAAGGTAAGGAATTCTTTTTTAGGAAACAAATGCACAAAATATATATAGTTTTCGAACTACAGAAATGGGCCATAAGAATAACAATCAAAAATAGTAGTCGAGTTCATTGTAAGTATCTGTACAAAACACTCGTGATTTTAACTGCACGATTTGAGTACATTAGTGAGTCAGTCGTACACGTCAGAAATATCATTGATGCCATTACACAAACAGCTGTGTCCATGTCCATGACAATGGAGTAAGAGCTAAACTGAACTTAACGTTCACGAAAATGGAATAAACAGGAAACAGCATTTTCTACCACGAAATAAAAAATGTACGATAAATTTTCCATGGAGATTAAAGAGATTACTAAAACAAAACTATTTAAAACGGTAGTTAGAAATTACCTGTTAAGCTATACATGATATACGTTGAAGAATTACTGAGATAACCAAGAGTTGGAGTTTGGTGAATGTGTGGCACAAATTAATTGTATGAGAGATACTTAAATATCTACTATTTCACGTAATTCATTCATATTATGTTTTCTCCTTCTTTATCTTTCAGGGAAAACGTATTCAACTGGCAATGCAATGCATAGTTTTAGCAACTTATCCTCTTTCCGAGCTCAATATCTCTCTTGTTATAGACTGACGCCGACCACGTTTTTGAGGGTCGCAAACGGGAAGCTGCGATACAAAAAACGGAAAACAGACATCGTCGCTATAGTCCTGATATCAGCTGACAGTGATTGTAGTGTAACACTATGAGACAATGTGTGTAAAATGTGTGCTATGACTGCGAGTGAGAAAAGAATGAACATATGGTACCAGCCATTTACATTATCACATGACTGGATGAATATTTCCTACCGTGGGGCTACGGCTGATTGCCTGTGCCATCCCCTGACAAACTAGAGTTCTAAGTACGTAAATGCTTGAATATGTGATTTAAGTTATGTTTGTTGTCCTTAAATTGTAATACCAAGACTACAATCACTACTACCATTGCCAGTAACACTACATACAGCTATGCGAAGTTTTGTAATGAGTGTCGAGATGGTTTGGTGTGAGCGAGTGCTTCTCTTCCGGAGATGTGTGAGGTTGCAGCAGAAGAAGTTACCTCGTGGACAGAAAACATCCTTTATTGTCTACTGCTAGGCGTGTTCAGTAAGTAGTGCAACACATTTCTTTCTTGAAAGCGAGTTGGTTTTATTCAGGATTCCAACACATCGTATTGTTGGCCATTCTTTTCGCATCAGACAGCTGTTTTCCAGCATAATCTCCGTCAAATGCGACGTTCCTACGCCACCTTACTCGGAGAGCGAGTATGCCCCTTCTGGTACCACTCCAATGGTTCATGTCGGAGCCAGTGTCTTGCTGCATTAATAACCTCCCCAAAATCCACGTACTAGTTTGTCCTTCGTTGTGTCAAATAGATGGAAGTCGCAAGGGGCGAGATCCGACAGTAGGCTCGATAAGGAAGAACAGTTAAATGCAGTTTTTTGATCCGCTCGCGGTTCCGCAGACTTTCGTGAGGCCTTGTGTTGTCATGGAGAAGGAGAGATTCGTTTGCATCTCTGTGGTGACGATGACGTTGAAGTCATTCCTGAGTATGGCGTAATGCACTTCCGAGTAGATCGTTGCTCCATGAGAGAGGATTTCAAACAGAATAACCACTTCGGAGCCTCAGAAGATCGTCGCGGTGACTTTACTGGCCGAGGTCGCACTGCTACTTTATTACCGACATGTTAGCACAATTTTGAGTTCCGACATTTTTCACACTGTTCACCATGTTTCTCGATATTTTTGTGGTGTACTGCTGTTCTTTTGCCACTCGATATAACTATTTCTTGGGAATCTGTGCTTTTAACAACGTAAATACCGCAACTTTATTACTTACTTGCTGATGACGGCGCAAAGGTACTTGAATGTAATGAAATGCTACTAAGCCTTAAGACGCTGATGTTCACTTTGAAGCACTTGGCAGAAATACTTGTACCTCACGGCCGAAAGACCCCAGACGGTGCTTCCCAACCATACTCATTTCAACACGTCTACATCAACATTTATACTCCGCAAGCCACCCAACGGTGTGCGGTGGAGGGCACTTTACGTTCGACTGTCATTACCTCTCTTTCCTGTTCCAGTCGCGCATGGTTCGCTGGAAGAACGACTGCCGGAAAGCCTCCGTGCGCGCTCGTATCTCCCTAATTTTACATTTGTAATCTCCTCGGGAGGTATAAGTAGGGGGAAGCAATATATTCGGTACTTCATTAAGAAACGCACTCTCTCGAAACCTGGACAGCAAGGTACACAGCGATGCAGAGCGCCTCTCTTGCGGAGTCTGCCACTTGAGTTTGCTAAACATCTCCGTAACACTATCTCGCTTACCAAATAACCCTGTGACGAAACGTGCCGCTCTTATTTGGATCTTCTCTATCTCCTCTGTCAACCCGACATGGTACGGATCCCACACTGATGAGCAATACTCAAGTATAGGTCGAACGAGTGTTTTGTAAGCCACCTCCTTTGTTGTTGGGTTACATTTTCTAAGGACTCTCCCAATGAATCTAAACCTGGTACCCGCCTTACCAACAATTAATTTTATATGATCATTCCACTTCAAATCGTTACGTATGCATACTCCCAGATCTTTTAGAGAAGTAACTGATACCAGTGTTTGTTCCGCTACCATATAATAATACAACAAAGGATCCTTCTTTCTTTTTGCATTCGTAACACAATTCATTTGTCTATGTTAAGGGTCAGTTGCCACTCCCTACACCAAGTGCTTATCCGCTGCATATCTTCCTGCATTTCGCTGCAATTTTCTAATGCTGCAACTTCTCTGTATACTACAGCATCATCCGCGAAAAGCCGCATGGAACTTCCGACACTATCTACTAGGTCATTTGACGGCCGGAGTGGACGAGCGGTTCTATGCGCTACAGTCTGGAACTGCGCTACCGTTACGGTCGCAGGTTCGAATCCTATCTCGGGCATGGATGTGTGTGATGTCTTTAGGTTAGTTAGGTTTAAGTAGTTCTACGTTCTATGGGACTGATGACCTGAGAAGTTAAGTCCCTTTAGTGTTCAGAGGAATTTTTTTTTGCTAGGTCATATATATATATATATATATATATATATATATATATATATATATATATGTATGTATATATATTGTGAAAAGCAATGGTCCCATAACACTCCGCTGTTACTTTAACGTCTGTAGACGTCTCTCCATTGAGAACAACATGCTGTGCTCCGTTTGCTAAAAACTCTTCAATCCACCCACACAGCTGGTCTGATATTCCGTAGGCTCTTACTTTATCAGGCGACAGTGCGGAACTGTATCGAACGCCTTCCGGAAGTCAAGGAAAATGGCAACTACCTGGGAACCTGTATCTAATATTTTCTGGGTCTCGTGAACAAATAAAGCAAGTTGGGACTCACACGATCGCTGTCTCCGGAATCCACGCTGATTCCTACAGAGTAGATTATGGGTTTCCAGAAATGACATGCTACGCGAGCAAAAAGCATGTTCTAAAATTATACAACAGATCGATGTCAGAGATATAGGCCTATAGTTTTGCACATCTGCTCGACGACCTTTCTTGAAACCGGGTACTATCTGTGGTCTTTTCCAATTATATGAACCTTCCGTTCCTCTAGGGACTTGCGGTACACGCCTGTTGGAAGGGGGGTAAGTTCTTTCGTGTACTCTATATAGAATCGAATTGGTATCCCGTCAGGTCCTGTGGACTTTCCTCTATTGAGTGATTTCAGTTGTATCTCTATTCCTTGGACACTTATTTCGATGTCAGCCATTTTTTCGTTCGTGCGAGGATTTAGACAAGAAACTGCAGTGTGGTTTTGCTCTGTGAAACAGCATTGGAAAAAGGTGTTTACTATTTCAGCTTTACGCGTGTCATCCTCTGTTTCAATGCCACTATCATCCCAGAGTATCTGGATATGCTGTTTCGATCCACTTATTGACTTAACGTAAGGCCAGAACTTCCTAGGATTTTCTGTCAAGTCGGTATATAGAATTTTAGTTTGGAATTCACTGAACGCTTCACGCATAGCCCTCCTTACGCTAACTTTGACATCGTTTAGCCTCTGTTTGTGTGAGAAGTTTTGGCTGCGTTTAAATTTGCATTTAAGGGGCTCCGGAAAGGCTCAAAATCATGAAAAGTTCAATTTTTACTTTTTTGCGTTTTCTGAATCTGCAGACTATTACCTTTTAATAGATACATAATTTATTCAATTCCGAAGACTACAACTATTTTTAAATTTTTTTTGAAATGTGTTCTACATGGACGTGACCCACTGTGGCGCTGTTAAACTGCTGTCAAATGGTGTTATTATTAACGTCCGTGTTCATCAGGTACATTTTAGTGATGTGAGATAAAGTATGTGTTGTGGCTAACCTGTGATGGTTCAATATATATCGCTGGCGTGATTGTCGATTGTTTCATGTTTATTTACTCTGTCGTTATCTCGAAGATATTCGTAATTAATTCTGTTTCTTGAGTCTCTGTTTTGTTGAAGTATAATAATGAGTAAAAGTAAAGTTATTAGAAATCCTCTGAAGGCTTTTAAGAAAAGGAGAAACGTTGGAAAGCCAAAGGCATGTGTTATTACTGTAAACAATAAAGACGATAACGAAGTGAGTGAACCTAACCTCTCAGGTACACCTGCCCATAGCAGTCAAAGTGGGAAAGAAAATACTTCGCAAAAGAAGCTTGGTTCAATGAGTGAAAACTATGAATGTTTTATGGGCGAATCGGATGTGAATGAAATATTTGATATGTCGGTTCTCAAAGGATTTTTTTCAAACTGTTTAAGATGTATTCATTGTAGTGAAGTTGGTCTGGAACTCTCCATAATAAAGCACGTAGGACTTGCTAGTGAAATACAACTGAAATGTGATAAGTGTTCATAAATGACCACCTTTTGGAACAGTGTTGTAGTAACTGCAACTGAAGAAAATAGTAGCAAAATCTACGAACACAACAACGAGCGATGCTTGCTTTAGACAAGGAACGCCTTCGGGCTGCAGACAGGGCTGTAAACAGTCTAGAAATGCAAGCAAGAGTAAACAGGAGGAGGAACAAGAGGAAGCTGGAGGAGGAGTTTGCAGAGGATGAGATAATCCATCCTATGGACCTGGAATGCACTAAAAAGTTAATCCAATCTTTGTCGCTCGATTCCCAAAACTTTAATTTTCTCATACTAATTACATGTTTTCTAAGGATCTTCCAAACATATTTGTTTCAAACTTTCAGTAAATGTTACACAGTACCTTCTGCATAATTTAACACAGCCTTTTTCCAAAAAACTGTATATTTTTGAATATATAAATAAAAAATTGCAAAAAAATGTGAATTTTCATTACAATTGAAAAAAATCATCTTTAATAACTGAACTAAAATTTTGTAAAATTCCTGTGTTAAGTTGTAGCCTATATTCCAATAAATAATATGTAAATAGTTCAACTTCCTACCTCAAATACTTTGTGAGGAAAGATGTAATTTATAAGCGTTATTTTAACATTGCAAGTATAGGGCGTTCCGGAGCCCCTTAAGCTTTCTTTGCTTTCGCAGTAGTTTCCTAACTTTGTTGTTGAACCACGGTGGGTTTTTCCCGTCCCTCATAGTTTTACTCGGCACGTACCTGTCTAAAACGCATTATACGATTGCCTTGAACTTTTTCCATAAACACTCAACATTGTCAGTCTCGGAACAGAAATTTTGGTTTTGATCTGTTAGGTAGTCTGAAATCTACCTCCTATTACTCTTGCTAAACAGATAAACCTTCCTCCCTTTTCTTATATTCCTATTTACTTCCATATTCAGGGATGCTGCATCGGCCTTATGATCACTGATTCCGTGTTCTGCGCTTACAGAGTCGAAAAGTTCGGGTCTGTTTGTTATCAGTAGGTCCAAGATGTCATCTCCACGAGTCGGTTCTCTGTTTAACTGCTCGAGGTAATTTTCGGATAGTGCACTCAGTATAATGTCACTCGATGCTCTGTCCCTACCACCCGTCCTAAACATCTGAGTGTCCCAGTCTATATCTGGTAAATCGAAATTAGAAATCTGTAACATGCTGAGGAAGTTCATGTGAAATGTATTCCAGAATTTCTCTCAGTCGTTCTGCCACTAATGCTGCTGAGTCGGGAGGTCGGTAAAAGGAGCAAATTATTACCTTAGCTCGGTTCTTTACAGACGAATGGAAAAACTGGTAGAAGCCGACCTCGGGGAAGATCAGTTTGGATTCCGTAGAAAAGTTGGAACACGTGGGGCAATACTGCCCCTGCGACTTATCTTAGAAGAAAGATTAAGGAAAGGCAAACCTACGTTTCTAGCATTTGTAGACTTAGAGAAAGCTTTTGACAATGTTGACTGGAATACTCTCTTTCAAACTCTGAAGGTGGCAGGGGTGAAATACAGGGAGCAAAAGGCTATTTACAATTTGTACAGAAAACAGATGGCAGTTGTAAGAGTCGAGGGACATGAAAGGGAAGCAGTGATTGGGAAGGGAGTGCGACAGGGTTGTAGCTTCTCCCCGATGCTATTCAATCTGTATATTGAGCAAGCAGTAAAGGAAACAAAAGACGAGTTCAGAGTAGGTATTAAAATCCATGGAGAAGAAATAAAAACTTTGAGGTTAGCCGATGACATAGTAATTCTGTCAGATACAGCAAAGAACTTGGAAGAGGAGTTGAACGGAATGGATATTGTTTTGGAAGGAGGGTATAAGATGAACATCAAAAAAAGGCAAAACGAAGATAATGGAATGTAGTCGGATTAAGTCGGGTGATGCTGAGGGAATTAGAATAGGAAATGAGACACTTAAAGTAGTAAAGGATTTTTGCTATGTGGGGAGCAAAATAACTGATGATCATCGAAGTAGACAGGATATAAAAAGTGGACTGGCAATGGCAAGAAAAGCGTTCCTGAAGGAGAGAAGTTTGTTAACATCGAGTATAGAGTCAAGTGCCAGGAAGTCATTTCTGAAAGTATTTGTATGGAGTGTAGCCATGTATGGAAGTGAAACATAGACGATAAATAGTTTAGACAAGAAGATAATAGAAGCTTTCGAAATGTGGTGCTACAGAGGAACGCTGAAGATTAGATGGGTAGATCACAAAACTAATGAGGAGGTATTGAATAGAATTGGGGAGAAGAGGAGTTTGTGGCTCAACTTGACTAAAAGAAGGGATCGGTTTGTAGGACATGTTCTGAGGCATCAAGGGATCACCAGTTTAGTACTGGAGGGCAGCGTGGAGGATAAAAATCGTAGAGGGAGACCAAGAGATGAACACACTAAGCAGATTCAGAAGGATGTAGGCTGCTTACTGGGAGATGAAGCAACTTTCAGAGGCTAGAGTAGCATGGAGAGCTGCATCAAACCAGTCTGAGGACTGAAGACCACAACCACAACAACTTGGTTGTTGAGTATAACCTCCACCCATAATAATTCACACGAACTATCCACTTCTATTTCACTACAGGATAAACTACTACTAACAGCGACAAACCCGCCACCACCGGTTGAATGGGATCTATCCTTTCTAAACACCGTCTGTGCCTTTGTAAAAATTTCGGCGGAATTTATCTCTGGCTTCAGCCAGATTTCCGTACCTATAACGATTTCAGCTTCGGTGCTTTCTATCAGCGCACGTCATGTGTAGTAACACGTCATGTGTAGTCATGTGTAGTAACACGATATAGGCAACACGCTTGACTATTTTAACAGAACAGTGGTCAGAACTGACCAAAGCTGTCTCTGCGGGACTCAGCTGTCGCGTCGCCACGTGCCGGCGCACAGTGGCCGCCGCCGGCTCCCGTCGACGGGCTGGCCCGGGCGTCGCGACGCCGGCGGCCTGGGGCCCGTGATGGGCTGTTTTACGGTCGGCTGGCCCGGCCGTGCGCCGCGGGCCCTGGGCCGTGCAGGGAACTACGACGCGGACGCCGGCGCCGGCGCCGACAGTGGCCCTTACGGCTGCCTGAGCACCGGAAGGCCCAGACGCGCCCGTGGGACGTCTAAGTCCGCGTCCCCCCAGCCCCTGCTGCGCCGCAGCCTCGCCCCATCCACACTGGCCCTCACCTGGCCGCCTGTTCCCGTTCTCATCCGCTGCCTGTCGATCTGTGCTCCGTCCGTCCCCCTGATATTCCGGCGGGACGAGCAGCAAGAATCTGCCACAGTTACCAAGGCTGCAGAAAAAGTCAATTGTACGATATTTTCAAACCAACTGGCGAAGATTTATCTAGAAAAGTGAATCTCAAATATATTAGGGCCGCGCGGGATTAGCCGAGCGGACTAAGGTGCTGCAGTCATGGACTGTGCGGGCCGGTCCCGGCGGAGGTTCGAGTCCTACCTCGGGCATGGGTGTGTGTGTTTGTCCTTAGGATAATTTAGGTTAAGGAGTGTGTAAGCTTAGGGACTGATGACAATACATATATATATTAGGTTGGTGCGTAGGTTCGTAGCGTTTTGGATGTTGGTATTCCGGTTGATATGGGTTGATTTGTTGATGGTCATCTTTTATTTGTATTTGATCATTGTTAATTTAATTTATATATTGTCTTCTTGTCATTTGGAGATAGCGGAGATGTGGATGGTAAATGCCAAGTGGAGGAATCGGAACTTTTCCGACAAATTATTTTGGCTGCGTTCCATAGTGGGCTGACAGCGGCTGAGGCAGCCAGAAACATCTGCACCATGTATGGGGACAACCTCAGTCTTAAGAAGGATCGCTTTGACGTTAGCGACTCTGAAACGTCCCCTTAGAAAAATTTATAAATGACAGTGCTGGAAAACCTCTTACGATATTTTCAAACAGCTCAGCACAAATGAACGTACTCAGACATTTCTCTCTTTACTCATTCTGATCATCACTAAACTGACACACAAAATTTTTAGTGCAACGCAATCTGACTTTCATTAATCCCTACAAATGAATAGCCCTGACTAACAATAGCCTATACCTTTCATGAATCACTTACCTCACATAAATCTTCGTTACTCGAACTACTGCAATACAGTGAGCGTCAACACTACCAGCTAAATAAAAGATTTTAACTACTGAAGACACTAACTACTGATAGACATAGTTAGCAAACGAAAGATTTTGGTAGAGAACAAACAATGTATGTACCTTTCTAATGTTCAAAAGTCATTATATATTTTTTCCAAAAACAGCTTACGCGATGTTACATATCATCACTGGTAAGAGACGTAGTACGACTACTGGAATATCGATTTCTAGCGTACCAGTGCGACGTCAATTCAATCATATAAAAATGTTCATTGGATGCATTGTATCACGTCAACATTCTCAGTCATGGGACAAGTGCAAACTGCTACCCAGGGAAAATTTTGGAGAGCAAGTGGACTAAACCTATAGGCGGCTCTGGATAAGTGGTAGACGCTACAATGCGTTATGTTTACAACTACAGTTACATCGTTCTTTGTTAGTAGGCAGGTGAACCTAGCACCAATCACCGCGGTCTTACAATGTATTAGTTTCGACCACTCAAAAGAACTGTTACACGTTGTTCTGTAAAGAAATACCTCTTTGGAAAACATTGTAAAGTAATTTCCATTTTTACTGATGAAAATGTCCTTTACGATGCAACAATGAAAATTGTAGTTGTAGACAAAACAAAGTGCACTTGGTTTCCAAAATTGTCCCGTGGTAGCAATTTGCACTTGTGTAGTGATTGAGAATGTTGATGTAATACTATGTATTTATTGGACAGTTTTACATGACTGACATAACGCTGGTAAGCTAGAAAGCCATATTATAGTCATTGTACTATATTTCTTACCAATGGTGAAATGTAGTATATTTTCGTATCTTCTGATGCCAGTTTCGTGTTTTGTAGCCTTAAAAAATGACGGAATATCGAAACGCATAACTTATTTTCGGAAGAAATAAAAGTGTGGTCAAGGCATAAGAAGAGTTATTAAAGAGCATATAAATGGCCGCCTCATCTCACAGTATTTTCGTGCAAATAGCAATCGTCAGAGTGTTATGGTCTGGGAATTGTTTTCGTGGCATTCGCTGGAAGGCATAATACTTCAACACTAGTATGCATCTATCTTGGGGGACAATGGTCACCTCTTCATGCAGCTTGTTTTTCTTCGGCAAGCAGGACAGTGCAACATATCAGACAGCTCTCAGTGTACGCGCGTGTTTCGAAGACTACCAGGATGAGTTTATCGTACTCCCCTGGCCACCAAACTCACCACATTTAAACCCAGTCCTCAATTCGCGCCATTGATCCTCACTCGAGAAACTTAGCACATTTGACCACTACACTGGAGTCGGCATAGCTCCACATCCCTTTCTGTAGCTTTCCGATCGTCACAGACACTCTTCCTGCACGTTTCTCGCTGCAAAAGGCAGTTATTCAGGCTTTTCACATGTGGCCATAGTAATGAGACAGAACAACGTAAAACGCAGCCTTATGCTACTAAACAAAAAGTTGAAAGGTATACAATTATTGCAGCGCCACAGTAACGAAAAAACCAAATTAAGAACAAAATCATTGACAGTTGTCAGTGATAAAATTCAATAATGGTATTGCTATCACAATCGTGATATCCATTAACTGAAACTCTGAAGGTTTTCTTGTCTTTTTTTTCCGTCCCATCCACACTTTACACGATTTGCCAGATATACTTCTATTTTAATCTGTCGACCGATACACTTCCTTCCACCACAATCGTCAGTAATCTAACAGAGACAACCAGTCTGCCTGAGATTCGTGCTGAGCTTTTCCTACGTATTATGGTATTCTAATAGTTTGGTTCAAATGGTTCTGAGCACTATGAGACTTAACATCTGAGGTCATCAGTCCCCTAGAACTTAGAACTACTTAAAACTAACTAACCTCGGGATATCACACTCATCGATGCCCGAGTCAGGATTAGAACCTGCGACCGTAGCAGTCGCACGGTTCCAGACTGGAGCGCCTAGAACCGCTCGGCCACACTGGCCGGCTCTAACAGTTTGTATATCGTATTTTTTGAGCCCAGTATTTCTCTAAACAAGCGCGAAAAACCGTTCAAAGACCATAATTAGTTTGGATGGTTAACCACAGGCCTAGCCTAACCGTCACGCGCATACGAAGTAAATTTGGCTCATCTGTCTGTCGCAAACCAGCAGGTAGTATGTATAGATCACGGGAAGCGGAAGGCTGTCCGCAATTTCTGCCGGGAACAAGACTCGTACAGAAGAGAAATCGTCTGCAGATCATTCTACATGTCGTCAGAGTCCTCCGGCATTGCAGCATTACGAAATTTACTCGTTGAGTCGAAATACGTCGACATTAGCTATACTAAGTACAGATACCGTCTGTTAGGGACACATGAAAGCTTGTGCCGTCCCGAAACTCGGGCCTGGACATGCGTCACGCCGCTAACCGTCACCTTAACAACTTCGGCTATTCATGTACGCCCCCCCGGACATATGCAAACCTCTAAATGCCATATTACCTACATCTCTTAACGCTCGCAACATGGATTCCTACAATCGAGTGAGTGAGACAACAACGTGTTCTAAACTATTATTATCGCCCTTTGGCCCACCTAGGCACGTATTATAAAGTTTGTTGTACAATGCCTGTACCTTCAGATACGTATGCATGTCTGAAGCAACAGACATTGTAAAATAACATTTCTAATTCCTATAGACATCCGCATCGTCTTCGGAATGCTTCATAGAGCTACCTAAATTATCCTGTAGATCGTTATTGCCCTATAACACTCTCTCACGGTACTCCCTATAACTGTAGTTTTCATCTCTTTAAGAACAGGATATTGAGTGCTCTTAGAAAGTTGTAAATCGCGTCACAAATTAGGTCCAATACCTGGTAAGCTTGTATTTCTGCAACGAATGCCGTGATAAACGAACATGGCATGAACTTTGGTGCTGTTTTGTCTGTAGCAGTCTCAATTTCAAGGAGAAGAAGAGCTAGACATGTTTCGCAGGAACTCTATATATGGAAGCCACGTAGGTTTTAAGTCGTCAGATTTTCGCTCTCGCGAGTCGTCTTATGGAGTGAGGCCAGAACATATTCCATAATACTACAGCAGATAGACTTCAGCGTTATGGGTATACTATTATTAGGATCAGTTCGGCGGTTCCTCTTGAAAACGGGAATTGCCTGCTAAACTTTTTCCCCAATCGGTCAATACCACTGGTGGTTCGGTCTAAATACGATATACTACTGCTAGAAGGAGAGGAAGTTCTTTCGCTTGATCTATGAAGAATCTCAGAGGTATCTCATCCAGTCCAGATGCCTTTCCACTAATGAATGTTGTTTTCTGTCCCACAATTAGGTATCTCAGTGTCTGCCATTGCGGCGTTCCGGCGATGGTTGAAAGGAGGAAGTGAATCTCGATGTTCTCAGGGTTACTGAAATCTGCCATCTTCTCTGTCGAAGTTTTTCACTTACGTATTATTTTTGAAAAAGCTAGTGCGGTAAGACTAAGATTGCAAATGGAACTGTACTGTTAAATGCAGAGGAATGTGCGCATAGTTGGAAAGAATATATTGAAGCCCTCTATGACGGGAGGAAATTTTGTATCACGTGACAGAAGGAAAACATCAATCGACAGGGAAGCGATGGGGATCCGGTATTAGGATCAGAATTTAAATAACATAAAATGAGGCAGAAGGAACAGACAAAATTCCACCGCAATTTCTAAAATTACTGGAGGAAATTTCAAAGAAACAAGTACTCCCGATGTTGTGTAGAATGTGTAAGACTGGCGATGTACCATCTGACTTTTGCAAACACATCATCCACATAATCCCGGATGTAGCAAGGGCAGATAAGTGCGAAAACTATTGCTTAGTCAGCTTAACAACTCATGAACAAAACTTCCTGACAAGAATAATGCACAGCGGAATGGAAAAGCAAATTGTGGGTGTGTCAGGAACAATAAAGACACCTGAAAGATAGTTTTGACACTAAGATTTATAATAGGTGCAACACTGAAGAAAACTCAGCACACATTCATAAGATTTATCACCAAGGAAAAAGCGTTCGACAGTGTAACATAGTGCAGGATGTTCGAAATTCTGAGATAAATAGGTGTAAGCTTTAGGGAAAGCCAGATAATATGCAATATGTACAAGAACCAACGGCGAATTATAAGAGAGTACGACGAAGAATGAAGTGCTCGGATCCAAAAGAATGAACGACAAAAATGTAGTCTGACACCCCTACTGCTCAGTTTGTACATTGAAGAAGCAATGACGGAAACAAAAGAAATGTCAAAGAGTGGGATTAATATTCAAGTTGAAAGGATATCACTAATAATGTTCACGGACGACATCGCTGTCCCCAGTGAGAGTGAACGATAATTACAGGTTCTGTTGAACAGAGCGAACAATGTAACTAAGACGGAAAATGGACTGAGAGTAAATCGAATAAAGACGAAATAAATAAGTAGCAGAAACGAGAATACCGAGAGTATGAACATCAGAATTTGGTGGTCAAGAGGTAGATAAAGTTAAGAAATCCCGCTCCCTAGGCAACAAAATAACCCGTGACGTAAGGAGCATGGAGGCCGTAAAAAGCAGACCAGCACTAGCAAAAATGACATTCCTGGCCAAGAGAAGTCTTTATTTTCTGCCATCCATTTTATAGTTGGTTTGATTTAGCCCGCCACGAATTCATGTCCTGTGCCACCCTCTTCAACTCAGGGTAGCACTTTCAACCAACATCCTCAATCATTTGCTGGATGAATTCCCATCTCAGTCTTCCTCCACGGGTTTTACCCTCTACAGTTCCTCTAGTACCACTGAAGTCTTTCCCTGATATCTTAACAGCAGTCCTATCGTCTTGGCCCCTCTTCTTGTCTGTGTTCCACACACTTTCCTTTCTTCTCCGGTTCTGCGCAGAACGTTATTCATTACCTTATTAGTCCACCTAATTTTCAACATGCGTCTGTAGCAGGACATTTCAAGTGTTTGTATTTGTGGTGTCATCGCCAGACACCACACTTGCTAGGTGGTAGCCTTTAAATCGGCCGCGGTCCGTTAGTATACGTCGGACCCGCGTGTCGCCACTATCAGTGATTGCAGACCGAGCGCCGCCACACGGCAGGTCTAGAGAGACGTCCTAGCACTCGCCCCAGTTGTACAGCCGACTTTGCTAGCGATGGTTCACTGACTAATTACGCTCTCATTTGCCGAGACGATAGTTAGCATAGCCTTCAGCTACGTCATTTGCTACGACCTAGCAAGGCGCCATTACCATTTGCTATTTATCTTGTGATGCATGTACCGTCAGACCGATGTTCACCAATTATGGATTGAAGTTAAATATTCCAGAAGCTACGTACTTTTTTTACTAGACTCAACTCCTTTAACTGTTCCAGACCTCACGCCAGCCTGCGTGAGCTTAAACGCGTGCCTTTCGGCTACCTCCTAGTGGCTTTGCTGTCTTTCCAAGTCACAACAGTATTCTTTTCTGTTCCGGTTTCCCACAGTCCATAGAATGCTGTGATCCAAACGTACATTATCAGAAATTTCTCCTTCAAATTGATACTAGTAAACTTCTCTTTACCAGGAATGCTCTTTCTGCCAGTGCTAGTCTACCTTGATGTTCTCCTTGCTTTGTCCTACATGGATTATTTTGCTGCCTGATCATTTAACTTCATCTGCTTCCCAATCACAAATCCTGATGTTAAGACTCTCGCTGTTCTCGTTTCAGTTACTTCTCATTACTTTCGCCTTTCTTCAGTTTAGTGTCAGTCCGTATTCTGTCGCAATTAGAGTGTTAGACTGTCCATTTCGTTCATCACGTTCTGTAATTCTTCTTCATGTTCACTAAGGATAGCAATGTTATCATCGAATCACATTATTCATCATTTTTCACCTTGAATCTTAATACCAATCTTTAACCTTTCCATTACTTCAATCATTGCTTCTTAGATGTATAGATTGATCAGTAGAGGCGAAAGAATACATCCCAGTTTTACGCCCATTTTAATCCGAGCGGTTCATTTTCGGTCTTCCACTCTTGTTATTCCCTCTTGCCTCTTGTACATGTCGCACATTAGCTGTCTCGCCCTATAACTTACCCCTGTTTTTCTCTGAATTTCGAATATCTTGCACCATTTTAAGCCGTAGAACTCGTTTTCCAGGTCGACTAATCCTATCGACGTGTCTTGAATTCTCTTTAGCCCTGCTTTCATTATCTGACGCAACGTAAGAATTACCTGTCTGATGCCTTCAGCCATCCTACACCTAACTGATCGTCATCTAACATATCCCCAATTTTCATCTCCATTGTTCGGTATATCAGTCGCGTCAGCTGTTTGGATACATGAAGTGTTAAACTGATTGTGCGGTGGTTCTCGTACTTATGAGCTCTTTCACTCTTCGGAATCGTGTCGTTAATTTTTTTCCAGAAGTCGGATGGTATTTTCCTCCATTTATAGAATCTACACACCAAAGTGAATCGTCGTTTTGTTGCCAACTTCCCTAACGATTTTAGAAATTGTGATAAAACGTTTTCTGTTCCTTCTGCCTTATTCGATCTTAATTCTTCCAAAGCTCTTTTAAAATCTGCTCCTAGCACTGGATCCCCAATATCTTCCCTATCTACTCCTGTTTCTTCTACAATCATATCATACAAATCCTCCCCCTCATAGAGGCTTTCAATGTACTCCTTGCATCCATCTGCTCTATCTTCTGTATATAACAGCGGGATCCCAAAAGCACTCTGAATGTTACCACTCTCGCTTTTAATTTCATAGAAGGTTTTTCTGATTTTTCTACGGGCTGAGTAAGTACTTTCGAGAATCAGTTTTTTTATATATCTCCACATTATTAATGCCGCCGGTTCGCCTTCGCTTCCCTGCAGTTCCTATTTATTTCATTCCTAAGCGACTTGTATGTCTGTATTCAAGAATTTCCCTGAACGCTTTCGCACTTTCCTCTGTCGTCGATCAACTGCAGTATATCTTGTGTTACGCATGGTTACTTTGCATTTATCTTCTTTGTACCTATGTTTTCCTTTCCAACTTCCGTGACTTCCCTTTGTTGAGATGGCCATTCCTCTCCAACTGTACAGCCTAATGACCTACTCCTTACAACAGTATCTATACCCTTAGAGAACTTCAAGCGTACCTCTGCATTCTTCAGTATTTCTGTATCCCACAACTTTGTGTATTGGTTCTTTCTTACTAGCCTCTTGACAACGCATGAACCTGTGTTCAGTGTATGACGCCTTTAGAACCTCAAGATCGTTATTGTATGGCCGAACCCGGTTATGACTGTGTCATAAGAATGTTATTGCGTCTATAAATAAACAAAAACATTTTTACAACATAATCAATAACGCATTCCATGGACAAAATGTCGTTTTTCCATAGTCTCTTAAACTTCAGCTTACTCTCCATCACTAGTAAATCGTGATCTGAGTCTATGTCTACTCGTGGGTACGCCTTACAATCGTGTATATCACTCCGGAATCTCTGACTAACGACGATGTAATCTAACTGAAATTTTCCCTTACATGCCGGCCTTTTCCAAGAATTCTTCCTACTCTTGTGATTCTTAAACGGAGCATTCGCTATTACTAAATGATGTTTACCGGAGAGCGCAATTTGTCTTTCTCCCCTGTCATTCCTTGTACCAGGCCCACATTCTCCCTTAAGCCGTTTTTCTACTCCTTCTCCAACAGCTGCATTCTAGTCCTCCACGATTTTTAGATTTACATCGCCATTTGCGTACTGAATTTCCCGTGCATTGTCGTCATATACTTTGTCTATCTCCACAACTTAGCTTGATATTCGGCATGTATACCTGAAGTATCGTTATCGATGTTTGTTTGCTGTTGTTTCTGATGAGAGCAACCCTACCACTAAGCTGCTCCTTTTAACATACCCTCTGCCCTACCTTCCTATTCATAAAGAATACTACTCAGTTTAAGTATACGATTTTCTACTGCTGTTGATATTACCTGCACTCTCGTGACCAGAACTCCTTCTTTACATTTCACTTCATTGACTCCGCTATATCCAGATTGAACCTTTACATTTCCCTCTTCAGAATTTCTAGATTCCCTGCAATATTCAAATTTATGACATTCCATGCTCCGACTCACAGAATGTTACACCTTTATTGATTATTCTATCTGTTTCTCAAGGCCACCTCCCTCCTGGCAGTCCCTCCTGGAGATCCGAATGGGGAACTATTCCGAAATCTTTTGCCAATGGAGAGACCATCACGACACATAAAAACTGAGAGCAAAACCGAGATTGAAATACATCCAGCAAGTAACTGAGGACATTGCTTTTAAGCGCTATTTTGAGACGAAAAGATTCAAACAGGCGAGTAATTCGTAGAATATCCCATGAAACCAGTCAGAAGACTAATGATTCAAACAAACATGTGCAAAAACTCAAAACTTTGGAATTATTTTCTGAACTGATAGCTACTACAACAAGGCAACATAATCAGAATTACTAATCATCTCTTTGTAAGGATACGTTCGAAACTATGAGACTTTGATCTACATCTTCATCTAGGTGACTTCTCTGCAACTCATACCTTTGTACCGAGCCGAGAGTTCATCGAACAACATTCACACAATTTCCATATTGTTTCACGCTGTTTCTCTATCGTTCCGAAGTACACGGCAAAAGTGGACACCTTAACGTTTCCGTGAGATTTATGATGTCTCATTTTATTGCGGTGACCGTTTATCCCTGTGTCGGTGGGCGTCAACTGGATATTTTCATTTTTGGAGGAGATATTTGGTGATCGAAGTTTCTTGAAAAATTCTAGCCGCAACAAATAACGCCTTTGTTTTAATTTTTCCTATCCCAACTCGAGTATCATATCCGTGACTATTTCGCGAAAGTACAAAAAGAGCTAGAATTCTTTCAGTTTCTCCGATGTCCTCTCTCAATCCTATCTGGTAAAGAATAAAATATCGCACAGCAGAGGACGAAAAAGCATAGTGTAGGCAGTCTTTTTAGTGGATTTGTTGCATTTTCGAAGCGTTATGGCAATAAAACGCAGTCACTGGTCCATTTTACTCACAATATATCCACGTGCTCTTTCCAGTTTAAGTTGTTCGTAATTTTAATCAGATACTTAGTTGAATTGACGGCCTATAGATCTGTACCATTTTTCATGTAACCGAAACTTAACGGATTAATTTTTATGCCCATGTTGATCAGTTCACAGTTTTCATGATTTCTGGTTAGGAACCACTTTTATCACATACAGACATCTTGTATAAATTGTTGTACCGTAGGTTCTGACCTTCTGCTTGCTTTACCAGACGATAAGCGACAATATTATCTATAAATAATCTAAGAGGGCGCATCAGATTGCCTCTTGAATCATATTTATGGATTATGAATATCAGAGGGCCTGTAACACTGCCTTGGGGAACGCCACGTATCACTTCAGTTTAATTACAACGAACTGTGGCCTTCGTGATACAAAATCACGAATGCAGTCGCACAAGTGATACATTAAAATCTCTCTGTACGTAAAGGCTACTCTCAGAAATTACTATAGGAATTTTGTGAGATTTTCACAAATTCATATATTGATTCATTAGGAATATTTGTGTATGTCATTACATATTGTAAAAAAAGTCATGTGGCTGAGGTGAGCCGCTAGTTCAATATAATGGCAAACAACTAAACTACATTATTTCCATTTCGTAAGCAGTCTTAATAACGTATTTATGGAATGATATTTAAGAACATAAAATTGTTAGTTCTACTCTGATATAGAGCTCAATAATCAAGTCAAAAGGCTTTTATCAAGTAAGTTCTCAAAACAAAATTGAACACTGGGCATTGGTTACACGTTCAGACACTTCGTTAGGTGCATGTAAACATAAACCAAGCACGATTCACAATTTCTGGAGTGTCCATCTGCACACTAGTTATAAATGCTTAGCTGGTGTTCGTTTACGAAGTCCAGTTCAGGAGATCAGAATCTGAGGATCTGTGGCTGTATTTGGTGGTTGGCAACTTTTTAACTAAAACAAACACAGCTACCATAAAATCGCCTCTACTGCCTGCATACCTACACAATTATGGGTTCACGTATTGCCAGCCTGTAACGGCTACTTCTTGCTCTAGTAAAGGCGATAGCTATCGCTTGCCTTGTTAGAGTTCAAAATCAACTAAGTTTCCATCTGAAAGTGTTGTTCTTAATAACACCAGCAGAAACACAGCAATTTTCAAGTAATTTTTAAAGAGAATAATTGTTGACAAAGCAGATTAGCGTCAATAGCAGGGTCGCAGGTTTCTGACATTCATTGTATGGAATAACGACGGGTAATTGTTTCATTGAATTGACTTTTTGAGAGGAATAATTGGTGACAGTTAAAAATAAAAATAGCTGCGTTTTGTGTAAAATTTAACATTGTGAAAATAACATACTGATGCATATCATTTGTTTTCATTACATGCGCAAGCAGTTTTTTTATGGCTTTCAAGTTTCCCGGTAATGATTATTCATGACATAATATTTTAATGTATCCATATTAATTACTTTGGGAGGAATTAAAATGCAGTTTTCAATTTTATTCGAATGGCTGTGCAGACGTAACTTTTCACACCTTCCATCGTCCGACACAACAGAACTATTATCTGTGTTTCAAAATGAGGCTGAAGCAAGTCGTAAGGCTTATCGAAAAACTCTCCCAAAATGTCTATTGTTTCAACGTGAAATATTTGTATTATTTTTAATAAATTCTGAAGATTCTGCATGCATCAGAAAACTTTCTTAGACAGCCCCATAGATATTCTCGTGAGGGTTTTGTGCACAACGTGTGAAACAAATGAGAATTTCCAAGCAATATCTTTATACATACATCATGCAAAGAACATAAATATAGAACTCACACTATGACTGTCAGCATTTTCACATGAAATCGATATTTTGTGCATTAAAACCATGAAAGAACTACAATTATACCACGACAATCAGTGTGAAGAGAGTAAAACTGCGAAAGAACGAGGCTCACCGATCACGAAAGGAATGTTTTAATTTCCATGTTTTTTTCCCGTTTTAATTGTGTTGTATTCTTTTATTTGAAAGACTTTGCGTTTAGACAATCTTGCTTCTAAAGATAATAGCTGTCGGTCCGCTTCTTCTGTCCGTCACTTTGATGCAGGGGTATTTTAACGTCGCACTGATTAACTGTGGGCTCCTTATTGAGCAAAATGATTTCAGATGCTTTAAACGTGTGAGTTCACTTCCACGTAAATGCGATTTTTTTTTTTTTTTTAGATTGATCACTTTTCTGACTGGTCTGATGCGGATCATCACGAATCCATCACCTGTGCCAAACTTTTCATGTTAGAGTAGCAACTAGCAACTGAAACATACGTCCTCAATTATTTGCGGGTTAGCGGTATGTACTATAGTGTCTGTCTTCCTCTATAGCTTTTAACCTCTGCAGCTCCCTCTAGTGTCAATGGAAGTTATTCCCTGATACCATAACAGGTGACCTAGAATCCTGTCCCATCGTCTTGTCAGTGCTTTCCGTATTTTCCTGTCCTCGCCGATCCTTACGTAACAGACCACGTAATTTTCAATAGTCATCAGTAGCACCACATCTCAGAGGCTTCTATTATCTTCTCTTCCGGTTTCCCACAGTCCCTTCCATACAATTCTGTGCTCTAAATGCACATATTCAGAAATTTCTGCCTCAAATTAAAATCTATGTTTGGTACTAGCAGACGTCTATTGGTCAGAAATGTCATTTCTGCCAGTGCTATTCTACTTCCGTGCCCTCCTTGCTCCGTCCACTATTCAGTTATGAACTTCACGTCAAAACAGTATCTCTGGCACCTTTTCATTTTCCAAAGCCAAACTGATCGCCATCTAACAGACACAATTTTATTTTCATTCTTTGTATGTTATTCTCGTCAGCAGCTTGGATGCATAAGAAGTTAAGCTCACTGTGCAATAGTTTCCACACATACCTCCCCTTTCTATCTTCGGAGTTGTGTGAATTCTATTTTTCCGAAAGTCAAATGATATATTGCCGGAATCATACATTCTACACACCGACGTGAACAGTCGTTTTGTTGCCGGTTCCCCAAACGACGTCGGAATTTCCAGTTCCTTGTTCGATCTTAAGCATCCCAAAGCCGTTTCAAATTCTGATTGTAGCACTTGATCCCCTATCTCTTTTATATCGGCAGCTGTTTCTTCTATCTTCTATCACGTCATTAGACAAGTTTCTCGGCTCACAGAGGCCTTCAGATAACTCTTTCCACATATCCGTTCTCTCCTCTGTATTTAACAGTGGAATTCCCGTTGTACTGTTTACGTTACTACCCTAGCTTTCAATTTCGCCGAAGGTTGTTTTGACTTTCCTATACGCTGCGTGAGTACTTCCGAAAATAACTTCTTTTTAGATCATTTTTCATGCAGCCATTCACCTTAGCTTCTCTGGATTTCCTATTTATTTCGCTCCTAAGCGAATTATATTGCCGTATTCCTGAGTTTTCCTTCACATTTCTATACTTCCTTCTTTATTCGATCAACAGATGAATTTCTCCTGTTACCCAGCTTTTGTTTGCATCTACCTTCCTTGTCAGTTACCTTTCCACCTTCTGTGATTGCCCTATTTAGAGATGTCTATTCCTCATCAACTGAACTGCCTATTGAACTACTTATTATCGCAGTATCTATAGCAGTTTTTGCCGTTTTCTGTCTCAGAACTTCAAACGTATCTCCTCTTCCTTCGCACATCCTGGTCCCACTCCGTTGTGTATTGATTCTTCCTGACTAGTTTCTTACTCTTCAGTCTAGTCTTCATAACTACTAAATTTTCATCAGAATATGTATCTGCTGCTCGATACCTCTTACTATCGAGTACCGGATTTTGGAATCTCTGCCTGACCTTGACACTGTATTACTGAAATCTTCCCGTGTCTTCCAGGCTTCACCAACTATACTGCCTCCTTTAGTGATTCCTGAACAGAGTATTCGTTATTAATAGCTTATATTTACTGCAGATCTCAGTTACACTTTTTCTCTCTCGTTCCTATTACCAAGATTATATTCTGCAAGATTACATTCTGCTGTAACCATTTCTTCTATTCCCTCACCTAGATTAGCATTCTAATCCCCCATGACTACTAGATTTTCATTAATTACCCTTCAATATCCTCACATACTGTCCGTATCTCTCCGTCCTTTGTTATTATCGTCGGTGCTGATTTGCTGCCGATTCTGAAGAGAACAAACCTACCACTGAACTGTTCACAGTAACTATCTGTCTGCCCTATCTTCCTAGTCACAAAAAAACCTCCTCACATTATACTATTTCTGCTACTGCTGATATTACCCTATACTCGTCTGACCAGAAATATCTGTCTTCTTTCTGTTTCACTTTCATGAACCCCACTCGATCTAGGTTGAGCCTTTGCATATCCTTTTCACTTTTTATAGCTTCCCTACCACTTTCAAACTTGTGGTATTCCACCCCCCGATTCGTGGCACGTTATTCAATTGTCAGTTTTTAAGTATTTTTGTCACTATCACCTCCCCTTTGTCAGTCATCTCCCAGAGGTGCGAGTGGGGGACTATTCGGGAAACTTTTACAAGCATAGAGGCTATCCAGTTACAGGCCACACATACCCTTTGGGTACAAATTACTTACTTCAGTGTAATGGTTTCCAGTGCACTCTGCTTCCTTATGCCTACGATCATTACCAAGTCTTCCACGAGGACGTTTTTTACTAGTCAGAGACACAAGATCTCCTAGACCACGGATGGGGACGCCACTCCTAGATCAGAGGTGAAGCTAGAGGTCCAATAGAATTGCGTTTCAATAATTGTAGTATTAATAGTAAGGTTCCTCATCATAAAACTGAAATGATTTTTTTTTTTGTTTACGTAAGCCGGATGCACAGTGAAACTAAGCGACCATTGCTTTCATACCCTGGTTTCCTCTAAATGGGGCAGGTAACTTCCCCATCTTTTAGCATCTTACAATCGCTGTGATTACCCGATAGCAAATGCGACAGTTTCCAATCGTTGCAGGCACTGGCATTTAAAGATTGATTACAGTGCACGTTAAAAAGTAAAATGTTTCACATTATTAACTCACAAAGTTTAGGGATTTGGATAGAACAAAATTTCGCGACACGAGACACTCCACAGGCCTACATTATACTGTAAAAATTGCGAACTGTTTGCTGTGAGAACCTGATGAAAGTTGTCCCCATTGGTGGAATCTTCAGCTGTAAACCTAAGAGTACAACAATGGGCGGGATAGAATGAGTATACTGGCGTTTCTCCATGGATCAAACATTAAAGTACAGTCTTTTTTACAGATACGCGTTGAAACATGTTAGAAAAACTACCTGCAAAAGGACTCTGGCTGAACAAGAAACATGAAACATGGCCGCAAAAACGGCACTAGTAAGCTACATTTTCGCTGATAATAATTGAGACGAGTTCTGAATGTTCGACTGTTTTACGTGTCGGTGTATGATGTCTGGTCCGAGCTCTGTACAACATAAAGCGAAATATATCTGTTGACAGTATTGCAAAGGAGCTAAGAATAGAACTTTTGTAAATGAGACTTCTTACAACTGGCTACAGGTAAAAGGATTAATTGTGGAGCATTAGGCACAATGTAGTTTTAAAGCGTTTGAAAACTCGCACAGTTTTGTGTCAATTCGTTGTGCCCTAACGTAGGAGAGAGATGAGTGTCCGAATTCCGTGCGGCTCGCCCCGTCGGAGGTTCGAGTCTTCCCTCGGGCATGGGTATGTGTGTTGTCTATAGCGTAAGTTAGTTTAAGTTAGGTTAAGTAGTGCGTACGCTTAGGGACCGATGACCTCAGCAGTATGGTCCCATAAGACCTTACCACAAATTTCCAAAATTGTCTCAGATTTCCGAGCGGCTACGAGCAATTCCAAAAGACGAACTTCCAGTGATGGTAGGTTCGTTGCTTTGATCAGTGCCAAACAGTGTAACAGGGCACCTACGAAAGGCGTGGAATTATAGGACTCAATAGGATGCTCGCAGCAGGCGACTCGAGGAACTTTGGGCTCTGAATAACACTATTTACTTGCATTCAGTCTAGCTACTACGCTGACGGCTAACTGTAAATATTAGAAAAAGCAAAGGATGCAACTGATTGTGCAACAGAAGTAAGTATATGAGTCCGTGGGGTGAGAGCTAACAGAAGCAGTAGCCTGTAGCAGCATTGTAAGTACAAACTTCGAGAGCAGCGCTCTACGTGACAAAAACAGACTTGCTGGAGCCCACCCGAGGATGGGAAAAACCAATCGGTTAAAAACGATAACGGTATTTTAGTTCTGAATAGCCTATGTTTTCCGATATTTATTTGGTCTCGGTTATAACAGGTTTTCTTCATTTTTTAGCTGATAACCGGGTATAAAACTGACCTACCTTTCTGCCATAGCAGTAGTGGTAGAATTTCTTAAGTAAAACTTAAGAAAAACTTGTAATGTATAATTGTAGAATAGACACTGCTTTGAAATATTACATTATTATAGAGACAGAAAAGCTATCTGCACCATTTTAACAACAACTACAGTTGCAAAACATATGACGTAAGAATCGGTGCAACACTGCAATAGCAGTAAGCTACTGTACCCGTGCGGCGTGGTTTATTAAACGGCACCCGTGAACGTGCAGTGTGCAAGATGAAGTGTGCGGGACATGCCCCTACCTGACGTGCGAGGTTGAGCAGTAGTTAGCGCACTCTGCTCACACTCGAGAGGGCGATGGCTCTGGTCCCTGTCTGGCCATCTAGATTTATGTTTTCCGTGGTCTCCCTAAGCTGCACCAATCGAATGCCGGGATAGTTCCTTTGAGGGCACCGCAGATTTCCTACCTCATCCTTGAAACTTTCACAGCTTGTGCATCGCTCCCACTGACCTTGATACGGACCCGATACGATATTGCGGTGACTATATTATTCCGACTGACAATCCAATGTCATTGCATCATCAATCAGAATAACACAGTCACTGCTTTACCATATCTATCCGCCGGCACCGCGCAAGCGACTTTCAAGTACAATGTCTCGCCTGTACAGGAATGTACACACATTAAAAAAAGTTTGGCATTATCCAGTTCCCAGAACTCCTGAAGATAAACGTTGACTGTGGATATTGTATCACAGACAAAGTCAATTTGATAGTTCAGAGATGTCACTAAATCCGCGCAAAAATGTAAACAACCACGCATGAGCAGCACCTATTAAACGGAGGGGGTCCGACAGCTGATGAGATCCAGACATTCCACCAGGAAGGAAGTACGAGGCACGTGTTGTCTGTAGTTCAACCACGCCTAGACAGTCAAAACTGCGCTTCGAACACTCCTGCTTCGTTACTTTGAGCCAGGAAGGGCTCTCAATGAGGGAAGTGTCCAGGCGTCAAGAAGTGAACCAAATAGATGTTGTTCGGACATGGAGGAGATACAGGGAGAGAGGAGCTGTCGATGACGTGCTTCGGTCAGGCCGCCCAAGGGCTACTACTACAGTGGATCACCTCTACCTACGGATTATGGCTCGGAGGAACACTGACAGCAACGCAACCAATTTGAATAATGTATTTCGTGCATCCTCAGCACGTCGCGTTACGACTCGAACTGCGCGCAGTAGGTTCTATGATGTGCAACGTCACTTCCGACGTCCATGACGAGGTCCATCTTTGCAACCACGACACCATGCAGTGCGGTACAGAGGAGCCCAGCAACATGACGAAGGACCGCTCTCTTCACCGATGAGTGTCGCATATGCCGTTAACCAGACATTCGTCAGAGACGTGTTTGGAGGCGACTCGGTCAGGCTGAACGCCTTAGACACACTGTCCAGCGAGTGCTTCAACGCGGAGGTTCCCTGCTGTTTAGGGGTGGTATTATGTGGAGCCGACGTACGCCGCTGGTGATCATGGAAGGCGCCGTAATGGCTGTACGATACATGAATGCCATGCTTTGACCGATAGTGCAACCATATCGGCAGTGGAGCTTTTGTCTTCTTAGACGACAGTTCGCGCTCCCAACGTGCGCATCTTGTGAATGAATTCCTTCAGGATAACGGCATCGCCAGCAACTTCTCCAGACACGAACCCTATCGGACATGCCTGGGATAGATTGAAAAGGGCTGTTTATGGACGACGTGACGCACCAACCACACTGAGGGATCTACGCCGAATCGCCGTTGAGGAGTGCGACAATCTGGACCAACAGTGCCTTGATTAACTTGTGGATAGTATGTTACGACAAATACAGGCATGCATCAATGCAAGAAGACGTGCTACTGGGTATTAGAGGTACCGGAGTGCACAGCAACCTGGACCACCACCTCTGAATATCGCGCTGTATGGTGGTACAACATACAATGTGTGATTTTCATGAGCAATAAAAAGGGTGGAACTGGTGTTTATGTTGATCTCTTTTCCAATTTTCTGTACAGATTCCTAAACTCTCGGAACCTGAGCTGATACAAAACTATTTTTGATTTGTGGAGGTAATGGATGTACGAGTACATGCTCTCTGTATATGGTTGACGACGTATGAAAGTTAGGGTCTGGCCGTGAATTGTGCACAGGTATTTAAAGGCGATAACTCGCGATAAGGAGGAAATCCAAGCTATCGATATGAACAGGACGTTAAACCCTGATCTTCCATCCTTCGCTTTGCTCCAACCTGGTCTATACGGTAATTTCTCGCTGTCGTCCTTGGACTTCATTTGCATTGTAGAACGATGTAGCTTGGAAGTATTTTACGAAGTGCAGTAGCAGTGAAGTATAAGGCTCCATATAGTATAAAAGATTAAAGACGGGAGGAAACACAACATACTTGTGACATCATGTAAGGAGAAAACACCCACAATGTTCTTTGGAGCAGAGGGTAAACTTTATTGACACGAGGACTTGCTGAAAAGTAATACCTCCGAATTTTTTGTGTCAAAACTCTTATAATTTTTAAATAGAACCAAATGTTATTGACATTTTATGTGTTTCTTCTTCGTGTTTACTCTATAGCGGCGTCATCGCATTAGTCAGTTTTAATGCAAATTGGCGGCAGCGGGTTACAACCTTATCAGTAACTCATGAGCGGGCTTGTTTTTATAACTTCGTGCAACTTGAAATAGCACATTACGTCGAGCCGATATGGGAGTAAGAGTCTACGAAACGGTGTGCTGAGCGGGACTGCAAGTAACTCTTGTCGCAAACCACCATCGAAACTAGTACACTGGCGCGGCGCTAACCTAATGTGTGTCAGTACGAGACGCATTCGCAGTACTATGTGCGCTGCAGAGTATACCAGGTGTACCGGTATGAAATGAGCGTTTTTTTGTGAAAATGAAACACTAATTTTTAATTGTAAAGTAAAAATATTTATTCAAAGTACTGACTGCATAATTTAGGTAAAGTAGTGTGTAAGCTTGGGACCGATGACCTTAGCAGTTAAGTCCCATAAGATTTCACACCCATTTGAACTGACCATTGCTTTCTATACATTTCGACCACCTTTCTGGCAATTTGTGGACACCACGCCAATAGAAATGTTCATCTTATCAAGCAAACCAATCAGACTCCCAATTTTCGACTTCTTCGTAGGAATCGAAGTGTTCCTCAGCCAATGCGTGTCCCATTGATGAAAACAAATGGTAGTCGGAAGGGGCCAAGTCTGGTGAATACAGTGGGTGGGGTAGCAGCTCCCAGCTAAGTGTTTTGATTGTATCCAGAACCAGTTTTGCTTTGTGTGCAGGTGCATTGTCGTGTAAAAAAATTACTTTGGCACGTCTTCTGGCCCATTCTGGTAATTTTTTGATCAATGCATAGTTCAAATTGATAATTTGTTGTCTGCAGCGATTAGTATTCACAGTTTCACCGGGTTTTAGAAGCTCATGATACACCACAGCTTTCTGATCCCACCAAACACAGAGCATTGCCTTCTTGCCGAATCGGTCTGGTTTTGCAGTCGATGTTGATGGTTGTCCCGGATTAACCCATGATTTTTCCCGTTTGGGATTCTTAAAATAAATCCATTTTTCATCGCCAGTAGCAATTCTATGCAAAATTGATTTTCTTTCATGTCTTTGAAGCAAAATTTGACAAATGGTTTTTCGGTTTTCCATCCGTCTTTCATTCAATTCATCTGGCACCCGTTTTCCACACTTTTGGATCTTTCCCATAGCTTTCAAACGGTCAGAACTTGTTTGTTGTGCAGCATTTAGCATTGCTAGCATTTGCTTCTGACTCAAAGTATCATCTTCATCCAATATTGCTTGCAATTCGGCGTCTTCGAACTTTTTTTGGTGGTCTTCCACGTTCTTCATTTCTTACATGAAAATCATTATTTCTGAACCGTTGAAACCATCTTTTGCATTTAGCTTCTGATAGATCATGATCGCCCTATGCCTTGACAAGCATTCGATGCGACTCTGCGGCACTTTTTTCAAATGAAAAAAGAAAATGCTTTCCGCTAATCATCACGTTCTGGTACAAAATTCGACATTGTTAAAACGATGAAAACATATGATGTTTGTTCCATGACTTGATGTATACTAAATATCTTTGACAGATGTCATACCAACCAAACAAAAAAAAAAATTAAGGCACGTTCACAACAAATGTTCTCTGTCGACACATTTGTATCTGTTGTGTTGGCAGAAGAGCCAACACCGTGTTACTAGTGGAGGCCGAAATGCACGCGTTTTAGCTCACGCAGGCTGGCGTGAGGAGGGAAGGACTATACTGACGTGAGGTCTGGAAGATGACAAGGAATTAGAATTCAGAAAGCGGACGTACTTAGTTCCATACTTAACTTTAATCCATTAATGATGAACGTCGCTCTTGACGGTACATGATTCACAATGTTATCTGTTCAGAATACATTCTTGAAGTAACTGAATATGGCGCCTTGCTAGGTCGTAGCAAATGACATAGCTGAAGGCTATGCTATACTGTCGTCTCGGCAAATGAGAGCGTATGTAGGCAGTGAACCATCGCTAGCAAAGTCGGCTGTACAACTGGGGCGAGTGCTAGGGATTCTCTCTAGACTAGACCTGCCGTGTGGTGGCGCTCGGTCTGCAATCACTGATATCGGCGACACTCGGATCCGACGTATACTAACGGACCGCGGCCGATTTAAAGGCTACCACCTAGCAAGTGTGGTGTCTGGCGGTGACACCACAGTATCTTAACGCTCATTTCAGACCGGTACACCTGGAAATTATGGGCAGTCAAGTAATACCGGTGTCTGTAGTTTCACAGCGCTCTAGGACAACGGTGCTGTGTTACATGGGCGGCAACATGAATCTTTCGATGGAGGACCGCAGTTCCAGCCAGTGGTGGGGCTACGGTTCGACCCTCTGCGTTTGCAAGGGGTGAGAGCCTGCCAGCAGCGGTCCAGACCAGGCCTTGCGGCAGCCCGGTCAGCTCCTGCCTGGTGGCAGTGGAGTCGCATTCCGACTGCTGCGGACGACATCCACGCACCAGCATCTGCCTTCCGTCGCCGCGGGGAGATAGTGCGAACGCAGCTTGTCATCGGAGGCTGGCGCGCGGCCGTCATCAAAGAGCTCCCTGCTGGGGTGGCGTGCCTCACCGTGGTTGTCGCAACTGGGCCACGGGCGATGGGTCTGCGTCGTCAGAAAAGCAGAGCGACCAAACCTCCGAGAAGGCGAAATTATACGTGTACATGACGACGAGCACCTGTACCGCGTGAGGCAAAGGAAAACAAAAAGTTTACCGTCTGCTGCATCGTCCCTCTGCAGACGCTCTTTATTCGGATGCGCACAGGAAACTATCACAAACCACAGTTCCCGTCACCGTGTTGGTACAGGAAAAAGTGGAAAATTACACTACTGGCCATTAAAATTGCTGCACCACGAAGATGACGTCTTACAGACGCGAAATTTAACCGACATGAAGAAGATGCTGTGATATGCAAATGATTAGCTTTTCAGAGCAATCACAAAAGGTTGGCGCCGGTGGCGACACCTACAACATGCTGACATGAGGAAAGTTTCTAACCGATTGCTCATACACAATCAGCAGGTGACCGGCGTTGCCCGGTGAAACGTTGTTGTGATGCCTCGTGTAAAGAGGAGAAATGCGCACCACCACGTTTCCGACTTCGATAAAGGTAGGATTGTAGCCTATCACGATTGCAGATTATCGTATCGCGACGCTGGTGCTCGCATTGGTCGATGTCCAATGACTGTTAGCAGAATATGGAATCGGTGGGTTCAGGAGAATAATACGGAGCGCCGTGCAGGATACCAACAGCCTCGTATCACTGGCAGTCAAGATGACAGGCATCTTATCCGCATGAATGTAACGGATCGTGCAGCCACGTCTCGATTCCTGAGTCAACAGATGGGGACGTTTGCAAGACACCAACCATCTGCACGAACAGTTCGACGATGTTTGCAGCAGCAGGGTCTATCAGCTCGGAGACCATGGCTGCGGTTACCCTTGACGCTGTATCACAGACAGGAGCGCCTGCGATGTTGTATTCAACGACGAACCTGGGTGCTCGAATAGCAAAACGTCATTTTTCGGTCGAATCCAGGTTCTGTTTACAGCATCATGATGGTAGCATCCGTGTCTGGCGACATCGCGATTAACGCACATTGGAAGCGTGTATTCGTCATCGCCATACTGGCGTATCACCCGGCGTGGTGGTAAGGTGTACCATTGGTTACACGTCTCGGTCACTTCTTGTTCGTGTTGACGGCACTTTGAGAAGTGGACGTCACATTTCAGATGTGTTACGACTCGTGGCTCTACTCTTCATTCGATCCCTGCGAAATCCTACATTTCAGCATGATAATGCGCGATCGCATATTTCAGGTCCTGTACGGGCCTTTTTGGATACAGAAAATGTTTGAGTGCTACCCTGTCCAGCACATTCTCCAGATCTCTCACCAATTGAAAACGTCTGGTCAATGCTGACCGAGCAACTGGCTCGTCACAATACGCCAGTCATTACTCTTGATGAACTGTGGTATCGTGTTGAAGCCACATGGGCTGCTGTACCTGTACACGCCATCCAAGCTCTGTTTTACTCAATGCCCAGGCGTATGAAGGCCGTTATTACGGCCAGAGGTGGTTGTTCTCGGTACTGATTTCACAGGATCCATGCACCCAAATTTCGTGAAAATGTATTCACATGTCAGTTCTAGTAAAATATATTTGTCCAATGAATACCCGTTTATCATCTGCATTTCTTTTTGGTGTAGTAATTTTAATGGCCAGTAGTGTATGTGGAGCACCGTACTCCCAGTCACGGTGATTCCATCTCATAAAAATAAACGTACTCATACCGAATTCGCCAATAATCCTTCTCTGAATTACAAAATCAGATTCTAATTTTGATGAAAACGGCTTCCGAAATTCCCTAACGCATTTCAAGTGTGTTTGCCAGCACTGCAGGAGGCACTACCCTTGGTACCTCTAGTTTCCCTCACTCCTTACCCTCCCAAGACAATCACTCCTGAACTAAGCTCAATGTAAAATTTACAGACGGCATACTAATTATAATTACGGAAGTGAAAAATTTGAGCAACTGTGAGCAAGACGTTGCTTCATAGAACTGTATCTACAATACCACAAGCCAATGAACAACTTCCTTCCGTGTTTGTATACCTATCTTTTTTTCTTTTGTTTTGAGTCTTCTGTCTTCAAAATGATTTCATGCGGCCCGCCACGAATTCCTCTCCTGTGTCAAACTCTTCATCTCAGAGTGGCACTTACAGAATACGTCCCTACGTTCTCAATTAGTTGATGAATATATTCCCATCCCTGCCTTCCTCTATAGTCTTTGCCCTCTACAGCACCCTCTAGTACCATTGAATTCATTCCTTGATGTTCTGTGATCCTGTCCCGTCTTCTTCTCCGATTCTGCGCAGAACTTCGTCATTCCTTACCTTATCAGTCCAACTAGTTTTTAACTTTCGCTGAAGCACCATATCTCTAACTCATTGATTCTCTTCTGATCCGGTTTCCCACAGTCCATATTTCACTACCATACAATCCTGTGCTCCAAACGTACATTCTCAGAAATTTCTTCCTCAAATTAAGGACTATGTTTGATACTAGTAGACTTCTCTTGGCCAGGAATGCCCTTTTTGCCAGCGTTAGTCTCTTTGTTCCGTCCGTCATTGATTATTTTGCTGCCTAGGTAGCAGACTTCCTTAACTTCATCTACCTCGTGACCATCACTCAATTTAATGCTAAGTTTCTCGGTGTTCTCATTTCTGCTACTCCTCATTACTTTCGTCATTCTTCGATTTAGTCTCTGTCCATATTCTGTACTCATTAGAATTCATTACATTTAGCAGATTGTGTAATTCTTCTTCACTTACACTCAGGAAAGCAATATAATCAGCGAATAATATCACTGATAACCATTCAGCTTGAATTTTAATCCCACTCCTGAACCTTGCTTTTATTACGGTTGTTGCTTGTTCGATGTACAGAGTGATGAGTTGGGGCGACTACATCCGGTCTTATACCCTTTTTAATCCGAGCATTTCGTTCTTGGTTGTCCACTTTTATTATACCCTTTTGGCTCATGTACATATTGTGTATTACCCGTCTCCCCCTGTAACGTACCCCTATTTTTCTCAGAATTTCAAACATCTTGCACCATTTGACAATGTCGAACGGTTTTTCCAGGTCAACAAATCCGATGAACGTGTCTTCACTTATCTTTAATCCTACTTCGATTACCAACCGCAACGTCTAACACATCCTCAATTTTCTTTTCCATTCTTCTCTATAGTATTCTTGTATGTCACTTAGATGCATGAGATGTTAAGCTGGTTCTGCGATAATTCTCGCACTTGTCAACTCTTGCAGTCTTCGGATTTTAGTCGATGATATATATTCGACAGACTGATTGTATGTCACCAGACTAATACATTCTACACACCAACTTGAGTAGTCGTTTTGTTTCCACTTCCCCCAATGATTTTAAAGATTCTGGTGGAGTGTTATCTATCGCTGCTGCCTCATTTGATCTTAAGTCCTCCAAAGCTCTCTTAAATTCTGATCCTAATACTGGATCCCCTCTCTCTTCTAAATCGACTCTTGTTTCCTCTTCTATCAGATCAGACAAATCTTCCCCCAAATAGATGTCTTCAATATACTCTTTCCAACTATCTCTCTTTCCTTTGCATATAACAGTGCCATTTCTGTTGCGGTCTTAATGTTACCACCCTCGCTTCTTGTTTAACCCATGGTTGAATTTTCTTTTGTTTATGTTGAGTCAGTCCTTCTGAGAATCGTTTCTTTTTTTCTTTCTTCTAATTTTTCAAGCAGGCATTTCCTCCTATCTTCCGTTCACGTTCTATTTGTTTCATTCCTCAGTGGCTTGTATTTTTGTATTCCTGAGTATCTCGGAACATTTTTGTGCCTCCTTCTTTCATCGATCAACTGAAATATTTCTTCTGTTACCCATGTTTTCTTCGCAATTACGTTCTGCGTACCTACATTTATTGTCGGTAACGAAATATAACGGCTGAATTCTGTACTTTGTGGAAAACGATGAACGTGCAGCCCCCATACATTTCTGTTGAATTATAACAGTTACAACTCCTGACATTATCCTAAATTTCAGCACTAAAGTATACACTTGTCAGTTCTTGTAAAGCAGAAAGGTCATTCTCTTCGCGTAAATTTTGTGAATAATATTCTACATTTAAGGTTTTATGAAATAACGCGTGAACTTTAGTGAACAAAATTTGGAGAAATTGGTTGTTGCGTACAGTTGTAGGAGGAAGTAGAAATACATAACTAAATTTTGATACCACATATTTACTCGGTCCAGTCACCGCCAATGTTCGACGTCAACGTTTAGTAAGCACTCATAAACAGCAGGTGCCGGCACTTTGAGTGCAGGGCATCTAATGCATGTCGAGGACACGAAGAGAACAACGCAGTCGTTGAGTTATTACGGAAATGGAGTGATTTATCCGACGTCCGAAACGGCATGCTCATTGCCTTTCGGGAAAAGGATGGAAGCATAACCAAAACAGCTAAATTCGTAAACTGTGCCACCACGGTTAAAGTATACCGCGCTTTCAAAAGCGCACCGAGACACTTGTGGTGCATCACGGGCCATAGAGGACAGTGATGAGCGGCAGCTGTAGATTATTGTACGGGGCAACAGATGTGCAACTGTTGAGCAGCTGACCACTGAGACGAACCAAGGGGCTACCAAAACTGTCTTACGGCAAGAAAGGATGAAAGAATTGATTGTTGGTGTTAATAACGATCATCCTCCATTACCTCCTCTGCATTACTGCAGATGACGTCACTGAGCACATTTGTTCTGTGCATGCAGTACACGTGAGGCGCCTGGTTGTTTCCAATGCACTGTGTGGAATACCAAGGTTCTGTGATAGTTCACTGACCTGCTGCCTTCAAGTTAATGTCTCCAGAGCAGGAAACAGCACGTAGGTCGTAGGTTCTGTATCTTGAGGCTGAAACTGACATTTAGCGAGGTTCTGTTCTGAAATAATGTATCATTTATTTGGGATGCCACACGCGTATTTTAATATAGCCACACGAGAAGATTACGAGAATTTAATACAACACCTTCTGATACAGTAATGTACATGATAAAACACATTTTTTACGAAAATGTATCTTCACACTATTTGTGACACGTGTCTGTGCCTCATGACTACCGGAGTGAATCTTTTAATACTAAATACTGGTAAACACATCCTGCCACAGACAACATGACTGTACATCTCGACTGCCTAATCCAGAGTGACGAATAGGAACTTAAATAAAAATTGGAAACACATCCTACGACATACAACATGTTTGTTCTTCTCTACTGCCTAATCCAGAGTGACGAACAGCCCGAAACACTTCGCACGCCATACCAGAAAAGGCGTGACCTGAACGCATAAGAAGTGCTTCGTCTGCAATTTTGTCAGTCTTTTGTTTCTGATTTAAATTGTTTTTAATAATTATAAAATGACTGATTGATAGTCAGCTGTTGAGAGATATTTATATCAAAAAGTGAAGTCATTCCAATGAATGGTTTGACTAATAATAATAACTATAGTCCAACATTTTGGCGCCCTTGCTCCGAACACAGCAGCCAATCCCAGAGCATTAGCATTATGCAGGCTGTCTTTCCCACGGGAGTGGTACAGAATGTAACATCTGTCACAGGAACCTCACACCACATTTCGTCATATATATACTTCTTGCATCTCCACTGCTCTGGGAACAGCTTCTTGGAACCTAATATGATGGCTGACTAAGCCAGAAATATTACAGTCTCCTCAGCGACTGTTCAGCGAACGTTGTTGCTTATGGGCCTACACAGTCGGTGCTTGTTTCGTCCACCCTTGCTGACTTGTGTTCATCGGCGACGAAGGCTGGAATTTGCACACCAGAACTACAACTCGACGTCCACCGACAGGCGACAGGTGACGTCTACAGAAGAATCTCATTTTATGTTGCATCGGACAGACGACCGTTGGCTTCTACAGCATTCCACATCGAAAGCAGACGCCCTGCAACAGTCGAAGGGGCTTTATTGTCCGGTGAATGATTTTCGCGGTATTCCCTGTGTGAACTCGTAATTCTGGAACGCACAGTGGATCAGCGCGAGCAAGCATCTATCCTTGGGTACCATGTCCACCTCTATATGCAGTTTGTTTTCCCTTGGCACGATAGCATCTACCAACAAGACAATACAACACGTCATACGGTTCTCTGTGTACGTGCGCTGTTCGAAGAGCAACAGGATGAGTTTATCGTACTCCCCTGGCCACCAAATACCCTGGACTTAAACCAAAGCAAGAATCTGTGAGACCACGTCGATCTGGCTGTTCGCGCCACAAACCGTCAACCGAGGAATCTAGCGCAGCTCCTGCCACGGCACTGGAGCTGACATGGCTCGACATCCCTGTCCGTATCTTTCAGAACGTCACTGAATCTCTTCCTGCACGTGCCCCCTGAAAAACGTGATTACTCAGGCTTCTGAAAGGTGATCGTATCAACGTGACCGTACCGTGTACATCAGTATTCTGTGTTATTGCGCTTGTCTTGTGATATGATATTACATAAATGCGTGCATAATTTACGATTTGGTAGTGCGTAAAAATCCTGGCTCCAGTAACTACTTTGATGACAATTAAAGGTACACTACTGGCTATTAAAATTGCTACACCACGAAGATGACGTGCTACATACGCGAAATTTAGCCGACAGGAAGAAGATGCTGTGATATGCAAATGATTAGCTTTTCAGAGCATTAACACAAGGTTGGCGCCGGTGGCGACACCTACAACGTGCTGACATGAGGAAAGTTTCCAACCGATTTCTCATACACAAACAGCAGTTGACCGGCGTTGTCTGGTGAAACGTTGTTGTGATGCCTCGTTTAAGGAGGAGAAATGCGTAGCATCACTTTTTCGGCTTTGATAAAGGTCGGATTGTAGCCTATCGCTATTGCGATTTATCGGGTCGCGACATTGCTGCTCGCGTTGGTCGAGATCCAATGACTGTTAGGAGAATATGGAATCGGTAGGTTCAGGAGGGTAACACGGAACGCCGTGCAGGATCCCAATGGCCTCGTATCACTACTAGTCGAGATGACAGGCATCTTATCCGCATGGCTGTTTACAGCAGGTTCTGTTTACAGCATCGTGATGGTCGCATCCATGTTGGGCGACATCGCGGTGAACGCACATTGGAAGTGCGTATTCGTCATCGTCATACTGGCGTATCACCCGGCGTGATGGTATGGGGTGCCATTGGTTACACGTCTCGGTCACCTCTTGTTTACACTGACGGCACTTTGAGCAGTGGACGTTACATTTCAGATGTGTTACGACCCGTGGCTCTACCCTTCATTCGAACCCTGCGAAACCCTACATTTCAGCAGGATAATGCATGACCGCAGATTGCAGGTCCTGTACGGGCCTTTCTGAATACAGAAAATGTTTGACTGCTGCCCTGGCCAGCACTTTCTCCAGATCTCTCACCAACTGAAAATGTCGTGTCAGTGGTGGCCGAGCAACTGGCACGTCACAATACGCCAGCCACTACTCTTGATGAACTGTGGTATCCTGTTGAAGCTGTTGAAGCTGCATGGGCTGCTGTATCTGTACACGCCATCCAAGATCTGTGTGACTCAATGCCCAGCCGTATAAAGGCCGTTATTACGGCCAGAGGTGGTTGTTCTGGGTACTGATTTCTCAGGATCTATGCACCCAAATTGCGTGAAAATGTAATTACTTGTCAGTTCTAGTATAATATATTTGTCCAATGAATCCCCGTTTATCATCTGCATTTCTTCTTGGTGTAGCAATTTTAATGGCCAGTAGTGTATTTTCGTTTGAGGCAGTTGTTTCCTTTTCTCCTGAGGCAGTTCACCTAACTTTTCAGACTGATCTTTTAGAAGCGTCTGCTGCCGCTTGAAATGCCTGGTCTGTAGCTAGTGCTGCATAGATGAAACGTTTTTGGTATGATGACAACGAACAATATACAGAGCCTACTCATACCTCCACACCAGTGTTTTGTGAGTTGCTGACAATATCTTGAAATAATAACAAGCATGCAGGCACGAATGTCAACGGCCAGCCCAAACAGACGCACAGTGCGACCTGTATCTGTTGCAGAGACGTAGTAGCGTCAGCAGAGGCGACCGAAAGCCAACGGGAGGGACCCACAGCGCGAAGAAGGTGGACTCGGCACAGGCTAATGCGAGCCGCGGAATTCAACACGGCTCTAAATTTGGATAATTCGCGGCGCGGCGGTTGATGGGAGCGCGTCACCTGCGCACACAGGCGGCGCCAGATGCATTATGCATGGCACTGGGACTCGCCCGGGGCGGCTGCGTTCGCCACCGCGCGGCTGCCTCGTCGCCGGCGTCACCAAACCCGTGACGTCATCGCAGCCTCTGTGAGCGGCGATTCAATGGAGCCACCGCCGATGTACGCATCTCAGCCTGAGGCTGACGCCCCGAGCGCGGCGCAACGCTTGCGCACTATCCGGACTCTCTCTCTCTCTCTCTCTCTCTCTCTCTCTCCACCCCTCTCTCTACCTGCCTTTCTGGTAATAGTTCAGAAAACAACAGTAGTCAAAACGTTTCTCCGTCATACACTTCAAGACACACCACGAAGGAATTATCCGAATGGGCTGAAAATTAGTAGAGGTGATGTACAAGTTCAGATTTTATGAAATATACATAACCCACTGTCTGACACTTTTGAGTGGGCATGTTAAGTGTGGTGTCACCACCAGACACCACACTTGCTAGGTGGTAGCTTTTAAATCGGCCGCGGTCCGCTAGTATGCGACGGACCCGCGTGTTGCCACTGTCAGTAATTGCAGACCGACACGGCAGCACTCGCCCCAGTTGTACAGCCGACTTTACTAGGAAAGATTCACTGAGAATTACGCTCTCATTTGCCGAGACGATAGTTAGCATAGCCTTCAGCTAAGTCAATTGCTACGACCTAGCATGGCGCCATTTATCCTTTGCTATGTATCTAATGAAGCATGTACAGTAACAAGACCAATGTTCACCAATTGTGGATTAAAGTTAAGTATTCCAGCAGCTAAGTACTTTTCTTTATAGCATTCATTACGTATCCTGTTTCAGACCTCACGCCATCCTGCGTGAGCTTATAGCGTGCATTTCGGCTTCCTCACACAACACGGTGTTGGCACTTCTGCCGAAACTTCATTAAGACTAACTAACTCTGCTATTAGTTCTACACAAGTGGTTTATTAATGCACGCACACTATCTATTAAGTAAGCAACATTGCGCTATATGTGAATGATCGGCCTCTTAGCCTCTCTGGAATCGTCCCAGAGAGTTGCCCATCCCTAGCCACGTGGAGGCGGGCCGCTACTACTAGAAGAAACCACTCCATTTATGCTACTCTTTTATTCCCCCCACCACCATACAGAGCTAACTACAACTACTAGCTACTACAAGTCAAAGACGTAAACAAACATAGTATTTAGATATTTACAATTGCGCATTAGATCTGAAGCGCTTTTACCCTCTCCAAAGGTAGGCTCGCTGGGCCTCCCTTGAGATTTTATTTACCAGTTTTGCGAAATTGCTGAACAATTCGCCATTTGTCAATATTTATTTTATATTCCTTGTTTGCAGAAGCTGTCTCTCAACTGAGACAGCCTGTTCGTATATTGGACACTCAAACACTGTGTGTTCTGGCGATCCTTCGAGGGCACCACAGTCACACTCCGGTGTTGGCCTTCTCCCTACTTTATGCAGGTACGTGGGATAGGGACCGTGTCCTGTGAGGAAGTGAACTAGGCCCTGTGAGGGCTTCACTACCTTGTTCTTTAGTCTTTCCCTTACTGTGGGTAGAAACCAGTGGACACTACGGCCTGTACTGGACCCATCCCATTCGTCCTGCCAAATGTCAAGCATTTTTTCTCGGATTGCTTCAACGCTTATCAGAGGACTGCCCATTATGTTTTGCACCTTGTCGATGTTCTGTTTGCGCAGCCAGTAGAAGGCTGCGTGAAGCCTTATTATCAGGTCTAGTGGACATAGATCCACGATTACCAACAGTGCATCTGTTGGACTTGTGCTGAATGCTCCAATGCATCTCAACAGAACGTTCCTCTGTATTCGCCTGACAGCAGCGGCAGGCCGCACCAGAGCTAACCTGTGGACCCACACGCTGGACGCGTGCCCTACTATTGGTGTCAATATACTGTTATGGAAGATATTTATTGCTTTTGACAGCAAATGACATCTTCTTTCTCCAATTGATGTTATCTTACTGAACGGAGCTAAGGACTTTGTCGTTACTTTCTCAAAATGCAGAATGAAACTCCAATTCTCATCTAGATATACGCATAATTAACGGGCATATCACTGTCGCGACTCAGTCTGGCCATTAATTCTGACTATTGGGTCCCAATTTAAACTGCCTTTTAATAGCATATATAGTGATTTTTGTGGCGCAATAGACATTTTAGTCTTCTCACACCAGTCTGTTAACAGACCAATAGCCAGTCGTGAGCGATCTTCGATCACAATGCGAGTGTCACCTTCTACTAGAATTACGAGATCATCCGCATAAGCAACGGCACCCAGAACTGCAGTAGCTCCCTGTAGGACGTACAACAGTGAGTCCAGGTTAACAAATTATAACAGTATTGGAAAAACTGGATGACTTACTTAAAAGATAGAGCTTCACAGATTGAGCTCAAGCAGTTATTCGGCTGCGCATTGATTCATAGAGTTGTTAGCTGCCCTTCTGAGGAATATCGTGCAAATACTATCCACCTGGCGTGTTACATCGTCAAACTCCCGAAATGATAGGTTGCTCTGCCCATAATGTTCTTAATCTTCTCAGTTGGTGGGAGATCCGGCGATCTTGCTAGTCAAAGCAGTGTTTGACAAACTTGAAGACGCAATGGGAAATCTCGCCGTGTGCGGGCGGGTATGGCCTTGGTAAAATGTAAGACCAGCACTGCTCGTCATGAAGGGCAACGAAACGCGGTGTAGAATATCGTCGACGTACCTCTGTGCTGTAAGGTTGCCACGGAGGCCGGCCGGTGTGGCCGAGCGGTTCTAGGCGCTTCAGTCTTGAACCGCACTACCACTACGGTCACAGTTTTGAATCGTGCCTCGAGCCTGGATGTGTCTGATGTCCTTAGGTTAGTTAGGTTTAAGTAGTTCTAAGTTCTAGAGGACTGATTACCACAGAACCATTTGAACCATTTGATGCCACGGGCAACAACCAGAGGCATTCAGCTATAGTGTGAAACGGCACATCGGATCGTCATCCCTTATTGTCGGCCCACACGGCGGGCTACAGTTAGGGTGGTATCTCAACAGTATCTGGAGCGTCTCCAGACACTTCTTCGCTGGTCGTTGGGATTCAGTTCGAAGTAGGACTCATCACTGAAGGCAGTTCTTCTCCAGGCAATGAGATTCCCGGCCTGACTGACTCTCAAAGTTTGTCAGTGGAGTTCTGATACTTATTGTGTGTAGTAATTTTGAGATAACTGCTGAGATTTCCCTGTGATGTTATTTTCTGTACCATCTGCTTTCTTTATTCCACATTTTATTTAAAATGGAGATGTATTTCGTACTTTATTCATCTATCTTCTGATGCCTTTTCGTTTACTTTTATGTCTGTTGTGTATATGGAAGCGATTTCTGTGCATAGTACTTCGTACCGTAAAACAGCGTCTGTTGTGCCACAAACTTCATACGACATGGGAGCCCGCTGTACAAGCTACTTAGGAAAAACTCCCAGAAATTTTTCACGCTTCAATAGACTCTAAAATCTTGACAAAAGAAGAGCACTCACATTCCCCTGAGAAATCTCCTTTGTATTAAATTCCACACCAGAAGGGGTAATGAACCCTATGCCTCCCTTGCATCTCGACATCCCCAATTAGAATTTACTTGATGAAAACAGCCAAGTGTACTGAAATTACAGCAAAATACTTCCCTATTTGTGAACTACCTCTCATTGAAGGCCTCTATGAGACACCTCTGACCTACGTATATAACTTTTTCATGAGCTTGGGGTACCTCGTATTTAATTATGTGTGCCGAGGCGTGTTTGTCTGCCATTCATGTAATTTTGGATAGGCCGCTGGGCAAACAGTTTTTCCCAGCAATTATACTCCGCAAACGCATCACGTGTGATTGAATGTCTACCGCGCAGAGACCCGCCGGTAATTCCAGCATTGGCAGGACGTCGCCGAGGAAAAGTAAACTAGACCCGGGCTAGCAATCTGCGCAGGTAAACATCTGCCACATTCGTATGGATCCGGGTATGGGAATTCTTTACTTCACTGCCATTTACTCTGCTAAACACTTTTTGAGTATTCCAACGATGCACTGTCGTTTCATATCACTGCAGTTTCGCAATATCAGCCAATCCGAAGGCCGTATCACTTTAATACTGAATTAATAGCATCCAATACGTAACATCCATTACAATCCATTTCTACGATATTTCAGTTCTGATTGCTACAATAGGATCCCAGTTAGGGGCCGGAAAGGAAGAGTATGTGTTATGTAAACGGTAAATCCTGTTCAACTTTTTTCTTTCTCTTTGCCTTTTGAAATTTCTTTTATTCCTTACTAATTCCTTGTAAGCTACAGTTAAAATGTACTTCTCCTAGACGAGCTTCATATTCCAATGAATTAGTATAGTGCCTGCTTTCTACAGATACCTGAGATAATCAACTTGAATTATTTCTCACTGTTCAGTCTGTTACGAGTATAATCTGCGATTAGGATGTGACTATTTATTTTAATTTCCGTAAAAATCGGCATAACAATGCGAGACGTTGACCGATTTCAGTCATTATCCTATCAACTATTCACTACAAATCTAATCAGTCAGTACGAAGATCCTCGAATAATATTAGCTAGAAAGCGACGAGACCGCTAAGATAAGTTCTCTAGAAGCTCGTTATATTCAATAAGTAGTAACGTGACAATTGTTCGTTTTGCCGTTGACCAATGTTTCTTCGTGGTCAAAACTTCCCGTTTTTAGGCTCTGCATAACTTTGTTAGTAAGCGAAGCACAACAAATTCTTGTTAAAATTGTTTCTGGTAGTCCACTCTACTTGTTGGCAGTTGCTTACATCATCTCTCAATGAAAATATTCTCGTATCGCTAAATATTCTATGATACCACATAAGGAAGCGGTCTGAGTAGTTGTTGTAATACGTTTTGTTTAGAATGTGGATTTGATTTCAAAGGATCTTTCCTTGACGTTGAGTACAAATTAACCTGTGTTACATCTGATAAATAACGTGTCAGCTTGCTTTACTTTATATAAAATTTGCCAACTAGTTTCTTAAACTACTTTCGTTCACATTTCAATTGTCATTTCCTTCTTAGCTTTATATTTCGGGGTCTGTGGTTCATTTGCTGACAGTATCCTGTCATACAGCTACAGGTCTACGTGTATCTAGTGTATTACAAATCAGGCCGGCCGTTGTGACCGAGCGGTTCTAGGTGCTTCTATCCCGAACCACGCTGTTGCTACGGTCGCAGGTTCGAATCCTGCCTCGGGCATGGATGTGTGTGTTGTCCTTAGGCTAGTTAGGTTTAAGTAGTTCTAAGTCTAGGGGACTGATGACTTCAGATGTTAAGTCCCATAGCGCTTAGAGCCATGTGAACCATCTATCACAAATCAATATTCGATTGAAATGCAGTTCTCTTTTATTTTTAAGAAGGATCACTTTGAATTTGCATGCATGTTTCTGATGTCGTTCTCACTTCTGATGCAATGCGTAGTTTGGCTTTCTTGAAAGGAGAATTGTCTGTTTACTACTATAATTAAGAAATTAGACTAGCAGTAAGATTGTACGAGGGGCTTCTGCAGTAGTTCACATATATTTGGTTTTTTGCAACGTCGCCTCGAAGGTATTTCTCAGAGTAATACGATAATCGAAAAATATACCCACATGTATTACATCGACGGTTATCTAATGGTCGCTAGATACAGTAAGCCACAACTGAAAAAAAAAAAAAAATAGCCAGGTTGGGACCAGACCACGCTCTTAAATTAAACAATATTGATAGACGGGACATCTTAATTAAATCTCATGTGAATGCGCAGATCCACTGGCTTTTAGCGCCAAAATGGTTCAGTCAGAACCTATAACCTGGATCTCATCTTTCTTCTTCCCAAATCAGATAGCTAAGTGGTCGTTTCTAAAACTGGAACCGTCCTATTGTGTCTCTCGAGAAACGTGCTACTAACTGGCATTCGGGATACCTCATTTCCCCGGCTTAGCTATCTTCCTATATTTACTTCTTCATTTACTGCGGCTTTCGCGGTTACTGGAAGGTGCTTGTGGTAACTACCGAATTCTACACGTGAGAGATGTGCTGCATCTTCCCTCCATTGTCGTTTATCGATTCAATCAATCTTGATTTTACTTTTAGTCGTAGCCTCGCCCTGAAATACAAGACGCAAATATCATTGGCATTTACCACATTTTGTGTCGTAGTATCTCGCAGTTGCAGTAGTATAAGTGTTCTATATAAATGTATCAATAAATGAAAATATTAATTTTTTTCATCAAATTTCTCCTACTGTAACGTGAGCTTTAGATAACATATTCAACTGTTGAGCAATTCTGGCTGCTGTTGGGCCTGAGTTGAGCGTGCGAACAGTGTCGTGAAACAAAACTTGAAACTTCGCGAATTACTGAATTTGAATTAACGAAAATTAATCTCATTAAATGCCAGAAGTAACTAATTGTGTACTGAGTGAGAACTTTTAAACTGAAACTCAACACTGAAATACGCTATTAAACATTCTTGACATTAAGTGAAATTTCACACACAAAAATACAACACTGCTCTACTCAGAAGAAAAGTTACTGTTTGATATTATCTACACTGTTCACTGTAAATTAATCTGTTTGCTCAGCACAACACCTGATAATTCTGACCACCAACTATTTCCTCATTAGAATGCAAAGTGAGATCTGCCCTGAAATAAAAGGTGCAATTCACAATCGGCGAAATGTTCAGGACTTTACTAATAATGGTGTTTGAAGAGGGTATTACTTTAAAGAAAGTCGATAATGAAAAATTAAACTCTGATTATGGTCAAATAACCTGTACAATGTAAGGAGAACCTAATAATTACGAAATTCTCTCAACAAAAAAATTACAAACGTCCCAAGCAATTGCATTATTTGTAACATAATGAAAACAACGAGATCAACTTAACACCAATCATGAACATTATTGGTTATCCGAGTGTCAAAGATTTCCTTCAACAAATAGTTCTGACAAACGAACATTTTATTCTTGCGCATGCATTGGTTACCCTGAAAAATTCCTCCAAAATGTCTTCTCCAACAATAGAATCAATAACATAAGTTTAGAAACAAGTTTTCATCTCCAAAATAAAGTATTCCAGATAATTCCTCTACATTCACAATTATCAAATTTCCTTCTCTAAAAACTCAACTGCTCGCTACTATGGCTCAAATACGAATGTACCAGCGATGCACAGCCGAAAGGCGAGCAAGCAAATCACAGATAGGCTTAAAAACAGAGTCAACGGTCTTACACACAACTCGTGTAGGGCACTCACCCATCTTTGTCCCAGTACAGTAAAAGTGAATTATTTATAATGGCAGGAAACATGAAGGCATTACAGTAGCCTTCTAAATTCGGAAACCAGAGTCAGTCTCAACCTGCAGCTGACCAAGGCCTCTCGCTTCGACTATGAAAACCTCCGAATGTCTTTTCCACCATGACACAACAACATCTCCTATTTGTTGAATACATCTTAGTTTATTCTATTGTTTCACGTTGTTTCAAAATATTCAACAGTTTCGATGATTATTAACACACAACTCACGTTACAAGTTCTCTTCATCATTTTCAGCTTACAAAGGGACTGTGTCCACTCGTCATCATCGATATTGTTCATATTTATGGCACGTGCAGGGCTTGCCTTGAATGAACGTGATAAATGTGGGAGCACCAAATGACCAAGCGTTTGGAAAAAATCGCATTTGTGACGCGATTGGCCGAGATATGAGCCACTTAACGTTAGCGTAATTTGCAGGCAGAGGTTGGCGCGGTGGAACAGTACACAGCCGTAACCCGACGGTCCTGGGGCCGCGCCGTACGTGAAAAATTTTCTTTGCTGTTAATTCTTACCTTATTTACACTGCAATTAAACCGAAATGACGTTCTGCATGTTGTATTTATTAATATTTATGCTAAAAATTTGGAAAGAAAGTAGAAATGAAAATCTGGAACGGCAAATAAACTTCCGAAAAGGGATTGGAATCAAAGCGCACAAGACTTCGTATTCCATTAGTTTCATTTTGACCTTGGAGCAGCCCTCGGCAGCTAATGCAACCCTGCGATGCTTTATTGCGAGGTAGGAATTGATGAAAAAGTTTCAACATTGATTTTATCGAGAGAGGAAAAGAAATCGGATCCCGAGAATACTTCTTGAAAATACACTTCTTTGTGCACCATCAGTTACCCTCCCCAATATATGGCGAAATTATCTGTTATGTCTGTTTTGCTGCCAAACTGTCCGTTGAGACAGAACATTTTATGAATGTAAACCAAGGCTATTTCAATATAGAGACTTTAAAACAACCATGAAATTGTAAAAAAGAGGCTTTTCTAACGTGTGCAGGATGCCGAGAAAATTACTGCTTACTCCATTTTGACAGTTAATGTCACAATGGCGCTTGTAGATCATGAACAGTAATGTAATTACAGCATCTAATTTACATAGGAAATGCTCTTGTCCTCCTAGTCGCCCCTTCGCCTAAATTAATCTGAAATCCCAAATTGTCCTTGCCTTTACTATTCACGCCTGAAGATATTAAGAAACACCGTATAATGGGTATTATTTACGTTTATTTGCCGTGGAAGTAATCGAAAATTTGCCAGTCCATAATGGAATATCACGTTTGCCATTTCACTTGTGGATTAATAGACTTCCATTATGTTGGTAAGTGCAAAGATGAAACTAGAATTTTACAAACTTATCACTACATAACTTGTTTCCGTTAGAAGTAACGAATGGGCCGCACTTGTTTAGAACTGCGAATATGGTTTTCAGTAACAACACAAAGAAATGTTTACAACCTGCTACATCCGTGGACAATAAGGGACGAATATGCTCCCTTTGTTTACTACATTCTGTAGGTCGTTCGTAAAAGCAAAATACTTGCAGTAGAAGAGATGTGTTTGATATTTACGAAGCCGAACAAGTGCTCATAGCTCTGAAGGTATGCATTTTTGAGTTCATGTTTTTTGGACATTTTCGTCTTGTTTCGGTCCATACTTACCACCTCTCAAAATATGGAATACTTTTTTAACACCCTACGTACATTGTTATTTTTTTCTTGATTCCAGAAAATACTGTAAGAAGACTCAAGCGTATCACTAACGTAACTCATTATTGCCTAAAAATTTCTAACGTCTCATACTGGGTTCCCGAAATTTTAATTTGTGTCTGCAAAGGAAGTGGCGTAGCTGAACTGTGATTCTGCAAGACGGTGTCTCAGATCTCCATCCGGTTACACAAATTAACGCTTTCGTTTGGTCTTCCCACATCGTTCAAGGCAAGTGACGTGGTGGTTCAATTGAAAAAAAAAAACTGTTCCATTTTATTTCCTTATCCAGTGCGCCAACTCAGATAAACGCGTCGTCCATGGGGCGTTAAATCTTAATTTTCATTTTTTCTGTCTCTACAGTTGTCATGATGATATTATTGTTTTCCTTCTTACTCTTTCTTTCACTAACAATAATTGTAATCCATACAGGATCAGTGCTGTTTGAAGGCCTTCTGCTTCTCCATGCTTGCGATTTTCAGCTTACGTTTAAATATTACTGCTGTATGTTTTCTAATGCCGTCTACTCATCTTCCATTGTGCATTCTCTTACCTCGCATAATCCAGCAAATTAAGATCTTGGTGCATTGACGATCCAGTCGCAGAACAGTACGTCTTGCACAACTCGTTAATCTTCATTAAGATTGCAATGATATCTTGTATTCCACTCTGTTCTACGATTCTTTCATTTATTTTCCTTAATATCTTACTAACTGCCAACATGAGTCTGTCGCTAATAAACCTTCGCCTATTAATGTTTCTTGAATTTAGTGACCACGTGTCACAGCCATACTCCAGGAAAGGTAGTATACACTGTAAACGTTCCATACCAGCCTAATGTGCGAAAAGCGCTTTAGGCTATGGGTCGAATCAATCTCGTTTCTCAATGGCTGTTGATATTGATTTATGTTTCTCAAAATAACTCAAAAACTTTCACAAAATCTGTGTGATTCAGGCTCACTGTTTTGTTTCACAGTTTCATTCTCACAGAAGTGGTTCTTTGAGTTCTGCAGTAAATTTTAGTAGTAACATCAAACAATCATTTAACGCTCGCAAAAGGAGGTACGCTTGGGAAAGCTAGTACACACGGGAAAATACAAGTTGACTTATAAAATGGTGAAACAGAGATTGCGGTGTCAGATACTCGGTTGTACGTCCTACTCAGGAGGTGAGACGGAATCAACTGATAAATTAAGTGTGATGAAGAATAAGCCGAGATTTTAGAGAACCGTTCACAAGAATCAACCTTAAGGATGCCAAACAACTAAGTAGTGGGGATTGATGTGCGTTCATTCTCTGAGACTGTAGATACCCCGCTAATACTGCAATAGGAAGCTCAGTTGACGATATCGGACATCTCTAAAAAGGGTAATAACGGAAGCTGACCACAGAAATATAGCGAAAAAGACAACAGCGAAGAAGTTACGGGTAACGGAGAAAACACAGCAATAGTTTGACTGAAGCAGAATATACAAATATAATCAGGAAAGGAAAGAAGCACTGTAATTTAACTCATTTAGAAATGAAGTCAGAAGAAAATTCAAGGCAGCTAAGGTGGAAGGCCGCAAGAAAACTGTGCAGATACCGGAAATGAAATACGCAGTATACAGATAAGCTATAATAGCTTTCGTAGAACTTAAAAGCACAAACGTCAGCACTGAGAGGCTGCAGTCGATAAGTGGAAGGAGTGCGATGATGATTGTAGATTTGGGAAGCATTGCGAATCCAGCATCGGACTCTGAGTTTGACAGAATTTCTAAATATCTACGACCACTCGAGACGTAAAGGCTACATACACTCCTGGAAATGGAAAAAAGAACACATTGACACCGGTGTGTCAGACCCACCATACTTGCTCCGGACACTGCGAGAGGGCTGTACAAGCAATGATCACACGCACGGCACAGCGGACACACCAGGAACCGCGGTGTTGGCCGTCGAATGGCGCTAGCTGCGCAGCATTTGTGCACCGCCGCCGTCAGTGTCAGCCAGTTTGCCGTGGCATACGGAGCTCCATCGCAGTCTTTAACACTGGTAGCATGCCGCGACAGCGTGGACGTGAACCGTATGTGCAGTTGACGGACTTTGAGCGAGGGCGTATAGTGGGCATGCGGGAGGCCGGGTGGACGTACCGCCGAATTGCTCAACACGTGGGGCGTGAGGTCTCCACAGTACATCGATGTTGTCGCCAGTGGTCGGCGGAAGGTGCACGTGCTCGTCGACTTGGGACCGGACCGCAGCGACGCACGGATGCACGCCAAGACCGTAGGATCCTACGCAGTGCCGTAGGGGACCGAACCGCCACTTCCCAGCAAATTAGGGACACTGTTGCTCCTGGGGTATCAGCGAGGACCATTCGCAACCGTCTCCATGAAGCTGGGCTACGGTCCCGCACACCGTCAGGCCGTCTTCCGCTCACGCCCCAACATCGTGCAGCCCGCCTCCAGTGGTGTCGCGACAGGCGTGAATGAAGGGACGAATGGAGACGTGTCGTCTTCAGCGATGAGAGTCGCTTCTGCCTTGTTGCCAATGATGGTCGTATGCGTCTTTGGCGCCGTGCAGGTGAGCGCCACAATCAGGACTGCATACGACCGAGGCACACAGGGCCAACACCCGGCATCATGGTGTGGGGAGCGATCTCCTACACTGGCCGTACACCACAGGTGATCGTCGAGGGGACACTGAATAGTGCACGGTACATCCAAACCGTCATCGAACCCATCGTTCTACCATTCCTAGACCGGCAAGGGAACTTGCTGTTCCAACAGGACAATGCACGTCCGCATGTATCCCGTGCCACCCAACGTGCTCTAGAAGGTGTAAGTCAACTACCCTGGCCAGCAAGATCTCCGGATCTGTCCCCCATTGAGCATGTTTGGGACTGGATGAAGCGTCGTCTCACGCGGTTTGCACGTCCAGCACGAACGCTGGTCCAACTGAGGCGCCAGGTGGAAATGGCATGGCAAGCCGTTCCACAGGACTACATCCAGCATCTCTACGGGAGATTCTCCATGGGAGAATAGCAGCCTGCATTGCTGCGAAAGGTGGATATACACTGTACTAGTGCCGACATTGTGCATGCTCTGTTGCCTGTGTCTATGTGCCTGTGGTTCTGTCAGTGTGATCGTGTGATGTATCTGACCCCAGGAATGTGTCAATAAAGTTTCCCCTTCCTGGGACAATGAATTCACGGTGTTCTTATTTCAATTTCCAGGAGTGTATAATTCTGCAAACGTATCAGATAATTTTCGGTATAGGTACGATTATTCAAATTAGAGTGTAAAATCTGTGGGAGTGGAGACGTATCATCAGATCTCTAACCAAGGGCATAAAACTTAGAGATTTATCCTGCAACATGATTGGCAGACCTTTCACTCAGTTTTCAGACAGAAATATAATACAAGAGAATGTAAATGAATGTAAATCGTGACACGGCAATCAGTATGGCTTTGCGAAAGGTAATGGCTCAAGAGAGGCAGATCTGACATTGCACTGATTATGGTAACTGGAAATATCTAGCCACTATCGCAACATTTCTTGATCTGGAAAAAGTGTTCGACATCATAAAGTGATCAAATTTCTCTTATCTACCCAGAAAAATAGGTATCTGATACCGGGAAAGACGAAGAGAGAAGCACTCGGTTTATGAAGGGTGTTACGCAGGCAATATTCTTCCTCTATTGTTCAAATTTATGTGGAAATAACTGACATTAAAATCCGATGCTAAAAGATATCAACAATAAGATTCGCTGTTGGTGTCGTTACTGTCAGAGAAAGTGAGAAAGAACTGCAGGATCTGTTGCATAGGATAATCAGTCAGCTGAGCATAGACAATACATATGTATCATGGACTGTTGGAAAAGTGAGAAAGAAGTCAGTGGAAACGTTAGAGATATAAGTCTACCGAAGGACAATGGAAAACAAGTTAACCGATATTATAAGAAATGGGGACGTCCTCCATAAAACCGTTAAAGAATGGAATGTTGAGAGAACACTAACTAGAAGTACAGATGGATTCGTACGACTTGTTTTACGATCACTTCTATCATGCTGGATAGTTTCATCTTTAATTTTGACTAGCGCCGTTAAGAGAAATCCACTTCAGAGCCCACTTGTTCCGTCGCTTGATTTAAATCTAGTGATTAATTCCTTGCTGCGTGTTTGGTAATGACTGATGTTAATACATCTTACATTACGTTTTGAGTGCGTTCCGTTAATTCTCTCTCTGTTACTGAATTTCAGTAACATAATATTACAGCAATGTTTCAATATTTCGGAAATTTTCTTCCTCCTTATACATTATACACCAAATATAATTCGTTATTTCACTTTTCTAATACCTATAAGAATATCTATTTATAATGAACGAAATTTCGTTATGAGAGATACCGCAAATGTATGTTTCACTAAAGATCTGTTGTCACAGTAGTGCTTTATGTAGTACAAAATATTACTTTTCAGTCAGTCAATCAACAATTTCAGCTCATAAAAAAAAAGTAATAATAAGTACCGACGTTACCCGGCAAACAAAAGCAAATAGCGTTTACAGAAACTGGAAACCTTTGGAATAAAATACGTGGGCTATTCGATAAATAAGTTTCAATTGGTCGAGAAATCGAAACCACCGCGAAAATAAAAAATGTGTTATTTGTAATAGTTAGCTACACCTTCCAGCCACTTCTCTACGTAGTCAACGCTCAGATTTAGATATTTGTCGTAGCCTTGTACTTACTTTCAATGCCCTCGTTATAGAAGGCAGCCGCCCCGCCCACGCTTTCCACCAATTCTCTATGCTGATCTGCAGCTTGTTGCCTGTGCCAAAACGTTGTCTTCATAACCAGCAGTTCGTGTGAGCAGAGATGAAACTCAGCGGAAGCCAATTCTGTGCTATATTGTAGAGGACAAGGGTATTTTTAGGAAATACGGTGCGAAACTGTGGTTTAGTGTGTTTCAGTGCGCGATGCGCCAGCCTCACGGCAGACGGACGATGAAGGCTGGCCAGTTCGATATGCAGGTAACACAGTTTTGCAACGAGCGTCGGTATGTGTGTACGTGCGTGGCAGCCATCAGAACGCAGCATTAGCAGAATTACGCAGGCGCGGGCTGCATGTGGCGCGGTTGCGTTAGCCAACTAATCGAGAACCTTCTGATAAACACGCCGCCGCGTAACTGGCGGATTCAGCAGCGATCTGCACTATTTAAGGGCATCAGAGGTAGGCGTCGGCATTCGGTTCGACCGATTGGGCGTTCGGTCGCTGTCATGTCATCGTCATCAGTGACGCTGTCCCTGAAGACTGGCCAGCGGAGGGCGTTGCCTGCTGCTGCGCCGGCGACTCCCGGCGTCGTCACAAGCCGCCGCGTCTGCAGGAGGCGAGCCTGGCCTGGCCTCATGCTGCTAACCTCCTACAGCCTGTGCAGCTGCTAACCGAGCCTGGCGACGCGTTCCCTGGACTGTGTGCATCAGCACGTCTCCACCACGGCACGAGTGGTGGGGCTGAGATACCGTAAAATGTATTGGGAGAACCAACAATAAAGAGGAAGTTTGCTAAAAATAGCCACCTTCTTCTACCGAGCCACGCCCTACGAGCCGGACCACGTCACCCGCTCCAGTCATCCTATTAGAATTTTGTGGGTGATCAAATACGAGAACGCTGCAGGAGCATCTTCATTGCCCCTGCAGAGTGCGACCGAGAATTGTCACAAAGAAGGAACCGTATGACATATGTTATGTGGGCTGCATGATATCAGAGCGAAATTTTTCACCAGGCCCTCACACTTGGATGGAAACATCTTTACGTGCTCACTGGGCATTCAGAACTGAAAAGAGCAAGGTGAAGCGATCGACAGTCATACTAGTGACACTGACGGACACATCTCTGCAAAGCTTCATCGGATTTCCAGAGTGGTTTCCCTTTCATGACAGGTCGGAACTGATTTCCCGAACAGCCCTCGTAATTCTGCCAGGAGTAATACAGCAAAATACATTTCCAGAAAGTATTAGTACGGCATTTTAGATGTTTACAATTCACTCAAGATTTATTTCTGCAGCAGTGTGTGTGGAGTATATGAAATGATTACATTTAAATATCAATAGCACAAGCAGGTCTGAGGTACCAGGTGTCGACCTGTGCTGAATTAACCATATTGTTATGTGTTGCAGCTTCCACAGGCGGCACTGTAGGCTCTGATTGTAGCATCCAGTAGATCGTACAGACGGCGAATAGTGTCCTGGCATGACTTACAGCTCGCCTGCTCTGCCTGTGCAGTAGTTCTGTAAGAATTGTCGCTTCACAAGTCACATGAGCTACCTCTTATCCCATCATATTCGACACGTGCTCAGTTGGAGACAAGCCCGGACATCTTGCTTACGACGGAAGTTGTTACACGTCTTGCGGAGCACGTTGAGTTTCAGGGGCAGTGTGTGGGTGAGCACTGTCCTTTTGCAACAGAACATCAACTTCCTATTGGAAAAACAGCAAAAGAACGAATCGACCAACATTCTGCACCTACAGAGGTGTGGTTAGATGTCCCCTCGAGAAACACCCTACGTGAACGATGTTGCAGCTTATCGCACCCTGGACCATGGAGCCTGCGATGGGGTCAGTGTGTCTCTCACAGCGCGTCAGATCTATGTTGTACGCACAAACTACCATCACTTCCGTGCAGGCAGAATCTGCCTTCATCTCTGAAGATCACGGCGGATCATTTCCACTTCCAAGTCATCCTCTGATGGCACCAGCGTAGCCGTGCACGTCGATGCAGTGGCGTGAATGGAAGACGAGCTAGAGGTGTGCAAGCCCGTACACTCACTGCTGATAATCAGTTGGCAACAGTTCGTGTTCACACATATGGGCTCACAAGCCCTCTTGTCTGTGCTATGATAGCTGTACAATCTGCCAATGCTGCTGTCCTTACAGTACAATAGTCCTGGGGGGATTCTGTGCTGTGTGGTCGATCAGAACCTGGTCAATGGGTGTGGGAGTATTCAAGTGACCACTGCTACCAATATCGTTACACACCTGACGCAGCACATCCAACTTGTGTGGCATTTCTGCGGAAGAATCATTGTGCCACTCGGAAGACGTTTGGCCTCTTTCAAATTCGCTCCGCTGACTGCAGTATGCGCGACTGCTCCTCCGTGGCATGGTTGCCAGAATTACTTCACACATTTGCACCACACTGTGAATTTGCATTCCCTATTCACAACAGATGGCTCTCTTGTAGCTGTGCCACTACACTATTTGTCAGCGGACGACGTTGAAACCATAATCAGCGTATCTACTATCCCCGCGTGGAATACACTGTCATTGGATCAGAATTGGTTTCGCCTTCTCAGGTACACTACTTTCTTGTCCATTCCGGCTGTGTAAATTCGCTTAACTTTGGGAACTCATGTGTGCCAATTACTGAAGCGTTGGGCTTCATAAGGGACAACGCTCTCCCGCATAGAACAACAACTTTAAGGGGGACAATGGACACAGAATAGTTGGAACTCACCCTGGCATACAACCATTTAGATTTCAATGATAAAATTAACCATTAGCCTTACAACCTTAGAATGTAATGATGAGGTTGAAATAGCCCTCCTTCGACCAGAAATTCTTTGCTCAAAAACCATAACACATAATGCTGTTATTGATATCTAAACGCTTCAGACAGAACTGCTACCAACTACAGCACTGCCATTCTTTGGACGCAATTGTTCATACGATATTGCAGTGCCAGTGCTATTCTGAGTTACGATGCAAAGTTCCTTTGGACATGTAATGCTGTCCAAAAGCACAGGCACTGGGACGACTACAGCCGTTAAGAAATACGTTTAATGTAATCACAATTGCGAGTATGGGGAACCATCAGCTGTAGGATGAGATGACGACAGAGAATGTTTGCACGGGACCAGGATTCTAACCCGTATTTCCCTCTTATCGCGAGCTGGCTATCCGTGCACGACTCACGACAACACCCAAACTTTTGTATGTCGTCAACCACGCGTCTACAGCTTGTACTCGTACATTCATTATGTACATTACGGTACAGGTGAGACATTTTACTTGAAAGTCGATTGCTCACTGTCGGCAGATAAATTCGATATTGCAGTTCCTGCGTTTCTCTGAATTACAATGCAAAGTTCCTTAGGACATGCATGGAAGTATCTATTACAGGTGCAAGATAATAATTTAGGGTGTTATTTATGTAATGACCGTCTTATGAGATCAGTCTGACCGTCACATTGTCTTGATATCCATGCACTGCTGCATTCATTAACTGCAATTAAAAAACTATTTCCTTATGTACTTCATAACACCGAACTCCTGCATTTCTAGAGCTTTGACTTACGGTAGTTAAAAAGGTGTAAAGAGAACGGAATAAGAGTAGGTGGACGGCTTCCAGTTTATTCCTCTGCGTCTGCACCTACGTTGTGTATTCAATATTATGATAGCTTGCGGTTCATTATTATCAGCATCTATACTCTAGAAGCTTCTGCAAGGTGGTCGACGGAACGTACTTTACCCTAATACAATTTTATGTCCTAAGAAGGCCGTATGCAGTCAGACGTGTTTATCAAATTTGCTCTTTTTGTATCCAAGCGTTTGCTAAACAATCCTATACATGTACCAACAAAGTTTGCCAATTTAACTTCACTTTACAAGCAGACGCTGTTCGTGTCATGAAGTATTTTGACGCTATTGTAAATGGCTACCAATGCAGACAAAACGCTTCTTCCATTGACTTTAGCATAGTGTATAAAGAATAATAAGAAAAAAAGAGTCTGGTCCAGGAAATGGTTGAAACAGAAAGAATTATACCCAGTGAAATCCTACAAAGTACATGTTATTGCCAGAACGTAATGATTACAAAAACTTTCGTCGAATGGACAGCCACACTTTCAGTAAATGAGTTACTTCGCTCTAATGTCGAAAAAGAAGACACTAGTATGCGAAAATTTATTCCCTTCTAAGTGGTCCCCTAATGACAGTTCATCAAGACGTGCGAAACTATGTATCGTCCGTGAATGAACCTGTCAGCTTAGATTTTTTTTTTCATTGCAGTCCCATGTGTATTTTGTGTTTAGAATACTGAATTCATTCTTTACCTCTTGCTGTATAATATATGGTTGAAAAGGCGGTACACATTTACCGTTTTAGTAATTTGCCAGTGCTAGTTTGTTTCTATCCATGTTGGCAGTTTCCGTAGACGTGGAAACCACGATACAGCGAGATAAATTATAATAAAATTTTTCTCTAAGCGTGCGTGGCGGAACACTGACAAAAGCAACGTCCCCCATTTTGTCGAATATACCGTCCATCAAAATTTCTCTTAACACATCAAACATGTTCTATGTTTCACAAACACGTCTAACAGCGTCGTAAACAGTCAAATATTTGACAAGCCTAGTAAAGTTTGGCAAATTGTTTGATCGTGTACGGGGTGCTTTATTCTATTCGCGAATTGAATGAAGGTACAGTGTCTACACAGCTTTGTATGCACGACAGTATCTATTTATAGTGTGTAACTCACATCATTTCCATACCACAAATAGGATGGAGGCAGCAGATATGCATACGATAAATTTAGTGCATAAAGTTTCGAGACATGGGTGTTCCCTATTTCAAATGTTCCCATTTTCTTTCTTTCAGCACCTCTGTTACACTTTCTTATGATCTATAAGGATCTGTTACGACAGTAAAAACATTTCTTCCATACCGTTCGATGTCTGCTGTCATGTCTAGGATACTTCAGATCAGCTGCTAACGCTGGCACCGTACTTCACTCGTTGGCACGTTACACGTTTATATTGCGATTTCCGTCGTCAGCAATCATTACTTTTGCTAGACCTTACCAAACCAATGTATCTTCCAATTTCCTTCCAAACTAATGATTTCACATTTTTTGTCCATTTACTTCTCTTTTTAGTGGCATCCGTAAATATTTGTACGATGTTAAGGCCACCCGATTTCTTCAATAACCTTGTATTCATAGACTATAAAGGACTATCTGTTTCTTACGAACTTTTTCTTATGTTATACTACATTTACATCAAGCGTCCATGCTTTTTAACAAATGTAAATTGTTGTCTTACGCTTATCCAGTGATGAAATATCATTGTCAACGAGTACCAATGGCTGTATGCGATAATTAGATAGATTGTGACAGAGGGAAGACATCATTCGACCGTGCTATATTTTAAAATCACTCTTTATACGCCCAGTATCAAGTGCACTAGTAACAGACATCAGTAATAGACATTAAGAAAGAAACATGTATTCAGCCATCAGACAACAATTGGGGGATATTCACATGTGGTATACCACAAGATTCCATCTTAGGACACTTATTTTTCTTGTGGATATCAATAACCTTTTATTTGTAACATTTCCAGGTGCCAAGATCGTTTAGTTTGTAGATTACGCAGTCCTCTGTCACTAAACATTGAAAAAATACACTGAATGCAGATCAGAATTTATAAGAGATTTCCGAACAGCATATAACTAAAACATAACGACAAAAACAGAAGTTCTCAGGGTTAAATTATTGGTATTATAAACTGACACTAAATTCACCTAGCAGGAACTCACGACAGAACTGCTAAAGCGCCTATACAAATTTTTAGTTCCAATGTGAACGCTGTCATACATAAATGATACAAAATTTATAAAGATGGAATACTACACTTACTCCACTTCTATACTCTCTTACGTCATACGACTTTTATTTTCTTTTTCATCATGCAACGCTACGTTCCCAAGGTCCATAAGCGTATAACAAGGTTTAATTGATGTGTGAACTCAAGACCATTCTGCAGAGAACTTTTCAGGGATAATTAACTACTGCTTTTCAATAAACTTACACCTTAATGAAATTTCTCATTAAAATGTATATCTCTTTCTCAAACTAACAGATAGTAGTCGACCACAGCCGTGCGTGGTACAATTAATTAGTGTGGGTCGCCTACATCAGGGCAGGTATGCACTCGGGGGCCAACCGGTGTTTCTCCTTTGATTAAGAGGTACTTAAGCTATAGTACTCCTTTGATTGACAGGTACTTAAGCTATTATTCAGCTAAAAGGATCCTTCTTTTTGATTGACAGGTCCTTAACCTGCTATTCCCCCAGCCTGTCTCAATCCCCTCGTGGCCCCCACCTCTGGAAACCTCCCCCCTTCACCGCTACAAGTACACATTCAGGTCAGGGTTATTTTAATAGCCCTCTCACTCTTATCAATTTAATTGACTACTTAATTAAATTTATTCATTACTTAACCTCTCCCCTTCTGGTAAACCCCCTCCACTCCCATCCTCCATAGCATAAATTGGCAGCAAAACGATTCAGCTGATCGCTCATTTGTATGAAATTCGATTGTAGTGTGTGGAATATCGTTTAAACAATTCATAAATATGTAGAATATTGTTTAGTTATTCACGGTAGTGTGTGGAACAGAGGTTATTTATTTAAAGAACTTTTCAGGAAATCGATCACCTCCCCCATCACCCAATCCCTGCTGCACCTCACTCCCTCCCCTCTCCGCCTCCAATCTTTTACCTGCAAATTGGCGGCTCTGTTGTGGAGAGGAAGGATCTCATAACAAGAAATTCAATGGTATATTGCTCTTTAAAAAAAAAGTCAGTTTGTGGGGCTTGGATTTCACTTGCACATTATTCTCTTGTGTTTTGAAAGATGCAGGTCGTGTGAGAAGTAGTTACATCGATCACACTTCCTTTTTATTCTGACTGTGCAAGGAATAACATCATGAAAGAAACATCACACGTAATTACACACTGTCAAAAATCTCTCTGTCACGATGCATGCACCAATCGCCTTCTCCTGTCCACCGGACCACACAGGACACTACTGCATGTGCTCCCAGGAACTGGGATTCAACAGTGGCCCCTGTGAAATGATGATGCGGACATCAGCTGCCGAATCATGTGCAGGTGTCAGTTCAGGTCCCACAAGGATGAGGCGGCAGCATCCCTATGTTACGTGACACATCCCTTTGATACATGACATCTGAGAAGTACCTGTAGAAATATTTGTTCACTTAGGCACCATTGTCACACTATAAAAATCTGTCCAGTGCTTCCCAGAATAGCTCTGGGATCCTAATGGGACATGTGAGTTGCAATTAACTGTGCACACGTTTACCTACCCAGTGTGGTTGATTCATCGCTGTGAAATATTCTCAATGTTATAATGATATCACATGGAGATGTAAATAACAACTAAGTCCCCCTTTTAATGTGCTATAGAAATCTGTTGCAATGCTTCCCAGAATAACACAGGCTGCATTCTCCCTATCGATCCTAATACGGCAGCTCGTCAATTACTTCTCAGTCCCACCTCGGAATTCATAAAGTGTCACAGAAACATTTAATGGTCTCATTTGCAGGAGCTTTCGTGATGTCTCAGCTTGTACGCATGGAAATTCTTGTTCTAACAGGACCTGTTTACGAAAACAGCCTCGAATAACACCACATGCATTTTTCCTGAAAATTCTAAAGAGACAGCCTGTCCGTCATTGAATTCACCTGTCAAACTGCTGGGGCAGCTACTGGTGTGGGAACACTGTCTGCCATTGTTGTCTGCATACAAGACTTTCAGTGGCAAAACTATTTTGTACAGATTGTCATATTGCACTGACAGTTAAACATAGAAAAAATTGGTTACAGATCATCATATATGGAAGGGCTCTTAGTTACACTGTTCTGCCACTGAGGGTGGAAGGTTGAATATTAGAGCGTGACACCGACCTCCAATCCAACAATATATCACTGTGTACCTTGTCAATGTCGTAAACATACAATTTGTATCCTGTGCCATACACAATCGTCAATTTTGCATCACTCATACAGCTATCGACTTCCAGACACTCGTATGTATACCGCAAAGACAGACAGCATAGGAGCCAGCACTGTAGGAGCCAATTACACTGATCTGCCACCGAGAATGGAAGTTTGAATATTCAAGCGTGAAACCGATCTCCAGCATGGGAATATATCACCACTTACCATGTCAATGTAGTAAACATACAATTCAGATCCTGCACAATACAAAATCACCCCTTTTGTATTAGTCATATAGCTATCGACCACAAGACACTCGTACATATACCGTAAAGACAGACAGCACCATGTATACCCCTCACAGCACAAGATATTTCCTCACAGTCGATGGTCACAAGTCACCCATTTTCGATGTATGGCCAGAGCACCCGCAGCGTGACGAAGTCACACTCTGACCTGTTGCACAAAGATGGGTTCTATTCTACACCAGTCTCCAGACTCTGGGATTACAAGAACACATGCATGGGATTAGAAGAACACATCTATTTAACATGGTTTACCATTTACATGATACTTCTCGTTATCAAGCACATAGAAATATCTCAAGATTTTAAACATGGCTGCAGCAGCAACTGTTAAAATTCTTCACAATAAAGGATGGCAGCCAAAAACAGTTGCAGGATGGAATTTTTTTTTATTAAAATTCTTGACCAAGGTTTCGGTACATATAAATATACCTTCATCAGAAGTACATTTCCTGAATAGAAAGACACATTCATTAGAAAAGCCATATCAACGAAAGTGAGAAACAGAACCTTAAATAACGGTGAAATTGCTAAAGTAATACAGGCATACAATCTTTAGTACTTACTAAAATTACATCATGCACTGGAGAATAATGAAACAATTATGCCAAAAGGCGTCGTCAGTAATTAAAATATCATCTCCATTTGTACAACATGTGTAATGGGTACAGGATCAAAGCGAACAGTTTAACAATGTTACGTCGCCTATGAACTGTTGAGACACGAGTGTGAAGGCACTAAGGTAGATTGTTTCGCCGAGAGAGGGCACTTGCATGCGCCAGACTCGCGCATATTACAATCCATAAATACATACATAAGCGCATCAAAATTATTAAAGGTTGTGTTAATTCAAACTTTGTCTTAATAAATAAAGCGTATCACGCCAATTAAAGACATTTATGTAAACTAGAAATATAGAACCAAATTTACCTATGTCCTAGTGTCAAACGGATAAAGCTTGCGCTTGGAACATCTAACGAGAGAGGGCACTACTGTAAAGCGCGAGAGTCTCGCGTAACGTAGGCAGTGAAATACATACTAGCGAAACAACCAAAAAGTTATAATAAAATGAAACCATCTTTCTGTATGAATAAAACATAGTAGTCATTTAACCTCACATACACATTGAAATTCATAATTAACAAACATCACAATATGTAGATCCCAACAAGATAGGAAAAGCGCATTTCACCGGCATCAACAAGCAAGAAAATAACTCCTAGTCAGCCAGACTATATTACATTAAGGCAATGAGGGGTTTGAAACTGTCTAAAAAATTTTTGTTTCGAAGCTGCACCTGTTCATTAAGAACAAAACCATCTTTTGGAGACAGATGCTTGAAAATCTCTAATTCTTCGAGCAAGTCTAGTTTGTCACCTTTATCAGCTTCATGAAGCAGCTCTACGTCGTCCAGTTCTCTTGGCGTGTGCTGTAAGAGCCATAGATGTTCAGCAAAGGTGGAATTATATACGTTTTCCCCATTTTTACCTAACTTGTGTTCTTTATACCTAACTTTAATGGGTCTACCTGTCTGCCCTATGTAATAGTTTGGGCAGTCGTTACAAGTAATTTTGTATACACCGGACTTAGTGCTGAGTTCTTCTCGTGCTCCAATATTATGAATTACTCTACGTTTGAGGCTATTATTTACGGAAAAAGCAACTCTATAACCGTATTGTTTCTGTAAAAGTCTTTTAATCTTATATGAAACGTTCCCTAAAAATGGAATAGAAATAAAGTTATTACTCTCATAGTTTTTTGCCCTGTTATCTCCTAAAGTAGAAAATTTTACAGCTGTTTTTTTCTTAGCAATTTGGTCAATTAATTTAGGGTCGTATCCATTGTTAGTGGCTATTGATTTTAATAAAAAAGAATTTAGCACAGAATTGTTTTGAAAATGAAATATTTTTATTAAAATCAATAGCCACTAACAATGGATACGACCCTAAATTAATTGACCAAATTGCTAAGAAAAAAACAGCTGTAAAATTTTCTACTTTAGGAGATAACAGGGCAAAAAACTATGAGAGTAATAACTTTATTTCTATTCCATTTTTAGGGAACGTTTCATATAAGATTAAAAGACTTTTACAGAAACAATACGGTTATAGAGTTGCTTTTTCCGTAAATAATAGCCTCAAACGTAGAGTAATTCATAATATTGGAGCACGAGAAGAACTCAGCACTAAGTCCGGTGTATACAAAATTACTTGTAACGACTGCCCAAACTATTACATAGGGCAGACAGGTAGACCCATTAAAGTTAGGTATAAAGAACACAAGTTAGGTAAAAATGGGGAAAACGTATATAATTCCACCTTTGCTGAACATCTATGGCTCTTACAGCACACGCCAAGAGAACTGGACGACGTAGAGCTGCTTCATGAAGCTGATAAAGGTGACAAACTAGACTTGCTCGAAGAATTAGAGATTTTCAAGCATCTGTCTCTAAAAGATGGTTTTGTTCTTAATGAACAGGTGCAGCTTCGAAACAAAAATTTTTTAGACAGTTTCAAACCCCTCATTGCCTTAATGTAATATAGTCTGGCTGACTAGGAGTTATTTTCTTGCTTGTTGATGCCGGTGAAATGCGCTTTTCCTATCTTGTTGGGATCTACATATTGTGATGTTTGTTAATTATGAATTTCAATGTGTATGTGAGGTTAAATGACTACTATGTTTTATTCATACAGACAGATGGTTTCATTTTATTATAACTTTTTGGTTGTTTCGCTAGTATGTATTTCACTGCCTACGTTACGCGAGACTCTCGCGCTTTACAGTAGTGCCCTCTCTCGTTAGATGTTCCAAGCGCAAGCTTTATCCGTTTGACACTAGGACATAGGTAAATTTGGTTCTATATTTCTAGTTTACATAAATGTCTTTAATTGGCGTGATACGCTTTATTTATTAAGACAAAGTTTGAATTAACACAACCTTTAATAATTTTGATGCGCTTATGTATGTATTTATGGATTGTAATATGCGCGAGTCTGGCGCATGCAAGTGCCCTCTCTCGGCGAAACAATCTACCTTAGTGCCTTCACACTCGTGTCTCAACAGTTCATAGGCGACGTAACATTGTTAAACTGTTCGCTTTGATCCTGTACCCATTACACATGTTGTACGAATGGAGATGATATTTTAATTACTGACGACGCCTTTTGGCATAATTGTTTCATTATTCTCCAGTGCATGATGTAATTTTAGTAAGTACTAAAGATTGTATGCCTGTATTACTTTAGCAATTTCACCGTTATTTAAGGTTCTGTTTCTCACTTTCGTTGATATGGCTTTTCTAATGAATGTGTCTTTCTATTCAGGAAATGTACTTCTGATGAAGGTATATTTATATGTACCGAAACCTTGGTCAAGAATTTTAATAAAAAAAAATTCTATCCTGCAACTGTTTTTGGCTGCCATCCTTTATTGTGAAGAAACATGGAAATATCGCTTGCATAGCAGTATTGCTCATACAACATAATTCTAAAGATATAGATTGGAATTTATTGCTCTAGAAACTTGAAACCTTAGCTAGATGTAGCTTGCTGTGAACCACTGAGTAAAAAGAAACTTATCCCGTCTGTGAAGACCTTTATGTGAAAACTCAAAAAAATAGAGGAAGCTGATATTTCCATTTAGGAATACCGATGTCGGTGATGTAACAGATTCCACATCATCCCTATATTTTACGAAGTCAGCGAAGGTGTTTCTCAAATCTAGACAACCAACAAACGTATCATCTGCTTGGCTTTCACCAGATAGATACGCACCCCACAACCGATGTTCTCTTAACTAAATAAAGACAGGAAATAGAAGGGAGCAGTCAATTGGAAAATTTACATGGGAGGGAATAATGGTCCAGCGCAAACACATGTCCATATTGAATCTTCTGACATTTCCACTCCATCATGAAAGCTGTCCATCACTTGCTAAGTGTTGTTCTCGATATCAAGCGCATAGCAATATCGCTTATATAGCAGTATCACATAGCATAATTGTGAAGATATAGACTGCAAAATATTTCTCTACAAACACAAATTTTAGCTAGGTGTAGCGTGCTGTAAACCTCTGAATTACCAGAAACTTATCCTCTCTGAGAAGACCGTTACGTGGAAACTCTAAAATAATAGAGGTAGCTGATATTTCCATTTGCAAACACCGATGTCAGTGATGTAACAGATTCCACATCATCCCTATAATTTACAAAGTCAGCTAATGTGTTTCTCGTGTCTACAGAACGAGCAAACGTGTCTTCCACCTGTCGTTTACTTGCTACATGAACACGTGACAACAGGTGTTCTCTGGTTGTTGTTGTTGTGGTCTTCGGTCCTAAGACTGGTTTGATGCAGCTCTCCATGCTACTCTATAATGTGCAAGTTTCTTCATCTCCCAGTACTTAATGCAACCTACATCCTTCTGAATCTGCTTAGTGTATTCATCTCTTGGTCTCCCTCTACGTTTTTTACCCTCCACGCTGAACTCCAATGTTAAATTTGTGATCCCTTGACGCCTCAGAACATGTCCTACCAACCGATCCCTTCCTCTTCTCAAGTTGTGCCACAAACCCCTCTTCTCCCCAATTCTATTCAAACCTCCTCATTATTTATGTGATCTACCCATCTAATCTTCAGCATTCTTCTGTAGCACCACATTTCGAAAGCTTCTATTCTCTTCTTGTCCAAATTATTTATCGTCCATGTTTCACTTCCATACATGGCTACACTCCATACAAATACTTTCAGAAACTACTTCCTGACACTTAAATCTATAATCGATGTTAACAAATTTCTCCTCTTCAGAAAAGCTTTCCTAGCCACTGCCAGGTTGCATTTTATATCCTCTCTACTTCGACCATCATCAGTTATTTTGCTCCCCAAATAGCAAAACTCCTTTACTACTTTAAGTTTGTCATTTCCTAATGTAACTCCCTCAGCATCACCCGACACAATTCGACTACATTCCATTATCCTCATTTTGCTTTTGTTGGTGTTCATCTTATATCCTCCTTTCCAGACACTGTCCATTCCGTTCAACTGCTCTTCCAAGTCCATTGCTGTCTCTGACAGAATTACAATGTCATCGGTGAACCTCAAAGTTTTTATTCTTTCTCCATGGATTTTAATACCCACTCAGAATTTTTCCTTTTGTTACCTTCACTGCTTGCTCGATAGACAGATTGAATAACAGCAGGAAGAGGTTACAACCCTGTCTCACTCCCTTCCCAACCACTGCCTCCCTTTCATGTCCCTCGACTCTTATAACCGCCATCTGGTTTCTGTACAAATTGTAAACAGCTTTTCGGTCCCTGTATTTCACCCCTGCCACCTTTACAATTTGAAAAAGTGTATTCCACTCAACATCGTCAAAAGCTTTCTCTAAGTCTACAAATGCTAGAAACGTAGGTTTGCTTTTCCATAATCTTTCTTCTAAGATAAGTCGTAAAGTCAGTATTACCTCATGTGTTCCATGTCTACAGTATCCAAACTGATCTTCCCCGAGGTCGGCTTCTACCTGCTTTTCCATTTGTCTGTAAAGAATTCGCATTAGTATTTTGCAGCTGTGACTTATTAAACTGATAGTTCGGTAAATTTCACATCTGTCAACACCTTCTTTCTTTGGGATTGGAATTATTATATTCTTCTTGAAGTGTGAGGGAATTTCGCCTGTCTCATACATCTTGCTCACCAGATAGTAGAGTTTTGTCAGGACTGGCTTTCTGAAGGCCGTCAGTAGTTCTAATTTAATGTTGTCTACTCGCGGGGTCTTCTTTCGATTCAGGTCTTTCAGTGCTCTGTCAAGCACTTCACGCAGTATAGTATCTCCCATGTCATCTTCATCTACATCCTCTTCCATTTCCACAATATTGTCGTCAAGTTCATCGCCCTTATGTAGACCCTCTGTATACTCCTTCCACGTTTCTGCTTTCCCCTCTTTGCTTAGAACTGGGTTTCCTTCTGAGCTCTTGATATTCATACAAGTGGCTCTCTTTTCTCCAAAGGTCTCTTTAATTTTCCTGTAGGCAGTATCTATCTTACCCCTGGTGAGATAGGTCTCTACATCCTTACATTTGTCCTCTAGCCTTCCCTGCTTAGCCATTTTTCACTTTTTGTCGATCTCATTTTTGAGACTTATGTATTCCTTTTTGCCTGCTTCATTTACTGCATTTTTATATTTTCCCCTATCACCAATTAAATTCAATACTTCTTCTGTTACCCCAGGATTTTTACTAGCTCTCGTCTTTTTACCTACTTGACCCTCTGCTGCCTTCACTACATCATCCCTCATAGCTACCCATTCTACTTCTACTGTATTTCTTTCCCCCATTCCTATCAATTGTTCCCTTATGCTCTCCCTGAATCTCTGTACAACCTCTGGTTCTTTCAGTTGATCTAGGTCCCATCTCCTTAAATTCCCACCTTTTTGCAGTTTCTTCAGTTTTAATCTACAGTTCATAACCAATAGATTGTGGTCAGAGTCCACATGTGCTCCTGGAAATGTCATACAATTTAAAAAGTGGTTCCTAAATCTCTGTCTTATCATAATATAATCTATCTGACACCTTCTAGTATCTCCAGGATTCTTCCATGTATACAAACTTCTTTTATGATTCTTGAACCAAGCTTTAGCTATGATTATGTTAAGCTCTGTGCAAAATTCTACCAGACGTCTTCCTCTTTCAGTGCCAATCGATATTCACCCACTATGTTTCCTTCTCTCCAGTTTCCTACTCTCGAATTCCAGTCACCCATGACTATTAAATTTTCGTCTCTTAGCTAAATAAAAATGGTTCAAATGGCTCTGAGCACTATGGGACTTAACTTCTGAGGTCATCAGTCCCCTAAAACTTAGAACTACTTAAACACAAATAAGTTAAGGACATCACACACATCCATGCCCGAGGTAGGATTCGAGCCTGCGATCGTAGCGGTCGTACGATTCCACACTGTAGTGCCTAGAACCGCTTGGCCAACCCAACTGGCTAACTAAATAAAGGCGCGAAATGATCAACATCAGCTGCATATTGAATCTACTCATATTTCCGCGCATTCATGAAAGCTGTCCAACGCATGTTAAGTATTAGTTCGTTATTTGGCCTTGTAGAGGACGACATGGTTAAGTCAGCTAGAGTCCTGCATCCCCACAGCTCTCTCCATTTGTACAGCTCCTACCGTTAGCGAGAAACGTGACTTATCCCCGCCACAGGTCACACGCCCAGTCAGAGATTCATTCTAGGAAACTGGTCACATACTTATTTTATCACTGTACTTACAATTAAATATTACGATCATGGTCTGGATTGGAAGACATCCGATAGTCAGCGAAGTATCGGAAATACACGCTGCTGATGGCTGTCGCTATGGAAATAAAAATATCTCTACCATTCTGATGACTTGACAAACTCTTCCGTTTGCTGTCACAGTCAGTATTCCAAGTCAAATCGATACCTTCCTTACGACAGGATACAGTCATTACCTTTGCACATCTCGGAACACACACACATACATTATAAGCCTGATGCTCAAGTCGAACTTATTACGCATCCCCTAGTACTAAGTATAATACTTGGCCAATAACTGAATCCTGGCGGTACGAAATACTGCTGACCGAAAATCAGCGATCGGGGGTCATATCTCAGAAGTCTATCTTGCGAGTGGTACAACTGTGTCTTAGAAAGAGAGGTGTAATCGTCATACAAATCACCATATGTTGAAAATACACGATCGCAATGACCATATTAATATCACTATCAATTTTGGTTCTACAGGTGCACACAAGTGTCCATGTTAAAAGCTGTACTGGCTTTATAAATCGAGGTATGGCATTACTTCCGAAGGAAGTGGTTTTTACAGAGAAATGCCATGACACTGTACACACAAATACTTCCTCAATTTCGCCGCATTTCAGCTTATTCTTCCTGGCAGATTAAAGCTGTGTGCTGGACCGAGACTCGAACTCGGGAACTTTGCCTTTCGCGGGCAAATGCTCCACCAACTGAGCTACCCAAGCACGATTCACGCCCCGTCCTCACAGCTTTACTTCTGCCAGTACGTCGCCTCCTACCTTCCAAACCTTACAGAAGCTCTCCTGCGAACCTTGCAGAAGCAACACTCCTGAAAGAAAGGATATTGCGGAGACACGGATTAGCCACAGCCTAGGGGATGTTTCCAGAATGAGATTTTCACTCAGCAGCGAAGTGTGTGCTGATATGAAAATTCCTGGCAAATTAAAACTGTGTGCTGGACCGAGACTCGAACTCGGGACCTTTGCTTTTCGCGGGCATGTGCTCTACCAACTGAGCAACCCTAGCACAACTCACGCGCTGTCCTCACAGCTTTACTTCTGCCAGGCCGGGAGTCACACTGCCGTGCCTCTCCAAACCGTTGTATGAATGCGATCTCTCTCCTGGCCGCAAGCATATTCGTCAACGATGGTCTACTGCAGAACGACTGTTCCAAGCTAAACACAATGCGACGCCATTCTCCATCAGTCCTTGCTTCCCTGTCATGGCACCACTCCAAACGCTGCCGTTTGTGTTTTGGTGTTAAAGCCAGACTATATGTTGGACGGTAATTCTCCATTCCGGCTGCTTCTGACCTCTGACCGCGGATACAGGGTAACATATAATGTTGAATGGAGTCCATTACTTATTCTCGAATGAGAGGCACAGACGTAAAGGGATTAAGAAGTCCTTGGTGCAGAACACGGTGATCCTCTACTGTGGTCGTGAGACGTGGTCCACCAGAACCTCCAGGGCGAAGATATCTGACATGGCGTTCGCGTACAGTCCAACTTAGGGTTTGTTGAGTTGGGTTGTTTGTAGAAGGAGACCAGACAGCGAGGTCATCGGTCTCATCGGATTAGGGAAGGACGGGAAGGAAGTCGACCGTGCCCTTTCAAAGAAACTATCCCACCATTTGCCTGAAGCAGTTTAGGAAAATCACGGAAAACCTAAATCAGGATGGCCGGACGCGGGATTGAACCGCCGTCTTCCTGAATGAGAGTCCAGTGTGCTAGCCACTGCGCCAACTTAGGGCTACTCTCACATTCGAATGCTTACGAAATCTCTATATCGCACAATTCGACCAGCCGGCCAAACGGAGATCCACGATGATGACTGTTTCAAATTGTATCAGGTGTAAACAATGTCGTTTCACACCTTAACATCTGACAGTGTTCATGCCCCCCATGTTTCACAATACGTTTGATAACAGCTTAGCACGAACGATACCAATTCTACCTATCAGAGAAAATTGCAGCTCCAGTCGTTTGCATACAAATCGACGATGTGTAGGTTCACGAAGTTAAATTGACATCCGACCGTGTCTTCTCGTTAGTTCCGTTTTTGTCTGCCTCAGGTCACACAACTGATAAATATTCCCGGTGTTGACATGTGGTCATAACGTAAGGGATATAGATCAACATTTGTCATTGTGTTCGTAAAAGATATAATTTGGATACACTTGAAGAGCCTCTGAAACATTTACTGGTCGAAACAACACATGCATCAGTTGATCGCGAACAAAGCGATTTCCCTAAGAGAGATTTTTTCGAAGAATTTTCTCATTTGTTATAATGCCTCTTGTCTCGTATTTAAGTCTGTTTCTTTTTTTTTTTGAAGTTCCTTTATCCACCACTTTGCAATTGCCTAATACTAGGTACATTTGTCAGTTCTTCGATAGTGACTCTTTAGTGCACATTTGACATTGCTAGACACTATCTTACTAATCACGGATTGAGTCTGCAGGCGGCTGTCAGCCGTTATGAATCTATTGCGCATCTAGCTTATCTGATCTCTATGTCTCTCTTTTTATCTCTATTCGTTTAGTCGATTGCGGCTCTCTGCGACCCTATGACCTAAGGCACGACAATTTCTTCTATCCTACACTTTCTCTGGCAGACTTTTCTGGTTGATATCCATTATATCTACATGTATACCCATACTCCACAAATCCTCTATCGGTGTGTGACGGACAGTACTTTGTGTACTGTTACCACTCCACGCGTTTCCTGTTTCAGTTCCGTGTGGTTCCCGGGAAGAACAACTGCCGGTAGGCCCCCGTGTGGGCTTGGATCTCTCTAATTTTATCTTCATTATCATTTCGCGATGTATACTTAGTAGAAAGGAATGTATTTGTTTCGAACATATGCTCTTCGGTTCTATAAGAATAAACGATACCGTGATGCAGCGGATCTCTCTTACGTCTGCCGTTGCAGTTGACTGGTTATTTCTGTGACGGTGTCGTGCTTACTAAACGAAAGTGTAACGAAATATGCTGCTCTTCTTTGGATCTTCTCTGTTTCCTCCGTCAGCGCTATGTAGTACGGATCCCACAGTGCCGAGCAATATTCAAGTACTGGACGAATGAGTGTTTTAAGCAATCCTTTGTTGATAGAGGATTCTTTAAATGAATCTCAGTTTCGCGTCCGCTTTGCCCGCAGTTAATATTATGTAATTATTCCACTTCAAATCGCTCCGTATGTTTACTCCTGTATACTTTATGGAAGTAATTGCGTCCAGTGATTGTTCTGTTATCGTGTAATCACATAATAATGGTTCTTCCTGTCTATGTAGTTGCAATATTTTACTTTTGCTTACGTTGAGGGTCAATTGTCATTGCCTGCGCCGAGCATCGATTCTCTGCAGTTCTTCCTGCATTTCGCTACAGTTTTCTAGCGTTGTGACTCACTTCTGTGTGTAGAACGGCATCATCCACGAAAAGCCTCATACAACCTTAGAAGTCATCTGCTACGTCATTAATACATATTGTGAAAAGTAGTGATCCTGCAATATTCCCCTGGGGCACGCCCAATGTCATTTTTGTATCTGAAGACTTTCCTCTGTTCAAAATGACATTGTGTACTCTGTTAGCTATAAATTCCTCAGTCCAGTCTCACAGCATATCTGATATTCCGCACGCTCGTGTTTTTGTTCATAAAACGGCTGCGTGGAAATCTATCGAATGCTTTTCGGAAGTCAAAGAACGCAGCACTTGCTTGAGCGCCTGTATATACTGCTTCCTGTGTCTCGTGGACAAGCAGAGTCGGCTGGTTTCCACACGATCGTTGATATCGAACTCTGGTTAGTTCCTCCAAGGGAAATTTTCGGCCGTAATACGCGAGAGTAAAACATGTTCCAAAGTTCTGCAACAGACCGAGCTCACAGATATAGGCCTATAGCTTTGTGCTGCAATTCGACGACTCTTCTTGAAAGTAGGACTATCCTGTGCTTCTTTGGCAATCGCCGGGATCACGTCCCTCCTTCGGAGACCTGCTGTTCACTGCTGCTAGGAGAGGGTCAAATTCTTTCGCATTCTCTATGTATAATCGTACTGGTATCCCACAGGTCCAGTTGCTTTCCCTCTATTATGTGTTTTTACTTGCTTTTCTGTCCAATGATCAGTTCGATATCAGCAATCTTGTTGTTCGTGACCACTTGAAGCAGTTCTCACAAAAGACGTCTAATATTTCAGCATTATCTGTGTCGTCCTCTGTTTCAATGCCATTATGGTCACTCGGTATCTCGACAGATGACTTCGATCCATTTACTGATATAACGTATTACCAAAACTTCTACTCTTAACTCGGGAGACACAAATTTAGTTTCGTTGAACGGTTCAGGCATGGCTCCCCTTGCGCTAATTTTGGCTTCATTTAGTTTTTGTTTGCCTGCGTTTAAATATGAAGTGAAGCACTCTTTGCTTTCGTAGCAGGTTTTTAACATGGCTGTTGAACCAAGGCGGGTCTTTCCCTTCCCTCACGAGTTTGCTTGACACATATCTGTGTAACGCGTATTGTACAATGCTCTTGATCTTTATCCGTTGATACTCAACATAGTTTGTGCTCGAGCAGAAATTTTAATGCTGCGCTGCCATCGATTCAGCTCACCCTTTGCCGCCCTCATCTCCTTCTGCCTTCAATCTTCCCCAGAATTAACCTATTTTCCAGCTAATTATGTCTGCTCATAATGTGCCCACTGTACGTCAGTTTTCATTACAGTGTTTGATTAAAAAAAAAAAGAGATTGCTGAACCGTGATGATAATTGGGGGGGGGGAGGGGTTGAAATTCAGACTTCTTAAAAAGTTACTTTAACGCCTTTCTCAGCATTTTAACAGTGTGAGTGCAATAAAAATGTACTGGTAAAAAATGAAACACCCATGTATGGTAACATCTTTTATTATAGGTTTTATTAATTAAGTTAAATATTATTTTGTAGCCTACGATTTGTTACAACAGGAATATTTCAGTGAGGCAACCACACGTAAATTAGTACGGTAAGATACTGAAAAAGGGAAAATACTTTTAACTTACAGTTTAAGAAAGTGTCCAAAGCTATGAAAGGTTTTCGTTGTAAGTTCCACCTCTCTCTTTCGCTGGAGTTCATGTTCATATCGGAATGCCGTCCACGAAGCAACCAGGATTCCACGTACTATTGTAGGGAAGCAGCATCCTCACGCCTTATAAAATTCACATCAGTCTTTCCATTGTGTGCTATCCTAGTCCGCTGTAACTAGCTCTGACGTCATAAATATTGTGCAATACTTTAAAATGAAGTAAATAACCTGAAACGTTTTTAGCATGTCAGGAGTAATACAAAATCAATATGTGTTGGATACCAGTTCAATAATTTTAACCATTTTCGAAATTTGGATGTTTTTCTGTAAAAATCATTGACGCCACAGAAAAGGGCTAGAAACTTAAAAATTTATATTTAGATTCCTTTTGCATTATAATTTAATAGAAACAGTATTCTGGATCTCACAAATTGATATTTCTGGTGAAATTCATGATTTTCTGGTTTTTGTCTTAGAAATTAAGGAAGCAAGATTGATTAAGTAGGCGAATAAATAAAGCTAGGATGTTTAAATTTAAGTAGAAGGGAGATCCGCTATAATCATAGAGATGTGAGAGGTCTCAACTGAATAACTATAAAACTATAGCCATAGCGTATCTCCAAAGGGCAAGTTCAGAGCTCGTCTACTGCATGTAGTCTAATTACATCAATTATCTCGCCCAAAATATTTGAGTTAGCCATGTCAGACTTTTATTATGATTACTTACCTGTGTGCTGATTGCACATTTAAATTGAGAGCTTCATCGGCCATCAGCAAAGGAAGCAATGATTTATTCGATAACTTAAGGTGGTGCATTGCTAGCCCAGCGGCTAGTAGGGAGAGCAGATTTGATCAGGCATTCCCTTAGCCGTCCGCACCGCGGCTTTATATGTAAGAACGCAGCACGAGAAAAGGAAGGCCCCAGTTCTCTCCAGACGCTGATTAGGGCACCACCTGTGCCGCGAATCGCGTCGCTTCTGTATCGTTGATATAAACAGCCTCGGATGCAGTAATAAGTTACTTGGGATACGCGTAACCATGAAATCGTTTTCGAGTGAAGTGTTAATTTTGGGATGACGTTAATGATCTATCTTTAGTTTTCGTATGTCGTATTTTCACATGCCGCCGCAGGACAGACGTTCTACCATTATTAGCGTTGCGTGTGATGAACATTATCATCAAATTATGGCGAGCAGTCACTTCAACATTTAATTTGAACAGTTATACTTGCATCATCGCATTAGACTCTGAACTGCTGTGGTAGTTGGATTGTGTGGATTCTTTTTGGTCTGTGACTTTCAGAATATAGTAAGCATTTTAGAGAGAATGGTTTTTGACTATGAATCCCAGACATTCTCCTAATTCCTCAGAGCCAGAAGCTGTAGCTATAAATGTATTTCTGAGATGAAGTGGGCACTAGGAATTCTAATTACAGGCTTCGCATTTTGCTAAACACTTTCTGGTTGCCAATATTGTAGTTAGAGAGCCAGTGTTGAGAACGGCAAAGAGCATAAATACAATACATTTATTCCATTATTCCACCCGCCGCCGCACATATGGTGCATCGGCCGGGAAACAAGCTGAGCAGAAGTGAAAGTGATTTTTAAATATCCAGATTTGCAAGTGAAATGCCACATGCAACTGAGCAGTGGAACATTGATTGACAGTGTTACGTGTGCATGTGGATGACGCAATTGGATTAACAATGCATCTGGATAGACAGAGCTGGCGTTGAGTCTAGCTGCACTGCTGGCATCGCGAGAAGTCAGTCTCGCCACACCGCAGTCATCCGTCGGAGCGACCGGAGCCGCGTCTGCTGTTGTGGGCGTAGCCCACAACACAGCACTAGTCGAGGTGCCGTCTGCAGTTCAACGCGCCGTGTCACATCAGTAATCCTGGTACACCGCGCCGGCAACGCCATACGTCGTGCAGAATGAACTAAGTTAAGTGAAAAGCTGGTTAAAGTCTTACTAACCTGCTCTAAAAGACTGTCGGCGATGGAACCGCAAAAAAAAACAAAAGCTAAACCTAAATCAGGACATATGTCTGTTGAAGGAACTGTAAATCCAGACAACGGTTCCAGTGAAATCCGAACTAGTGTCTCCGGACAGTAGTATGAAAAAGGGCAACGATTCAATAGTAGAGACCCCTGTAGTAAAGCAGAAATCATAAAGTGTTAAGTTATTGGATGATAGTTTCTCTGATGAATTAAAAATGAAACAGCCATCAGAGTGGTAGAGTTTAAAAAGTAGAAGTTAGATATGACTGATCAATCAGAAGTTTCATTTAGTTTTCATGATTCTGGTGTTGGAGCCAGTTTTTCGTCACCTGAGTGTGAAAAAAAGCCAGCTAGTGAGCAACCCAAAGATACTGGGGCTATTGATTTAAATGTAATATTACAAGCAATAGCTGCCAATAATGCTAGAATGACAGCTGAGTTAAAGTATGATATAATTGAGGTAAATAACAGGATTGTGGCCAGCCAAACCAATTTTAATAAACGGTTTGAGGCAATGGACAATAAATTAGAGTCCAATAATGCAGAATTAGAAACTTCCTTCAAGACTGGCTCCAATAAGTTGAAAGAGGATCTGGACAGTTTAAATTATAAAATTGATTACAACCATGAGGATATTAAGGAAAAGGTTGCTCAACAGTTATCTGAGATGTATAAAACAGTAAAATCCGAAGTTGCTGAGGTTCGCAAATGGAAGATGCGAAGCTGGAGCACAAGTAAACAGAAAAGATCAAGACGGAATCTGAACTGTGCTCAGATAGGTTTAAAGATGTTAATATAAAAGTAAACATATGTGAAGCAGAAGTAGACGCAATCAAAACTGATACTACTCATATTGTGCAAAGGGTAGATAATGTAGAAATGAGAGTAGAAAATATTAGTACTAACATTGCTAACACTGAGAGTAAAGTAGCTTCAGTAACTTCTGCTAATGGTAGTATGCAACAAGTTGTAGCTGCAAACGCCGCTTTTATCGGGTGTCGGCAGTTCTTGCGGTTCGATCCAGATAAAAACATCCACCCGCTAGATTTCTGGAACGATTTTGAAGATGTGATTCCACCAACTTGGTCTGAACGAGAGAAAATCTCATTTATTAGAAGCCTTTTAGCGGTTGACGCCATGCGTTGGTCAGCTGATGTTATGTTGAAGTGTAAAACATTAGCGGAATTTAAAACAGCTTTCATTAATGATTATTGGTCTAGCAATAAGCAAAATGAAGTGTTGAGAGAATTTTGGAGTGGAAAAAGCTTCAATGCAGGCAAGCAATCTGTTAAAGAGTTTGCTAGGTCATGGATTTCACGTTTGTCACATTTGGCGGAAAAGCTGAAACCTGAAATGATAATCCTAGATCTTGAAGCCAAACTGCCATGGTATTGGCAAACTAGAATTATATCTGCCCCTAGAGACAATTTTGATCGTTTCATTGGGTATTTGGAACGTGTAGAGCGTGTTGCTGCCAATGAGGAGCAAGCACGTAATAACAGAAATGGTAATAACACTAGTAGTAATTTTAAGAACGAGCAGAATGGCAATGTAAACATCAGAAAAGTAGGTGTTCGCCATCCTAAGAGAGGTAGGAATTGGAGAAATAATTATCAGAACCAACAATAGCATCCAAATGATAGTAATTTTGTTCCGAACAAAATTATGCAGGTAAACAACAGTGCGGAAGCAATGCTGTGCCAGTTAACTATAATGGAAGTAAAGGAAACAGTAGTAGGCCGAGGCAGGAAAACTAGTTCCCGTCTATGAGGACACTGGCGATCACCAGGCGGTTACTTTTCCTAAGCCAGGAATTGCAGTAATTGGTATGACAGATCAGAATACTCAGACTGAATATGTGGATGAGGGGTCGGTAGCATCTAAGGATACAGCAGAAATATTAGATCACTTACAGTATTTAATGGATACCATGTTAGAGACGCTTTCTAAGTGGGAAGAAAAAGAGAAGGCGCAGCAGTGTAACGGTAGGGAAGAGCTACAAAATACTAAATTGTCAGGTGAAGAAGCAGAAGAAATTCATGCTTATATTTACGATAAGGATGATGTGCTCTTATCTAAAGTGCCTGTGCAGGATGTTGATACTGTACTAATAGATTTAGGACAGGAGGTAAGTGAGAATGTAGAGGATAGCCTGTTGTGGGTCGATGAACCCAGTAGCTGTGACCAGTTGTCACTTGAGAAGGAACCCGACGATAATAGTGAAAGTGGTTTAGCTGTAACTGGTGTTATGCCCGGTCTGGAGGCGCAGAATCGCTCAGACTACAGTAATTTGGGTCATGCTCAGCAAACTAAATGTAATGAAGTCGTGCAGTGTTTCGATTTAAAATTAATAGACCGACTGGAAAAGGCAGCTGAAAATGTAATTCAGGAAACCCCTACACACTTTGACGTAAATGTAATGAAGACAGTAATGAGGGTATCAGGACTAAGAATAATTGGTGCTACTGGCAAGGTGTCGAAAACGGTAAAACAAGAAGCTTTGCTGCCCTTTAACATTAATGGTAATTTAATAGATCATCCATGCTTAATTGCAAATAATCTCAGTATTGAGGTTTTAATTGGCATAGATTTCTTGTCAAAATATCAGAGGGTTTTGACTTTGAAAGAGGCCAGTTAAAAATGGTCTTGCCGATAACCGGAGTAATTACGGTACGTTTCATTGATAAATATGTAGTAACTAATGATGAAACTTGGGAGCTGCCTATACGAGTTCTGAAAAATAGGAGATATTGGGACGAAGGTGTTAATCTTAGTAAAAGTAAGCTAAACACAGAGAGAAATTATGGCATCCCAGAACTGGAAGCATTGGCAATTGTATTTGGGGTACAGAAATTTGAGCAGTATCCATTAGGTCACAAGATAATTGTTTACAGTGACTATAAGGCGTTGATCTTTTTAAAGACCTGTAAGTTGAGGAATGCTCGTTTGGTAAGATGGTCATTGTATCTCCAGCAGTTTGACCTTGAGGTTAGAAATGTTCAAGGGAAAGGTAATTTGGTAGCTGATGGGTTATCTAGAAGTGCGGAACTCTGTGATGACGCGTGAAATACAGCAACAGACCTAAGTGAAGTACGAATGTTTGCGTTGCACGAAGTAAAGGAAGAAAGTGCATTGAAGAGGGTGATTAAGAACTTGAGACGTGAGCAGAATGCTGATGATCAGCTGAAATTAGTAAAGAGCTATTTCTGAGATGCGAACTATCATAAGATTTCGCATTACTACTGTCTGCATAAAGGTATTCTGTTTAGGAGGGAAAAGGTAGATGTTTCTGATAGGAAGCTGTGCTTTCCCTCACAACATGTAGACTTACTAATCGACTATGTACACCTGAGGTATGGGCACTACGGTGCAAAGAAGTGGATTACCAAATTAAAAGAGAAGGTTGTGTTTGACGACATGTACCGCCGTGTTGCCAAGCGTCTAGCATCTTGTGTAGTGTGCCAGAAAGTCCGTGCTGCTAACACCAGAATACAAGGGGATATGCATTCAGTAGAGCCAACTGAAACCCTAGAATTACTGGCTTGTGATTTGTTTGGCCCTCTTCCTGCTTCGAGAGGTGGGTGCACCCATATTTTTGTTGTTGTGGATGGATTTAGTAAATATGTTAAGCTAATCCCAATTAAAAGAGCAAATGCAAAAACGTTGGTAGAAAAGTTGGAAAAAGATTTCTTCGTGAACGTTGGCGTTCCGAAGAATTTGCTGTCAGACAATGGGCCTCAATTTACTTCTGATAGATTTAAAGAATGTCTGGATAAGGCCGGAGTGAAACATCTGAAAATATCTGCGCATTTCCCCCAAGGAAATATGAGTGAACGTATTATGAGAGAATTGAATAGGCTTTGCAGGACTTATTGTGCTCGGAAACACTCAAGTTGGGCAGAGCTCATGAAGTATTTTGAGAATGTAATCAACAACTTAAGGCATGATGCAACTGGTTTTGCGCCTTGCGAATTGATGTTTGGCCAAGAACCACACAGTGTGATTGCAGATATGGTAGAATTCCCTATTCTACCGCAAATATCCACAGACGAAAAGAACTTAAGGGCTAGGGCAAATATAAGGAAAAGAACATTAGAAAGAAAGAAGCGTCATGACGCAATAGCTGTACCCACCAGTTTTGAAATAGGTCAGTTAGTCCTTGTCAAAACCAAGGAAAAATCAACGAAAATAAACGCAGAAACAAAGAAATTCATGTTCGTATACCAAGGACCTTTCAGGATCATAGGACAACCACATGCCATTGCATATAGGCTAGAGTACGCTAAGAGTAAAAGCTATTCGGTCTCAGGAACGTGATCGACCTAAAGAAGTTCATAGATAGTGAATGAATTCTGTAGGGAGGAGGTTGTTCTGTAACCTCTACACAGTGTGGCATTTGTGCAGTCCCAGCTGTGTGAGATTTTCTTTCACATTTCAGGTCTCACTCATTCTTCATCTTTCCTATCTAAAAAAATTTCGACCCCTTCTTTCCAATACGAAAATTTTCTGAAACCAATGAATTCTGTAGGGAGGAGGTTGTTCTGTAACCTCTACACATTGTGGCAGCTGTGCAGTCCCATCTGTGTGAGATCTTCTTTCCTTTTCAAGTCTCACTCATTCTTCATCTTTCCTATCCACCAAAATATCCGCTCTTACTCTCAAATACTAAAATCTTCCGGTATGACTATCAAGCCAGCATTAAGTTAATGAATTCTGTAGGGAGGAGGTTGTTCTGTAACCTCTGCACAGTGTGGCAGCTGTGCGGTCCCAGCTGTGTGATATCTTCTTTCCCATTTCAGGCCTCACTCTATCTTCATCTTTCCTATCCACCAAAGTTTCCACTCCTTCTTTGCAGTACAAAAATTTTCCGTCATGTGAGTTCTGTAACCATTCTATCCACCGATTAGCGAAGAAAATACCTAATGTGACAAACCTAACAGTGACATAAACAATAGAGAACTATGACGTAATTAAGATACAACGGTATTTGAGTAACAAGTATGTATAGAACCCTGGTAATACTATTAGTATAAAGTTGTTGTTTTATTGGAAATGGTCCACCAACAGTATTTTAAAAAGATATACAAATTCGTGTACAAGCAGGATCGGAAGTGGCAGTGAAACCTATAGTAAGCTGTAGAGCTGACTAATTAATAGTAAAACAGCTTGCTTAGTGTTATGAAAAATATGCAGATAAGTTGTAAGAATGAACTCACCGTGTGTAGCAAGGAATGGCAGTGTAATAGAATTGAACAGTGTTTGTGGTTGAGACGTTAAGGACACGTCCTTGAAATATTTATAAGGTTGGACCTGGCCGTTAATTGGTGACAGGACAAACCTACACGTATAGAGGTTATGAGTTGGAGGCGTGAATGCGACCATAGGTACCCTTATGTTAGATGAGACAGACCAGCTCATGGTGTCCTATAGGTTTAAGGAATTTAGCATTACGCTCGGTCATAATTACTTAATGCACTTTAGTGGTAGGTCGAGAGAGACTACCTGTGGTTTCTGCATCCAATCAAGTGGAAATGGATTGCAACGTGAGCAAACTGATCAGCTGCAATACACTATAGATATGAAACAAATCTGCTATCCTATGCTTAAATTTTAATGGAGTGGGTATTACTGAAGTTCATACACTAGCAAAGTAAGTAAGTACTTAATTGCAGATGTGGAACTGACACAGCAGCAGAAGACCAATAAGTGGATTTAGTAGTCATCTAAACGTAGTGTGTTTTGGACACTCAGAACTGTACTATTACCACAAGTTACTCACATGTACAAGGAAGCTGAGACGACAACTACTAATCAGATATACTCATACTATCTTTAAGAATAAGGTAATCGAAGATGAGTCAGCTAAGTAAATAAAATACAAATGTATCAAGAATGTACCGAGCATTGGTTCAGTGTTCTGGCCCAGAAATAATAAATTGAGATTAAATAGGATTCATGATTGTATGCCTTGAGCATAAATTTTCTCTAGCGTGTGACTAACGTCGTTTTGAGCCATTTGTTTACCGATTTTATGATAGATAAGTAACTGCGAGAGTAAAATTGAAACAGTTCTGTTAACTTTATTCCAGTAACATATTGAAAGATAAAATGTATATATACTCATTTCATTGTGACCCACCCTTAGATATTAAGTGAACAGAGTCTGAGGCACTCTTTTTGTTTGTTCTACAGGACAAAGCAGATAATAGCAGCCTGGTAGCTGCGTGAAAGCGTGGAGTGACTTGGACACAACTCACAGTGACCCCTCCCCTTTCCCCATGTAATTTGGAGTGAACGTGAAGGACGCACACCATAACAAGTTCCCCTCCTCTACCCTTGTGAATGGAAGTGTAGAACGCCAGCCAAAGCGGCTACAACCACGTGTGTAAAAATGAAAATGTCGTGATTTGTGAAATTTTCTTTCAGGTTTAGAAAAGACTGCTAAGATAGAATTATCTGTCTATGTATCATGAATAATTGTGTTATCTTCTTTGAATATGTGTATGTAAAAATATTTACAGACAATTTAATGGATTTAAGATTTTGATAATTTTACATATTTTTGTGTGTTTGTCGGTCTAAGGCAATAAGTATGCCAAAGTGTTTCATTGATTTTGCTTAAATTTTGAGTGATAATGTTGCTTAAGAGGCAGTGAACATCCGAGCAATTTAAATAATTGAAGTAGGTTATAAGTTTGCGTTTAATATTTCTATAAGTTTACATTTCAATTTCAATTTTTCTTAGGGAGTTAAGCTGTACTCTTGCTTTCCTTTTTGTAATTAATTTTTTTTCATTTACATTCAAAAAACTTAAGTAGAGGGTGATGTAGGGAAGCAGCATACTCACACCTTATAAAATTCACATCAGTCTTTCCATTGTGTGCCAGCCTAGTCCGCTGTAACTAGCTCTGACGTCATATATATTGCGCAATACTTTAAAATGAAGTAAATAACCTGAAACGTTTGTAGCATGTCAGGAGTAATACAAAATCAATATGTGTTGGATATCAGTTCAATAATTTTAACCATTTTCGAAATTTGGATGTTTTTCTGTAAAAATCATTGACACAACAGAAAAGGGCTAGATACTTAAAAATTTATATTTAGATTCCTTTTGCATAATTATTTAGTAGAAACCGTATTCTGTATCTCACAAATTAATATTTTAGTTGAAATTCAAGATTTTCTGGTTTTTGTCTTAGAAATTAAGGAAGCAAGATTGATTAAGTAGGCGAATAAATAAAGCTAGGATGTTTAAATTTAAGTAGAAGGGAGATCCGCTATAATCATAAAGATGTGAGAAGTTTCAACTGAATAACTATAAAACAACAGCGATAGCGTATCTCCAAAGGGCAAGTGCTAAGCTTGTCTACTGCGTGTAGTGTAATTACATTAATTATCTCGCCCAAAGTATTTGACTTAACCACGTCAGACCTTTATTATGATTACTTACCTGTGTGCTGATTGCACATTTAAATTGAGAGCTTCATCGGCCATCAGCAAAGGAAGCAATGATTTATTCGATAACTTAAAGTGGTGCATTACTAGCCCAGTGGCTAGTCGGGAGCGCAGATTTGATCAGCCGTTCCCTTAGCCGTCTGCACCGCGGCTTTATATGTAAGACCGCCGCGCGAGAAAAGGAAGGCGCCAGTTCTCTCCAGACGCTGATTAGCGCACCACCTGTGCCGGGAATCGCGTCGCGGCGCTATCGTTGATATAAACAGCCTCAGATGCAGTAATAAGTTACTCGGGATACGTGTAACCATGAAATTGTTTTCGAGTGAAGTGTTAATTTTGGGATGATGTTAATGATCTATCTTTAGTTTTCGTATGTCATATTTTCACGTGCCGCCGCAGGACAGATATTGTACCATTATTAGCATGGCGTTTGATGAACATTATCATCAAATTATGGCGAGCATTCACTTAAACATTTAATTTGAACAGTTATAGTTGCATCAGCGCATTAGACTCTGAACTGCTGTGGTAGTTGGATTGTGTGGATTCTTTTTGGTCTGTGACTTTCAGAATATAGTGAACATTTTAGAGAGAATGGTCTTTGATTGTGAATCCCAGACAGTCTCATAATTCCTCAGAGCTATAAGCTGTAGTTATAAATGTATTTCTCAGATGAAGTGGGCACTAGGAATTCTAATTACAGGCCTCACCTTCTGCTAATCACTTTCTGGTTGCCAATATAGTAGTTAGAGAGCCAGTGTTGAGAACGGCAAAGAGCATAAATACAAAACATTTATTCCATTATTCCACCCACCGCCCCACACTATGAAGGGTTAAAACGAGTCGGTGGGGGACCATTCAACTTCACAAAATGTAGTGAAGGACCAGTTTCTGTCACCAGAAGGGCTCGACCCTTAGTAATGATCAGATTCATTTGAGATAATCCTCTTTCACATTCATTAGACAAATGATGGTAGCTGACAACGGAAGCAAATATGCCGAATACTTGGTTTTTTTTCACAAATTCCACCAAAGTTCTGACAACTGTCAAAAACATACCCAGGAAATGCTTTAATCGTATCTCATTCGTTCAACTGAAAGTGAACTGCAAGTGACATAGCGTCTTTTTCCCCAAAACTAATGCCTTTGATATCTTTGGGTCAAGTGCTTGTGTCAATTACACTACTGTACAAGCTGAACTGACCACTGCTATTCCTAGTGTCGGCAACAGCGCAAGTCTATATAAAGAACAATCTAGTCTCACACCAAGCATGCGTAGTTTTATATCGCTTCAACCACAGCAAAAACATCTGTCGTATAACATATCAAAATTTGTGATACAGACATTTGTTTTCGTGAGAAGGAATGTCAACCCGTATTGTTACAAGTCAAGCACTGGATCTTCCAAGGATTAATACGGTTTTATTTGCTGTGATACTGAAGCGTTCGTTCTTTTTGCGGTCCACGGAACTCTAAGGAGCTTCGCCTAATACCACAATCCAGTGGCGTCCATTCTACAGCGTTCAGCCATTTTTATGGTGCAGATCGCCCATCCTACATCACTACTGGAAAGACCATAGCCTTTAGTATGCAGATCTTCGTTGTTAATTTAATGCCTTTACTCCTCAAAACATTCTCAAGGTTGGAAACTGCTCTTCTGCCAAGTAACAAGCATCTCTTGCCTTCGAGGCTGTTGTCACCATCATCAGAAATACAGCAGCTGTGATAATTGAACATAGATACTACCTCCTCTTGTTTCGCCTCCTATATACCACGAAGTGGTAGGTGTAGTTGCCATCATTTTCGTTTTCTTGGCATTCAGCACCATACCAGCCTTTGCACTTTCTTCTTTCACCTTTACTATGAAGGTATTTAAATATTCTCCACTTTCTGCCATCAGTATGGTATCAGCTGTTGATCTAAGCTGATTTAGGTGTATCCCAGATATTTTAATTCCAGTTATTTCTTCATGTATGGGGCGTTCCTCATAATGTGCTCCGCAAACCCATTTAGTTGGTCCATATATCGTGCTAACCATGGGTGTTTGATCAGAGTATAAATTTCGCATGAGGTAAATGAGGTGATCTTATTCTGCCATGTTTCCAAGTACTTCCCACAGTTCATTGCGGTCGACACAGTGAAAGGCTCTAGCATATTCCATGAAATAGAGATACACATCTTTCTGGCATTCTTTTGCCTTCTCCATAATCCACTGTATGTTGGCAATTTGTTGTCTGGTCCCTATTGCTTTGCGAAATTCAACTTGTTCTTCAGATAGAGCTCGATCTACATACTGGTGAAGTCTGTTTTGTAAGATTTTTAGCCTAAATTTGCTAGGTAGTGGGATAAGCGCGATTGTTCATTGGCTTCAACAGTATTTAGAAATTCCCTTCTTACATGCACCAGTACTTAAATAACATTTCACTAGCCTTTACTCTGAGAAGTCTAAAAAATCAATTTCACATTGAGAAAATTCTTCACCACACATCTGCGCACTAAGGGTTTCCACATTTATATTATTACATGGTCAACAGTCGACTTCGATTAAGTCGGAATGCAGGCGTGTTACATTGCGAATCTCTCCCTGGGTCGCTTCCATTGCACCTTGACGAGTTATTTGATTTCTCATATTAGTTTTTGGTATTTTACTGTCCTTTTTCTTTCTTTTTATACAGATCAAGTTACGATGACTTGGTAGGAAGTCGAAACTTGTGAAGTGTATCATAAAAATATAAAGAAATAAAAATGTAATTGAATAGATAATGAAAATGTAGAAGACAGTCACTGTGTTTGTGTCCCTGAAGCAGGATGCCATTATATATATATATATATATATATATATATATATATATATATATATATTTTACGGGGGCATGTGTAATAAGACTGTAGTAGATGGTCACTATGTGTGTTTCACTGAGGCAGGATACCATTCCTGCCTACACAGGTATGGCATCCTGCCTCAAGGGCACACACAAATACACAAGGTGTTTCGCTAAATATGTTTGCCTCTGCAAGTTACGAAGTAATAGGCGACGGCAACATTTATTGCGATAAGTCCCCATAAGAAACGTTACACTGTGTGCGGAGCTATGAACATAGTTTATTGTGTTAGTATCCAAAGAGTTACAGCCAAAACATACAATTCTTTGAATGGAACAATAGTTGTTTCTATCATGCACTGGAATTAGTAACACCAGCTGTGAATACATCAATTTCAATTACATTTGTATCACTTTCAGTTTGGGAGCTACAAGCCTTGAAATTTCAGGGACAGATACCACACGTTGTACATAATACATGGCTGTGTGGTGGGTGATGGATGTTCTTGCCGTGGGAAGTCGATTTGAATGAGATATTCAAATGTATGTCCATGTTCCTGAATGCACACTGCAGCGCGACCTTTAAAGGATATGCGGACGAGATGTAACATCGCCGGTGTCACGGAGCAACATGCATCCTCCGTGCGCCCTTTCAGATTATCTGTGGATGTGGGCTCATTGACATAAACACGGGTCCTTTAGATATCCTCAGAAAAAGAAATCTAATGGTGGTAAATCAGGCGACCTTGCGGACCATGAATGAGGACCATGTCGCCCCAACCACCTTCCTGCAAACCTGTTGTTCAGTTCTTCCACAATAGCACGCGCAGAATGGGCTGGGTGTCTCCCGTGCTGCATCCACATATGGACTCTCGTGTGTAGACACACAAGTTCATGGAGACCACCCAAACTGTCGACTATAAACTCGCGAAATAACTCACCTGTCAGTATACCTGGGAAGTAGTGTGGACCGATGGTTTCATCTCCAAGGATTCCACACCATACATTAATGGACCACCTACGCTGACGCCAGACAGGTCGTAACCACCGAGGATTGTCTGCGGCCCAGTAGGGCTATTCACTGCACCATAATTTGTGAACGTGGACTCATCAGAGAACATAACACCTTGTAAAGACTCCAGCGTGAAACTACGCATGGCCCATTCACAGAATGTAACTCTCGCACGGAAATCTTTCTCATGCAGCTCCTGGGTCAGTGACAGACGGTACGGGTGAAACCTGTGGCTGTATACAATACGCCACACAGATGTGAGACTGACACCAGCGACTACAGCAAGGGCTCGTAAGCTGACATGAGGATCGTGGTGTAGTGCAGCTAAAACAAACACCTCCATCTCCTCACTTCTTGCAGTTCTTCTTCTGTTACTGCGGCGCATTACCAAGCTGCTTGTTTCCCGAAGTCGTTGTTCGGCACGTAAGAACGTAATGGCTGCCGGAGCTCTTCGCCTAGGACATCTCACGGCGTACGCCGTGGCTGCTTCAGTGGCATCGTGTGGGCACTCGCCGAGCATCAGCTGCATGTCAACGTACTCGTTGTTCGTGTACGCCATCTTCATCCGATGTCAGTAACTGTGGTGTGTTGAGCCCTGTTTGTGTGTGTGGCTCGAACTGTCGGGTATACGGCCGGGTGCGGCGACAGTCAGCTGTCTAACAGCGCATAGAGGAAGCTTCTCGCTCCGTGACACCGGCGACTTTACATCTCGACCGCACCACATTTAGAAGGCGCATTGCGTTATGCGGAGCGTGTGTGGTGTCTGCCCCTGAATCTTTGAAGGATTGTAGCTCCCAAACTAAAAGTGATCGGAATGTAATTTAAATTGAGGTATACCCAGCTGGTGTTACTGATTCCAGTGCATGATAGAAACAACTATCGTTCCATTTTAAAATAATGTACCATTTTGCTGTATCTCTTTGAATAATAAAAAAAAAAATAAACTATGTTCATAGCTCCGCAGACAGTGTAAAGTTTCTTATCGTGACCTACCGCAATAAATATTTGCGTTGCCTATTACTTCGTAACTTACAGACGCAAACTCGTTTAATGAAACACGCTGTATATAAAGGATGTTTGGGGAGGAAAGGTCAATATTTTACACAGAGATAGTATAAGTAATTCTGAACAAAGAAATGTTATATGAACAATGGTCCGTAAATGCTTCGTTAGAGATACTGAAAGGCACTTTAATTCTGAAAAGCTGATGTGCACAACTGGACCGTAACGTAATTTTCTTCAAAACAATGTTACAGAGAAGTACAGTTATGTTTCACATTCTTACATAATGTTTATTTACTTTGCATTTAGTACATAATGCATTACAACAAGCACGTCACATGTATTCAGTTGAAAAAGACGTACCATGTCTGTTAAAAACGGCTTTAACACTTATCGTACAGATGTTGTATACTTCACAGAACAGGTTCGAATATCCCTCCATAAACGTCAATGCACTTTTGGTCTCTAGCGATAACATGTAGGGTTGCTTGTTCAGTTGCCTGTGGCTGGTTCCTAATCAATTCAGCAGCGTCCATTGTTCGACGAAGCAGTGCATCTCGTGTATTTACCTTCACTTTGTGCACCTCTGATTTCATCTAACCCCACAAAAAGAAATCTAAAGGTGTAAGGTCAGGTGATCTTGGAGGCCAGTTAATAGACCGCCACGTCAATCCAGCGATTAGGGTACGTGCGGTTGAGATGGTCTCTCACACTTAAGGTAACGTGTAGAGGAGCACCGTCATGTTGAAAGTACATTCCAGTTCGCTTGGCTAAAGAAATGTCTTCCAATAGTTCCACAAACGAATTTTCCAAAAAATGCTGGTGCCTCTCTCCCGTCCATCGCCGATTTATAATAAATGGAACTATTAAAAGGTTACCGATCATGGGGCACCTAACATTTATGACAAAACGAACTTGGACATTGCCATCCACTGAAGCGTGTGTATTTTCACGTGACCATCGATGATTACTGCGTACGTTGTTTATTCCATGTCTTGAAAACTGTCCTTCGTCAGTGAATAGTATGCATGGAAGCAAATGACTATTCTCAGTTACCCAGTGACAGTTTTGAAGTCGCCGGCCATTGTCGCCAACGTGGCGATTTTGGACGTGCTGTATGTCAATTTGATACAGCCATTCCGCATGTAATGTTTCCCATACATGGGAACATACACACATGTGGAACATACACACGCAGGGACAGTCTTTGTATGCTACTACCCGGACTTCGCTAAACACTTGCGTTAATTTCTTCTTGTTCGTGCAAAGTTTGTTGACGTGCACGCTCGGACGAAAATTGTCTACTAGGAAGAGAGCCTGTTGCACGCAAAGTAATAAATACTTTGGTAAACACCCTGCGAGCAGGTAATCGTCGAGTCGGAAAGCGCCTGTGGTACTCTTCTCTTGCACCGGTAGCACTACCGTCGCAGAGGCCATAAACATACACCATATCTGTGTATTCCTCATTACTGTAGAGGTCTGGCATTGTTAGCAGCGCTTGTAAGAACACAGTTAACACCATACACAACACAGCTAACCGATTCGTCGCCGGTACACTACACAATACGGCTTACACGGTACAACTGCGCAAACAATGGGTGATTGTACTACATACGTCACATGACCATAATACGTGGTAGGTTGCGTAGTGTAAAGATGACATGCACCCGTGCGTTACGGTCCAGTTGTATTGCGTATACGTTCACTTTGTGCACATCAATTTTGCAGAATTAAAGTTCCTTTCAATACCCATACCTCCCTAACGAAGCGTTTGCGGACCTATGTTCATAGAACGTTTTTTATTCAGAGTTACTTATACTGTCACTGTTTAAAATATTCACCTTTCCTCCCCAAACTTCATTCAAAATTTGTGGAAGTAATATTAGCATAACCTTTTTCATAGGTGTGTTTTATGTATTCACGTTTTATGTCATGATCTTGAGAATTTCCTCTCTATGGACATATTAAACAAGAAGTATGTTTAATGTAATCGTCCGTCTACTGTACACTAAGTAGAATAACTCCTTTCTACAGATGACACTAGTTTTTTAATCAGTCCTAAAATACATACAATAGCAGAGGAAATGGTAACTAATGATTTCAAAAGTAGTACTGAGTGAAGTCCTGCGAATGGACTCATTCACAAGTTTATACAGGCGCACGTAGAGGTACGTCACCAATGATAATTGTAACATGTGCTGCCGAAATAATAGCTAAGATTGAGAATTCAAAACTTTTAGGTGTCCATATTGATAAGGATTTAAAACTACTAAAAAAAATCAGTAGAACCATATTTGTACTTCGGATCATTGCAAATCTTACGGATAGGAAAATCAATACGTTCAGATACTTATAGTATTTCCACCTAATAAAGTCTTACGGAACGGTTGTTCCCATTGCTCGAAAACGTGCTGTAGGAATAACATACTCACCGACGATTGCCTTATAGTCATATGTTTGAGGAGTTAAGAGTGATTGACAGTACATTTATTTTTTCAGGAAGTCTGTTGTATCCCACTATAGCTCGAAGGGAACAGTTATGTATGTCTTTACAATATCAGAATTATTACTCCACTTTAGTCTTCAGGACGTAATGGGGCACACAACCTTCCCACCCAAATGTTTGAACACTTAACCAACGGACAAAAAGGCCGGCCAAACAGCAAAGTTAAATTTGAAAAAAAAGAATGAATACGTTTCTTCTTAACAACTTCCTTCAATCCTTAGAAGAATTTCAGTAGAAATTGCTAATTCATCTCCGTATTTGAAGAAAATGTAGCAATATCTACATACGTATGTGTAGTATGAGAGGAAAATGACTAGTCCCACTTCGATTAATTGACCTATAGAACATACTTTAGGTGGAAGTCAGCTGATAGGTACCCCTGCTTAAATGATATTACCTTTATATCTCTCGATTTAGCTCCGTTAAGAGTGAAGTATGGAATTCTATCTGCAAGTAAGTCTTGAATTCAATGTCAGGTCTGCTCCGATACTACGTAAGCCAGCATTTTTTCGTAAAACGGCAATGCGGGACGGTGTCAAATGTCTTACTGAAATGATGGAACACGGCATCAATCCGAGCGCCGTTGTCCACTCCGCTGTGGATCTCATGGAGGAACAGAGCAAGCTGAGTTCCGCAGGATCTCTGTTTGCGGAATCCATGTTGATTTTTATAGAGGAGACGTTCACTTTCCAAAAACATTACAATTCTTGAGCATAAAACGTGTTCCATAATTCTACAGCAGATTGACGTCAACGATATGGGTTTATATTTGTGTGGATCTGTCTTACGGTCTTTCTTAAAAACTTGAATGACCTGCGCTTTTTTCCAGTCGTTAGGTACCTTTCGTTGCTCAAGCGAACTACGATAAAGTACTGCTAGAAGGGGAGCTAGTTCTTGCGCATAATGTTTATAGAATCTTATAGGTACCTCATCTGGTCCCGAAGCCTTTCCGCTATTAAGTCTGGGTGTTCTGACATTGGTCTCTCAATATACATATTCTTCACTGTCGTTTCTTGTTAACAATATCAGCTTTTTCCCTAGAATGAGCAATTTCACTCAGTTAATACTTGGTAGAAATACAATCTGCACTATACTTGGCAGAAATGCACTTAGACGCACTTCCTTGACTCTTGTGCAGAAAGGTGAGCAGTATACTGCTGCACCCATTTTCAGTTAGCTACCGCAAGAATTCAAATATTTTCGCACAATCTATTAGCTTTCAAATTGTAGCTGCAGACTTTTCTCATGCTTCACTCTTTCTATTATGTCGAGGAGTTTCTTGAAAAATTAATCAGATTCTGGTGTTACACTGTGGAATGCGTTTACATAAAGTTTTGTTTGTCTTTTTGTGGGTTCATAAATATTTTATTTCATCAGGTGTTACCTTCATGTTGTAATTTCATGTACTGACTCGTTTCGTGACCTTGGAGATTTGCTCCTCAATTTGGTCCTACCTCCGTGTAAAATAAAAGAAATAAATAAAGTAAAATAAATCTAACGAACCAGTCCCTTCGTGATACAAATTTTATAAATGAGCTATTCTGCTAATAATATTTTGCCGTAATTCAGTTACGGCATTAAACTGCTCTCCTAGTTGCCCCGCTGTCTCATTGTATGTCCCTTGTGAAAATGTGACGTATTAGACGTGATAAGTGTCTTAACTGTAGCACCCAACACGACATTCATGTAGTGTGGTTAGTGTCATACCCGCCATCATTTCACGAAACGTAGTGATTCCGTTCTCTATTTTTAATTTTCAACTAATTGTGTGCATTTCTATCCAGAAGTGGAGCTGCGCAACGACTTTCCTTGAACCATCGACAACCTACAATCAAGCTGTCTAGCGTTCGATGGTTTGAACATCAATCGACTGCACGAATTCGATCTTGATGTTATTTATCTCCCTGTTTAACAAAGAACATTTCTATGTTGTGCTTACGATTATTTCAAAATTGGATTTTCGAAGGTATACTGAGCTGTGCCTGGCTCATGTTCCCGCAATTAGGTATTTTACACCATGTTTTTAACGTATTTACACCTCACTACGTTAATTTAAATTACTACTGTCACTGAGTTGCTGCTTTGTCTGACCGTGAGCGGCGTTACCAGCGCGTATCGATATATCCCCTCTCGTAATATCTTTGCTTGGCTCCTATTATTTCGCAGTCGTTGCCTGTCGTAGCTGAGTTCGGGGACGCGAGTTGGGGCCGCGAGTTCGGGTCTGCCAGTCAGTTGGAACGCGTCTGGAGCGCAGTCTGGACTTCCAGTCGGGGGGCTGCAATGCGACACTAGTGCAGTTAGGTTGGAGGAGCAGTGAGGTCTGCATCGACATGGCTCGCCCGACCATTGCCGCCACGCACCACTTGATCCGGGCCGCGGTCTTGCTGGATCGTTGGTCAGTCGTCCTACCGGACGACGCGTTTTGGCTCGCCGATCGTTCGAGTCGGCTGTGTGTGTGTGTGTGTGTGTGTGTGTGTGTGTGTGTGTGTGTGTGTGTGTGTGAACATCGACTCCCAATTTGTCTTCGTGTGTGCATAGTTATTGTAGGGTACCTTTCACGTCTTCGTGCAAGTGTTTGTCAGGTTGTGTGTGTACTTGGTGTGATTTCCACTGACAATCTGCTTTAAATGTCGTCGGCGTACTGGCTCTGAAAGGTGAGTCGTCTCATCCGGCGACCTTTAACTGGTTCTCCGAGCGCTTCGGGGCCCATTCAGTTACCATCTTGTGGAACTTGGGTCGGTCCTTTCCTGGTCCAGGGATGAAGTTTAGCCAGTGGGCGTGTTTCCTCTGCATGGTTGGGTCCGACACAGTATTTTCGCCGTCGTGTTCTTGTGTGATTTACCTCTCAAATTTAAATTGGATTGAAAATCCTTGACGCACTAGGAGATCGTAACAACATGCTAACAGAAATGGAGAATTCACATACTGGATTGCACGTTGAGAAAAAGGGGACTCATTTAAATACGCCCGAGGAGTTCGAAATTTACATTATCAACCGTTCCAATCCTGACTGCCGAATTAATGAAGAAACGGTAAGGAACCGGAACTGATTTTTCGCTGTTGTTGATGGATTGTTTCTCGATCGAAATGAATAAGACGGTCACCTTCTTGAGTCACTTCGGCAGCATGCGATTAATTCATTGTCTTTTTACTGCCCCTTGTCCTTGTACTTGAAATATTATCATGAAATAATAAACTGCAGCAACCCGATGTGAGCAATGTACTCCACTTCGTAAAGTAACCAATCCACGACATTTTATGTGTGAAATTAATACGTGCTTTGATCTTATCTTAAAATATCTCATTTTAAATGAGACAAACAAGTTATCACTTGACGTGTTTCCGTAAAGAAATTCCCCAACTTTTACAATTACTTGAAATAAATGTAGACTTTTTCATTGTTTAATGTTAATTAGTAAATTTCTAGTCAAAATTGCCAATGATCTGGATTGTGGACCATTGTATTATTTTTAGGTTTTTTTGTGTACGGGTATGCTAAGTTATTTACCTGACCATTACGCTCCACGTAAGCCACGCAAAGTATGGAGCTCGGCACACATATCCGTGCTCCAACGCCATCTAGCGGACTCCATGTCATCTGCTACAGCGCAGACAGTTCGGCTTGAGACTATAGGTCCAGTAGTATGCCTGGCATTCAGTTTGTAATTGACGAAGCTTGAGCTTCAGTTGACGATAAACGACTTGCACGTCAAAGTCGTGTGGTGCATAAGTACTCTACGTTACGTGTAAGAGGTTCACATTTCGTTACTCCTGACTGTTGTTTTATTCTAATGACCGTTACAAGACTCTCATAACTCCTACCAAGAGACAAAGACTATTTTCTTTTTATCAGAATATCATATGATGGATCGATCCGGAAACGCGTCATGACAAGAAACAATAACGGAATTCAGATAAAACAGTGAGTATTTTTGAGCAACCGTACAGCATTTTTAAAGTCTATTTCACAAATCGAAATCGTTTTGCTGAAGATGTAAGTCACTACAACCTAGAACATTAGTTTGTTTTCGTGCAAACACTTCAAGAATTTTCGTTTTGTTTCTTCGGGAAGACTGATTTTCACTTGTATGTTTGCGTCCCTTAATTTAAGGAACAGTGGATGGAACTGCAGTGTGACTTCTCTCTTTTCTTTACCAGACTTTTCTTCCAATTATCTTCCTGTTAAAGAGTTTATACTCAAGGCGTCCTGGTGTTTTACCTGGAATTTCAAAGCCTTAACACTGTAGTATTTAAATTAGACTCTAGGTAAACCAAAATTTAATTAAATTGGAAAATTAAAACTTTTTCTCGCTCCGCCTGTGTCTTATTATCTCCGGAGTTCAGCGTGGGTGAAGCTTTGAAGTCGCCTGGTGGCTACAGACTTCCGCTGCCGCTACTTACGTTACGCCGCAACTGGACGGCGAGTGTGTTTGCTACAGTACCTGCAGGAAGCACCAACTGTATCCAAACCGATGTCGACAATTTCCTGTTTCTAATACAGTCTACCAAATGTGCTTCAAAAATAATTTAGCTGAGACTCTCAGTTCATGACAGTTAACACCTTTAAGTGTATTTAGGCATTAGGGCTAACTTGCCGTATGTTTCAGTTGTGTGTAGATGTGAACTAGCTGACTTACTTACGGTCGCTACACGAGTGAATGTAATGAAAATTGAACCATTACCTTGCAAGGGATCTCCGCCACTATTCCCATAGGTGTAGCGCTCTTCACCAGCTTATCGACATCTTTGCTGACGTTATCTAACCACCAATGTCTTGAAATTCCCGCTGGTCATATCCTGACCAAGTCTCCTTTCAATATTCCCGTTAGAGCCCATACCAAGTCAACTGCATTTGCCTATTATGTGCTCCTACACTATGAGATCAAAAGTATCCGGACACCCTCCAAAAACATACGCTTTTCATATCAGGTGCATTGTCCTGCCGCCTACTGCCAGGTACCCCATATCAGCGACCTCAGTAGTCATTAGACATCGTGAGAGAGCAGGATGGGGCGCTCTGTGGAACTCACGGACTTCGAACGTGGTCAGGTGATTGTGTGTCACTTGTGTCATACATCTGTATGTGAGATTTCCTCACTTCTAAACATCCCTAGGTCCACTATTTCCGATGTGATAGTGAAGCGGACACGTGAAGGGACACATGCACCACAAAAGCGTACAGGCCGACTTCGTCTGTTGACTCACAGAGACCGCCGACAGTTGAAGAGGGTCGTAATGTGTAATAGGCAGACATCTATCCAGACCGCAGCACAGAGGAATACGAAACTGCATCAGAATCCACTGCAAGTACTGTGACAGTTAGGCGGCAGACGAGAAAATTTGGATTTCATGGTCGATCGGCTGCTCATAAGCCAAACATCACGCCGGTAAATGCCAAACGACGCCTCGTTTGGTGTAAGGAGCGTAAACATTGGACGGTTGAGCAGTGAAACAACGTTGTCTGGAGTAAAGAAGCACGGTACGCAATGTGGCGATACGATGGCAGGGTGCAGGTATGGCGAATGCCCGGTGAACGTCATCTGCCAACGTTTGTAGTGCCAACATTAAAATTCCGAGGTGGTGATGTTATGGTGTGTTCGTGTTTTTCATGGAGGGACTTGAACCCCTTGTTGTTTTGGGTGGCACTATCACAGCAAAGGCCTACATTGAAGATTTAAGCACCATCTTGCTTCCCATTGTTGAAGAACAATCCGGGGATGGCAATTGAATCTTTAAATACCTGTTCATAATGCAAGGATTGCGGCAGAGTGGTTGCACGACAGTAACATCTCTCCAATGGACTGGCCTGCACGTAGCCCTTATCTGAATCCTATAGAACACCTTTAGGATGTTTAGGAGCGCCGACGTCGAGCCGGGCCGCTCCGACCCACATCGATACCTCTCCTCAGTGCAGCACTCCGTGAGGAATGGGCTGTCATTCCCCAAGAGACCTTCCAGCACCTGATTGAAAGTATGCCTGCGAGAATGGAAGCCGTCGTCAAGCCTAAGAGTGTGCCAACACCATACTGAATTCCAGCATTACTGATGTAGGGTGCCACGAACTTGTAAGTCATTTTGACCCAGGTGTCCGGATACTTTTGATCACATAGTGTATATCAGTTGTTTCACAAATTTCCATCATTGTTGGTTTCCCATCCTCTCTAATTACCACCTTCTTTAACCCTCGCACTGCACGCTTGATTTGAATTACTTTGCACCTCACACCAGGGTACGCTTTACCCCAGTAAAATGTTATCATGTATCACGTGTTCCCATGTCATTAATATGTACAGTGGTCTGTCTTATGTGTATGGGACACTGTAAATAACTATGTGGTTACCTGTAGTGATTTCGTTTTATTATTGCAACAATGAGTAACACGTGGTATTTATAAATTGTGCGTAGTAATATTAATAAATAATGTTTAGTATTTATTTATGTTTAGCTTTCTCATATTTGAATGTATAGAATCCGACAGAATATCTTATTTGACTTTATTTAGTTATTACAATGAGTAGCATATGGTATTTACGAATTTAATACGTGTTACACTTCTATACTGAAAAGAGTTTTTATGTATATGTTTTTATTAGTGTATAAATTCAACGTGAGTCTGAACTTGAACGCATAGAGTAAAAAGTATAATACCATAGGTTATATGGTTTTTGCAAGATATTTTGATGTACGGTGTTTACAACATTACCATTATAGCAGATTTATGTAAAAACGCATATGAAAGATGTAACCAATGTATATTAGAATGAAATGAAAAACTGTAACTAACATATCAGTCACCATGTGTATTGTCAGTGGGCACACTCAGTGCAAATTAGGGCTGTATGTTCCTGATAGATCGCCCTTTTGCAACCCTAGCAACACATTTTTGTTTTTCTGTCCCTTTTCCGTGAACGTAGTGAATATCTCACTTTGCTGGATAGAGGTTCTGGCCTGTCTGGTGCCACAGTATCTATTTCCCATATTTCGTCTAGAGTTCTCTTCACATTCCTTCGTAGCGTACGTATATACAATCTAGCGCTTAGGCGAGGCACAATTAAGTTCCATGCAAGTTCATGTATAAAATTCCTTCGTGGCTTCCTTACTTCAGTGCTGGAAGGGGTAAACAGAACCATGGTGTTTATCCCACCTTGAGCCAAAATGTCACAGAAAACCCTCATTGGCCATATTCTTGTCGCACGTACAGTGGTGTAAGTTTTGCACAGCTGATCAAATGTGTCAGTACCACTTTTGTTTTATTGTATGAAATGGTCATTTAATTTTTTTCTGTTCTTATGTTGATGTCGTTTGAGTAGCGCATGCTAGAAAGCAAGAGTACAACTTTATTCTTGCCGGCCGTTGTGGCAGAGCGGTTCTAGGCCCTTCAGTCCCGAACCACGCTGCTGCTACGGTCGCAGGTTCGAATCCTGCCCCTGGCATGGATGTGTGTGATGTACTTAGGTTACTTAGGTTTAAGTAGTTTTAAGTGTAGGTGTGTGATTACATCAGTTGTTAAGTCCCATAGTGCTTAGAGCCATTTGAACCATTTTGAACTTTATTCTTCTTTGGAGCATATGACAGTACCATCTTATTCATATCAAAGGCAAATTGTATTTTTCTGACATTTTGAGACCGTAAAAATGATTATGGTATTTCAGGCTTACTATTTATTACACTTCCCAACATTGTCAAACCAAAGATTTCAATCACTATCTGATAAAGAGGAACTGATTAAAACCAGTTGTCAACAGTCAGGTTCCTATTAGTGCTGTGAATGGGTTCTGATAACTTTCTCATATAATAAAATGAACAGCTTCATTTTTTTTCAATTACCACCAGTGTATGGAATAGCATTTAGCATGTAGCAAGTCTTGAAATCATTTAACATCAAAATCTTAATTCCTTACTTGTCCAGCTTTGAAGACATATATATTCTGAATGGGTATCTGCGGCAGAAGCTCATTAGCTGCTCGAATATGGTACTGTATTCGGAAGGGATGTATAGGGATTTGCAGTTATCAATAAATTTAATACAGATGTCACGAATTGGTGCATATTTGTCTTCTTATTTTCTTTGCATGCGGGTTGCTTTGTCATCAGATCTTAGACAACTAGTTAAAAACTGAAATTGCCTTTGTGATATTGTAGTGTGAAACAGGTCACTGCCAAATTTAAAAGACCAAATTTCTTCTAAATTTGTGTGAGCTGCCTTGTTTACGCCGCAGAGGTAGCTGTCAGCTCTACGATCTACATCTACATCTACATCCATACTCCGCAAGCCACCTGACTGTGTGTGGCGGAGGGTACCCTGAGTACCTCTATCGGTTCTCCCTTCTATTCCAGTCTCGTATTGTTCGTGGAAAGAAGGATTGTCGGTATGCTTTTGTGTGGGCTCTAATCTCTCTGATTTTATCCTCATGGTCTCTTCGAGAGATATACGTAGGAGGGAGCAATATACTGCTTGACTCTTCGGTGAAGGTATGTTCTCGAAGCTTCAACAAAAGCCCGTACCGAGCTACTGAGCGTCTCTCCTGCAGAGCCTTCCACTGGAGTTTATCTGTCATCTCCGTAACGCTTTCGCGATTACTAAATGATCCGGTAACGAAGCGCGCTGCTCTCCGTTGGATCTTCTCCATCTCTTCTATCAACCCTAACTGATACGGATCCCACACTGCTGAGCAGTATTCAAGCAGTGAGCGAACAAGCGTAATGCAACCTACTTCCTTTGTTTTCGGATTGCATCTCCTTAGGATTCTTCCAATGAATCTCAGTCTGGCATCTGCTTTACCGACGATCAACTTTATATGATCATTCCATCTTAAATCACTCCTAGTGCGTACTCCCAGATAATTTATGGAATTAACTGCTTCCAGTTGCTGACGTGCTATTTTGTAGCTAAATGATAAGGGATCTATCTTTCTATGTACTCGCAGCACATTGCCCTTGTCTACATTGAGATTCAATTGCCATTCCCTGCACCATGCGTCAATTCGCTGCAGATCCTCCTGCATTTCAGTACAATTTTCCATTGTTACAACCTCTCGATACACCACAGCATCATCTGCAAAAAGCCTCAGTGAACTTCCGATGTCATCCACAAGGTCATTTATGTATATTGTGAATAGCAACGGTCCTATGACACTCCCCTGCGGCACACCTGAAATCACTCTTACTTCGGAAGACTTCTCTCCATTGAGAATGACTTGCTGCGTTCTGTTATCTAGGAACTCCTCAATCCGATCACACAATTGGTTTGATAGTCCAAATGCTCCTACTTTGTTCATTAAACGACTGTGGGGAACTGTATCGAACGCCTTGCGGAAGTCAAGAAACACGGCATCTACCTGTGAACCCGTGTCTATGGCCCTCTGAGTCTCGTGGACGAATAGCGCGAGCTGGGTTTCACACGACCGTCTTTTTCGAAACCCATGCTGATTCCTACAGAGTAGATTTCTAGCCTCCAGAAAAGTCATTATACTCGAACATAATACGTGCTATTAAATTCTACAACTGATCGACGTTAGGGATATAGGTCTATAGTTCTGCACATCTGCTCGACGTCCCTTCTTGAAAACGGGGATGACCTGTGCCCTTTTCCAATCGTTTGGAACGCTACGCTCTTCTAGAGACCTACGGTACACCGCTGCAAGAAGGGGGGCAAGTTCCTTCGCGTACTCTGTGTAAAATCGAACTGGTATCCCATCAGGTCCAGCGGCCTTTCCTCTTTTGAGCGATTTTAATTGTTTCTCTATCCCTCTGTCGTCTATTTCGATATCTACCATTTTGTCATCTGTGCGACAATCTAGAGAAGGAACTACAGTGCAGTCTTCTTCTGTGAAACAGCTTTGGAAAAAGACATTTAGTATTTCGGCCTTTAGTCTGTCATCGTCTGTTTCAGTACCATTTTGGTCACAGAGTGTCTGGACATTTTGTTTTGATCCACCTACCGGTTTGACATAAGACCAAAATTTCTTAGGAATTTTCTGCCAAGTCAGTACATAAAACTTTACTTTCGAATTCATTGAACGACTCTCGCATAGCCCTCCTCACACTACATTTCGATTCGCGTAATTTTTGTTTGTCTGCAAGGCTTTGGCTATGTTTATGTATGCTGTGAAGTTCCCTTTGCTTCCGCAGCAGTTTTCTAACTCGGTTGTTGTACCACGGTGGCTCTTTTCCATCTCTTACGATCTTGCTTGGCACATACTCATCTAAGGCATATTGTACGATGGTTTTGTACTTTATCTACTGATCCTCAACACTATCTGTACATGAGACAAAACTTTTGTGTTGAGCCGTCAGGTACTCTGTAATCTGCTTTTTGTAACTTTTGCTAAACAGAAAAATCTTCCTGCCTTTTTTAATATTTCTATTTACGGCTGAAATCATCGATGCCGTAACCGCTTTATGATCGCTGATTCCCTGTTCTGCGTTAACTGTTACAAATAGTTCGGGTCTGTTTGTCGCCAAAAGGTCTAATATGTTATCGCCACGAATAGGTTCTCTGTTTAACTGCTCAAGGTAGTTTTCAGATAAAGCACTTAAAAAAATTTCGCTGGATTCTTTGTCCCTGCCACCCGTTATGAACGTTTGAGTCTCCCAGTCTATATCCGGCAAATTAAAATCTCCACCCAGAACTATAACATTGTGGGGAAATCTGCTCGAAATATTTTCCAAATTATCCTTCAGGTGCTCAGCCACAACAGCTGCTGAGCCAGGGGGCCTATAGAGACATCCAATTACCATGTCTGAGCCTGCTTTAACCGTGACCTTCACCCAAATCATTTCACATTTCGGACCCCCGTCAATTTCCTTTGATACTATTGCACTTCTTATCGCTATAAACACGCCTCCCCCTTCACTGTGCAGCCTGTCTCTGCGGTATACATTCCAATCTGAGTTTAGGATTTCATTACTGTTTACGTCTGGTTTTAGCCAACTTTCTGTCCCTAGTACTATATGGGCGTTGTGACCGTTTATTAATGAGAGCAGTTCTGGGACCTTTCTATAGACGCTCCTGCAGTTTACTATTAGCACATTAATATTGTAATTGCCTGTCGCATTTTGCCTACTCCTACCTCGCCGCGTCTCAGGAGGCGCCTCGTCGGGCCTAGGGAGGGATTTCTCTAATCTAAAAAAAAACCATGTGCACTCCACACGCACTCCGCTACCCTTGTAGCCGCTTACGGCGTGTAGTGCACGCCTGACCTATTCGGGGGGACACTACATTTCTCCACCCGATAGCGGAGGTCGAGAAATTTGCACCCCACATCTCCGCAGAATCATCTGAGCATCTAGTTTAAGCCCTCCACTCGGCTCCAAACCAGAGGACCGCGATCGGCTCTGGAAACGGTACTACAAATAGTTAGCTCTGATTCCACCCCGCGAGCGAGGCTTTCCGCCTTCGCCAATTCCGCCAACCGCCTGTACGAACTGAGGATGGCCTCTGAACCCAGACGGCAGGAGTCATTGGTGCCGACATGAGAAACAATTTGCAGTCGGGTGCACCCAGTGCTCTCTATCGCCGCCGGTAGGGCCTCCTCCTCATCTTGGATGAGACCCCCCGGCAAGCAGACGGAGTTAACACTGACCTTCTTCCCCGACCTTTTCGCTATTTCCCTAAGGGGCTCCATCACCCGCCTAACGTTGGAGCTCCCAATAACTAATAAACCCCTCCCCCCGTGTGCCTGCTCGAACCTTGCTGAAGGAGCAGCCACATCTCCACTCACAGGCATAGCGGGCGATGCCACACGGCCAGCCTCCACATATACCCTCCGCCTCGTACGCCGCGAACGCCGCTGAACCCGGCACTCCCCTTGGGGAGAGGGTGTCCCAACCGCGCCCGGTACCTGCGAAGATGTCTCGACAGCAGGGACAGTGGGTGAAGCATGTAACACCTGGGGTGTACCTTGCGACGCACCAGACTCCCCACTGCCGCTACACTCCGAGGCAGCAGCCTGAAGACGGCTGACCGCGGCCATCAACATTTTCAGCTGTTCGCGCACAGTGGCCAGTTCCTCCTGCGTCCGTACACAGCAGTCACACATCCTATCCATCCTAAGAAAACAATTTACTGAAGAGAGTTAATCAACTTTTAACCAGACTGCTAATTCACTAAAGGTGGTTGATTATTGACTAAATTGTGATTGCTAGCCACTTCTTGTAGAAAACAATGAAAACAGCACTACCTGTCTCTGGACTGTATTGAAAACAAACACTAGCACTACTGGCACTGTGGTTGACTAAAGGGACTCTCTCTGGCTGTATTCAAAACAAACACGAAATCTATGGAACACTATTAGTAGCACTCGACAATCGAAGCTTCCTAAAAGCAAAATAACACGGAAGAAGAAGTGACAAGTAAGAAAAATACAGTTCATACTTAAATTAAGGTAGCTCGCTGCACAGCAGACGTGAAGCAGACGGCGGTTAGGACGACACTGACACTACTGGCACTATGGCTGACTAAAGAGACTCTCTCTGACTGTATTCAAAACAAACACGAAATCTATGGAACACTATTAGTAGCACTTGACAATTAAAGCTTCCTAAAAGCAAAAACACACGATATTTGTAGTGTTATTGTAACTTTCCGAGTTTCCGATTGAAGAATATTTTCTAGTGATTTCGTCGTTCGAGTAAGTGACAATGATGTTCAGCATTTCATCTGTCACAGATAATTGCCATGCTTCGGTTGGACTAGAGATAGACCTTGCTTGATCCTTTGGTCCTGGGAGATAAGTATCTAAATTTCTGGATTGAGTTCTTCCTCTCTTAGATGGTGTAGTTGAAGACCACTTATAGCCATTCTTAGCTAGAAGGATGTTTGAGTTGGAAGAACTACCACGACTATCACACTGTTTTCTCCACACTCTTCCGTATATGATGGTTCCCGTATTTCGACAAAATCAGGATCTTCATTAGAATCTAGACGTCCAAATGAATCGTCTTCCTGGTCCAAGTCATCCACAGCTGTATTATATATATGGTCAACTGTTATTAGTCGTTTACTCATTGTCGCTGAAAAATAAAGTGAAACAGTATAGGGTTACACTGAAAGGAAACAGTTGTAAGTTACACACAAAACACATTTCAATATTTTATATTTACCAAGTGATTATTTTCAATCTGTATAAATGAGCTACACATAACGCACACTGGGGTAACCAAGGCACCACGGTAGTTGAACAATCTTTACAACTTGACAATTCCGCAACAGCAACTGAGGTAACATCGCATACATGTAGGCAGTGTTACTAACCTAATATACACTAAGTGTCAATAAATTGTAGCCAACTTACTCTTTGTAATGCACAATAAAAGTCGCGCTGTGGGTTCTTAGGACCCCAATGTAGGTTACGAGGGTTTGGTCCAAGTATTCGTCTAAGAAATTTTTTCTAGTGGATGTTCATATTTATCTCCTTTGCTTTTTCTTCGTTGTCTCAGCTACATTTGAAATCCGTGGTTAAACTATTATACAGATCCTTATTATCTTGGAAGAGGTTTACGGTTGAGTTTAAGATCGTCGATTATGGGGAACTGTAGAACACGTTAGTATGTGCTGATTAATTACATTTATTACATATTCGTTTACTTTCGGAAACTAATTTTCGAACGTTTTCAGGCCCATCTTAGCTCGTGCATGCAGAAGCTACATTTACTTGTCCATAGCTTGATGTCTGCTACTCTTCCAGTTGCAAGAGCTTAGGAAACACTTAGGTGTATCATCATGAGTGGTATAAAGCATTGTCTATAGAAAAACGAATTTCTTTACGCAGGACGGTAGTATGGATGCTACTTTAGTACTGAGGACAGTGTACTAAACAATGTTACATCAGCATTTGCTTAACTTGCAGACTAATAATTTTAACTATTAGGAATAGCATGTTTGTAAATTGGCTAGTATCTCGCATGCATGTAGGCAGTGTTACTAAACTAATATACACTAAGTGTCAATAAATTGTAGCCAACACACTCTTTGTAATGCACAATAAAAATCGCGCTGGGGGTTCTTAGGACCCCAAGAGTAAGCCATTAATGGTTATTTTCCCTGGGCAGCAGGTCCAGGTGTTGAAGTGTGGACACGTTAATGCAAAATAGTTACTCCATACTGACAGCCATAGTTCACTTGGTGGTGCAGTTACTACCATTGCAAACCATCAGGTAGTAAGGTATGTGACGTGTTTGCAGGAAGACTGTTAGGCATAGAAAAAAGAAAAAAGAAAACAACTAACACACTGAAGAGGTACCAATATCGAAGTATCTATACTTATATCAGCAACACTCTCTATGTACTATGCATGCTGGATGGTTATAAAGTCTCTGGCCTCTTACAAAAATAATGGATCCATTTACATACCGTATCACACCATTATAATCCATGTGTGTGATAATGTGGGGCTATTGCTTTTTTCTCGATAAGCAATAAGAATGTACTATGTAAGTACATGCAGTTGTTGTTAGTGTGCGGTTACTTGATTTTCGTATCTGCAGGTGGAACTGGAGTTCACCCAGAAGATTCTAAAGCCAACGTCAAGAAGTACCGAAGGAAACGTTGTCTACAAATCTTGCTTATGGAGACCTCCTGTACCACAAGGGGTTCAACAGCGAGAGAAGCATTCGAAAGAATCTGTCTGCATCAGCTCGTAGTTCAAATAAAAAGTTAGACACACTAAAATCAACGATTGTGAAAGTTCTACACTTCACATTTAGGAAAAAAGTGCACGGTAATCAGAAGCTTCAAACCTTAGACCAAAAAAATTTCGTAACTCGGGGAGCTGGATGTTACCATTTTATAGAAACTCCTTCAAGGTGTCCTAGTCCTGTAAGGTTTTCAGGAGAGCTTTTGAGTAGTTTGGAAGACAGGAGAAGACATACTGGTAGAATTGAGACAATGAAGAAGGAGGCTTGAGTCGAACATGGGTAGCTCTGCTGGTAGAGCAGTTGCCCACGAAATGCAAAGGTCCCGAGTTCGATTCTCGGTCCGACACACAGTTTTAATCTGCCCGGAAGTTTCAATACATTAGAGAATCTATATGAAGATTAGACAATAGTTAGTACTTCAGGTTCGAAAATGTGAAATTAGAGCTTAATAAACGAATGTGTTCGCTAAGGGTATATGTTCTTACATTATATATCTTATATACCGATGATCTAGTTGTGAAATAAAGTGGTGAAATGTATTTAGAAATTGAAGTAGGGTTTGACATATTATTAAATACTGTATTACATTCTGTTTGGTTGTATAGGAATCAGAAGAGAACGTACAAAGAGCCTAAACGTAGTATACATCAATTTAACTGTATCTGCAAATAACGCAAAGATAATGACTTTCAACGAATATAGCAAAGGTGTGGTTATATTAGATGAAGCTTTCCCTGCCAATGTGTGTACTCAGCTGTTAACGTGCTGCTACCTGATCCACCAGAGACTGAAGTGGCTCATGGGCCGTTGCTACTTATTTTCGTAACTCTGACATTGCGAAAAATTTACCCATCAAAAAATCACAGATGAAATACACACCATTAGAAAAAGGGTGTAACTAAAGTCAGTCTAAAATAACTGCAAAAAATGCTCTCGGTCTTTACTTCGAATCGTTAACTATCTCGACTCTAAAAATTTGTGATCATGGTGGCCATACACTTCTTCATTCAGAAAGTAGCGTATGTCCCCCCCCCCTAAGCCTGCACACAAGAATAGAGAAGGGCAACAAAATACTGACTTACCTCACTATGCCGTATGCTCAAAATTGGGGTTGATGATGAAAACAATGATTTCATAGTACCTAGCAGCTGAGGTATGCTCTCCACAGAAGGCAGCTGCTGAAATATTAGTGACCACTGATGTCACCAGAATCTTCTGACACCAAAATGTAGATGTCGGGACGTTACTTCTACCGTAATGTGTGAACTGGGTTGCTGGTAAGTCGGCATGTAGAAAAGTTCCGCTGCCACGACGTGCGATCCAGTGGTGGTGGCGGTGGTGACTGCAGTTGTGGAATGGACCATGAGTAAAACGTCCTAGTTAAAAAAGTCTTTTATTCAAGGCATAATTCTTTGTTTCAGTCGTCGGTCTTCTGACTGTTCGGATGCAGGCCGCCACCAATTCCTGTCTTGTGCCAACTTCTTCATCTCAGAGTAGCACTTTCAACCTACGTCCTCAATTATTTTCTAGATGTATCGCAGTGTCTGTCTTCCTCTACATTTTTACCCTCTAAAGCTCCCTCTAGTACCGTGGAAAGTTATTCCCTGATATCTTAGTAGGTGTCCTATCATCCTGTCCCTTCGCCCTGTCAGTGTTATCCATATATTCCTTTCTCGCATGTTTTGTGCAGAATCTCCTCATCCCTTATCTTATTAGTCCATATAATGTTGAACATTCATCAGTAGCATCACACCTCAAATACTTCGAATCTTTTCTGTTCCGGTTTTCCCACAGCCCTTGTCTCACTTCTCCAAACGTACATTCTCAGAAATTTATTTCTCAAATTAAGACGTGTGTTTGACATTAGTAGACTTCTGTTGGCCGGCAATGCCCTTTTCTCCAGTTTCAGTCTACTTTTTATGTCCTCCTTGCTCCGTCCGTCATGGGTTGTTTTGCTGCCTAGGTAGCAGAATTCCTTCACTTCATCTACTTCATGGTCACAAATCCTGATGTTGCAATGTATCTCGCAGCTCCCATTACTGTTACTTCTCATTACTTTCGTCCTTCTTCGATTAACTGTCAGTCCATATTCTATACTCATTAGGCTTCATTTCATTAAAAAAGTCCTGTAATTCTTCTTCACTTTCACTCAGGATACCAATGTCATCAGCGAATCTTAACACTGATATCCTTTCACGGAAAATTTTAATCCCACTTTCGAAAATTTCTTTTATTTCCGTCATATCTCCTTCGACGTCTATATTGAACAGCAGGGGCGAAAGACTTCATCCCTGTTTTACACTCTTCTTAATCCGTCCACTTCGTTTTTCGTTCTTAGCCTTCTACTCTTATTGCTCCCTCTTGATTCTTGTAAATATTTAATATTCCCTTTACCTTAAAAAAAATTCGACCATCCTGCTCCATTTTGCGGTCTCGAATGCTCTCTCGAGGTTGACACATCTTACGAACATCTCTTGATGTTTCTTCAGTTTATTCCATTGCCAACATCAACGTCAGAACTGCTTCTCTGGTTCCTTTACCTTTCCTGAACCTAGTAGATCCTCAATTTTATTTTATATTCTTCTGCGTATTGCTCCTGTCAACAACGTGGATGTATGACCTGTTAACCTGATCCTGCAATAATTCTCGCACATGTCGGCTGTTACATTCTTGGGAATTGTGTTTACGATGTTTTTCCGAAAGTCTGATGGTGTATGTCAGTCTCATATATTCCACACCAATAATCGATTTTATGCTACTTTCTTTAATGATTTTAGAAATTCTCATGGAGTGTTATTTACCCCTTTTGCCATATTTGATTTTAAGCCTTCCAAATGTCTGCTAAGTAGGATTCTCATACTCGATCTCCTATCTCTCTCTATCAAGGCCTTCACTGAGACGCAATCTTAGCTGGAAAGGGGGTCAGTGGCCTGTGTGGCACCGTCAACTACGATCACTGGAGAGTTCCGGCATCAGCAGTTGTCAGCCAGGAAAGCAGTGCCCGCTGGCGCAGATGCGTGCTGCTGCCTCCACAACTGTCGAAAGCTGATGCAAGGCAGCACGACATCGGCGACGGAGGACAAAAGGCCGCCTTCGCCGCATCTTCCCCCCTCCCCCCCACCCCCTCCCCAGGGCGACAGCTTAAAGTGTACCAGATGGCCAGAACTACCCGCGGCCCGCGACGTGCATGTTCTGTGCTTGTTCTGAGCGTTGGAGAGAATAGTGAGGGCGCACGCTCGGCCCGGCTGGGTAGCGACGGTGCAGCGGGCCAGCTGGTTGGCCCTGACTCGATTCCATCACTCACCAGGAAGTCGACCATCAGCAGGAGGAAGTCATCCAGCAGGTGACCACACGATGCAGAGGTGCCAAGGTGACTGCACACAAGCTTAACCCAGACTGAGGCCTCCAGGTGATGGCAGTAAAGTACGTTGGCAGTGGCTGGTTGCTTCATCTTCGATTCAAACGGCCTTCTTCTAGTGGTTGTCGGCTGGTGTTTACTGCATCCCTGGGCATACATCTGGTTACTGCTGATTACAATGGGAGTAAGGGTCTAATTTGGCTGGTGTATAAGTGAGCCTACAGTGATAGCACTCTCAGCACTGAAAGTCATGGAGCGAAGCGGTCGGATAGGCTCTGTATTCCTCAATAACCTAAAATAATTTATTCAGTATCGCATCAGTGCTTGTTATCAAAAATACGATCGTACTATGTACAAAGCGAAATTTGCGACTGGAGTGAAGATTTCTTTATAGGAAGGACACAGCAAGTTATCTCGGCTGAAGGGTCATTAACAGCTGTGGATGTTCAAAGGTGTGTGAAATCTTATGTCACATTCCTCTGCTAAGGTCATCAGTCCCTAAGTTCACACACTACTTAACCTAAATTATCCTAAGGACAAACACACACATCCATGCCCAAGGGAGGATTCAAAACTTCCGCCGGGACCAGAACTGTAGATCTTCGTGCGGTGCCCCAGGGAAGTATTTTGGAAGCCTAGCTGTTAATGCTGCATATAAATGACTTTGCAGACAAAATTAATAATAACCTCAGACCTTTCGCGACACCGCTGTTATCTATAACAAGGTACTGACTGAAAGACGAGATGCAAACGTCCTGTCAGGTCTCAATAAGGTGTTTAAAAACAGTGCAAAAGTAGGCAGCTTGCCCTCAAGGTTGATGAATTAAAACTGCGCTATTAAAAAAAAAAAGAAAGAAAAAAAGTAGGGAAGATAAGGGCACGTTGCAGTAAAAAAGAGTTATTAACTTTTATTACTTTTTTATTATAAAGTGTAAAATCAAAAAATGGTAGTTAGAAAGTACATACTTTTATACATATAAATCACAAATAAAACGTCCGGTTAGACCATTAGAATGGCCACAATGAAGTATAGAGGAAAGGTCGACACATTTTTCAATTTACCCCACCAATGAGGCACATTGCAACATACCAAAATTTTACTGAAAGGAGTCTACTGAGTTCGAAATATCTGACGTGACAGACGTGCCTTACTTGGATCCACAGTATGCACGCCCATAGAATGGATCATTATTCGCACATGACCAATAAGACCTCAATTTTCATTTAGTACACGGTATCCATTCCTCTCACTTTCTATAAAGATCACCACAGATCAAACAATAATTTTCTCATTCTTTTTCGGAAGATGGATGAAACTGCATTTTCTTTTGCTACTATTTGTTGTTTCCTTATCTCCTTCTTTTCCTTTTCTATTCGTCGGTGCCACCTTCCGATATCTCTCCTCCGTTTCTTTTTCTAGAGCCTGTTTTTTGGGAGTGTTTGTTAAGATAGCACATTTCCTCTTATTTCTTCCATGGTTGCTCCCTTTCCTTGGTACAGATTGACGGGAAGGGTGAATGTGCTCAGGTGAAAAAAGTTTCTCTGCTGAAGTACCTGAAACAGAATTAACAGACAGTCAAAATATCCACGGGTGTGCTGCCGGTCTATAGTGTCCAACGGGCACAATATTTCGGCGATCATTCATGTCGCCATCATCAAGTGAACTGACGGACTGAGCTCCTGTGAGCGTGCCGGCACGGAGATCCGTACGCTATGGCTGCTCAGAGGGAACTGGTTTCGGTCGCGGCGGCGGCCGATTTAAATACCCTCCGCCCGCGGCGCGCTCCCTCCGCCGTCCGCGCCCCGCGCCACGGTCGCGCGGTGGAACAGATTGCGTCGGCGTCTGAGATGACGTCGATGTGATGGCTCTATCCGCCGTGGTTGTCACAACTATACGTTTGCTCGATTTACTATTGATTAACCCAATCGCTGGTTCCCAAGCCTTGCTAAGATTATAGCCACAGTCACGGTTTATGAGGTCGTCATTGGTGCGAATTCGATGGCCTCTCTAACAACGCTGTCCCAGTATCTCGACGTCTGTACCAGAATCCTCGTGCGGTCATACTCCATGGCGTGATTTTCCGTGATTATTTGTCGGAAAATCACGCCATGGGGTATGACCGCACGAGGATTCTGGTACAGACGTCGAGATACTGGGACAGCGTTGTTAGAGAGGCCATCGAAATTCGCACCAATGACGACCTCATAAACCGTGACTGTGGCTATAATCTTAGCAAGGCTTGGGAACCAGCGATTGGGTTAATCAATAGTAAATCGAGCAAACGTATAGTTGTGACAACCACGGCGGATAGAGCCATCACATCGACGTCATCTCAGACGCCGACGCAATCTGTTCCACCGCGCGACCGTGGCGCGGGGCGCGGACGGCGGAGGGAGCGCGCCGCGGGCGGAGGGTATTTAAATCGGCCGCCGCCGCGACCGAAACCAGTTCCCTCTGAGCAGCCATAGCGTACGGATCTCCGTGCCGGCACGTTCACAGGAGCTCAGTCCGTCAGTTCACCTGATGATGGCGACATGTATGATCGCCGAAATATTGTGCCCGTTGGACACTATAGACCGGCAGCACACCCGTGGATATTTTGACTATCAAATACGCCGGTAGAAACTCAAGAATCACAGAATTAATAGAGTTCACCACATTCTCGGAGTTAGGCAGAGGATCTGAAAGTTTTCATGTGGAACTGGCCCATCGGTTGCAAAAGATACAGAAAAATCACTTTCTTGGAATTTTTCTGGGTCAAATGGGAATATGCCTGTGGCTGAGAATCCTGATGTTTGTTGGTATGCAAGTGATGAGAAGTCTTTTGTTTATAATGGAAGCCAAGTCATAAATCGTTAGTGTCTTTCCTGGGTTTGCCTTCAACCAAGAATCGATTCCCCTGGAGCACATCCTCTTGAAAGAACCATAAACGCTTACATCAAGGGGCTGTAATTTGTGATAACAGTGAGGAGGAAGTGATAGAAGCACTAAACCACAGCTCTTACATTAATTAGTAGTTTCTATATTGAGATGGAACGGATGGTTGTACAACAGTAGTAGGGCAGGGGCTTCTTTTGCTGCTCTGGTTTCCCTAATAAAATGGTCGAGATTTCTTACAAAAAGACTGCTTCACAATCCATCCAGAGCCTGTGGCTGCACCGATGCATCCAATGGGCCCATCACGGATAAAATGGTCTTCAAAATTTTTTCTTCGAAAACTAATCATGGGTGGAATGAATGTCCCTTGCGCACATATACCAGCAGCTACTGTTACCATTTCTACCCGTTTAAAACACCTCTCAAATCCAACTCGTTTCACACCTTTGTGCGCAACTATCCTGTTTCGCTTAAACACTGTAGCTACACCCCTTTCATCCATGTTCCAAATTCTGGAAGAGGGTGCCGAGAATGAACATCTCATAACTTTTGGAAAAACTCTCCAACATTTTTCTATTAAATGCTGTATTTCTTCGTAGACTTGTGCTTTCAAGTTGTGAGATGGAAGGATCATTGCTTCTCTCCAAAAATCGTGAAAGCCAACCAGCCCCATCTATTTTCTTTTGTGCCCAATATTCTGTAATTTGAAGTTAAACTATTTTGCACAAAGTACCTCAGTTTTCGTAATTCCTCTTTGGTTAACCCGAACATTATTTCATTGCATTTCACGATATAATAGAAGAGTATTTTTTTACTGGCTGTCTGGCAAATTTTCACGTGTTTGGAGTACCCACAAGTAGCGGGTTTATGATGAATCTAGTGAGGGTACAGTAGCAAATATTACATTCTTTGGCAGTTTTTGTATTAGGTTTATCAACCTTTCCTTCATTTTCCAGAGCAAAAGAGCCTGCTCTCTGCAGCACGTCAAAAAGTGTCAAACCTTTTTCTGTTTTACTTTTGTAATGACAAATTTTCTATACCTGAAAGTAAAAATTTAGACTGAGTAAACTCAAAATACAAGAACAACCAAAAGAAAAGCATTTCATTATGCAAGTGTCATAAAATTTCGACCTAACCAAGAGCGGGGTAAGTTACAACACCGTGTTGCAACATGTCCCTCTTCGAAACGCCATATAAATTACAAGTAAACACACGAACGAACACTTTAAACAAAATCAGCTGTTACATTGTTAAACTACAAAAGGTAATTTTTCATCACTTGTGAAATCTAATGTTTGTCACCGAACGTGTTATTATATACACAACGTTTCTGAAACTGTAAAAAGTTAACAATGACGCTTTCGATCAAAGAAAGAGAAGACAAAGAAACATATCTTCTCGCTCCGATTCTGACCATACTACGCGGTTGAAAGTGCCTCAACACAATGGCAGCCGGCCGCGGTGGCCGTGCGGTTCTAGGCACTTCAGTCTGGAACCAAGCGACTGCTACGGTTGCAGGTTCGAATCCTGCCTCTGGCATGGATGTGTCCAATGTCCTTAGGTTAGTTAGGGGACTGATGTCCTCAGCTGTTAAGTCCCATAGTGCTCAGAGCCAATTGAACCATTTTCGAACAATGGCAGCACCTGACGGGATACTGTATGAAAAAGTTCAGATGCTCCAATTAATCCCTGTTACAACATTCCCTCTCTCCCCTATTATCCTAGGACTATAATGAGCTGTGTCATATTATCGATTACTCTACGTTATCATCAAGCCGTCATTTGGATGTTATCAAAGACATGAACTATGCGGTGCACATATACAACCCTGGAGAGAGTAAGAGAGAAGGATAGTCGCGGAGCTCTGCAAATAACTGTGGTCACCGTCAGAGAGCGTGTCACTGCGCACACTGGCAGAGGGCAGTGTGTGGACTCACCGGATGGAGGCGCGGCAACGCGAGGCGAGCCTTTTCCCTTGGCAGCAGCGCCACAGGCATAGTTCACGGTGCATGGATTTGCAATGCTTACACCATGAATGATGAACGCTGGAGCTAGTGATCGACTGTGTTGCGTAAGCAAGCGGTAGGTTAACTTTGGGAAACTTCAAAACGTGTTGTGAATATTGAAAGCAAGGGAATCAATGATATGTCACACTAGTAGGAAGTGTTTATACTCGATAACATAGTAAAAGAGCATTACGGACGTATTCTCGTACTAGCGTAACCTATTCGCGAAAGAACTGGAGCGCTTGTTCTAATGAGAATTAAAACTGGCCGTGAGACGAGCTGTTGCGAACTTTGGGTGTTGTTCACTAACACACCTCGTTTATTTTAAGACCAGAGAGAGGCGATACTAGAACTGTAGAGAAACTGACCAGTGAAAAGGGGAGGGTAGAAACCTTTTTTTTAATTATGAGTTGAGACTAAATGCAGTGTGTATTTGCATACGAAAACCGTCACTGGGCATAAGCCTGTTGATAACATAAGTCCATATTGAACATTCCGCAGTTTAGTAACAAAAAATATTTCTGAAGCTCATTTGTTTGAAAATAATATCAAAATGTATTTTCTTTAAATCAGGTCAATATACGTTTTATGCTTAATGAAACTACATTTGGTTACACATAACCTGAAGTGAAACTTAGAAGCCTACAGTCGCAGGTTCGAATCCTTCCTCCGGCATGGATGTCCTTAGGTTAGTCAGGTTTAAGTAGTTCTAAGTTCTAGGGGACTGATGACCTCAGATGTTAAGTCCCATAGTGCTCAGAGCCATGAATTAAATTCATTAAACTGTATGTTCACTGACAGTGATGTGGTAGAGCCCGGTGTAACAGCTCAACAGTGGTGAATTTCTTTCGGGATGCGAGTGTCAAATAAAGTGTTTAGAAGTATTTATTTGACAACCAGTACGTTTCACTTCCTGAAATCCCCGTGTCTTCAGAACTCATATCACAATTAGAATCAGCCAACTAATATAACTACCTCCCAATATGTAGGGATATGAAACGGAACAGTCGTGTAGTCTCAGTTACTGCCAACGCAGCTTCCACGTTGGGATTCCCTGATAGAATACTATGGAAACACGAGTTACAAAAGAGGCTGCATAAAAAACGCTCGAACGACCCAACCCAAAAGTACTGGTCAAGTGTATGGATGTGTGGGACTCACACAAATAGGATTAACAGGCATACTGAACGGATACAAAGAATGCAGTGCGAATGGTCGCATGTTTGTTCGACCAATGGGAGAATGTCACAAAGGTGCTGAAAGAACTGAATAGCAGCACGTGAAGATAGATGCAGACTACCCTGTGAATCCCTGCTCTGAAAGATTCTAGAACCAACTTTCAGTGATGAACCTAGGAATATATTACAGCCGCCTATGTATCACTCCTGTAGGGATTGTGAGGACAAGATCGAACTAATTACGGTACACAATCCATACGTAGATAGAACGAGATAAGGCTCTAGTAATTGGTACAGTGGGGTGTCCGCCCTATCCCTATCATGAGCTTCAAAGTGGTTTACTGTGCGTAGCTATAGAGGTAGATGTAGACCCAAAGCCCGTATTCATACCAGGGTGCAGTGGCCGGGCATCGCTGTTGGCAATGACGACTTCATTTGCTGCAGGGATTTTTTGTCTGTTTAGGTCCTTTACAAGCTGTGAAGCGTGCCAACATCGGCTTTCTGAGTCGCTAGCTGGAATATTCGGCACCATCAGCGCTTTGAATACGCTCTCTTGTTCCTTAGCGCTTTTTCATCTGACTGACGTTCTACTGCCAAATCGATACAGGAGCAGTTCGTCATCTCCAGTGAAGCTGTAGACAGAAAATGGGAGAGGGTGACAAAAACAACCGAATCAGATGTGTTCAGCTAGTCGTTACAAACACTACAATAGTAGCCGGTCCAACCGGTGACGTGTGTGCCAATCCTATATTAAGTGTTCTTTCAGTGATGAAAGAAATGTCAGGACAGATAATAGGATTTAAAAGGTCGGGGCGGGCGGAATCAAGAAGAGCTGAAAAACAAAATCGAAAGTGGTCAAAGCAAACTAGGAACGAAAATAGAAAAACCTTCAATGGATTGAAAAAAAAGAGCCAACCAGTTGCAAAATACATGTTTATCGAACATTGACAATAGTTTCGACAGTTGTAAAACTGTAATCTTCAGAAGGTATTGTATGCAGAAATACGTATTATCTAGAACGAAATTTTCACTCTGCAGCGGAGTGTGCGTTGAAATGGAAGGTAGAAGACGAGATACTGGCGGAAGTAAAGCTATGGGGACGGGGCGTGAGTCGTGCTTGGGTAGCTCAGATGTAGAGCACTTGCCCGCGAAAGGCACAGATCCCGAGTTCGAGTCTCAATCCGGCACACGGTTTTAATCTGCCAGGAAGTTTCGCGTATTATCTAGGTCCGATGTGGGAGTCGTTGAGTCTACATAGTACATGAGTTTTAAGACGAAGTCCTCCAATAGAAAGCTATTACTATCGAAGCATATTTTCTGAATAGTGAAAAAGTGGATGACACGACGTGTACTAAACAGAATCAACGAATCCCACATTTAATACTGATAACATGTGATTCTACGTACAATACCTTCTGGAGAAGACAGCTTTAAAACTGGTTGGATGTTATTTCTAATTCATTGAAGCTTTTGCATGCACAGTTGCTAAAACGCAACCATGTATAAAATGTTTAAAACCTAGAAACAGAAACGTTCAGATCGAGTTGAAAACCGAAAGGCATACGGGATTTCAAACTAACCAAAGCTAACTAGAACCAAAAAACCGCTGCATTACTTACAATTGAAGACTGAAAACAAAATTATAAGACTTTTAAGATAACAGTCGGAGAATATAGTTAAGAAGAGATTCGCCAATGCTGTGGAACAGTTACAGGAAAGATGCTGATCAAGCTAAACTGTAGGAAATAGCCTAAGAATGGTTACCCAGAAATATGAAGAAACCTGAAGCGTGATAGAGGCCGTACACCAACGAACTACGATGGTAGAGCATAAAATAGTAACATGGATCAGCTATTACAAGACTGAACGAGAAATTTGAAAGAGGAGTGTTACGTCAAGGAAATCGTATGTGAACAATAGTTGAATATACCAGTACACTGGAATGTGAGGAGCTAAGCTGAGACAACATGTAGTCTAATGAGAGAGTATGTACTGTGTGCGAAACAAATCCCACACTTAAGAAGATTTAATTCAAAAATTTATGCTGAAAATTTGGTCACGTGAAACAGGATTAAATTTGATGACAGAGTTTGTGTGGAGTCTGAGGTATAGCAGTGGATGTATTCCAGCCTACTTCAGAAGGTGTTTAGTAAATCGTTATGTGAAGCAATGACGGATTAATGATTTCAGAACGGAGGAGGAAAATGCCAAAGGGAGATCAAGAGGTGGCTGATGGGGGACTGTGGGTAGCCGCAAACAGTTTTCATGGCAAAGCAAAGTGGGCAGAAACAAGCTTCAGCTGCAGTAGTGCAATGTAAATGCACATAAATTACATGACTGATTCAGCTAGGTACAGTAACAACGGATTACAAAAGAGCTATCCACGGAAGAAACAATGGAAAAGCAGGAAAAGAAGAAGAGAGGGCAAGAGATCATACCGTCAACCGACAGGAAAACTGAGCAACACGTTTGTGAAGGTGCGCACACACATCATGGACAACGTAACGATTGCTACGACTCTAGGTGTCGACGTGGGAGTGGCAGTCAGAAAAGGTGGCCCTCCAATGAGATTGACGTCATGCGCATGTGCAGACAGCGTCCAGGAGAGTAGCGAAAGTTAACACAAGCCATTGTGATCTCACCCAAGACAGCACGGAACGAAATATTGAGCGGATGGAGTTAGACATACAGCAATAAATGATGCGACCTGTTAGATGCAGAGTCATTCCAAATCAATGAGAAAGAGATTATATAACACTGCAACAGCATTTACGTAGCTTGGGTAATCAAATACCAAATTTGGTTTATTACGTACCATGCCCCAACAGAACAAATAGTCCTCTCACGGAAAAGCTACGTATAACACTTCCATCAGCTACTACTATACCATAACCTCAAAGCCTAAGACATTTCGTATAAAGAAATTATTCTAATTCTAGTAATTATAGTATGAAGAAGCAGAGCAGTGTTACCCTCTGAGAGGAATTTTGTTATATTGACCGCGTTGTACCAAACGGAGGTGGCGTATCGGAAGTGAAAGTCAGAATTACGTAAATATTCAAACAGTAACAAATAATGTTTTACCTAGCTACACTGTTTAAAGAATAAGGAAAACGGTCGCCAGCCTAATTAGGCAAGAGAAAGATTAACGGTCTTGTTTAAGAAGGTAGGAATGAGTAACTTTAACGGACAAACACAACCTATACTTTGCCACACGCGAGTGCAATGAACTCTGACACATACATATGTTCACGGTAAGATTGGAGCTAACAGGTAGAGCAGCACAAACTATTTGCAAAAATGTAACAGATAACGAAACACACTATTACTTTCAGAGCTTATTCAAACGGAATGGTCTTTATAACATTACTAATAATATTCACTGTAGAGTCATAAATTGGACATAGGTTTAGTATTACTTTTCAAATATTTTCTGGCTGATATAAAATTGTAAACGTAGTTCATTGCAAAATTATGAACTGGCCACAGGTTAAGTCTCTCAACTAAATATTGTTCTATTTAGAATGAAGGTAAAATGGAATTCACTAACAAGTTACTTCTCACTGTCTTTTGAATGAAGAAATTATTGTTTTCATAAATAGTAGTAAAGGATAACCTGTGGATATTATTACACTATTAATATGCACTTTCAATACCCAAAAGATACAAGTGCTTAGCAGGCATGAGTATATAACTTTCCACCACTGCAATTCACGACTTTTACTGCAGTGAGACACAATGTTGACAAATTTGCAAGAAACTGACTCACCTTTTAAAATTTATGCAGGCAGCACTATGATAATTAACTAAGCAAAACATTATAAGCCTCAGTTTTAAGAACTTTTAATTTTTAAAACAAACAGCACATTGTCTTTATTTCCACAGTCCTCTACTTTCAAGTAAATGATTAAATAGGTGACTTTGAAACTCCAAGAAACTTTAAATTGTACTGTTTCCATCACTGGGAGGCTTTCACAAGACTACATTTACTACCTCCCACAATTTCACTAAATCCACAGTAAATCTTAATACTCCCTTCTTACCAAAGATTAAACAACATTATTTAATTAACTATTTGGCTTTGAGGCTTTAATTTTTTCCACAAACTAGGACACTCGGTAACCATAGTTCAAATGGAGAGGAACCTGAGAGGTGTTGTGATAGGGAAAAAATCAAGGTAGGTACATGAATTCAGTTATAAGTTACCTTATATTTGAGCAGACTAACACATCCAATAAGCTGTTCCTTCACTAGGTGTATTTGCAGGCAGAATTGCTGGACGCTGTCCCGTCTTGGAGGCGATGATAGATACCAATTCCAGAATTGTTCCAGGTATTTATCCATCCATCCGAGGCATTGGTAAGCGACTGGAAAAGCCTCTCTCGGAACCAGCACAATGTACAACTTTTACGTGGGCAGTGCACAGTTTGGTAGCTCGTCCCCGTCTGACTCTTGGATCCACCTTTTCTACCTAGCCAACCACAATTTGCGAGCGCTGCACTGTTCCGTTCCGGAGGGGAACCACTACACCTTTTTCATACAAACTAACTAAGAATCCTAAGTGAAGGTCAGCAGTTTTCCGTTCCCGAGGGGAACCACTACACGTTTTTCATACAAAAAAACTAAGAATCCTAAGTGAAGGTCAGCAGCAAATAAACATTTAAAAAAAGAAAAACAGAAGCTTTGGACATATTGACACTTCTATACAAAATTATTTAAACAAATCCCAAATATATGCAGTAAGTTTTGTCTCCCTCCAATTGGGACAAAGAATTTAAATGACAGATACACTACATTGGATAGAATCAAATCATGACGTCAAAGTTTTTCAAAACAGAAAAGAATAAACACTCTCATGACATCGATTCAATCCAACAACATTTACAGATACTCAATGTTATAACATTAAACCAAAACAAAAGCAAAATAGATCCGTACAGCATTAGAGCTATGGTGTTACAATTAGGAGAGTGTTAATTAGATCATCAAATAACCCTGAAGAAATTACAGAAGCGGCAAACTTCGATGAAGTATGAGAGGAGGAGGGAGAGGACGTTGGAAGACAAGGAATATGACGCAGAAGAGGAAGAAGTTGATACAGTGTTCAGATTAATAGAGAATTGTGATTGGTGTGAGGAGAAAGTTATGTTTAAAATACAGTGAAGTGATCCGATAGAACGTAAAAATGGACATTATTCGCAACATGTTCAGACTTAGCTGAAGGCATGAATGAGAAGCGTGAGTGGATTATAGAGTCAGTCACGTCTCAGAAAAGGCAGCAGTGAACGTATCTTAACAAAGCATCAAAAAACAGTTATGACTTCCTTGCACGCTGTGTGGTTCTTTAGTAGATACAGGAGCGAGGAACAGATGCTGTTCATGAACAGAGAGTTCTGATATTAATTTATTCTACATCTAATATCAGATAGTATAAGTAGTACACAGCTTTGTTACTGTAGTTGCAGCGTCAGTTCCTAACAGGAGATTTCAACATAGAAATACATATAGATACAAGAGGGGTTTATAAATCAGTCACTCTTCAATACTATGTCTATTGACAAGATGTCGAGCCCTGGTCACTACGAAAGTCTGTAAATGTTAGTCAATTGGCAAACACACAAAATGGGCTCAGTACGTAAATATTCGAACTTAAGTATTCCAGCCGCTGGAGCTCCGGAGAGGGGATGCTTGCATCTCACTGGCAGTGGTATAAAAGTTTGTGGCAACGCCTCCGTGTTGCGGTGGCGGCTATAGGAATAACTGGGGGCGCACTTACTCGAATGAGCGGCCGACCGGATAGCGGCCAGTACCGCAGAAATCGCTGGACAAAGAGAAATAAATAGGCAAGACAGGAATTTCAACGATGTACACTAATAGCGAGATGGAAGAATGTTCCTTAAGCCTAGAGTGCCATAACCCCTTAAAATTTACGACAGCAGCTGGCACCAATTCGTCGTTCCCGCAAATGTGGTATCGGTATCATAGGATGTAAAGCAGCTAATTTTGTACTTATCTTGTGTGTGAAATAACACTGGAGACCTTATAATTGTAATTAACTATTGTGTAAACTATAAATTACCACGTTCTTTGAATAAAATATGACGTATCGAGATGTACAACTGAATGCTAGAAAAAATGGTTCATATGGCTCTGAACACTATGGGACTTAATATCTGGGGTCATCAGTCCCTTAGACTTAGAACTACTTAAACCTAACTAACCTAAGGACTTCACACACGTCCATACCCGAGGCAGGATTCGAGCCAGCGACCGTAGCAGCAGCACGGTTTCGGACTGAAGCGCCTAGAACCACTCGGCCACAGCGGACGGCTTGAATGCTAGAGATCATTTGAAATGAACAAAGAAATACTAGCCGATGCCATAACATAATCTGAGTGTACACTTTGCCTTGCATCGGTCTCTATTTATCATGGGATAAGATGCCATTTATTTCAAGAAATAGAAGGGAATATGGAGAACAACAAAGAGCAATAGAATTCACCAGTCACAGTATGACGAACCGCAAAAAGAATTTTAATGCTAGTGAAAAGAAAGGTTTCGAAATTATTGGAGGCCTACAATTTTATGTGGTACTTCTGAGGACATCACATCATAAAGAATTTTAGTGTTAGTGAAAAGAAAGGTTCAGAAATTATTCGAGGTCTAAAATTTTATGTGGTACTTTTGAGGACATCACATCACAATGATTGATATACTTGCAGGAATGCGAACTGTTACATGTTAGATTGATCAAGTAGTGGCTCTTTCTGCATCAATTCGATATCGAACTAGATACGTAAAATTGAGAACACAACACAATATCTAATTCACTTTCAGAATTCCTATGGACTCAGAACAGTAAGATAATATACTTTGCCCCACAGGAAAATTGAAAATTAAATCTATTAAGGGGATTCAGAAATATGTGCAAGTAATTATAACAGTTGCAAGATGAGGACACACATTCGACAGCGATATGAGGTAGAATTCAGCAAGAAGACAATAAACTATTGAAACAGTACATTATTTGTAGATGAGTCCTGTCTAGGACACAGAGACAGAAATATTCTGACAGTAGAGTTTGTTAGTGCCGAAAATTTGTAGATAAGTTAATTGAGTGCACGAATATGAGTCGTAGTTTGCAGGAATGTTTGGAAAAACTGAGGGAATCGTCACCTTTAAGAACTAAGAATATGAGGAAGAGCACGATACAGTGATTAACACTGGTAATAGATATCATAAAGTTAAAGCACTGAATAAAACTGTTCAGGGAAACATTCAGATTACTCTAGCACATGAAGCATTAGCACTAGTAGTCATTAATCTTGGTGGTCCTCCCTAGAAGCACAGAAGACGAGCAGTAGATTTATGCTGTGTTTGACTTATTCGCCAGGTTTATAAAACCATACTGAATAGACAGAGCTAATGAAAGAACAGTAGTAACAAAAATTGACTGATTTGAAGAAGAACTGGACACAGCTAAAGTTATACCGACTGACAATGATCAATGACTGACATCACAAAATCGTAATTAGAGGCTCGTTATCAAAATATTACATACTCGTACAACACCCTACCACCCGATGAGTAATTCATCTAAATGCTGTGTGAGAGAGATATTACACCTAGCCACAATTATTGTTTGGATACACACAGTTTGAGGAATATGTGTCCAGTTGTTTGAAAACTACATTGCTCGTGAAAATACTGATCACACACAACACTTTATGATAAAGGGAGAACTGTCAGACGATTTAGTCTGAAGGAACGTGAATTTACCTCCACAAAGAATAATTCGAATCAGATTTGAGGATTGCTATTAGAGGAAAATGTGAGCGGAATTCCGCATGGAATAAAAAGATTGTACGATGGGGTATTAGGACATACAGAATTTCAACTGGAGAATGATTTCGGTTTGAAGTCATAAGAACTCCAAGGACAATGTTAGAGATATTTCGAAATTTTTCGGTTTGTTTGAAATGCCATTATAGCATCCACTGGAAAATATACATGAATTAACAAAACCGAATCAGACGAAATGTACGACACTAGAAATGTCACTGATGTAAGGAAATACAATGGAAGAAGTGACTAAGGGAAAGACTATTTTGGCGGCCGGTGTGGCCTTGCGGTTCTAGGCGCTTCGGTCTGGAACCGCGTGACCGCTACGGTCGCAGGTTCGAATCCTGCCTCAGGCATGGATGTGGGTGATGTCCTTAGGTTAGTTAGGTTTAATTAGTTCTAAGTTCTAGGACACTGATGACCTCAGAAGTTAAGTCGCATAGTGCTCAGAGCCATTTGAACCATTTTTGAACCAAAGACTATTTATCTGGAGAATTTATTTGGAAAGAAGAGTTTGTATGTTATCATTCCATGTTATTGTTATCAATTTGTTCTGTGGGTTCACTTTAATCAATGCAGTAATATTTACACCACAGAATGAATGAATTCATATGGGATTGAAGCCAGCGTCGCACTTAAAACAGTCAACCCAACGTCGAACGTTAGAAATCATTGGGAAAAACCAAAAGTAATTATTGAAGATGAAGAACTTCTTAGTGAGCTGAAGAGCCACATGCAACAGAGGGGAGAATGTTGACAAACAAGGAGGCGTGGTCAGCAGGAACAGTGAGTAATTTTTACAACCAATGTAGTAGACAGCTGCCATGTGGTGTGTGTAGCGTTCTAGCTTTCGTTGCGATACTGAATATATGCACAAGTGAGGGTGCGAGTTTACGTGTTTCAGTTCAACAATGTAATTGTACTATGTGTGTATCCATGAAGCGATCCGAAATTCTAATAATAGAGAATTATTGTAACAATTTGGAAGGTATATTTTCCGCCCCTTCATCACAAAACAGCTTCTTCCGTGTGTAACATTTAGCAGGAATTTATATTGAATTTCAACTTAGCCAGTCATCTTAATTTCCTTATTTCCTTCATGTCTTAACCCAAAGGAAGTTCTAAGGAAAAAGTAGTATGAATCCGTACTACTATTTTGTCAATGCAATTATGTATAACTTCTGTACGATCTGAAGCTTTGGTCCGGTAGGGAATGTTTCATCCACTACATCTGTGAGGGCAGAAGTGACAAGAGAAAGATACAATCTAACTTGAGATTCAGAAATTTTGATACGGACGGATTTGGCATGTCTTATTATTTGCAGACAACGAGGCACAAATTTTAAGTTATTTATCGAAAAATTTGTTTTACAGAGGGCCATTAATCTTCATCACCGTTGAAAGCAAAGAAGTATGAGACAACAGAGACGTTGAATGGACTCGTAGGACACGTAGGACACAGTAACACCATGAGGAGATTAGAAGATCTAAGAACGATCTAGAAAACGATAGCAGCTTGCCGAAACTTTCAGAAGAGAAATAGTTCGCACAGCACAGCACAGCACAGCCGAAGACGTAGGGAGCTTAAGACAATAACACAACAAGTGGCAAGAAACTAGAAGTAATCTCGTCAAGAGTACGCAGACATATTGTCATTTCTCCTGGCACCATGCCAAGCTATTTTCCGTGTTATTTCGGACAGAAGGGAGACTGTGATTTTATCCGTTGTCTGGACTAGGTTGTGAGCTGAGAGTGACTACTATTGTTTGTGGATTGAGCTGGGAACCATTTTCAAAAGTTCGTTTAATCAGGGAAAGGCCAGTGCTTACAATATATGAAAGTGACAGCTCAACACCTAAACACATAGTTACACAGTCGTCATTGTTGAGAGTGCACAACTGTCAGTGTTGTATCCCCGGCCAGCGTAATGAAGTCCCGTATCCTACTCTCAAGCAGCTCCAAAATATTACATTCTATGGCCAGGTTACAAGTCAGAGCAGCAGCAGAAACAAATTTTTTCCCTTTCTTATTTAGGTTCACTATTGACAAGTTGGCAACCACCATCTTGCTGTGGTCCAGAAAACGTCAAGACCAGATTCAGCACACCGGGATCAAAGAGCATCCAAGTCGTCATATTTGACGCCTGGTGTGACGTTTGAATATTCTAGAGATTTCTATACTGGCAACATCTTTGGTTCTCAGTGTGTGAAAACAGAATTTTAAGGGAGTTACATATACAATTTATTAATTAGAGGAAACTATATGTTCCAGAGAGATATTAATTCACAACTCTCGTCTATAATTATGAGTACAGGCCGAAGCAATTAATTAAAAGTTGTACTAAGGCTGGGAATCAACTTTGTGTTTCCTGTTCACCAGACGCATGTGTTAACCTCTGCACCACTGTGGCAAAGCGGCTAATACAGTTGCATGGCAGGGGTAGGTGATATATTAAAGCACTCCGTCTTCAGCGGACGAGTGGCCTACCAGGACCATCCGACCGCCGTGTCATCCTCAGAGAAGGATGCGGATAGGAGGGCATGGGGTCAGCACACCGCTCTCCTGGTTGTAAGATGGTATTCTTGACCGAAGCCGCTACTATTCGGTCGGGTAGCTCCTCAATTGGCATCACGAGGCTGAGTGCACCCCGAAAAATGGCAACAGCTAATGGCGGTCTGGATGGTCACCCATCCAAGTGCCGACCACGCCCGTCAGCGCTTAACTGTCGTGATCTCACGGGAACCGGTGTATCCACTGCGGCAAGGCCGTTGCCCAGGTGATATATTAAGCACATAAAATTGTGTGTTCCAGTTACTGGGGTTCGAAGCCCGGTTTTGGTAAAAATTTTATTTCACTGTTTCGGCCAGTATCCATTATCGTATGTAAAGGTTTGAACTTGAAAATATCTGTAGAACATATAATTTCATGTGGTTAACATAGCACATACACCTGAAGTACAGGCAGGATTATCCGAATTTTCTTCAATGCTAAGGTGTTATTCCAGTGTTGGAAAGCCTCTGCAATACCGATATAAGTGCGAAGGGGAATATCCGTATGGGCTGAGGCATGAGTTGTGGACTAGAATAATTCGCTACTCCAATAATCAATTATTGCAGAGTAATGAAATTTGGTGAATACATTAGTCTAGGTTACGTATAATAGTAATCCAAACTGCTAGGTCACATGTTAATATGAGCGCGAAACTGCAAATGTGAAACGCTGGTACACATAATAACAGTTATAACTGCCAGAATGCTGAATGCAAATACGCAGACGTGTATGTACTGCGTTGTAAAGTTGTCGGATGTCAGTTTTTGGGGTTAAGTTCCAAGCCTGCTGTACTTGTTCGGGCAACCCAGGAACGGTAAATGCTGCTTGTGGATGAAGCTAGAGTTTTCGTCTGATTATGATCCACATGTACTCCACTGGGGACAGATCTGGGAATTGGGCAGGCCAAGGCAACGTCTCGACTCTCTTTAGAGCTTGTTGTGTTACGACAGCGCTATACGGGCGAGAGTTATCCTGTTGGAAGACACTCTCTGGAATGCTGTTAATGAATGGCAACACAACAGATCAAATCACCAGGCTGAAGTACAATTTTGCAATTATGACGAGTGGGATAATAAATCACACCCCACGACAGGAGCAGGTCCAATGTATCTAGCACGGAGACAGGTTGGGTGTAGGTCCTTAAGTGGCCTTCTGCTAACCGACACTTGGTCATCACTGGTAATGAGACAGAACCAGCGTTCATAGGATGCATGGTGCCGAAAACGCACAGGAATGCATATGCAGGGCCTCAAAGGCCCTGCCATAATTTAAAATTTTCCTCTTTTCATATAATCATTCTTTGGAGTTAAATTTCTTTCTGTCAAATTTATTGTCATATTGAAAGATTCCTAAGATACAGTAACAGGATCTGGTGGGCCTCATTAACATTTTATTAATTTAAAAAAAGTGAAAGAGAGAATTTTTATTAGTTACATCCATTTACTTACAACATATACAAATTATTTTATTAATTCACTTATATATAACATTTATTACAACCAATTTCTTTAATTAAAACATACTCATTATTCACAATATTATGTATATAGGCAATATTTTGACAAAAAGTTATTATTCATTATACACATAAAATTGCATTATTCCTAGTTTTCAACAGGTGACAAACAAGAAGCACAAAGAACGCCACTGTGTTCCTTACAAATGTTGATTTTACACTTAATGCATGTCATAGAATTTTGCTGTGTTTATTATATGGACAATAATTGCATCTTCTTCTTTTTCCTGAAATAGGTAGTTGGTTCGGCAATATGACATCTGTTTGAGCACCACATCTTTGCTTGGCATCAACGATTTTCTTTGGAAGATTAGGGACCGGAATACGAAGTTCCATTAGTGGTCTCACCATTTTCTCTGCTAAATCTCTTAGGATGTTGGGCGGAAAATAAAATTTCAGTGTTCATTGCTGCGACATCCATCATATTCATCCATAATGCAAATGACCGTCTTCTTGTTTGTCTCTTGCAAGTGTAATAGCGAATTTTCTAGTCCATTTGATCTACTCCAGCCTTCGTAGAGTTATAGAACTTAATTATATATGGTTTCTTTTTTGCATGAGTGTCATCAAGGTTTCTGTCCCGATGCATTGTGCTAATGAGAAGTACAGACTTTTTCTTTTTGGGAAAATGAATCACCATTGTAATGTCACCTCTAAATGCAAACAAAGAGGAATGAATCGCTCTTGAGGCAGATGGTTTCATCTCATTAGGAATTTCGGGTTTATTTTGTTTGACTGTTCCCACCACTGTAATTTGCTTCTGAAGCATCTCTTCTGCGAGTTGCATACTAGTAAAGAAGTTGTCAACAGTAATAGTTTTTGATGATCCTTCAATACTTTTAGCAAGATCTTTCACCACATTCAATCCAAGATTTTTCTGAACAGGTTAATGGGGCTTCATTCCCTTGCAAACAATTCCGTCTAAAGCATATGCAGATGTAGCATCACATAACGAAAATATTTTTATGCCATACTTGGCTGGTTTAGAGGGCATATACTGGGTGAAGCTGCATCTTCCACGGAATGGGTCTAGCTGTTCATCAGCTGTGAGCGAATTATTGGGAATAAGTCTATTTCTACACTTGTCAAGAAATAGTTCCCATACATAGCGAACAGCTGCAAGTTTGTCATCTGCAGATCGAGCTTCACGGGTACGCCTGTCATCAAATCTAATCATTTTACTTATATCCTCGAATCCATTTACTGACATGGTGGCCTAATATGTAGGATTTGCCTTTTCATCGAAGTTTCCACGTTTTAACACGTAAAGCAGCAACTCTTCTGCCTTCAATATTTGCGCAGTTGATGATTTCCTCTAGTATTTCCTTGGAGATCAAATAGTCCCAGGCATTCTTAGGTTTACAGGTTTTAAAACCATGGGCTGGACCAGGTGCCTTCTTTACGTTATTATAGACAGGCGTACGAAAAGTTCCAGGAGAATCTAATTTCCAAATCGTTCCATTCCGACTAATGTATGTGTAGTCTTCTATACCGTTTTGTGGTGGTTCTTCATTTTCAGACTCTGACGAAGTAATATTGTCGGAGGACTGTCATTTGCTTCAATATTCACATCTGCAGGTTAATTGGCTGATTCTTCACTACTTGCATCTTCAAAATTATTTCCCTCCTCACAAGAATCATCTTCTTCAAACCTCTGAGCCACAACACTTTCAAAATTAGCTGCATTTGCACGTACTGACTCTCTTGCTTTGCGTGTCGAAGCTATAGCAAAAGGCGCGTCTCTCGAACAGCAGCTTGTGCAGCACTAAACGAGTCATACTCGTAACAATGTGGGCCTTGCAGCAACAAGCAAACTACAGTAACAATGACGCTGACAAGAGCAGCACAGGATAACAATACTATGCAATAATAAAACATTTAATAGTAAAAACATCAATAATACACCGACATCGCCAGTATGTGAAAGTAGTGTGTATTATTTTTTAGTTATGCTATTACTACTACAGTTAATGTTGCTGTTGGCACTCCTGTTGCTGGAAATACCACTACAGTTATTGTTGGATTAATAACTGCTACCAAACAAATGTTGAAGACAATATAGGCTAAAGAACATTTATAACTGTGTAAGGGCTTCTGAATAGAGATGGGCGATCTGCTCCTGAACTAATTCATAGAGTTGAATCTTTCAAAGGAGTGAACAATCAGTGATTCAGAAAAAAAGGACGGTAGCTCCAAACGTTTCCCACAGCAGAGAGAGAGAGAGAGAGAGAGAGAGAGAGAGAGCAGACCAGTGGGGCCTCTGCTGGTCAGAGCACACTGCACGCCACACAACACAGCCAGCGCCGGCATCTACCCTGCTTCTGCCTTGGCTGCCTGCATTGTGCAGTACCCCATTGGATTTTGTGTTTCACACATGCCGTGCCGTCTCTGTGGTTCCTCTGCCACGTGCAGTGTCTGGCGCACCTTAACTTAGCGTCGCACTCCGTCAGCGATCGTTTCAGTCGCACGTCCTGCCCTCTGGGCAGTTGATGCGAGCAACAGGACAGAGAGCCTCCTAGCGGAGAACATAAGAACTACTTGCAACAACCTGCTCGCAAGAGAACGGACGATTTGTCTCCGAGCGGGTGAGTGGTGGCCGTTCACCGCTCCCCCCACCCACGGAACTCGCCCGCGCAACACTCACCCCACTGTTCTCGTTGAGCAAAGCAGCACAGGTGTCACTCTGGTCTCTGCGGTCTTAGCTCGCGCAGTAATACAGCTCGCGGCTCGACCTGCTTGACTCAGCGCCTCTGCATCGGAGTTCGTCTCTACTGGATATTGTTCTTCGTAGTAATACCGTTATGTGTATTACATAATTACGTTATGTATACATCATTTGTTTTTATTTTATTTTTATTTGTTTAAACTGATCAGATTAGGTTCCTGATGGCTCCTCTTACTATAGGATTTTTTATTATGGACACTCGAACATACACTTTAATTATGAGCGAACCGATAAACGTATAGCAAAAGTGATACACCAACTTTTCCTTGTTTTATTCTGCGGAAGGCTATATGCAGCACTTTGGTCTTACAGTCAAATTTATATATTTTTTTCTTATTGTAGTACGGATTTTGCGATTTTAAGCGTCTTTGGAGGGAAATGTTCACTTTAAAAATATATGGCTTGCGATGTATTTGTACGAGGTTAATGAAATTTTAATACATTATAGCCAAATATATTGTTAATGTAAATCTCAAGTTACAACATTTTCCGATCACCCAAAAAACCACAATACTGCAAAATAAATCAATAATCAAAAACTTTGTCATATCGTGGAAATTTCAATAAACAATACAAAATTCTTACTCATTATCTGTGTTACTTCAAAATAGGATCAAATAAGATCAAAATACAGGTATAGTACTGGAATAAACCAAGTTTAAAGGGCAATGTGCCTCCCATTTATTTTGTGTTGTGAATGAGTGGTGAGTCATGAAAAAGAGCTAGTTCATTTCAGGGAGTGAACAGTTCTGATCCGATCTCTGAAAAGAACAGTTTTGCCCAACTCTACTTCTGAAGCCCTGCTTATGCATTCATGGTGTATGGGTAAACGTATTGAATTATACAATAAACTTAAAATGGTATCTCGTTCAGACTTGAAAGGAGCAATGTTAATGTTCTTGAAAGAGTACTGGAAAGCAGTTTGAAATCAAACAAAAAATTACAGAATTTTTAAAAAAAAATGAAGACATACAAGTGCCTCGGAGGCCCTGTATATGCATCCTCCGGTTAAGTGGCCTCCTCCTAACCGACGCTTGGAAATCGCTAGTAATGAGACAGAACCAGCGTTCATCAGAAAACACAACACATCTCCACCTGCCCTCCAATAAGCTCTCGCTTGACACCACTGAAGTCGAAAATGGTGTTGGTTTGGGGTCAGCGGCATGCAGGCTACCGACCATCTGCGTCGGAGCTGTCCTTGAAGTAGCCTGTTTTTAACAGTTTGTTATGTCACTATGATGGCACCTGCTGTTCAAATTGTTACTGCAGATGCGGTACGGTGCGTCAGGGCCATACGCTGAACACAATGGTTTTCCCTCTCGGTAGTGGCACTTGGCACGTCCGGAACTCGGTGTCCTTACGACTTTACGTTCTAGTGACCACCACTGCCAGCAATCATGAACAGTGGCAACATCACTGCCTAGTTTTTTAGCAATATCGCAGAAGGAACATTCTCGTAGCCTCATTATTCGACGTAGTTCAAGCTCTGGATACAGAAAATGTTCGACTGCTGCCCTGGCCTGCACATTCTCCAGATATCTCACCAACAGAAAACGTCTGGTCAATGGTGGCCGAGCAAATGGCTCGTCACAATACGCCAGTCACTACTCTCGATGAACTGTGGTGTCGTGTTGAAGCTGCATGGGCAACTATACCTGTACACGCCATCCTAGCCCTGTTTGACTCAATGTCCAGGCGTATCAAGGCCGTTATTACGGCCAGAGGTGGTTGTTCTGGGTACTGATTTCTCAGGATCTATGCACCCAAATTTGATTGCAAATGTAATCACATGTCAGTTCTAGTATAATATATTTGTCCAATGAATACCCGTTTATCATCTGCTTTACTTCTTGGTGTAGCACTTTTAATGACCAGTAGTGTACCACATGCAGAAGTACGCGTACCAACTTTAGTTTATGTCACAAAACTCCTCCTTAGCGTTGCGGTTCTTTTCCATCAAGACTGCGTGAAGCGCAGCTCCAGGGTGGTGCAGTGGTTTGCGCATTTGCCTAGTGACCATGGGTGCTGAATTCGAATCCAGCCTTGGTACGAATTCTAATTCATTACTTAAGCCTGTATTCATTATCATAGATAAATGTTAAGACTTAAAATGTCCCTGGAACCTATATTTTCATACCAATAACACACGAGGTCTGTTCAAAAAATTCGGGAACTTTGACTACAAAATTTATCTGTGGTTACCTTTTACATACAGTGCATGTTGTTCTTCGAAATACTCTCCTCCACAAGTGATACACCGCTCCCAACACCTTTTCCACTTCCAGAAGCAATCTTGGTACGCCTCATACTGGATCGCTTGAAGCGCCGTCTGCGAACTTTTTTTCTCGTCTATCGTTGCAGATATTTGTCCTTTCAAGGGGTGTAACATTTTCTAAATAAAAACAAGTTTCTACGGGCCATGTCTGAGGAATACGGGGGACGAGACATCACAGTGATGTTCGTTTTTTGTGCAACAGTCACGCGCCAACAAGAACGAATGTGCATAAAAAGTTCTCGGTTTACTTGCCGCGTCAAATTTGGACAAAATCCCAATCTTTCAATGACTACCTCCGTCATCTTCGTCAGGGGTAAAACTGACTGTCGTGGACCGGTGAGGCTTCCGCTTTTATAAGCAGTGGACGGCTTCTCATTGGCTGGATGACGTCACGGTGAAACCGATGCGTACTGAGGTGGCGGCCTCTATATCCATAGATTTTGTTTGCGCGCTTTATCCAGCGTTGCTTGCAGCGCCATACATCGCAACAGGCGGAGAACTGCGAGGAATGTAAGAAGTCTCCCTCTGTGCTCTTTCTATATCAATTGCGCGCTTCCATGCATTGCTGAGTGCATAACCGGAATCTCTGTTGAAATTATTTTCACAGAGTCTAATTTCAACTGCTTCCCTGATGACAGAGTCCCAATAGTTTGAAGCGTGAGCAAGTAGTCTTGTTTCATCGAATAAAATCTTATGTTTATTTAACAAACTGCGCTCAGCCACCGCTGATTTTTCTAGATGCCTGTATTTCAGGTGACGCTGATGTTCCACACAACGATCGGCGACAGTTCTTATAGACTGGCCCACATAATTTTTGCCACACTCGCAAGGAATGCTATAAATCCCCGGTACTCTCAGGCCAAGATTATCTTTCACGGGTCGCAGCATTTCCTTAATCTTCCTGGGTGGCCGGAAGACTGGTCTGATTCCTTGCCGGCTCAGGACTCTGCCGATCTTGCTGGTCGTTGCACCGCAGAATGGTAGCCGCGCGATGTGTTGGTCCTCTTGATCTGTTCGAACAGCGTTCTTTCTTGGTTTCTTCGCCAGAGTAGATCTGATATCACGAACAGAATAACCATTTTTTATGAATACCGTCGTCAGATGGTTAATCTCGGAGCCGAGATGATCCTTGTCCGAAATAGTCCTTGCTCTGTGTACCAAGGTGTTCAGCATAGTTCTCTTCTGAGCTGGGTGGTGAAAACTACGCACGTTTAGATATAAATCTGTATGCGTCGGTTTTCTGTGCACAGAATGTCCGAGACGTCCATCTGATTTTCGCTCCACCAGTACATCTAAGAAGGGTAACTTTCCATCCTTCTCCACCTCCACTGTAAATCTCATGTTCTGATGTATACCATTCAGATGTTCAACAAACTGCTGCAGTGCCTCATTGCCATGTGGCCAGATTAAAAATGTATCATCAACATACCTAAAGAAGCAGGATGGACGTAAGGGAGCAGGAAGAACGCTGTTCGAACAGATCAAGAGGACCAACACATCGCGCGGCTGCCATTCTGCGGTGCAACGACCAGCAAGATCGGCAGAGTCCTGAGCCGGCAAGGAATCAGACCAGTCTTCCGGCCACCCAGGAAGATTAAGGAAATGCTGCGACCCGTGAAAGATAATCTTGGCCTGAGAGTACCGGGGATTTATAGCATTCCTTGCGAGTGTGGCAAAAATTATGTGGGCCAGTCTATAAGAACTGTCGCCGATCGTTGTGTGGAACATCAGCGTCACCTGAAATACAGGCATCTAGAAAAATCAGCGGTGGCTGAGCGCAGTTTGTTAAATAAACATAAGATTTTATTCGATGAAACAAGACTACTTGCTCACGCTTCAAACTATTGGGACTCTGTCATCAGGGAAGCAGTTGAAATTAGACTCTGTGAAAATAATTTCAACAGAGATTCCGGTTATGCACTCAGCAATGCATGGAAGCGCGCAATTGATATAGAAAGAGCACAGAGGGAGACTTCTTACATTCCTCGCAGTTCTCCGCCTGTTGCGATGGATGGCGCTGCAAGCAACGCTGGATAAAGCGCGCAAACAAAATCTATGGATATAGAGGCCGCCACCTCAATACGCATCGGTTTCACCGTGACGTCATCCAGCCAATGAGAAGCCGTCCACTGCCTATAAAAGCGGAAGCCTCACCGGTCCAAGACAGTCAGTTTTACCCCTGACGAAGAGGACGGAGGTAGTCATCGAAAGCTTGGGATTTTATCCAAATTTGACGCGGCAAGTAAACCGAGATTTTTTTTGCAAGGACTCCGTCGCGAAAGACTTCGTAGTCATACAAGAACGAATGTGTTGGTGCGTTATCGTGATGCAAGAATCATGAATTCTCTCACCACATTTCAGGCCGTTTCCTTCTCATATTTTCTCGTAGGCGTCGCAGTATGTCCCGATAGTACGATCGAGTAGCAGTTTGTCCCTGTAGCATGTATTCTTGATGAACTAATCCTTCAAAGTCAAAGAAAACTTTCAACATGGTTCTTTGGTCTTGAAGAGCCTTCCCCAAGCCATTGTGAAAATAGAACCTTGGTCTCACCATCATAACCGTAGACTACATTCCATCACCAACTACGATTCTCTTAAAGATATAGTTCTCATCTGCGCGATCCAAAAGCTGTTCACAGACTGCGAGGTGAAGAACTTCATAGTATTGATTCGTGAGCCGTAAGATGAAATTGGCTTCAACACGATGCATTCCAAGATGCTGCGTAGGGATATCATGACATGATCTGACTGAAATGTTACATTCCTCTCCTATATTTCGAACAGTCAGTCTTCGACTGGCACGGACAGTTTCATTGGCGTTCATGATATAAGGGTCGTTGGTAGGGATCGAAGCATGTCCTGAACGAGGGTCATCGTTAACTTCACCCCGGCCATTTTTAAACTGTGTGAACTATTCGTAACACCGAGTACAGCTTAAGTACTCATCCGTAGGCTTCCTTCGTCATTTGGTCTACTTCTGTTAAAGTTTTTTTGAGTTTCGCGCGAAATTAAAGCAGAGGCGTTGCTCCTCTACTCTGCCATCTCGAAGTTCGCCAAATGTGCGACACAACATTCTACTCAGTACAGCACTGAACAATAACTAATACACAACAGTGAGACTTCTGACAGTTACACACTAAACACAGGCGTTTGTAGGGATTCCAACCGCATTCCGCTCCAACACACCATTCGCACGAAATTACGAATGTTTAGGACTTTTCTGAGCAGACGTCGCCGGCCGCGGTGGCCGTGCGGTTCTGGCGCTGCAGTCCGGAACCGCGAGGCTGCTACGGTCGCAGGTTCGAATCCTGCCTCGGGCATGGGTGTGTGTGATGTCCTTAGGTTAGTTAGGTTTAAGTAGTTCTAAGTTCTAGGGGACTTATGACCTAAGATGTTGAGTCCCATAGTGCTCAGAGCCATTTGAACCATTTTTTTGAGCAGACGTCGTATAGCCGGCACCTGCGGTACAGACACGATGTGCTGTACTGACACGCTTAGGAAGGGGAACTTCAATATGGTCTTAGTGGTGTTTTGGAGTTTGTTTTAGGGAGGGAGTGGTACTAGGGTATTCTGTGTAGTTGTGTTAGCTGCAGTGCCAGGATGCGACAATGGTTAGACCATCCGCCTGCTATAACTGGCCACGTCGTGTTGTGCCAACTCCACTGTAGCTTGAATGGATTTTTAAGTTTGTTTTATATGCCTGACTTCTAATTTCACCACAGAAGTCTCCAGGGTTGAGCAGTTATTGCCGGACGACGACACGCAATACAGTTTGTTAAAGCGGAGTTCGCAGTGATTAATTATGTTTTTAGATATAGTTTTATTACTCGTACAGAGACTCGACGTTGCTTTGTTTAACAGCGCGTCGACAAAATAAGTATGACCTGCTAATGTCTCTGCAATGCATAATGTCGACTATTGAGTTAAATTTCGTACCTATTTTGCCATTTTAGAGAAGAGAAACCTTAAGCGCTTCTGCTTCAATAGTCTCAGTATCAAATGTTCACTAACTTCAATTTACTTCCTATCTCAGTTCAATATTTAACGCAAATTATACATCAATGTCATTTCAGAAATATTACGTCGGTTACACACTAACGGAATAACACGTAATTGTCATTTAACATCACTTTTATTAATAATCCTTTTTCTTATGACGTAAATGTTAATGAATGATCACTATCTAGGAGGAGAGAGGGATTGTTCCTAATCATGAGATAATAAATTGTAATGACCCCGCAATTGTTAATTAAATAAAAAGTCACGGTCAAGGATGATATGCGAACAACTTCCGTTACGTCCGTTTTCACGTATCTGTCAAAACTAATCCTGTCGCCCACAATTCAAATTAACGCTGACGTTAACACCTTTTGTCGGGACATTGAATCGTAACTATTATGTGAAAGTTTATTCTAGTCCCCGAATTAATTCCTTTCAGATACGCGCACGACCTAACAGCAGAACGGAACACAAACGACTTGTTTTAACAACCGAACAACGCAATGACGTTACATTACGACGATGTCCACCCAATGAACAGCTCTTTGACTTTTTCTTCTCTACTCTGCTTAATTAAATTATTCCTAATTACAATTTATTCAGCTATTTAACGAAAACATCTAAGAAAAAATGAAATAAATTTATCTCAATGTAAAAGATCCGTTATACTGCTTAGACACAGTTTTGAATGTCGGCCTCTATCCATTATCCTACGTAGACGTTGTCAAAGACATAAAACTGTTGTTCAATGTATAATTGTTGTTAAGTATTATAATAGGCTCGACGTTTTCGACCCTTCTCTCGAGGCTTTAGCTGGAAGGCAGGGACCCGCAAGCCTTACAGCCAGAGCTGTCGCTCCGGTGTCAGTAACGATGGTGTGGCGCTTCCCGTGCAACCAATCAGCTTTCCCTAATCAGATCGGGCGAGTTTTAGTTACAGCGGACTTGGAAGGCAGCTCCCTCTCCCTATTACTGGTCTTGGTACGTCTGTGATCGATGTTGGAGAGACTGAAATTTTCCGCAATACCTCTCCCCATGTAGGACCTCTCTATAGCTTCTTTCCAGTATGTCACTTTGGTGTAAATTATTCTCGCATCTTATTACCCGTAAAGTCACAGCACGTCCTATCACCCACACTTCTACTTTGGCCACTTTGCACATTGGTGTGCGGAACTGGGATCCGATCTGTAACGTTTTAAGCTCTTCGTGGCTGCCGAATGAGTTGTATATGAAGACAGATATTGTAATCCATACAATAAATAACTGAGGACGTAGGTTGCACGTGCTACTCTAAGACGAAAGGTTTGGTACAGGAGATGGATTCGTGACGGGATGCATCAATCAGTGTGATGACTAAGAAGCGATGAGTTGTCCGCAGACGAAAGAAGAGAGGCAGAAAATTGGGAAACGTATTGAGAGCCGGAAGAGCCATCCCGAGCTCGCGCTGACTTAGATTAACCTCTGTGAGAAATCAAGGTCTAGAAAAGGTGGAAAATATGACGGTAATCGTAGAATTAGAGCACAAAAAGTGATAATACCTTTCGATAACGGAGCGCAGATATTTTTAATATTCGCCCCCTTAGCGACAGGCGTGCCTTACGCCACCCTCGCAGTCGCCTGAGTGGGTTAAGAAGCAGAATAATAAGCCCTGTAGACTCACAGCAGATTAATTTTAAGGTTGGTAGGAAAGTATTTGTGCTAACTGTAGAGGCGCTATCAGGGGAAAATTCCAAATTTTAGTGTGCCCCTAGCGAGTGATTTCCTGCGCTGCCTTTGTGGTGCAGTTGACTATTGTCGTACGCTGTCCTAATAGGTGACATAGAATTTCTATTCGGCAACACAGCAGTGTACAGGCGTCTGAGACGGCCGCGATGGATATGTCCTGCCATTCTGAGATGATCGACGCACTTCAGTGCCCAAGTCAGCTGACAGCGAAACTATGTTCAGTGTAGTGAGGAACTTGCTAAGAGTCAGGTCAGTTATTCTGGTGCACCCTATTCCCGGCAATCAGTTGGATACTGAGAGGATCGATACTCTAGGATTTGACGATATTCTTTATTTTCAGATCATATACTTTTTCCTTATTTTACAGGTATCAGTAACATTTAATGACCTCAGGCAGCATTGCAGAACGCATACTGATGAGTAAGTTTTCAGTGCCCACGCTGGCTGAAGTAACCGCTGGAACATCTGGTGTTGCCTATAGAAGATGGGATGGTCTGTGTCTACCAGTGAGGAAGACAGTTACGCCAGTCCACCATACGTAGGAAAACCACAGCCGTTATGGGGCGAAGCAAATAATTTCGTTCAGTAAATATTTACTAATAAAACCGAGATAAATTTTGATTATTAATCAGCGAAGGCTTTCGGCATAAGAAGTCTCCTTCATTCTGCCAACGGCCTTGTCAAAGATGGCGGAGGAGTGGAGAGAGGTTCAGGGCACTCTCTTGTAGTTGGGTTGGGAAAATGCCCGAAAAGGCGGAAGAATCAGCAACGGTCAACGGCATGAGGATGCAGAATGCAATGGTAACCGCTGTATTAAAGACAGATAACGCGTATCCACAAGACATGTGGCCTGTAATAGAAAAAGAGTCATGACGATCTCTCCATTGGCAAAAGATTCTGGAATAGACCCCCAATCGGATCTCGAGGAGGGGACTGTCAAGGTGGAGGTGACCATGAGATGAAGATTGAATAATGAACGAAAGGATAACGTTCTACGAGTCGGGGCGGGGAATGTTAGAAGCTTGAATGTGGTAAGGAAGCTAGGAAATCTGCAAAGGGAAATGCAAAGCCGGCCGCGGTGGTCTATCGGTTCTAGGCGCTCAGTCCGGAACCGCGCGACTGCTGCGGTCGCAGGATCGAATCCTGCCTCGGGCATGGATGTGTGTGATGTCCTTAGGTTAGTTAGGTTTAAGTAGTTCTAAGTTCTAGGGGACTGATCACCACAGATGTTAAGTCCCATAGTGCTCAGAGACATTTTTGAAATGCAAAGGCACTATCTAGATATACTAGGAGTCAGTGAAGTGAAATGGAAAGAGGGCAGGGATTTCTGGTAAGATGAGTATAGGGTGTTATCAATAGCAGGAGAAAATGGTATAACGGGTGTAGGACTTGTTATGAATAGGAAGGTAGGGTAGAGCGCGTGTTACTGAGAACAGTTCAGTCAGTGATAGGGTTGTTCTTATCAGAATCGACAGTAAACCAACACCGAAAACGATACACGCAGACGTCGGAAGCTGAAGATGAAGAGAGAGAGAGAGAAAGCATGTGAGAATATTGAAAGAGAAATGCAGTATGTAAAGGGAGGAGAAAATATAATATTAATGGGGGACTGGAATGCAGTTGTAGGGGAAGGAGTAGAAGAAAAGGTTATAGGGGAATATGGGCTTGGTACTAGTAATGAGATAGAAGAAAGGCTAATTGAGTTCTGTAATAAATTTCAGCACTAACAGCGAAAAATCTGTTCAAGAATCACAGAAGAGGACGAGGTATACTTGGGAAAGGCTGGGTAATAAGAGAATATTTCAGTTAGATTACACAGTGGTCACACAAAGATTCCGAAATCAGATACCGGATTGTAAGGCTTACCCAGTAGCTGATATAGACTCAGATCACAATGTCGTAGTGATGAAGAGTAAGCTGAAGTTTAACTGATTACTCAGGAAGAATCAATACGCAAAGAAGTCGGATACAGAAGTATTAAGGAATGACGAGAAACGCTTGAAGTTCTCGAAGGATATAAATGCACCAAAAAGGAACAGCTCAGTGGGCAGTATAGTTGAAGACGAATGGACATCTCTAAAAAGAGCAATCACAGAAGTTTGAAAGAAAAACATAGCTACAAACAAGGTAGCTGCGAAGAAACCGTGTGTAACAGAAGAAATACCTCAGTTAATCGACGAAAGAACGAAGTACAAAAATGTTCAGGGAAATTCGGGAATAAAGAAATACAAGTCGCTTAGGAATGAAGTAAATACTAAATGCAGGGAGGCTAAGACGAAATGGTTGCATGAAAAATGTGAAGAAATCGAGAAAGAAATGAATGTCAGAAGGAAATCAAATCAGCCTTTGGTGAAACAAGAAACAAGGTTGGTAGTAGCAGTAAGAGTGCAATGGTGATTCCACTGTTAAATGCAACGGAGAGAATAGATAGGTGGAAATAATATATTGAAGGCGTCTATGAGGGGAAAGATTTGTCTGATGTGATAGAAGAAGGAACAGGAATCGATTTAGAAGCGATGGGGGATCCAATATTAGAATCATAACTTAAGAGAGCTTTGGAGGACTTAAAATCAAATAAGGCAGAATGGATAGAAACATTCTATCAGAATTTCTACCATCATTGGGGGAATTAGCAACAAACCGACTACACAAGTTGGTGTGTAAAATGTTTGATAGGTGACATACCATCTGACTTTCAAAAAAATGTCATCCACACAATTCCAAAGACTGCAGGAGCTGACAAGAGCTAAGACGAATAATATACAGAAGAATGGAAAAGAAAATTTGAAATGTGTTAGATGACGATCAGTTTGGCTTTAGGAAAGGTGGAGGTACCGGAGCGGTAATTCTGACGTTGCTGTTGATAATGGAAGCAAGACTAAACAAGAATAAAAGCATAGGATTTTTCGACCTGGGAAAAGCATTCGACAATGTAAAATGGTGCAAGGTGATCGAAATTCTGAAAAAAGTAGAGGTACATTATGGGAAGAGACGGGTAATATACACTACGTACAAGGGCCAAGACGAAATAATACGAGTGGACGACCAAGAACGAAGTGCTCCGGTTAAAAAGGGTGTAAGACAGGCACGTAGTCTTACGCCCTACTGTTCAATGTGTACATCGAAGAAGCAATGATGGAAATAAAAGAAACATTGGAGAGTGGAATGAAAATTCAAGGTGAAAGGATACCAATGATACGATTCGGTGATAACATTGTTATCCTGAGTGAAAGTGAAGAAGATTTACAAGATCTGCTGAGTGGAATTAACAGTCTAATGAGTACAGAATATGGACTGAGAGTAAATCGAAGAAAGACGAAAGTATTGAGGAATTAGAGAAATGAGAACAACGAGAGACTGAACATCTGGATTGATGGTCACGAAGAAGATGAAGTAAAGGAAAACTACTACCAAGACAATAAAATAACCAATGATGGACAGAGTAAGGAGGACTTCAAAAGCAGATTAGCTCTGGCAAAAAGGGCATTCCTGGCCAAGAGAAATCTGCTAGAATCAAATATAGGTCTCAATTTGAGGAAGAAATTTCTGTGAATGTACGTCTGGAGCACAGCTTTGTATAGTAAGGACTGTGGGAAAACCGGAAAACAAGAGAATCGAAGCATATGAAATGTGGTGCTGCAGACGAATGCTGAAAATTAGGTGGACTGATAATGTATTGGACTGATAATGTATGGAATGAGCAGGTTCTGCGCAGGATTGGAGAGGAAAGGAATATGTGGAAAACACCGACAAAGAAAGGGGCAGCGTGATAGGACATCTGTTAAGACATCAGGAAGTGAGTTCCATGCTACTAGAGGGAGCTGCAGAGGGCAAAAACTGTAGAGGCAGACAGTGATTAGAATACCTATAGCAAATAATTGAGTACGCCGGTTGCAAGTGCTGCTTTGGGATGAAAAGGTTGGCACAGGAGAGGAATTCGTGGCGGGCCGCATCAAACCAGTCAGAAGACAGATGACACCAAAAAAAAAAAAAGTACACGATCTTACCTGCGCGCGTATTCATCTGTCTACATCTATGCAGAAATTCTACTAGCCACGGTACGGCGTGTGGTGGAGTTTACCCTGTACAACTACTAGTCACTTCCTTTCCTGTTCCACCCGCAAATAGAGTAAGAGACGTACGACTGTCTAAAGGCCTCCGCGTAAATCCATATTTCTCGTATCGTATCTTCGTGATCCTTACGGGCAATGTATGTTGACTTCAGTAGAATCGTTCGGCAGTCATCTTCCAATGCCCGCTCTCTAAATTTCCTGAACAGTGTTCCTCGAAAATAATGTCGCCTTCACTGCAGGGATTCCCATTGGAGTTCCCGAAACAGCTCCGTTGTTCGAACGTACCGGTAACAAATCTAGCAGAGAAAGGTGGAGGAGGTGATTAGTGTTTGACGCCCAGTCTGAAACGAGTGCTTTAGAGACGGATACTAGTTCGGGTTAGGGAAGGACAGAGAAGGAAAGCGGTCGTGTTGTCTCGAGGGAACCACCCCGGCATTTGACCTTAGCGATTTAAGAAAATCACGGGAAACCTAAACCAGAAAGGCCGGACGCAAGTTTAAACCGCTCTCCTCAAATATGCGTATAGCAGCCAGCCTCTGTATTGCCCTAACGTTTTCCGTTAGTACGACCTAGTACGTATTAAAAACACTCGTATAGTACTCAAGAATATGTCGCACTATCGTCGTATAGTCGGTCTGCTTCATAGGTGAACCAAACTTTCCTAAACTTTTTCCAATAAACCGAAACATCTCAGCAACACTTACTTATTGTCAGAACGTGACAGTAACAAATCTAGCAGACCACCTTTTGAACTACCTCGGTGTCCTCCCTCAGTCCGACCTGGTATGGATCCCAAACACTCGTGCAGCATTCAGGAATAGCTCGCGTCGTGGTCCTATATGCGGTTTCCTTTATAGATGAACCACACTTTCCTAAAATTCTCCCATTAAACCGAAGTCGACCATTCCTTTTCCCTACCACTGTACTCACAAGTTTCCTTCATGTCATATCGCTTTGCCACGTTACAGCTAGCTATTTAAATGACTTGATTGCCTCAAGCAGGACACTACTAATTCTATATCCGAACATTGCCGGTTTGTTTTCCTACTCATCAAAATTAATTTACATTTTTCTGCATTTACTGCTAGCTGTCACTTATCACAGCAGATAGAAATTTTGTCTGTTATCTAGTATCCTCCTACAGCCAGTCAACTTCAGCACCTTACTGTACACGACGGAATCATCATCAAACAAGTAAAAACTGCTGCCCACCCTGTCCGGCGAATCATTTATGTACATGGAGAACAACAGCGGTCCTATCACACTTCCATCGGGCACTCCTGGCGATACCCTTGTCTCTGGTGAACATTGACCGTCGAGGATAACATACTGGGTTGAACAATTTTAAAACTCATCGAGTCACTCAGATATCTGTGATCCTTTTCCGTACGCTCGTACCTTCGTTAACAGCCTACAGTAGAACACTGTTTCACACGCTTTCCTAAAATCTAGAAATATGGAATCTGCCTGCTGCACTTCATCCACATTTCGCATTACATCACGCGAGAAGAGGGCAACTGAGTTTCACACGAGCGATTCTTCCTGAAACCCTGCTGGTTAGTGGATATAAGCTTCTCGGTCCAAAGAAAATTTATTATATTCGAACTGAGAATATGTTCAACAGTTCTGTATCAAATCGAAGACAGGGATATTAGTCTGTAATTTTACGTGTCCGTTCTTTTGCCCTTCTTAAACACACGAGTCACCTGCCCTATTTTCCAGTGGGTTGGGACTTTGCACTGGGCAAGAGATTCGCGATAAATGCAAGATAGGTAAGGGAAAAATGCCGTACAGTACTCTTGGTAAAACCGATAGGATGCCTTTTGATCTAGTTCTGCTATAGAAGACATACGCAGTACAATCGCTGTCATCAGGAAAACACGTCGACCAGGATCAGCAACTTCGGCCAGCGATTGACAGTTTTCAAGCACATGTAATGTGTACCCCCCCTTCAGCGATACAGATAGCAATAGTGTTGGCGCAACCACAAAAGAGGGGTATCTGTTGAGAGGCCAGACAAACATGTGGTTCCTGAAGAGGGGCCGCAGCCTTTTCAGTAGTTGCAAGGACAACAGTCTGGATGATTGAGTGATCTGGCTTTGTAACATTAACCAAAACGTCCTTGCTGTGCTGGTACTGGTTGGTTTGTGGGGGTTGAAGGGATCAGACCACAAAGACCATCGGTCGCTATTTCCACGACCATGAAACACCCACAGGAAAGAAAAACAACCAACAGAGATGACAATTTACAACACAGGACAGGAGAGACATAGACAAAGATGGGAAAAGAGGAATTAAAAAACACACAAAGTGTTACAGTGGTTGCCTGACAACAGAAACAAAAAAGAAAAGGAAAAGCCAGCCACCAAGAGACCCACTAAGAACCCACAACCTATAACCGTAGTCTAAAGGCCAAACTCAACACGAAAAAGACACAAACCCTCAGATCGAGTGATAAAAATCCCCTGCACGAATAAAACTCAAAATTAAGCATGCTATTGCAGCGTCATCCGTTAAAAGTGCAGGGAGCGTATGAGGCAGAGAAAACGTCTGCCTCAGAGCAGTTAGAAGCGGACAGTCCAATAAAATGTGGACCACAGTCAACGGTGGCCCACAGCGACGGAGAGGTGGCTCTTCGCGGCGCAATAAATAACCGTGCGTCAGCAAGGTGTGGCCAATGTGTAGCCGGCGGAGTACAACGGAGTCTTTGCAAGAGGCCTGCAAGGAGGAGCGCCACACACCAGTAGCGTACCTGACGACTTGCAGTTTGTTCGGTGAAGGCAGGGTGCGCCATTCAGGGGCCCCAGGTACGAAGGACCTTCCACCGCAAAATTGACTGGAGAGCACACTCCAAAAGGCCAATCTCCAGGGCCAGTGCACCGACAGCCTGTTTGGCCAGCCTGTTAATCCGTTCATTACCGGAGATGCCTAAATGACCCAGGGTCCACACAAAAACCACAGAGTGGCCACAACGGTCAAGATTACGGATGGACTCCTGGATAGCCATCACCAGACGAGAGTGAGGAAAACACTGGTCGATAGCTCGTGAACCGCTCAGGGAGTTATTACAAATGATGAAGGACTCACCTGAGCAGGAGTGCATGTACACTAGGGCACAGATGATGGCTATCAGCTCTGCAGCGAAAATACTGCAGCCATCCAGCAATGAGCATTGTTCAGATCGGTCACCAAGAGTAAAAGCATAACGAACTCGAGTAGCAACCATCGAAGCGTTGGTATAGGCTGCATCAGATCTGTGAAACGTGGCGAGGATGGAAAGAAAGTGTTGGTGGAGGGCCTCAGGAGGGACTGAGTCTTTCAAGCCTTATGCCAAATCCAGATGAAGGCATGGGAGGGGGTTTATGTAGATGGGCCCAGAAAAAAGGTGGGAGAGTGACAAACTCAAGCCCAGGGAGAAGAGACCAGATGCGAACTGAGATCGTACACCCTGATCGGAGCCACCATTCTGGAAGATGGACTACCACGTTGGGGAACAGGCGATGGTAATTGGGATGCAAGGGTAAGCTACAAACATGCGCAGCGTAAGTGGCCAGCAGTCGTTGCTGCCGTATCTGCAGTGGAGAAACACAAGCCTCCACAGGTAGGCTGTCGACTGCACTCATGGGGAAAGCTCTAGTGGCGTCGGATCCCGCAGTGAAGGATGGGGTCAGGCGACTGCAATTCTGAAGACGATGCCAAACCATTAGACAGGCTCCCTTAGTCGAGATGGGACTGAATCGTCATGTGCTACAGCTGGAGAAGGGTACACTGGTAGGCACCCCATCTGATGTGACTCATGCAATGAAGAGCATTAAGAAGGCGCCAGCACGTTTTCTTAAGCTGCCCAAAAACTGATGTGTCTCCACCATGGCAAGAGGTTCGCTGTCAAGATAAAGCTGTGGCTCAGGGTGAACAGTGTGACACCGGCAGAAATGCATGATGCTGGTCTTGGCAGCTGATAAATGGAAGCCATGCATGATGGCCCAAGGCTGCACCCTGCGGATAGCGCCATGTAGCTGCCGTTCAGCAATCACAATGCCTGTGGAGCTATAATACAGGCAAACGTCATCAGCATAAAAGGAAGCCAATATGGACGTTCCCACAGCTGCCGCTAGCCCATTGATAGCAACTAAAAAGAGGCAGTCACTCAGGACAGAGCATTGCAGGACCCCATTCTCCCGAACTCGGGAGGATCTATGGGAGGGACCAACTTGCACACGGAAGGAACGAAGCGACACAAAATTTTGAATAAAAATCGGGACTGGGCACCGAAGACCCCACCCATGAAAGATGGTGAGCATGTGATGCTATCATGTTGTATCGTATGCATTCTGCATGTCAAAAACGACAGCAACCAGACGCTGATGGCGAGAAAATGCCATGCAGATGGCAGACTCCATGCAGACCAGATAATCGGTGGCAGAGCAGCCCATATGGAACCCACTCTGAGACCCAAGTAGCCAACTCAACCTCTGGCTCACCATGCATTCGACAACTTGCATGGAATTTTAGTGAGGCTTATGGGATGGTAGCTGTCCACCTCCAGTGGGTTCTTGCCAGGTTTCAACATGGGGAACTCACCCTCAACCCAGATACAGTTGAAAAGGTCAACCAAGCATCGCGAACAATACACCGAGAAATGTTTGAGCATCTGATAGTGGATGCGATCCGGCCCAGGAGCCATATCAGGGCAAGCAGTTACGGCATTTTGGAATTCCCACTCACTGAATGGAGCATTGTATGATTCATGGTGGCATGTATGGAATGAAGGGCTCCGATATTCCAACCACTCTTTCAGGGAGCAGAAGGCCAGTGGGTAATTTGTAGAAGTAAAATGCTCTGCTAAGATTTCTGCAATCATGTTGGAGTCAGTACAAACTGCTCCATTCAGAGTAAGTCCAGGTATGATATCCATAGAGTTGCTGAATCTTGGCCCAAACCTGTGATGGAGAGGTACAGACGGCAATGATGGAGACATACCTTTTCCAGTACTCCTGCTTCCATCAGCAAATAAGGCATCGGGCTCGAGCATGGAGCTGCTTAAAGGCAATGAGGTGATCCAGTGACGGACGCACTTATGACGTTGGAGGGCCCGCCTGCTGTTGCAAATCACCTCAGCGATCTCTGGTTACCACCAAGGCACAGTCCTACGCCGAGGGGACCCAGAAGAACAGGGAATTGCAGATTCTGTTGCAGAAACGATGCCAGTGACCTACCGCACTAGTCCTCATGCACATGCCAGTGGACAGGAAGTAGAAGGCCAGAGCTGCAGACCGAAAGATCGATGGCTGAGTACATGCCCCACACTGACATGTGTGGAGGCACAATTATTTCAGAGGGAAAGGTCGAGCTGTGCCAACACTTGTTCAGTGATCAATGACAGTGCCTCGGCCTGATGCCACCAATCCACCCCACAAAGGGTCATAGGCATTAAAGCCGCCCAGTAACAGAGAAGGTGGCGGCAGTGGGGCTATTGTGCAGCCAAAATATTCCGTGGGACATCACCATCCGGTGGAAGATAGAAATTGCAGATAGTAACAGCCTGAGGCGTCCACACCCTAACAGTGACAACCTCTAAAGGTGTTTGAAGAGGGACACACCCACTGTAAAGAGAGTTAAGGAGGGCTTCTCATAAGAACCCCAAAAGCCATGGAGGGTGGGGGTTCATATCGCTGGAAACCAAGTTTCGAGGAGAGCAATGCAGAAGGAAGGGTGAAGGCTGAGAAGTTGTCAGAGTTCAGCAAGGTGGTGGAAAAAACCACTACAATTCCACTGAAGAACGACATCGTCCGCAGCCGAAAAAGGCGTGAAGGGACTAATGAGGCAGATTACGCCAGTGGGTCATCTACCACCACCAAAGGAGAGCCTAAATGCAGAACCATTGCGTCTGAGGTAGAGGTGAGATTGAGGTAGTCGGTTGACGCCAGAATCTGCACCTCATCGTCAGATACAGAGCTGGTAGGTAGCGGCTGTGGTGGTCGGGGTGCCACCGCGATTTCCTTGGTCTTAGGGGTCTTCATTATTGACTTTTCTCGCTGCTCCTTTGGTTTCTCTGGCCGGGAGCGCTGCACAGATTCAGTCTGAGGAGGATCGTGAAGCCCTGCACCAGCTGCTTCTGGACACTACAGCCACTGGCAGGCGTCATCCTTCCCACTAGGAGAAACTTGGGAAAGAAGAAACCCAAGAGACCCCTTCCGAGCGAGAGGAGCTGAAGAAGCGGTACACTTCTTTGATTTAGTAGTGGGGATGGGCGTCCTCGATGGTTGGGGGCGGGGGGTTGCTCCTGAAGTAGGGTGGTGCAGGATTAACAGGCAGGGAAGCGGCCCACACCATCAAGGGGGCAGTGTAGTCTTAGAACTCTGAGAGGTGACCTGAATTGGTGCAATGGATGAGGCTGGAACTGCATTTATAGCAGCGGCGTAAGACGTTGTCATGCCTGTCGGATGTAGCCTTTCAAATTTCCTTTTTGCCTCAGTGTAGGTCAGAATCCTACAGTCTGGTGAGCAAGGGGAAGGGAGTTCACTGCAGTTGACACATATGGGAGGCGGGCACATCATGGACTGTTGGTATGGGATGGACGACCACAATTTCGACATAAGAGTCTGAAATTACAGCGGGAAGACATATGGCCGAACTTACAGCACTTAAAGCGCCACATCAGGGAGGGATATCTAGCCTGACATCATAGTGGTAGACCATCATATTCACCTTCACAGGTAATGTATCACCGTCGAAGGCCAAGATGAAGGTACTGGTGACAACCTGATTATCCCTGAAACCCGGGTGGACGCGCCGGACGAAATGGGCACCTCATCGCTCTATGTTGGAGTGCAGCTCGTCATCGGACTGTAAAAGAATATCCCTGTGGGAGATAATACCCTAGACCATATTTAAGCCTTTGTTAGCCGCGAGTGCCATATGATTGTTCGCCACCTGGGTTACTTCCATTCAAGTGGACTCTCCCAACATTCCACTGTTTCGTTTATCTCAGCCAGCGTCAGTAGTCTCATTGGTGTGTGTCGTTACGTGTTGAAGTGAATATTTTAGTTCCTTTGTTCGTTCGATACGTTTTTGCCTGGGTTAGATTGCTAACCACTGAAGAACGTGTGTTTTTAATCTAACAAGTGTTCAAAGCTGGCAGTAAATACACAGCTTGAGTTAGTCGAACATCTAATTCAGTTTTCCTGGAGACGACATGGCCACATCTCGATACTGTGCGAAATTTGATTAACAAATTTCGAACTACGGGTTCAGTGACAGATGCACCAAGAAGTGGTCGTCCTAGCGTTTTGTCTGACGATAAGCTATTCGATATTTCCGATAAAATGTCCACGAGTCCGAACAAGTCAGTAAGAAAACTCACCCAGGAAATCGATGTTAGTGTTGGGACGGCCCACACAGCTGTAAGGGAAAAATTAGAACTTTTCCCATACAAAGTGACCGTGGTGCAAGAATTGAAAATACTGATCATAGCAAGAGACTACATTATTGTCAATGGTTCAGAAATTTCGTTCAACAAAATGGAAGAAATATACTTAATGAATCGTTTTTCACCGATGAGGTGTGCCTTCATTTATTCAGGTACATGAACTCGCAAACTTCTCGTATGTGGAGTACTGCAAATCCGTTGTGTATTCAAGGGGAACCACTTCACTGTGTGAAAATGGGAGTTTGGATTGCAATTTCTAGACATCGGATTGTGGGTCCCATATTTTTCAACGAAACAATAAGTGCACAACGATACTGCAGTGACATTCTGTACCCATTCACAGAAGAACTTGGGTCAAGTGAAATACTGAACGGTTATTTTCAAGAAGGTGGTGCAAACGGACATGCAGTTCGTGTTTTAATGTCACTGCCTGCTGATGTTTTTGGTGGTTGCATAATTTCACAGGGACTGTAGCCTCCACGATCACCTAACCTAAAACCACCTGACTTTTTCTTCTGGAGTGCAGCGAAAGCAACTGGCTATAAAAACCATCCAAAATCCATCGATGAATTGAAAACTGCAATATCCACATTGACTGCTTCTGTAACAGAAAAAATGTTACAACTTGTGTTTGGAAACATGATTAGACGAACTGAATTGTGTATTCAACAATAGGTGGGACATTATCAACATTTAATGTGAAAAATGTAAGTAAAAATTAAAAAGAACCCTCTACCACACACCGTCAGATGGCTTGAGGATTATGTATGCAGATGGATGTAGATGTAGATGGGTCGAGATAGTAACAGAAACATCCCCCAGCTTGTCACAAGTGAGTAATTCCCGTGACTGGGCAGAGGAGGTTCTTTTGATCAAGATTGCATTTTGGACAAGCCCTCCACCTACCCAAACTCGCCCTCTAAATGCTCTACAGACAACTGAGGCTTCATCGTCAAGAAAGACTCCCCATCAGCTCTCGTACAAACTAGGTACTGGGGCGAATAAGTCTCGCTGCCATTTTTAGCCTTTCGCTCCTCCTGCGGTATGATCAAGAAGGGGACCAATTTGGGGTCATACTCCCGCGCATCGAAGTGAGCCCTCGAACGCTTAGAGACTGCTGGCGGCTGGCCACCAGGAAGTGAAAATGTGCCACATTTCATTGCTTATCATCTGCCTTGATACCACCCACTCCGACCAAAGGCCCTCCCCCCGGGCGCCACCCAGCCGCAGCAAGGGCCACCTGGTGGGATGGACATTGCTGGGAGTCCGATGCCCCAGGGAGATAGGCATTTACTCCTTGGCATACGTGGGGAGTTAACAGCACAGGAATCAGCAGAGCTATCCTTGTGTTGTCAGGGGGCTACAACCAACAGGGTACATGGCGGCCCCACCACAACAGACTGGCTACTGTGCTGGATATCAGGCGCAAAGAAGTCCATGGTCGCAGTCAGCATAGAAAGTGACACTGCATAGTGCATGGCTGAAACCGCACCCAGCAATGTATACTCGAATGGGGAATGAGTGGGACTGCAATACGACGTCGAGAAATTGAGCTAAATATCTCACCACACTATGGATACGATGCACGATGTAAGGCGCCCTTCCGCAATTGGCTCGCTCTTAAGGAAAATTTGGAAATATGGTGGTCACACACTACAGGGGACCATCACATAAAGGCCGAAACGTGTGAGAGTCTTCTTTTAGTCGCCTCTTACGACAGGCAGGAATACCTAGGGCCTATTCTTACCCCCGAATCCGCAGGGGGACCTGCTGGTACTACGAACAGCTGAAAACAAGGAGAAACAACAGCCGTAATTCTTCCCGAGTGCATGCAGCTTTACTGTATGGTTAAATGACGATGACGACCTCATGGGTAAAATATTCCAGAGAAAAAATAGTTCCCAGGCGGGAACTACTCAAAAGGGCATCATTATCAGGAGAAAGAAAACTGGCGTAATATGTTGAATGTCAGATCCCTTAATAGGGTAGGTAGGTGGGAAAGTTTAAAAAGGGAAATGGCTAGGTTATGGCTAGATATAGTGAGAAATAGTGAAGTTCGGTGGCAGGAGGAACAAGACTTCTGGTTAGGTGAATACAGGGCTATAAATACAAAATCAAATAGGGGTAAAGCAGGAGTAGGTTTAATAATGAATGAAAAAATAGGAGTATGGGTAAGGTCCTACGAGCAGCATAGTGAACTCATGATTGTAGTCAAGATAGACACGAAGCCCACGCCTACCACAGTAGTACAAGTTTATATGGCACCGAGCTCTGCAGATGACGAAGAGATGTATGATGAGATAAAAGAAATTATTGACATAGTGAAGGGAGACGAAAATTTAAGTCATTGGTGACTGGAATTCGATAGTAGGAAAAGGAAGAGAAGGAAAAGTAGTAGATGATTATGGAATGGGGTAAGGAATGAAAGAGGAAGCCGCCTGGTAGAATTTTGCACAGAGCATAACTTAATCATAGTTTGCACTTAGTTCAAGAAACGTGAAAGAAGGTGATATACATTATGATGTATCATGCAGCGTAACTTGCTGTGACAGTGCGAGAGAGAGACAAAGATATTGTTTATTACTCTGTGGCGGTCAGCGCTCACGTAATTATTCTTAGGATATAGAGTTTGGTTGTTCTTGTTAAGAGTAATTTTAGGAGAGCCATTCTTGTGATGTAAAAAATCGACGCCATTGCGAGTTTTTGATTCACATTGTAAAATATAAGTGTATATGGAAGGAAATCAGTTAATAGAACAATAAAATATTGTTCATTTCAAGAAGGTACGTCTTATTATACACCCAGCGATATACTGCTATTGTGATTTACTAATAAACACCCGTTTGAGAACAGTTCCGACGGCAGCGTTCAGTTCTAGTGAAATAGTTCGATGTTTTCTTCGGAAAAGAAGTCGCATCATGGATCATTCAAATCCACAATAGTAACTGGACATTTCTCAGAACTGAAAGCAACCTGATTGCTATGCAACAGAGCCCCGAAGAATATTTCTCCGTACTTTGGTTACCACTTTCGGCTCAACACGGTATCTGGAGCATCTGGAGCAGATTTCTACAACAGCGGAAGCGTGTAATCGCTATCAGTTTCACACACCGCTCTGTGTACGCTGTATGTATTTACCCACATCAGTGAACATACAGTTACTCACACACATAGAAAGACAATACTAGGTGGTGTGGGGAAACATTTCAGTATAAAGGCCCTGTAGAGCTAAACAGTAATTAGCCCAGTAAGAAAGGAGTCTTTATAGCATGGAAGAGGCCTGGAGATACTAGAAGGTTTCAGAGATATTACATAATGGTAAGACAGACAATTAGGAATCAGGTTTTAAACTGTAAGACATTTCCAGGGGCAGATGTGGACTCTGACCACAATCTACTGGTTATGAACTGTGGACTAAAACTGAAGAAACTGCAAAAAGGTGGGAATTAAAGGAGATGGGACCTGGATAAACTGACAGAACCAGAGGTTGTAGAGAGTTTCAGGAAGACCATTAGGGAACGATTGACAATAATGGGGGATATAAATACAGTAGGAGAAGAAAGGGTAGCTTTGAGAGATGAAATAGTGAAAGCAGCAGAGGATCTAATGATAAGAAGACGAGAACTAGAGAAATCTTTGGGTAACAGAAGATATATTGAATTTAACTGATGAAAGTAGAAAATATAAAAATGCAGTAAATGAAGCAGACAAAAGGAAATACAAACGTCTCAAAAATGAGATCGACAGGAAGTGCGGAATGGCTAAGCAGAGATGGCTAGAGGACAAATGTAAGGATGTAGAAGCATATATCACTAGGGGTATGACAAATACTGCCTACAAGAAAATTAAAGAGAACTTTGGAGAAAAGAGAACCACTTTTATCAATATCAGGAGCTCAGACATAAACAAAGTTGTAAGGGAAAAAGGGAAAGCAGAAAGGTGGAAGGAGTAGATAGATTCGCTATGCAAGGGCGATGTACTTGAGGACAATATTATGGACGTGGAAGAGGATGTAGATGAAGATGAATTGGGAGATTTGTGTTGTGTCCACATGTAGTAAGAGTTGCTTCACGCAGTGGAGAATGGCAAAACAGAGGCATGAATGCAACTGGCAACTGAGATGTTGCAAAGTAGGCAGGCACAGGCAGCCTTGCTGACAGCAGCAGTCTACCAACAGACTGACACAAGGACGCACACAGACCGTGCACCGAGCGAAGCCTGGAGAGTGCTGCGTAAGGGGAAGTGAGGCCAGCATGCTAAGTTACGTTGAAATATACTGCGGGAGTAATAACAAAAAGCTACCACCGAGGGTAAAAAACGTCCTGCTGCCGGATATAAATAGTGGAGCGCAGGCAGCAACAGACAGAAGCCATTAGGATGCAGTTCGGATCTGAGGACGGATGTAGTCCTTGTCCGAATGTTCAATCTTCGTAGGTGACGATTCCGAAAGTCTGTTACAGCTCGCAGGAGTCATCTGTTCGCCGGCAGATGTCAACTTCAGCTCTGGAGGTCGGTCTGAGTTCGGTCGGCACCATGGCTGACTAACTACAGCGAGAACTTCCAGCAGGACTGGCCGCAGCGCAGTCTTGGTCACAGATACTGCCAGGGACTGACGCCTGGACTTCACGGCAACCCAGCCCCACGGCGTGCGGTCCATCCATGACGGGACCCCGCGGACATCGCGACTGACGGCTTCCCAGCCGCCGGTGCAGCAGGCCTCGGCGGCTGACCTCACGGCGACGTGGCTCCGTGGGCATGCCCGTACTGCGGCGCCGAGCGGCGACGAGTTCATCTCAGCTACTGGGCATCTTGACTTCAGCGGAGCACTGGTGCCTGAGGCTCCCGAATGCGGTCAGCGGCGCTCGTTGTGCTCATTGTCCAAGAATCTACACAGCAGCAGGCAGGCGGAGGGATCAGGGCTGGGCAGCAACGACGAGGGAGAAATTGTAAAGAAAGTTCAATAAATAATTGTGAAACTCCACGCCATCTTAGTCTTCGGCGCAGCCACGTGTGTCTGCTGCTAACGAGTGGTGCAGACGTCGTAACATTGATACTGCTTGAATAGTTTGACAGAGCAATGAAAGACCTGAGTTGAAACAAGGCCCCGGTTGTATACAACATTCCATTAGAACTACTGATTGCCATCTGGTGAGCAGGATGTATGAGACAGGCGAAATACCCTAAGACTTCAAAAAATATATAATTATTCCAACCCAACGAAAGCAGATGTTGACAGAAGTGAAAATTATCAACCTATCTGTTTAATACCGCAAAATACTGAAATGGCTTTGAGCACTATGGGACTTAACATCTATGGTCATCAGTCCCCTAGAACTTAGAACTACTTAAACCTAACTAACCTAAGGACAGCACACAACACCCAGCCATCACGAGGCAGAGAAAATCCCTGACCCCGCCGGGAATCGAACCCGGGAACCCGGGCGTGGCAAGCGAGAACGCTACCGCACGACCACGAGATGCGGGCGCAAAATACTGACACGAATTCTTTACAGAGGAATGGAAAACCTGATAGAAGCTTACGGCAGGGAAGATCAGTTTGGGTTCTGTAGAACTGTTGGAACACGTGAGGCAATACTGCCCCTATGACTTATCTTAGAAGATAGATCAAGGAAAGGCAAACCTACGTTTCTAGCATTTGTACACTTGGAGAAAGCTTTTAACAATGTTGACTGGACTACTCTCCTTCAAATTCTGAAGGTGGCAGGGGTCAAATACAGGGAGCGAAAGAGTATTTACAATTTTAATAGAAACCAGATGGCAGTTATAAGGGTCGAGGGGCATGAAAGGCAAGCAGTGGTTGGGAAGGGAGTGAGACAGGGTCGTAGGTTATCCGCGATGTTATTTAATCTGTATACTGAGCAAGCAGTAAAGGAAAATAAGGAAAAATTCAGAGTAGGAATTAAAATCCATGCAGAAGAAATAAAAACAGCGTGGTTAGTCGATGATATTGTAATTCTGTCAGAGACAGCAAAGGACTTGGAAGAGCAGTTGAGAGGAATTGATGGAGTCTTGAAAGGGGGTATAAGATGAACACCATCAAAATAAAAATGATGATAATGGAATGTAGTCGAATTAAATCGGGTGTTGCTGCGGGAATTAGATTAGAAAATGAGACATTTGAAGTTGTAAATGAGTTTTCTATTCGAGGCGGAAAATAACTAATGATGGTTGAAGTAGATAGGATATAAAATGTAGACTGGCAACAGCAAGGAAAGTGTTTCTGAAGAAGAGAAATTTGTTAACATCGAGTATAGATTTAAGTGTCAGGGAGACCTTTCTGAAAGTATTTGTATGGAGTGCAGCCATATATGGAAGTAAAACATGGACCATAAATAATTTAGACAAGAAGAGAATAGAAGTTTTCTGAATCTGGTGCTACAGAAGTATGCTGAAGATTAGATGGGAAGATCACTTAACTAATGAGAAGGTACTGAATAGAATTGGGGAGACGAGAAACCTGTGGCACAACTTGACTTTTTAAGGGATCGGTTAGTATGACATGTTCTGAGGCATCAAGGAATTGCCAATTTAGTATTGGAGGGCAGCGTGGAAGGTAAAAATAATGTAGGGAGACTAAGAGATGAATACACTAAGCAGATTCAGATGGATGTATGTTGCAGTAGGTTCTGGGAGATGAAGCAGCTTGCACACGATAGAGTAGCATGGAGAGCTGCCTCAAACCAATCTCTGGACCACAACAATAACAACAACAATAATGTGTGTGTTTCATGAATTCTCAAAGATCGACTTTGAGTGCCCCCAAAAATGTTGTGGTGAAAGGGAGTGCATCATGACAGGGAAAATAGAAATATGATTACCGTGTTTATTACATGTGACGTATTTATTTATTCTGTTTTGTGCCTGTAGAGTGTAAATTGTGGGAAAATGCTCTGGCGGATTCCTTTTTATGACAGACAACAGACGCTGGAAAATCTGAGCCATATGTTTTACTTTTTTTCATAAAATTTAGTAGTATCAGATAATATTTCTGTGATAATATTAGCACATTTGTGTACCTACCAGTATTCAGGAGCTAATGTTTATTGGCTTAGACATTATATTTGAAGCATTATGTTTCTTAACCCTTTTGTGTTCATTACTTCTCAATTTGAAAGAGTAGTGGCCTTTAATGTTATAAGAGCATGGGAGACAAAACCAAAGATTCTGTTAATATAATTAATTGAAAAATTTAGGAAATCTGTACAGGAACTGCTAACTGAATGATATCTCTTGAGCATTTTGATTTCGTGCTTAAAATTTTCGTAATGAAAAACTATAAATAATTGATGGAGAAAAAGGAAGAGACATAAAATGACCTAAATCGTCCAGGCTGTCCTAATACTCGTGAGGCGCTGGTCTTGAAAATAAATTGCAGTGGTGAATGTGTAACGTACCCCTATGAGACAGTCGGTATCGATGGCAGAGAGTTTACTATTTGCACTCGAGGTCGGCCTCTCCGTCGGATGGCGGAGGTAGGGCGCACAGTCTTGAAGAGATCAGACACGGACCATGTCATATCATTCGGTGTTCGTACGGGCACGTGAGGCAGATGGAACTCTCCTGGCAGATTGCTCAGTAATGGGCAAGAGAAGCTGTGGACAGCTCCATGTGTAATGGTCTGTATTATCTGTTCTGCTACTGAACTAGCGTTGACATACGGCAGCGTGGTCTCCGTTGTGAGAAGCGTGTTCGCCCGCCAGCTTGAAGCTCGTAGCATTGTGAGGAAGCAGGCATTCTACTCAGCCGAGTTAGCTCTGCTTTGTCATCGTGCTGTTCTGTAGCAGTGTCAGCTTGAAGACAGATTCGGCACAGGGCAGGCCAGTCCTCTGTTTTGATTTTACCACAGGGTCATGATGGGTGAAGAATCTATTTCCTAGTCATTTAAGCTGTACTTCGTGGCTCGATTATTCATGGTGATCATCTGCTGCAGCAATTTTATAGAACTAAAAGTGCGATGATTGCACTCTTAATGAACATCAGCGGCGCCTCTTGCGCAGGTGGCTTCTTTATACACTACTGCCCGTTAAAATTGCTGCACCAAGAAGAAATGCAGATGACAAACGGGTATTCGTTGGACAAATATCTTATATTGGAACTGACATGTGATTACATTTTCACGCAACTTTAGTGCATAGGTCCTGAGAAATCAGCACCCTGAACAACCACCTCTGGCCGTAATAACGGCCTTGATACGTCTGGGCATTGAGTCTAACAGAGTTTGGATGGCGTGTACACGTACAGCTGCCCATGCAGCTTCAACACGATACCACAATTCATTAGGAGTAGTGACTGGCGTATTGTGACGAGCCAGTTGCGCGGCCATCATTGACCAGACGTCTTCAGTTAGTGAGAGATCTGGAGAATGTGCTGAGCGGGGCTGCAGTCGAACATTTTCTGCATCCAGAAAGGCTCGTACAGGACCTGCAGCGTGCGGTCGTGCATTATCCTGCTGAAATGTAGGGTTTCCCAGGGATCGAATCAAGGGTAGAGTCACGGGTCGCAACACATCAGAAATGTTACGTCCACTGTTCAAAGTACCGTCAATGCGAACAAGAGGTGACCGAGACGTGTAACTAATGGCACCCCATACAATCACGCCGGGTGATACGCCAGTATGGCGATGACGAATACACGCTTCCAATGTGCGTTCACCGGGATGTCGCCAAACACGGATGCGACCATCATGATACTGTAAACAGAACCTGGATTCATCCGAAAAAATGACGTTTTGGCATTCGTGCACCCAGGTTCGTCGTTGAGACACCATCGCAGGTGGTCCCGCCTGTGATGCAGCGTCAAGGGTAACCGCAGCCACGGTCTCCGAGCTGATAGTCCATGCTGCTGCTAACGTCGTCGAATTGTTCGTGCAGATGGTTGTTGTCTTGCAGACGTCCCCATCTGTTGACTCAGGGATCGAGACGTGGGTGCACGATCCGTTACAGCCATGCGGATAAGATGCCTGTCATCTCGACTGCTAGTGATACGAGGCTGTTGAGATCGAGCATGGCGTTCCGTATTACACTCCTGAATCCACCGATTCCATATTCTGCTAACACTCATTGGATGTCGACCAACGCGAGCAACAATGTCGCGATACGATAAAACTCAATCGCGATAGGCTACAATCCGACCTTTATCAATGTCGGAAACGTGATGGTACGCATTTCTCCTCCTTACACGAGGCTCCACAACAACGTTCCACCTGACAACGCCGGTCAACTGCTGTTTGTGTATGAGAAATCGGTTGGAAACTTTCCTAATATCAGCACGTTGTAGGTGTCGCCACCGGTGCCAACCGTGTGCGAATGGTCTGAAAAGCTAATCATTTACAGGTCACAGCATCTTCTTCCTGTCGGTTAAATTTCGCGTCTGAAGCACGTCGTCTTCGTGCTGTAGCAATTTTAATGGCCACTAGTGTAATATCAGCAAACTGTGCTACGTTTGGCGTAATTAATTTTGTTCAAAAGTTATTGTCCTTTAATAACAATTTTATTAAATGTTTGTTTTCATTTTTAACATCTAGTTAGTGAAACAGATTCTCCCTACGTAGGTCAGGTTCAAAAATTTTGTGATCGTGTTTAAGTTGGTTTCTATTGCAGTGTCGTTCCTGTTAAGGTTTGAAAAATATTGCTGCTATGTTTCTTGTACCATTTTAGTTAAATTCATTTAAATTAAGGTATCTTTTAAGGGATTTATCCTTTCTTTATTTACAAGAAAATTTTCGTTTATTTAATAAGACTGGCCCGGGCATTGGGGTGGGTTTTATTTAAGGGATTAACAAATCCACGCTTATTGTACTGCGGAGTCAAAAGTTGTCTCCTCTGTTTTCGAAAACTAACCGTTCTGAAAGAGTATTCTATGCTACGTGCCTAATGGCGGAAGCTTCTGGCATTATGTTCGTATGGCGGATAGTTGCGCCCGTTTTGCTATAATGTAAATGGATCAGAACTTAATTCTGTCATACGCTTAAATTTTACTTGATCGTCATTTAGAATCTATCATTTTTAATAAAGAGTGGATTTGTTAAACTTATGGCCCCTGGGTTACTGCTCTAAACCGCGGTCATAATAAGAATAAACCCGATGTAAGTACTATATGGTGTATTCTTCCGCGTTTGCCTGAATCTCACTGGATTTCGTTTCGGTGGGGGGGGGGGGGGGGGGGGGGAGGGGTGGCGAAAGCCAATCTGTGTATCTGTGTCCAGTACAGTCGAACACGATCATACGTTTTATGCAGAGTTACACGAGCATAAACTGAGCGATAATATGGGACAACAGCTTTACCGACGAATGTAACTTCGAGAGCGCTGGCCAACCAGCTTGTCCTACTAATCTGCTATAATGTGAGCGGTTGCAGTTCACACACAAAAAGGGACGAGCAGAGACGAGCTTCAAATCTTATTTACTTTTTTAAGAGAATGAAATAATATTCGGCAAAACTCCAGCATTGACACTCGCTTCTTAAGTGACCGGACGGAAAGCATCGCAGGTGTGAAACTCAGGTTGCCCTTTTCTCAAATGATATACTACTAAATATGGATGAAGGGCAGCAGGCAGATTCCATATTTCTAGATTCTCTTTCTCACGTAACGTAATACTTCAATTATAAACAACAGTGAAAATTCTTGACTTGAACCCTTGGTAATTTTTCTGAGGGACCTATGTGTGATGCAAAAACATACTGCAGGGATTTCACCGTTTTGTTGAATTCTGAAGCCACTAACGGTATTAATTAGAATGAGTCGTCTGGTAACGTCTCAGCTCCTTCCTCATCCGAATCAGACAAATAAGTTTCAATTTCTGGAACTGTCATCTGTTACGTTCATAACGAGTCGACCAATAACAGAATCCATGAAGCCACCCATGCACCGCATTTTGTCCTCTTCTTTTGTGACGTGGCGTTCTATAATCCTCCAGCGTTCGGCAGTGACATGTGAAAAAGCTGCATGCGTTAGTTCCAGTACGTCTGGCACCGTAACAGTCTTGTGATATATGGTGACAAATCCCTTACCTTGGTTCCAGACCCGTTCAGTTTGGTTCCTATTGTAATGGTGCAGAGTCAAACGTATAAATGCAGCATGTGTATGGTGTGCTCGAAGCTGTGAAAATGATTGTTTTTTTTGTTTCTACGAAACTTGTCATTCTGGTTCGTGTCAGACTACATTTGTGGTATAAAACAATGAACACAGTCCAAATAAAGAGTATTTTGTTTTTCATTTCTGTTCTAAAAAATTAAATTGTTACGTTTTCTTAATTTAAGCCACCTTTATTAAAATATTTCATAAAATATGTATAATTAAGAATGTATAATTGAAATTAAAACAGGAATTCTGTGTGCAATACTTAACTAGAAACAAAAAGACGTGAATTATTCATGAAAGGTGTTGATGAATTTTGCAATTACGACATGTAGGTATTTCAAATGGAACGAGAAAAAAGGATGACCAAGGGTAGATTTTTTAACCCATTGGTTATCAAAGAGAGGGAGAGTTCACCTCTGTTTGCATATTATATTTTAATTCCTTATTTTCAAGATTTGCATTTTATATCGCTTCTGCAGATATCAGTAACATCCAGTAAAGTTCAGGCGGCGCTGCAGAAAGCGTAGCAGGGAGTATGATTTAAGTTCCCTTTCTGGCTGAAACAGCCTCTGAAACAACTGACGTTTCCGTTAGACGGTGGGATGAGGTGCTGCAGTTAGCTTTGAGAAAGACGGTTGCGTCGGCGTAAGATACGTGTGGAGACCACAGCCATTGTGACGCGAAGCAAATAATTTTGTTTAATAAATATTTATTAATGTCAGCCAGTTTTCCCACTACAGATCTTTGAAGAGTCATACGTGTCATAATCTTTTCTTAGAATAATATTACGACGCAAGAAAGCAGTCATTTCAATTAACAGATAAACAGTGTTTAAGATATGAAGTTGTCGACAGCTACGATGTTCCACGATTGTAAGTAAAAGATAAAGACTGCGCGCCATAGTCGCCTGTCATCGACAGGATGTCTTGCTATGTATTTTGTTGTAAGCCCATGCTCTCACGAAATCGCTAGTTTTGAGTTAATAATTATGATATTCTTTTATTTATTAGCTGATTGCAGTGTATTCGTAAATAAGCATATCTGAATGGCACCCCGAACATTATTTCAAGTAATACAAGAGTAATACAAGCTCCCGCTTTCATCGCTTAGACAATACAGGATACATATTTGCCATTTTCAGAGTATCCTATGGCGCTGATACTTCTTCTACGAGGGACATCAATTGTGAGAGCTTTGCGGCAAAACCGGTAGGAAGAAATTCTGTGCGACGACTCACCAAGGATGGTTTGCCTTAATCTCTGTAGGTCTCGGATGAAAAAAAATGGACAGACATACTTTATGCCTCTTATGCCATCTTCTGAGGACTCACTAATCCGAGAATCTTTTGGAGTCTTAAGAATGGGGTGGAGGGGGGGGGGGGGGATCTTATACAATGCTTTAAGTCAACTGATTGTGAAGCTATACCCGGTGGAATTTAAATGGTTCTCTGGGTGAGTGTGAAGTCTAAATTGTCCACACACTCAGTTATTCTGGTGAATCAGAACCCGAGGAGTGAGTGGCCACGAGATAAGTTGAAAGTGAACGTGAGAGAAAGTATGTGTCAACTGGTTATACTGAGTGAAGAGATATGTTTGACAGCAAAACTTTGACTACATAAGCTACAATTTCTAAGAAGACACCTCTTTCTTTTTACATATTTGCCTATCGTGTAACAAAGAGCAATAAACGTCACATCATACCGGATACCTTATTTTACCAGCAACTCTGGTCGTAGTGTCTATTATGATAACTGAGTGAGCTTCCAGACAACTGATTAATGTGCCTTTGTTAGGTGCCACTTTTATTCGTCAAACACTCCATATAGCTGGCGACATAAGTCTTCAAGACTTCGCCGAGAAGTACTGGCACCAGGAAGCTTGTGCTCTGTCCTTTGTAAGTTTCTTCAATCAGTGATCGATGTGGCAAACTACGTTAAAGGTAGACCACGTACGTTGACATGTTTTCAACAGATGGGTATTGATGTGGACGTTGAGCACATTTTCCTAACTTAGTACAGGAACTCTCGCTGGCTTTCAAATGGCAATGTCTGGAAAAAGGGATACGAAGTGAGGAATGGACTTAACTCATACCTTGTTCAAAAGAAACATTTCGGTTCCAAGAAGTTTGTAGACATTGACTTTGTTTGAAGCTGGCGTATGTCCGTGACTTGTCTGATAAGCTCAGTTCATTGAATGTACCCCAACAAGGTAATGAGACCAACATTCTGAAACTAACAGCGAAAATTTCATTTAGAAAGAAATTATTGTTGCGGAAGGAAAATTTGAACGATAAACATAGTATTTTGCCTGCTCTTTATACAGTTTTATAAAACAATGACTTTGTGCTGACTCTGCGTTTGCGGGTCATTTAAATGAACTCACTAATTGCTTTCCAAAATAGTTTCGCAAAGCAGTCGGCAATCATAACTAGCCCAAGAATGTTTAAGTATGGAATATCTGTCAACATTTACAACTGACGAACAAGATCAGCTTATTAATATTTATTTTCACCCCATTGTAAATTGGTGCTCGTTTGCTCAACACTGCTTGAATGTTGCTGTTTGGGGAAGCAGAAGTATCTGAAACTACATAACAAGGCCCCATGAGTTTTTGTCCCTTACGCTATATCCTATTTATATGAGGTACGTTTTTCAGCATTGGCAGCTATCAACATGAAAAACAGTTTGCAAATGAATGTGTATGAAGAGATATGAATCACAAATTCCAGTTTTGTGCCAAATTTGAAGTATTAATGAGCAAGCAAGTTCGTCTTTCCCGTTGATTCCGCTGCAAGGATGAGATAAAATAAGATTAAAATTTGAGTAAAATGTCTTAAGCCAAAAGTTAATAAGGGAGTAACTGCTCTTACCCATTTAGTCCTGAAATATATGTACCTATCACTCTGAGTCGGATAACATGTGCGAAAGGAACTACAAGTGTTTATGTTTGGATCAAGAAAGCCGTGGACCTAAAAACTTTGAAGGAACCACTGGCCTACAGTATTTAGACCACGTGTTTTTCAGTTCCCTAGAGCAACGTGTACAACGAATAAAAGCTTTGCTTCGATGCATACGGAATGCATATTATAGCTTGAAATTAGGGAAATGCAAATTTTCGAACTTATTATTTGGGCCACTTAATTTCAGTCGGTGGTGTCCAACACGATCCATGGTTAACCAGTGCAGTTAAAGACATTTCTTCACCTCATAATGCGAAAGAATTGCAGTCGTTTATCCGTTCGGCAAATTACTGTCGTCCTTTTGTGCTGCAATACACCACTATTGCCAAACCGCTTACGAAATTGCTAAAGAAGGGAGTAATGCCTGAGTGTAGAACATCAATGCTCAGATTAAAAAAAATTCTAGCACAGTCACATGTTTTGACATACCCCAGTCTCCTGCAGTGCCACAAATTTCTCAGCTGCATGTACTCTTAGCCAAGCACATTACGAATTTGAACGCCCTACTGCATAGTAGTATAGGCAAATAAATCAAGCCGAGCTTAACTACAGCACAACAGAGAGGGACCTATTAGACGTAGTGCATGGGGTGAAATACTCTGAATGTTATTTAAGTGAGAGAACATATATTGCTATGATTGATCATGGCATCTGAGTGTGGTTGTTGAGCCTGAAGGGCCCAAGAAGCAGACTGACTAGATGGACCCATAAGTTTAGCTAATATGATTACTCAATAAGGCACGTGTCAGAACAGACCCACCAAATGGCTGATACTTTGAGTTGTAAAGTTTGGCAAGTGCAAGCCAGTGAGGCCCTGGTTGTTGAACGTGAGAAGGAACAATAAGAGGACAAAGAAAGTAAGAAATTCGCAGCATCACCCACTTCATGGTTGTTGCCAAAATCGTTTATTGTAAAACACGGAAACGGATTGGAGGGTTATTCTGAAATAACTTACAGGAAAAGTTTTGCAGCAGTCACATTATAGTTCACCAGCATGATACAGAGGTAAGAAGCCCACTAAAGTACGAATAACTTCTCGTCTCTGTTCGCCTACTCGTAGTGGTATGTCCAGATTTATGAACAGTCTTACTTACCATGCGCACAAAGGGCACAATATGTAAAACCAGAAAATTCCCATTCCAACTGTTCAAGAAGCCACTAAACCATTTCACTTGGTGGGGCCACTCACAATTTCAGCTAAAAATAATATTTTTGAACAATTATTGATGACTTTAGCGTTTTTTAATTATGACGCGTCCGCCAGATATGACTGCAGGAACAATCGCGAAAGCTTTAATGAAACACCTTATTTCTATGTATGGAAGCCCTGTAGCCATCACAACAGACCAGGGGAATAACCTCTTATCTTCTCTCTTCAAGAACTCCCATTCAAAAAACAATGGTCAAATAGTGTGTGTCCGTAAGTATATCCTCAAGAAGCTGTGAGATTACGTCAATCAAAGCCATATTTTCTGGAACAGACGGCTTCCGTATATTGCGTCCTAATACAGTGCAAGAAAGTATGGATCTATTGATTGCCCTCTGTTCACGGTGGTACATGGACGCAAAATGCGTTCGCCATTCGAAGTACGTAGTGGCCCACAGATATTGTTGTCTGGAAAAAAGTGTAGAGAAACAGTGCCAATTTTCTCACTAGGCAAGTTAAATGAAGTGAAAAGAATGGAAGAATTTCTGTCTATCAGTCCATAAAAATGGGTATTGTTTAGGAATGTAACGGTAAAAAGCGGCAAGACTGAAAGGTTCACCCCACTCTGGAACGTGGTCTCTTGCTGTCAGAACGAGTAGTCGTGGATCACTTTGATCGGCTGTCACGTTACCAGGGACGACATGGTAGTGACCGTCAGAAAACAGAAAACACGGTGCCCCAGATCCGCTAAGGTCAGCCGCGCTCCTCAAAAACGCTATAGTCGGCAGAGTCCCGCTACACGCTGCTATAACCTAAATTTGCACCTCCATATCTACATCTACATCTACATCTATACTCCGCGAGCCACCTTACGGTGTGTGGCGGAGGGTACTTATTGTACCACTATCTGATCCCCCCTTCCCTGTTCCATTCACGAATTGTGCGTGGGAAGAACGACTGCTTGTAAGTCTCCGTATTTGCTCTAATTTCTCGGATCTTTTCGTTGTGATCATTACGCGAGATATATGTGGGCGGTAGTAATATGTTGCCCATCTCTTCCCGGAATGTGCTCTCTCGTAATTTCGATAATAAACCTCTCCGTATTGCGTAACGCCTTTCTTGAAGTGTCCGCCACTGGAGCTTGTTCAGCATCTCCGTAACGCTCTCGCGCTGACTAAATGTCCCCATGACGAATCGCGCTGCTTTTCGCTGGATCATGTCTATCTCTTCTATTAATCCAACCTGGTAAGGGTTCCCAGTACCGAACAGCTACCAGGTGTGACAGTAAACAGATTAGAGCAATTATTACTAGCGACCAGAAGAGCTACTGTTTCTAATGAATGAAATTAAGGATTTGTGTATATATGATTAAAGTAGTGTGTTGTGTGAATGCATGGTCTCGCGGCATCCAGCCGCGTCAGGCGGTTAAAATCCCACAAGCTTTCGAACGATCTCTTTTCAGTCTTTGTCAAGTGGTAAATCACTGACGAGTCGCCGCTATATCACGGCGCTGCTGGCTATGACGTCACTGGTTCTCTCTTCCTCGACAAATGTGGCAATGTTTTTGTCCCGCAATCTTCGGGTCCGCTTCAGTCTCGCGATGGCAGCGTACCAGGAAGTGCTTTGATGCCAACAGCCGTCTTTATTGACGCTGATTCAGATATTTTCTCTTCTATTCTTTCTTTTATTCCCCCCCGCCCTCTAATGAATCATGTACCATGGACCTTGCCGTTGGTGAGGAGGCTTGCGTGCCTCAGCGATACAGATAGCCGTACCGTAGGTGCAACCACAACGGAGGGGTATCTGTTATCTGTTGAGAAGCCAGACAAACGTGTCGTTCCTGAAGAGGGGCAGCAGCCTTTTCAGTAGTTGCAGAGGCCACAGTCTGGACGACTGACTGATCTGGCCTTGTAACACTAACCAAAACAGCCTTGCTGTGCTGGTCCTGCGAACGGCTGAAAGTAAGGGCAAACTATGCCGTAGTTTTTCCTGAGGGCATGCAGCTTTACTGTAAGGTTAAAATATTCGGGAGGTAAAATAGTCCCCCATTCGGATCTCCGGGCGGGGACTACTCAGGAGGACGTCGTTATCAGAAAACTGGCGTTCTACGGATCGGAGCGTGGAATGTCAGATCCCTTAATCGGGCAGGTAGGTTAGAAAATTTAAAAAGGGAAAAATCCATGGAGAAGACATAAAAACCTTGAGGTTCGCCGATGAAATTGTAATTCTGTCAGAGACAGCAAAGGATCTGGAAGAGCAGCTGAACAGAATGGACCGTGTCTTGAAAGGAGGATATAAGATGAACATCAACAAAAGCAAAACGAAAATAATGGAATATAGTCGAATTACATCGGGTGATGCTGCGGGAATTAGATTAGGAAATGAGACGCTTAAAGAAGTAAATGAGGTTTGCTATTTGGGGAGCATAATAACTTATGATGGACGAAGTAGAGAGGATATAAAATGTAGACTGGCAACGGCAAGGAAAGCGTTTCTGAGAAATTTGTTAACATCGAGTATACATTTAAGTGTCAGGAAGTCTTTTCTGAAAGTATTTGTATGGAGCGTAGCCAAGTATGGAAGTGAAACTTGGATGATAAATAGTTTAGACAAGAAGAGAATAGAAGCTTTCGAAATGTGGTGCTACAGAAGAATGCCGAAGAATAGATGGGTAGATCACATAACTAATGAGGAGGTACTGAATAGAATTGGGGAGAAGAGAAATCTGTGGCACAACTTGGCCAGAAGAATGGATGGCTTGGTAGGACATGTTCTGAGGCATCACGGGATAACCTATTTAGTATTAGAGGGCAGCGTGGAGGGTAAAAATTGTAGAGGGAGATCAAGAGAGGAATACACTAAACAGATTCAGAGGGATGTAGGTTGCAGTAGGTACTGGGAGATGAAGGACCTTGCACAGGATAGAGTAGCATGGAGAGCTGCATCAAACCAGTCTCTGAACTGAAGACTACAACAACAACAACAACATTCTCTTATAACGCTGTTCCAAAATCTCTTCATCCTCGTAATGACAGATGTTTGATCGAACAGAATTCGGTGTTGTTTTTAGAAATCTTGTTCTACCACAGCTGATATTTGAGGACAGCTTAGGCTTAAGCACCTCTCATGTTTCGTGCGGCGTTGACCCACAGTGCGTACTGTTTGGCCAACGTGGTAGCAGCCACGCTGACATGATATCTTCCGCACCCCAGGCGTTCTGAGTCCTACATCGTCCTTCACGGCACTCAAGAGTTGTCATATTCTTGCTGTGCACCTGAAAACTGATGAAATATTGTGTCTCTTCTGGGGCTGGTTAATATTTCCCGACACTGTGCCATAGAAATGCAAAAACGCAAGTTTCTTGCTCTCTTCTTTGGTTGCTTTTCTCGTGCGCGTCTCACGAAAAATAGCCTCTGATGGCTGGTGGTGATTTTAACCACTGTTCTCGAAGGCTTTTCGGAGGTGCCTTGGATCTAGAGACAGATTTTCAGCGTCTAAGACAACTTCAGCACGATGGGCGGGGGTGTTCAGAACGCCACGTTTCTGTGTCGGATGGCAGTGAATGAGAGCGTGTAGAAGCGGATACTTGAGTGTAGGTCTTTTGTAGACACTGTGGGTGAGTTGCTCATTGCTTTTCTTGTGAACGAGGACGTCTAAAAACACCATCAATAAAGACGCCGGCTTGCAGCTCAGCACAGCCTGCGACCCGTTCATCGTGAGGTTGCAGCCGGCTCGACGACGGGGGACGAAAACATTATCAAAGTTGGCGGGGAAGAGAACACCAATGACGTCACAGTCAGCGGCTTGACAGTATAACGGCGAGGCCACGGCGGCACGGCAGTCATTTACCAGTTGGAAATTGCGGAGGCGAGATCGATCGAAACCACCTGACGTAGTTGGCATATCTTTATGTGTAGAAACTTACTAATGCGGTTGATAGCCTTTTTAGTGATAAAGTAAGTTAAGTATGGTAATGTGTTTTAATGTTTTATATTCGATGAACATCTTTATGTCTGATGCCTGGAATTGATGAGATCGTTAATGTTGGCTTTCGTTGATATTAAGAAATCCTTTACCGTAGTGTGTGTATTAGTGTAGAGTTCAGCAGCACAGAGAATATCTTTGCGGCAGCAGAGACTCGTCAATGGATATGTTGGCAGAAGCACATGAAACCTTGAAACTCCTGAATAGTGACTGTACTAAAATGAGATTACGTGTAAAAAGAAACAAAAATTAATTGGTGTAGGTTGTGATTCCTTAACAGAAATAATGTGCAGTGGGAGGGATAATGATACAGCGGCAGATTGTGACTTCTTCTAACCTTCTGAGACAATGGTTAAGCAATAGAGGAACTTCAGTGTATCCACTGCCTTCTTCTTCGTCTGGGAAGGAACATGCAGGATGACAGTTATTGAACTACATGAAAAAAACATAAACTAGTGCTCACACTTCACTCATCATGTAAACGTCACTACAGATTTTCGGGTTTAGGTTATGATATCTTGGATATGCCTGCTATCATTGACGATGATGTGGCGCAGACGGGTAGCGAAATTCTGCTTCACCCGCTGAAGTACAGAACACCGACGCCGTCGATGACCACCTGAATGGCTGTTTTCAGCTCAGAATTGGTTTTGGAGTTGTTGCTGTAAACCTCATCTTTAATACATCTCCACAAAAAGGAGTTGCATATATTTACATTCGGAGAGTATAGGAGCCAATCGAGGTCAATTTCAGTGGCCTCTGGGTACCCCAGAACCAGAACGCGGTCCCCGGAGAGCTCCTCCAAGACAATGAACACTCTATTGCTTCGATGGGATCGAGCTCCGTCTTACAAGACCTACATCGTGTTGAAATCAGAGTCACTTTGGATAATGGGGATCAAATCATCTTCCAAAACCTTCACGTACCGTTCGGTAGTCACCCAAGGAATAACGCACCAATTATTCCCTGACTGGATATTGCACACCACACAGTCACCCGTTGAGGGTGAATAAACTTCTCAATCGCGCAATGCGGATTCTTAGTCCCCGAAATGCGCCAGTTTTGCTTATTGACGAACCCACCCAAAAGAAATTAGGCCTCGTCGCTAAAACAAATTCGCATACTAATTTCCATCGAGCCCCGTGACCAACAGTGTAGTCTGAAAGTCGTAACGCAAATCGTTCAGAAGTTATGACTATTTTCTTTCATACAGTTCAATAATTTTAACCCTGTAGTTTTCCATAGGACTTCAAGATGTTATCAGCATTCTACAGGTATAATAAAATGACCCATGTTCATGTGCTACTTGGAGTCATAGCTTGACTTACCATTATCCCTTACTAAGAAACCCGAAAGTGCTTCACAACTGCTAAATACGTAACGGAAATGGATGTAAGTCCTGACCTCCTTCTGTCCTATCTCTATCACCCCTCCCTACCTCTCTTTGTCCATCTGTACCACGCACTATCTCGACCTCCTCTTATCTCCTCTGTCTGTCCATACCCTCCTTCGATCTCCGTATGCCCATTTCCTCCCTCCACCTCTATTCCCTCTTCCCCCTCTCACTGACCTTGATAGTTGTTTACTGTTCCAGCCAATGAGGGAATTGAAGTGGTGTAAAATAATTGGTTTAATCGGTTGGGATCGTTGGTACACGAGGCATGAAAGATTTATCCTGGTGCTGGATCTATGAGGATAGTGGCTTCAATTACAATACTCCGCGCAGTTTTAATCTGCAAACGGTTAGGTTACAAAGTTTTCGCGATACATATTTAGTTGTAGTTTTCTAACCATAAAGCGATAAGCCCTACACGCAACTTTCGTGTTTTCTTTTAAAACTGACTGTGGTATGCACATATCTGTGCATAAAATTATTCATGAAAATTATATATACACTGAAGAGTCAAAGAAACTAGTACACCTACATAATATCGTATAGGGCCCCCGCGAACACGCAGAAGTGTCGCAACACGACTTGACACGGGCTCGACTAATGTCTGAAGTTGTGGTGGAGGGAATTGTCACCATGAATCCTGCAGGGTTGTCCATAAATCCGTAAGAGTACAAGGGAGTGGAGATCTCTTCTGAACAGCACGTTGCAAAGCATCCCAGATATGCTCAATAATCTTCATGTTTGGAGAGTTTGGTTGCCAGCGGAAGTGTTTAAACTCAGTAAAGCCACTCTGTAGCAATTTACGACGTGTGGGTGTCGCGCTGTCCTGCTGGAATTGCCCAAGTCCGTCGGAATGCACAGTGGACATGAATGGATGCAGGTCATCAGACAAATGCTTACGTACGTGTCACCTGGCAGGGTCGCATCTAGACGTACCAGAGGTCGTAGTACTGCCGAGGATGGGACACAGCATCTCCGAGGTAGCGATGAAGTGGGGATTTTCCCGTACGGTCGTTTCACGTGTGTATAGCGAATAACAGGAATCCGGTAAAACGTCAAACCTCCGAGATCGCTGTGGCCGGAGAAATATTTACATCTACATCCATACTCCGCAAGCCACCTGACGGTGTGTGGCGGATGGTACCCTGAGTACCTCTATCGGTTCTCCCTTCTATTCCAGTCTCGTATTGTTCGTGGAAAGAAGGATTGTCGATATGCCTCTTTGTGGGCTCTAATCTCTCTGATTTTATGCTCATGGTCTCTTCGCGAGATATACGTAGGAGGGAGCAATATACTGTTTGACTCTTCGGTGAAGGTATGTTCTCGAAACTTTAACAAAAGCCCGTACCGAGCTACTGAGCGTCTCTCCTGCAGAGTCTTCCACTGGAGTTTATCTATCATCTCCGTAACGCTTTCGCGATTACTAAATGATCCTGTAACGAGGCGCGCTGCTCTCCGTTGGATCTTCTATATCTTTTCTATCAACCCTGTCTGGTACGGATCCCACACTACTGAGCAGTATTCAAGCAGTGGGCGAACAAGCGTACTGTAACCTACTTCCTTTGTTTTCGGATTGCATTTCCTTGGGATTCTTCCAATGAATCTCAGTCTGGCATCTGCTTTACCGACGATCAACTTTATATGATCATTCCATTTTAAATCACTCCTAATGCGTACTCCCAGATAATTTATGGAATTGACTGCTTCCAGTTGCTGACCTGCTATTTTGTGGCTAAATGATAAGGGATCTATCTTTCTATGTATTCGCAGCACATTACACTTGTCTACATTGAGATTCAATTGCCATTCCCTGCACCATGCGTCAATTCGCTGCAGATCCTCCTGCATTTCAGTACAATTTCCCATTGTTACAACCTCTCGATACACCACAGCATCATCTGCAAAAAGCCTCAGTGAACTTCCGATGTCATCCACCAGGTCATTTATGTATATTGTGAATAGCAACGGTCCTATGACACTCCCCTGCGGCACACCTGAAATCACTCTTACTTCGGAAGACTTGTATCCATTGAGAATGACATGCTGCGTTCTGTTCTCTAGGAACTCCTCAATCCAATCACACAATTGGTTTGATAGTCCATAAGCTCTTACTTTGTTCATTAAACGACTGTGGGGAACTGTATCGAACGCCTTGCGGAAGTCAAGAAACACGGCATCTACCTGTGAACCCGTGTCTATGGCCCTCTGAGTCTCGTGGACGAATAGCGCGAGCTGGGTTTCACACGCCCGTCTTTTTCGAAACCCATGCTGATTCCTACAGAGTAGATTTCTAGTCTCCAGAAAAGTCATTACACTCGAACATAATACGTGTTCCAAAATTCTACAACTGATCGACGTTAGAGATATATGTCTACAGGTCTGCACATCTGTTCGACGTCCCTTCTTGTAAACGGGGATGACCTGTGCCCTTTTCCAATACTTTGGAACGCTACGCTCTTCTAGAGACCTACGGTACACCGCTGCAAGAAGGGGGCCAAGTTCCTTCGCGTACTCTGTGTAAAATCGAACTGGTATCCCATCAGGTCCAGCGGCCTTTCCTCTTTTGAGCGATTTTAATTTTTTCTCTATCCCTCTGTCGTCTATTTCGATATCTACCATTTTGTCAATTGTGCGACTATGTAGAGAAGGAACTACAGTGCAGTCTTCCTCTGTGAAACAGCTCTGGAAAAAGTCATTTAGTATTTCGGCCTTTAGTCTGTCATCCTCTGTTTCAGTACCATTTTTGTCACAGAGTGTCTGGACATTTTGTTTTGATCCACCTACCGCTTTGACATAAGACCAAAATTTCTTAGGCTTTTCTGCCAAGTCAGTACATAGTACTTTACTTTCGAATTCATTGAACGCCTCTCGCATAGCCCTCCTCACACTACATTTTGCTTCGCGTAATTTTTGTTTGTCTGCGAGGCTTTGGCTATGTTTATGTTTGCTGTGAAGTTCCCTTTGCTTCCGCAGCAGTTTCCTAACTCGGTTGTAGTACCACGGTAGCTCTTTTCCTTCTCTTACGATCTTGCTTGGCACATACTCATCTAACGCATATTGTACGATGGTTTTGAACTTTGTTCACTGATCCTCAACACTATCTGTACTTGAGACGAAACTTTTGTTTTGAGCCGTTAGGTCTGCTTTTGGTCACTTTTCCTAAACAGAAAAATCTTCTTACCTTTCTTAATATTTCTATTTACGGCTGAAGTCATCGATGCAGTAACCGCTTTATGATCGCTGATTCCCTGTTCTGCATTAACTGTTTCAAATAGTTCGGGTCTGTTTGTCACTAGAAGGTCTAATATGTTATCGCCACGAGTCGGTTCTCTGTTTAACTGCTCAAGGTAGTTTTCAGATAAAGCACTCAAAAAAATTTCACTGGATTCTTTTTTTCTGCCACGCGTTATGAACGTTTGAGTCTCCCAGTCTATATCCGGCAAATTAAAATCTCCACCCAGAGCAATAACATGGTGGGGAAATCTACTCGAAATATTTTCCAAATTATCCTTCAGGTGCTCAGCCACAACAGCTGCTGAGCCCGGGGGCCTATAGAGACATCCAATTACCATGTCTGAGCTACTTTAACCGTGACCTTCACAAAAATTATTTCACATTTCGGATCTCCGTCAATTTCCTTCGATACTATTGCACTTCTTATCGCTTTAAACACGCCTCCCCCTTCACTGTCCAGCCTGCCTCTACGGTATACATTCCAGTCTGAGTTTAGGATTTCATTACTGTTTACGTCTGGTTTCAGCCAACTTTCTGTCCCTAGTACTATATGGGCGTTGTGACCGTTTATTAATGAGAGCAGTTCTGGGACCTTTCTATAGACGCTCCTGCAGTTTACTATTAGCACATTAATATTGTTATTCCCTGTTGCAGCTGGCCGCGGTGGTCTTGCGATTCTAGGCGCGCAGTCCGGAACGGCGCGACTGCTACGGTCGCAGGTTGGAATCCTGCCTTGGGCAAGGATGTGTGTGATGTCCTTAGGTTAGTTAGGTTTAAGTAGTTCTAAGTTCTAGGGGACTGATGGCCACAGTAGTTAAGTCCCATAGTGCTCAGAGCCATTTGAACCATTTGAACCCTGTTGCATTTTGCCTACACCTACCTTGCCGGGTCTCAGGAGGCGTCTTGTCGGGCCTAGGGAGGTAATTCTCTAACCTAAAAAACCCCCATGTGCAATCCACACGTACTCTGCTACCATTGTAGCCGCTTCCGGCGTGTAGTGCACGCCTGACCTATTCAGGGGGACCCTACATTTCTCCACCAGATAGCGGAGGTCCAGAAATTTGCACCCCAGATCTTCGCAGACTCGTCTGAGCCTCTGGTTTAAGCCTTCCACTCGGCTCCAAACCAGAGGACCGCAATCGGTTCTGGGAACGATACTACATATAGTTAGCTCTGATTCCACCCCGCGAGCGAGGCTTTCCGCCTTCACCAATTCCGCCAACCGCCTGTACGAACTGAGTATGCCCTCTGAACCCAGACGGCAGGAGTCATTGGTGCCGACATGAGCAACAATTTGCAGTCGGGTGCACCCAGTGCTCTCTATCGCCGTCAGTAGGGCCTCCTCCATATCTCGGATGAGACCCCCCTGCAAAAACGGAACCAACGACGACTCAAGAGAATCATTCAACGTAACAGAAGTGAGCCCTTCCGCAAATTTCTGCAGATTTCGATCCTGGGTCATCAAGTGTCAGCTTGCGAACCGTTCGACGAAACATCATCGATACGGGCATTCGGGGCCGAAGGCCCACTCGTGTATCCTCCATGACTGCACGACATAAAGCTTTACGCCTTTCCTGGGCCCGTCAACACCGACGTTGGACTGTTGATGACTGGAAACGTCACCCGGTCGAACGAGTATCGTTTCAGATTGAATCAATCGGACGGACGTGTACGGATATGGAGACAACCTCATGAATCCATGGACCCTGCACGTCAGTAGTGTTGTCTCCTGCCTACTCGTCGAATACGTGGTACCTAGGAAATCTACTTTCTCGAGTCGCTAGACAACAATTCAAGTAAATCTTATTAATGTATTTGTATTACAGTAAGATAAATGACAATACTTAACTTCGAGAACTTACAATGGTGTATCGCAATCAATGGGCGATAGACAAAATAATAATATCTCTCCATTATACACAACTCCTAATAAAAGCGAAACAATAGAGTTCCTAAGTAAATTTTGTAGACCTCTTAGAACGGCTAGTCTTCAACAGGGCCGCGGCCAGGCGGAGCGGCGCTTATGTTCTCTTCGCCTGGAGACCGCTGCTGTCTCGGTGTCGTCCTAGAGAGATCTCGGTCAGCGTACAATTGGCTGACATCTTCTTTACATCCCTCCCTGCTCTGCACTTCCTGACCATCGTGACTGCTCTTGACTTTCACGTCGGAACGAGCAGGGAACTGTTCAAACTGGTGGAGGCTCTGTAATGGTGTGGGGCGTGTGCAGTTGGAGTGATACGGGACCTCTGGTACGTCTAGATGCGACTCTGACAGGTGACACGTACGTAAGATTTCTGTCTGATCACCTGCATCCATTCATGACCATTGTGCATTCCGACGGACTTGGACAATTCCAGCAGGACAACACGACTCACACACGTCCTAAATTGCTACAGAGTGTCACCAGGAACACTCTTCTGAGTTTAAACACTTCCGCTGGCAACCTAACTCCCCAGACATGAACGTGTGACAATTTTATCTTATTCAAGTCCATCCCATGGCACAATGCTTGTTTCCCAAAGGTGATGCTATGTTCCAAATCGACAGGGCATTTTTCACACAGCTCGCATTGTCCAGAACTGGTTCTGTGAGCACGAGGATGAATTTTCCCATCTTCCCTCGTTACCAGGCTCACCAGATCTTAATATTATTGGGCCTTTGCGATCTACTTGGGGAGAATTGGAAGTGATCACGATCCATTTCCGTCATCGTTACCAGATGTTGCCATTATTTTGCAGGAATGATAGGATAAGATCCTCTTGAAAACCATACGGGACCTCTATTTAACAATTTGGAAATGACTGGGAGCTGTTTAGAATGTCAACAGTTTTCCTACACCTTATTAGGCTTGGTAATTTCTTTTAGGCGTTAACATATTTTTGTCTACCTCCAGTACATGCATATATGTATTATATTTGTTGTTTTGTAAGGTTGCATGAGAGTGTTCAGTGTGTTAAGTTTCTGATCAAAAGCGTAAGTAGAAGTAAAGTTAGCAACACGCAGATTATATGAGTATATTCACTTATCACTGAAGCATCCTCTTTTAAGCAGAATCTCACCGAATGGGCGTCGCACTTTTAAGTGATTTTAGTTAGGAAAGTTCAGTTCAGGCGTCGTTGAGCACCGGTGTCAAACATATCTTCGGTGGCGCACAGAACTCTTACTATTGAGGAGTTGTTGTGAGATGGAAGTGTTGGGTTTGGTTATCTTCGTCGGTTCTCGTAGATCGCGTTTTGGCTCACATCAACGACTTTCATCGGAAACTGTTTGAACCTGTCACTTTCTTTGAAGTCAGATCAGTGCCATCTCAACATTGTGGTACGAGGTACCACTATAGATTTTTCACACTGAAAGGCTGTGTAAGGTGCAATATCTTTGGTTTTCTTAATCTAGGACAGAAGACAGCAGTGTAAGTTGAAATGACATGATTAATGTCGCAATGTTAGCTCAAAAATACACGCTTTTACACAGTTTCAATGTGATAACAAGGACAGTTGTCAGGATATCGCATCTCGTTAACATCTAAAAGTGAAACAATCCTTAACACAACAATGTTAAATATTAATTCTCAGAAGGTTAAATTTTGCTAAACACGTCAATATTAAAGTTTAACTAGAAGTTTCTTTACAACTTTCTTTACTTACTTTATGATGTTGGCTAGTACTACGAAAATCGCGCGATTCCGGTTCAAAGTTCGGTACTATTTTTAGGATGACAATCAAGTCTATGGTGGATGGTTAGTTATGTGACAAATTGAGCAACAGATTACCCAAGGTCGCTCGAGTTTAGTGGACGCAAGGTGGTGAACCATGGAGCTTACACCTCTGCACGCGGTATTCACCTTAAGCTGCGATGAACTGTCGTCTGCTAGGCCGCTCTCTTCCACTGTAATCCCTATAAACCTAATTTCATCTTTGCTGAATTTTCCAGCACAAACTTTCCCTACGTTTCTCGTTATGCGAGAGAACATGTACTCATCCCTAGTCTTAGAATGTGGTGATATACAAGCGCATGGTTGAAGCAGTGTGCATTTTATAATGCCCTCTCAGTTCTCACAAAAACAATTAACTAATTGGATGGTTCGTTTCTCCACAGTTGGAGCTAAGCAATGCTAAAACTAATTTCTAATTGGATATCAGCCGCTGTGAACGCAGTGTTCACACAAATTACTCCACTGCGTCGTACAGAGCGGTATGCGCTCCGTTCTGCACTTGACGCCAGTTTAGAGGAGAGACCGGATAGTTTCCTTCTTGTCTTACTCATAGCCGAACTGTCTGACCACCTGGGTTCTTCCGTTTTTCACGTCACAGCTTTTTTCGACCAATAGGAACGTTCCTCTTATATTGTGGAAACTCACTCCACCAATCGCAAGGTCCCTACCATCAAATTGCGTCGAAACTTCGGCTCGTTTCTCCTTCCTAGAGCGTTTCCGCCAATCGAACGTTTTGTGCCCGTTCCAGACGCCTAAATGCATACATTGACTCTCTTACATGTGTAGCACTCGCTGGACAAATGATTGAAAATGTGTCACTGTTTTTTTTTTTTTTTTCATATCCCTTTGGCATTCCGAAACACAGATTTTGAAACCTTTCTTTTCTGTCTTCCGTCAGAAGGGCCATTATACTCGCTCTCCCCATTGAGTCACCTTGTCGATCATTTACCTTCCGCCCGGGACTCCCCTTTTAGTGGTTTCCATCGTACACCATGTAGCACAGCCTTGCCTCTGCTCGCCCCTCTCAAATTTCAAACTAAAACGCCTCTCGCTGCTTGTTGCTCATTTTGCTCATAGTCATGCATTACATAGGAAAGGTGTGTTGATTACTTTCGATTGAGTGTCATCCCCATCTTGCATTACTTACTGATAGGCAATTTTGCTCATAACTGCCGAATTAAGTTAGGTGTCACATTCACCTTCCCGTTGTGGTGTATAAAGCTCTCATGTAAGGTGCGTATCTGACCTTCATTTATTTGGCCACCTTACACCTATTTCCACCTGTATTGGTGATTCCATTTGAAGACTTTCTCTGATGATCTATTCCGATATTAATATAATTATCGGTTCTCTACGCTATCACGAATTTCATTTTTATTTATTTTTTTATTTTTGTGGTGCATAAGCAGTGCCTCAGAACGAAGTATACTACTAAGACATTGCTTCTCTACGACCTAATGTGGCTCTCATAGATATACTTTTGTTCTTTCAACAGCTGGATACTACTTGACCTACAATCGATTCCATGTACAATAATAAAAAATATACAAATAAGTAGAGACATAAAAAATGATGTGTAGGGGTACATAGCCCTCAAAAGATCCAATAGTATACACCTTTAATTTTTTAAAAATGCAAAGCTATGTGTTTCATATTTTAATGACAAGTCCACCATAGAACTTCCTGTTATCTGCCGTTTATGTATTTAGATGACGAAGAGCCGTATTTGTAGACCGTTTATAGCAATTCAAATTCTTCTTCGTGGTACCAAGGCAGATTTCATTTAGCACCCTTAACACCCTATTTTTATGTGAACGTAGACCACATTTTTTGATGTTGAACTTTCAGTAATCAGACTTATATTCCAGCTTTCATCAGAGAAATAAAGTAATTATATATTGTAATTATATTTGTCGTTGGATGTAAATGGAAGGACCAGACAGAATGACTATCAGAGTGAGTGAGTGAGTGGTCTGTTACTAGTTGTTAACGTACTGACGTAACAATTTCAATTGCATTTATTGCATAATGTGTGTGTGGTATCAACATTGTGGAGTTACCTCTACGCATTTATAGAAGTACAGAAGTTGTCGTTATATGTGATGTTTATAACAGCAATGGATTTGCCCGTTATTCGTAATTATTTTACCCCTTTACAGGCGCCATTCGCCGGAATCTTACACATTTATGTAAGGAATTTAATAAGATGTGCAAGACAGGAACTCTTATACCATGCCTCCTTTGCAGGAGACAGGCAATTGCTTCTTAGCGCCACATTAGCCTCCACTAAAAGTATTCTGCTCCGAAGACCGAATGGGAGTGGTCTGGACGCTAGACATAGCCCCTAAACCTCTATCTTGTGTAGCCCTTATTTACAGCAACCAAGCTATCTGTCTGAGGGCTTTAGCAGAGCAAGTAAGTTCGCGAATCAATACGGCTTTACTGCCAGTGAATCCCGATTACCAAGCGCACAATTGAAGCGCGTAATACGAGGCTCGTTTGCCAGCAACTAGCAACGGCGCGGGCATACAGTATATAGCGATAAATAACCTGAAAGTAGACGATGTACGTCCGTTCTGGCGCAGTTTGCGTCGTTGGCAGGTTTCTGTTTGTCCTAATTAGTTATCTTCGACATGACTGATTAGCCTGGTAATATCCACTGAACCAACTTGCAACGTCCTCACCGCTGCTTTCACTCATCCCCCCCCCCCCCTCCTCTATTTACACAAACCTGTTCTGTCCCGAAGTTGTGGATCTGACCGCCTGCTGCTATTTAAGTTTATTACATTTTTCTTATTCCACTTATAACTAATGACATTCAAAGATCTATGTACTAAATGATCTGGAGATGGCGGTTTAATTTACTGAAACTAGTTACGAATTTTCCACAAGAAGATCACAGCATTGAGAATAATATTATCAGATAACTGTAACTCAAGAAATATGACGTCAAAAACACTGAGCCGCGTGAAAACGAAACTGCATGATGAAATTCGCTGAAAGTACAGGTGAAATATGTTTGCCAATATGTGTGAAATACTTTAGATATACGAGTGCGTGCTGTAAAGTAATGCCTCCGAAGTTTTGTACTCTCCTCTGTATTAATAGACATGCTATATAGCATGGATATTATTCGATACAGTTGCATCCTTCGCTAATGCTCATTGGAATCCTCTGCTGCTAGTGGGCTCTGAGTTTTAGCGCATAACGGGCAATGTGGAACGCAACTGTGTCATGCGTCGTTGGGACCCTCAGAAAACTGGAAACACGAATTCGAAGAATTCTTCCACGCATGGAGCACCCTCTCGCTCATCATAATAATGACAGACCACACAATAGAGCTTAAACACCTGCAACAACCCGACGCCTTGGGTTCACCATCATCGATGAACATCCATTCGGTCCCAAACTAGTGCCATCCGATTTTCATCCGTTTCAAAAATTTAAAGAACGTCGTCGAGGGCTTCACTTTGATAGTGACGAGGTGGTGCAAGGAGATGTGAGAGTGGGGTTTCCGTCATCAAAGTCAAACATTCTACAGTGACAGTGTTAACAAACTGATCTCTCGGTGTGTGAAATGTGTTCGTCATCAGGATGACTATGCTAAGAAGTAAATACTTAGGCACGAAGAATAAAGATGTAGGCTTTAATAAGGCTTTAAGAGTCTTCACACCTAAAATTCGTGACATAACTTTCCCGCACGTCCTCGTATGTGAAATATAGTACCCGTATGTGACATGTACTTGTGCCGGCACGGTAAAAACCTCCTGTTAAGGGGGGTAGGACGTCAAACGGGCCGACTTAGAGCAGGAGAGGCACTACACGACATTTTAATTTACACTGTCTATACTTTTACAAACAAATTCATAAAACTTTGTCAACACGACCAGGAAGGATTAAGGATTGAAACGCATAGCAATGTAAGTTCAAAAATCTAAAAAAATAATTTTTTTTACGTGTGAAATTTAATCATTTTTTCACTTACTATTGGCTGCATTTGTTGCTATAGGTACACTTTTCTTCACAAGTAAGAGAGATTCTTCGATGAATTCTGCACAGAATACAAGCCATACCTACAGGTGTTTGAAACTCTAGAATTTATTTAACTAATGGATAATTGAATGAGCTGTTACATTTTAAACTTCATGTTTAGGAAAAACTCAATTTTATGGCTAACTATCTCAACTTTTAGCACAGTTTTTAATAGATTTGGAAAATTCTAGAGTTTCATACACCTCTAAGTATGTTTTGTATGCTGCGCAGAAGTCATCCAAGAATCTCCATTACTTATGAAGAAAAGTGTACCTATAACAACGAATGCAGCCAATAGTAACTGAAAAAATAATGACATTTCACATGTAAAAAAAATATATTTTGCTATATTTTTGAACTTCCACTGCTATGAGCGTGAATCCTGAATCCTTCCTGGTCATGCTGACAAAGTTTTATGAATTTATTTGTAAAAGTATAGACAGTAGAAATTAAAATGTCCTGTGATGCCTCTCCTGCTCCAAGTCGGCCAGTTTGACGTCCTACCCCCTTAAACCTGTGAATTGTTTTCAGGCACACTTGCTGCACATATTACCTACTATCTGGAAAGATACATTTTGTGACTCTTGAATACATTGTGGGAGTGAACGGTGATCAATGTGTTATAAAATATTTTTTATCAAAAACAGTCTTGATCACAATTTATTTGTTACGGTGACCGGTTTCGACCACTACTGTGGTCATCTTCAGACCAATGAGTGAGACCCTCCTTCTGCTGTAGAATCACTACTCAGAAGGAGGTTCTTACTCATTGGTCTGAAGATGACCACAGTAATGGTCCAAACTGGTTACTGTAATAAATAAATTGTGATCAAGACTGTTTTTGATAGTAAATATACATTTTTTGGATGTAAATGCCAGGTACGTACAACGGGGATAAAGGCGGTAACATAAGAGAGAAGGATGCAGGAAGACATGGAAGTCGGAGAGGAGAAAGTAGGACATGGACACAGATGTGGGCGAGGAGGTGACAGACAGAGGGTAGGGGGAAATCGACAGGGAAGACACGATGGGCAGAGAATGCGGAGAGGAGGAGATGGGCATGGGAAGGAAAGAGGGAGAGATGGTCAAAGAGGGGGGACACCAGCATGTGGGCAGACAGAGGATAGGATTGATGGACATTGAGATGGAGAAGGTGGACGAAGAGGGAGGTGAGAGAAGAAGATGGACATAGAGGAGGGAGGAGAAAGTGAACACAGCTGGGGAAGGAGGAGATGGACTAACTGAATTGGAACTAATAAATACATGAGCAAATATGTTCAAATGTGTATGAAATGTTACGGGACTTAACTGCTAAGGTCATCTGTCCCTAAGCTTACACACTACTTAACCTAAATTATCCTAACGACAAACACACATACACCCCTGCCCGAGGAAGGACTCGAAACTCCGCCGGGACCAGCCGACCTGAGCAACTCCGGGCACTGAGCTACTAATAAATATAACGGGGTGCGTTTCTGGAGTGTTCTGGGGTGCATGTGGTGGCCAAGCCCTAGTTTTAATAATAATAAAAAAGGAATGCCCAGATAAAACGAAGTCATCCGTAATGGAGCAGTAACAGATGTGCTTGGGATAACATTTTTCACCCTTGAGGCCAATTAACAATAGTGAGCAGTGCCTGTCCGTCAGAGCTGCAGTGCAACGCTCGAATGGGATCCAACTGAAGCGGAAGAAATATTTTGGGCTATAAAAGGTACGGTAAACGGGTTAGATACCGTGGCGCCTTTTGTATGTGAGCTACCTGAGGGATCAGTAACAGCCAATTCTATTACAATACAATGAAAAGTGTATGTATCAAGGGTTTTTTTTTTTTTCGTGTGTGCAAATGCTGGTGCCGCATCTGCCGTAGCTGTGAATATCACATTGTCTGAAATTAGCAGTAATAAACTGATAATGACCTAGTTTCTGTGAGCAGTGTGTTGATACTATGCCTTTTGCAACATTGCGCTTCTCAGCTCTTCATGTATCCGTAACAGCTGTTGTTCAAACTGTTCTGTCATCATTATCCGGTCACTTGTAGAGCGGTTCGGATTATTTTGTTATCATTCTCTGATCACTTTAAGATATGTTCGTCGAATCATTGTATAACCACTCTCCGGTCACTTATAGAGCGAGTATGTCGCTTTTGGCTGTGAGCGGTAGATTCTAGGGTAACTCAGTTGGTGTAAGAAAGGCTGTCAAATTAACCTTATTTTATGCAACGTCGTTTAATTTTCGGCGAATTGTTTCATCAAAGAAACACCGTCCGAACAGGTCTTGAAGGCACCACCGTACCGACCATCTGCCGTGTCATCCTCAGATCATAGGTGTCAGCGCATGGAGGTACAGAGGGGTTTTTCGTCAGCACACCGCTCTCACGGCCGTTGTCAGCTTACGTGACCGGTGCCGCTGCTTTTCAATTAAGTAGCTCCTAAATTGGCCGCACTAGGACTGAGTGCATCGCGCTTGCCAACAGCTCTCAGCAGACCCATACAGGAGTATTTCATCAGTTATTAGAATATTATTAAGCTGTGCTCAGACCAATTGTCTTATAGTGAAATTTGAGAGATAGCTATTTGCTTTAATGTTTTCTATTGGTTTTTAAGTGTTTAATGCTTTTATCGAGTTCAGGTGCTAAAGTATTCAGTAATTATTATTACGAATTACACGTTGCACAAAATCGCTTTCTCAAAATTTTTTGTATTCTAGACGTAATTGGCTTACGAGTAACCTTAATTATAACTGTGCAAGCTGTGAGCAGGAAGTCAGGGCTTCTTTTAAAATAAAACTGTGTTTCGACAGATGTGTTATTTTTGAGGGGGAAATCCACCCCTACACTCTGCTTCCTAATTAACCCATTTTATCAAGTTCTGTTCCAGTCAATTATGTCTTAACTTCTCCCACTACAGCTAGGTCAATGATGTACTATTATTTTATTATCATAAAATAATACACCACTTTAATAATAATAAACATAACTTATAACAGTAACATAAACTCTAGACAGCACATCTTCTATTAGACGAGTTTTTCGTGCAAGGATTTATACTGCTGTGCCTCTGTTGTTCAGAAATATGATGAAATGCATTGCAAAGTATATCTGAGAAACTCAGCCACTGCAATATTATACGCCAATGGCCATTAAAATTGCTACACCACGAAGATGCCGTGCTACAGACGCGAAATTTAACCGACAGGAAGAAGATGCTGTGATACGCAAAAGATTAGCTTTTCAGACCATTCACACATGGTTGGCGCCGGTGGCGACACATACAACGTGCTGACATGAGGAAAGTTTCCAACCGATTTCTCACACACAAACAGCAGTTGACTGGCATTGCCTGGTGAAACGTTGTTGATATGCCTCGTATAAGAAGGAGAAATGCGTACCATCACGTTTCTGACTTTGATAAAGGTCGGATTGTAGCCTACCGCGATTGCGGTTTATCGTATCGCGACATTGCAGCTCGCGTTGGTCGAGATCCAATGACTGTTAGCAGAATATGGAATCGGTGGGTTAAGGAGGGTAACACGGAACGCCGTGCTGAATCCCAGCGGTCTCGTATCACTAGCAGTCGAGATAACAGACATCTCATCCGCATGGCTGTAGCGGATCGTGCAGCCACGTCTATATCCCAGAGTCGACAGAATGGGACGTTTGCAAGACAACAACCATCTGCACGAACAGTTCGACGACGTTTGCAGCAGCATGGACTATCAGCTCGGAGACTATGACTGCGGTTACCCTTGACGCTGCATCACAGACAGGAACGTCTGCGATGGTGTACTCAACGACGGACATGGGTGCATGAATGCCAAAACGTCATTTCTTCTGATGAATCCACGTTCTGTTTATAGCATCATGATGGTTGCATCCGTGTTTGGCAACATCGCGGTGAACGCACATTGTAAGCGTGTATTCGTCATCGCCATACAGACGTATCACCCGGCTGATGGTATGGGGTGCCATTGGTTACACGTCTCGGTCACATCTTCTTGGCATTGACGGCACTTTGAACAGTGGACGTTACATTTCAGATGTGTCACGACCCGTTGCTCTACCCTTGATTCGATCCGTGCAAAATCCTATATTTCAGCAGGATAATGCACGACCGAATGTTGCAGGTCCTGTACGGGCCTTTCTCGATACAGGAAAAGTTGGACTGCTGCCCTGGCCAGCACATTCTCCAGATCTCTCACCAATTGAAAACGTCTGGTCAATGGTGGCCGAGCAACTGGCTCGTCGCAATACGCCGGTCACTACTCTTGAAGAACTGTGGTACCGAGTTGATGCTGCATGGGCAGCTGTACCTGGACGCGCCTTCCAAGCTCTGTTTGACTCAATGCCCACGCGTATCAAGGTTGTTATTACGGCCAGAGGTGGTTGTTCTGGGTATTGATTTCTCAGAATCTATGCACCCAAATTGCGTGAAAATGTAATCATGTGTCAGTTCTAGTATAATATATTGTCCAATGAATACCCGTTGTCATCTGCATTTCTTCTTGGTGTAGCAATTTTAATGGCCAGTTGTGTATTTGTTCACTGATATCGGGAAAGAGACTTTCAATTAACATGTCTCTGCTGTTTGGGACTATACATAATGGACGTATGAGTGCGGGTTGTAGACATAGGGTTGACGACATATGGAAGTTTGAGTGTGGTCGTGTGTTGTGCTCCGAGAGCCAAACGGTAAAGCGACCGCTCGCGATAAGCAGGAAATACGGGTTCGAGTCCCAGGGAGGCTCATACTTTCACTGTCGCCATCCCATTATACTGATTATGATTGTTTATATTCACAACTGCTAATACATTTCTTGGGTTTGCGTTCAACGATCGCAAGCTCGTAGCATCCCGCTGGGTGGCTCACGAAATTTATCTCGAAAGAGCTAAAAAAACGGGAAAAAGTCAAATATTTTCTGTCATGACCCTTGCACTTCCGTGAGAAAAAATGGAGTGGTGTAAGTATATGTTGTTTTTCATATTGTAAACCAACTGTTGATATTTTAATCATGTAAGACATTTAATGTCAATCACTACTTTCATGTAGGCCCTGGATAAGGCCGTTGCGTGTCTACATTATCTAAGTACGCTGAAAAGTGTCCGAAGGCATTGTTCGCTGGGAGACCAAGAGGAGTAGGTTCAGCCGCCTAATCGTAAAGATTTTCCTTCCTCCACGTTCTTCCCTCGCATCTGGGTGTCGCATCTTAGGTATAACTGTTTCGTACAAGAGATTGTAAGGGATAGGTCGGTATCATGTTTGTATTGTATGATGATAAGTGAAGGGACAGAAATGTTCGATGTAACAAAACTTAGAAAAATCAGAGCTCGGACGGCAAGATTTAAAGGTCCATTTCTCCCGCGCTCTGCTCGAAAGGGGAACGGTAGATAAATAGTGCCTCTGCCGGGCACTGAAGTTTGAACTACAGAGTAGTCATGTAGATGTAGATGTAGATGTAGATGCTGGGTGAAACCCGATGCCAACCCATAGCCCGTTCCTCTCGAACAGCACCAAGGGGAACGCTGTGCTTATCGTCCGCATCCTACAGAAGGGGACGTCAGCCACCGGTGTTCGAACCAGCTACCACCCAGTCGAGCACCACCGAACGCATGTGCCTCATTTATGTAGAAACTGAAATAAGGATACACAAGCGTTACCACTGTGTGGATGACTAGTTACCTGACTAGTTGTTTCACACCAATCGACCTTCTCCAATGATTCGATGGTATAACATGTATCATTATCTTTCAAATAACAGATTACTTAGTTGTCTTTCACTCTCCTTCAGTAATTATTATCCTTTAGCCAAGTCGTGTTGTCTGCATGCATGTGTCACGAATAACAGAGAAAAGAGCAAATTGTCAGCTAGGGAATCTTAGTCTCCCATATATAAGTATATATAAATTCGGAATGGCTGCTCACCCCCCGTCATCAACATGTGCAGCTGTACATATGTATGCTTACCAATGTTTGAATCTACGTCTCTACATTTTATAAAGCTTATTAATGTCCTGACTTTCGAAAACCTAAAGTGGCAGAGTAATATGCGGAATATTAATTTAGTCAGTTTTGCTTGTGGCATGAAACATCAAATCTTCACAAATTCGTAAATATGAATCATATAGCCGGCCGAAGTGGCCGTGCGGTTAAAGGCGCTTCAGTCTGGAACCGCGGGACCGCTACGGTCGCAGGTTCGAATCCTGCCTCGGGCATGGCTGTTTGTGATGTCCTTAGGTTAGTTAGGTTTAACTAGTTCTAAGTTCTAGGGGACTAATGACCTCAGCAGTTGAGTCCCATAGTGCTCAGAGCCATTTGAACCATGAATCATAAAAATAGCGATAACTCAAAATTGGTGCGATCTAACTCAAGGGTTCAATCCGTGACAAAGTAATATATTTAATTTTTATTTCAATCGTAGAAAACGCCTGAGTCAGTTTGGTACATCACTTCCAACGCCAAAGGGGACTCCGATTACATCGGGCAACATTAAAAAGCGCCTACAGCTGCCTGAGGTCCGCCTCCACCTGAAAATTAACTGCCCAGGTCTAATTACTTCTTCCGACTGTGCCTGTATGTCTCCCAGAAATAACTGCATATTTATGGTCGCCAGATTAATGTTAGACAGCGCTTCCACTGAAATTCAGAACGTACTTACTCTGGATCAAAGGATGTCAATTTGATCCTACTTCCAGGGATTAAAAAGCAGTAATCTGACTGTGCATGGATTCAACAGCTGCAAGAAGGAAAGACGTAGCAACACACAATCATTGGAAAAAATTTATGAACGCGGGAATCCTGGTGGGAAGAGTTTGTATTTTGAATGCAGTCCAGTGCATAAATTGTAACGATAATCACACAGCGAATGAGCGGGGGAGAAATGAGAGGAACAATTGCTCCAGCGTTTAAGTAGTCACAGAGGGATTACCTTCAGATTGCAACGTGGGTTGATGACAATGAACTTAGCTCTCTAGCACTGTCCGTCTACGAGCGGGCTCCCGGGAACCATTGGCCTATCTTCCGTAACTTACTTAAGAGAATATAAGGTACTGAGTCCTACTGCAACCACTGTGCTTTCGGAGTTAGTGTTGGGACTCTAATACCCTTGGTTTCAAGTTGAGGCACAGTTTACAACAAACTGGAAATTTGTGGTAAGGTCTTATGGGACCTAACTGCTGAGTTCATAGGGCCCTAAGCTTACACACTATTTAATCTAACATAAACTAACTTACGCTAAGGACCACACACACACCCATGCCCGAGGGAGGACTCGAACCTCCGTCGGGTGGAGCTGTGCGGCCCGTGACAAGACCTACCCCGCGCGGCTAGTGTACAAAAGAACAAAGGTGCGTTAAGTAATTGTAATACACTGTGCTACAGAAATTGTGAGCCTCCTGTGACGACTTGTACGTGCACTACACGCTGAGCGTGCGGTAGTGACTACTATGTCAGTAAGCAATCCAGTGAAGTCATTATATGATAAGCGCACAACTGTGATGACTAAGAATTGAAACTGCAGCTATTAAAACAGTGGATGTTTTGTAAACAGCGGTCCTATTCTGCAAACAGTGGGTTTGAACGTGCTCTGATTTTGTTTCATCGAACCAGTGGTTTACTTAAACTTGCTGAAAACTGTTATACTGCTTTATGTGAGTGATTAATCATAAGTGTAACTGGACTGCTGATCATTTACACAAAAACATAGGTATTCAGGTAGTTGCTAGCAGTGTATGTATTGGTGATTGTATGAAATTAATAGTTAGAGAGCAAGTAGTATTCAGCGGCTAAACTGCATACGAGGGCATGGCCTCAGACACGACCAGCCGATTCGGCTCACATTTGGCGCGTAGCTTGTGCTCAGCCTAAATTGATAGACTAAGATACTTTGGCCCAATACACCCCCCTCCCCCTCCTACCCATATTTTGAGAAAAATCACCGCTTTAGCTCATGACGCACATTGAAAACTGGCGAAAACGACAGATAATTAAAAACTGTTAATTTTCCGTCATCATGATGGGCTTTGTAAACGCAATTTTTCCTAGAATTCGGGGGAAGAATCTTTTACAGCTGCTCTTTCTGTAAACATAACCCCTAACACTGTTCATCAAACTAACCGCTAACGTAACGGCCAGTATCCTGCTGGGGAGAACAGAATTTGTCTTTGATTCCCAAATGCACTCTGCAGTTTTTATTTCTTTTCCTTATCGAAACTGATAGGAATAGCAAGGTACCGTGAATAAATCAGCCAAATGCTTGGTCGCCTCACAACGGTTGCGGCGCTTTTGATGAACAGCGTTTACCTTATGAGCATGCAAGCGCCTGTCGTAACAGTTTCTGTTCCGGATTTGTAGAAAAATGTGTGTTTGTGGACCCTACATATGATGAGGAAAAATGCTTGGTTTTTAATTATCCATTAACTTTGAAACGATTGCGTGTGATGAACTTTAGGTGTATTCCCCACTCCCCCCTCCCACCCCCTCCCACCAAGGAAATAAATGATGAGACATCACATCTTTTATTTTACGTTGTACAGTAACGGCCTGCCAGACATGACTTCAATCAATTGACCGTGTCTGAGGTCTTCCTTTGTTAGAGTCTACACTACAAAATGGTTCAAATGGCTCTGACCGCTATGCGACTTAACTTCTAAGGTCATCAGTCCCCTAGGACTTAGAACTACTTAAACCTAACTGACCTAAGGCCTTCACACACATCCATGCCCGAGGCTGGATTCGAACCTGGGACCGTAGCGGTCGCGCGGTTAGAGACTGTAACACGTAGAACCGCTCAGCCATCTCGGGTGGCGTCTACACTGCGTAAGTTCTAATGTGTGTAAAATCTTATGGGGCTTAACTGCTAAGGACATCAGTCCCTAAGCATACACACTACTTAACCTAAATTATCCTAAGGACAAACACACACATGCACGCCCAAGGGAGGACTCGAACCTTCGCCGGGACTACACAAGTTCATCAGCAGTGGCAGTAAAAAAGACAAACGATATTATAAATTTGGTTTCGACTTTGTTCCACGTGGGTAGCCCTTTGAGTGATGCACCGGCACGTGCGGCTGGCTGTGTCCACCTGCCCTTGGGGCGGCCTAATCCGTGTACCTGCAGTGGCAGCCACTTCTGCGAACTACTCTGTGCGCCTGAGCTCTCCGCTCGGCCGTCCTCGCCCTGGCCTGAGTATTTCTGTAACCACGGCAGTCGTGACAGTCTCGTAGTTACTGTGAATACAGACGTTACAAATAAACCTAGGATATCTGCATACTTATTCCATAGCTTTGAATATGGAGATGAATTGCTCGACAGACCTAACGTACACTGAAACTGCTTACACTGCTAACATGTAACTCCTCATCAAAGGCTTTCTTTCATTTGCAATTAGTTCTTGAGAATCGTCTGAAGGTCTCTGTATACGTCTGTGTTTTATTTGGCGTATTGATACTTAATTATCAGATTTTTGTACGCAACTTACGATGTAAATGCTGGAGAATCCGTAGCGACCGAACGTTGACGTTCTCCTGCACTAGTGCAATAATTCACCTGCAAACAACCTTCGGGGGAAGCGCCTGGATGCCGAGACACACTTTTGAGAGAATTAACCCAATAAATTACCCCCAAGGAAACTTCAAAATCCAAAATTTTACATTTCTGAATTCTTTTCATATGGGACGCAATTGTTATTGTACAGTAGAAATAAACAATGATTTATAACTTTTAATTAAGAATTACATAAGGAAATACTCAAGTTTCTAAACTACCTAATTAAACATCACCTTTAATTCCTAATGATCTTTTCTGCTTCAGAAACGGATAAGTGTGGGATCTGGAATTTTTTCACAGATACAGTGTCCTCGAAAAGTAGGACAGCAATCCGTTACTGAATATTACTAGAAAATTGTAGCCTGCGTTGCGGTAAAAGTTATTTATTTGAGCGGAGACTAGTTTCGGGCGAGGCCCATTTTCAAACAACCATGTCAAAAAGGAATGTTAGAAACACATTATAGCTGTTAATAAAACGATAGAATATCGATAGCTATCCATCTTCTATGGTTTTATTAACAGCTATAATGTGGTTAATGTGGTTGTCACAGTCTTTGCTTTACATGATGGTTTGAAAATGGGCTTTGCCCGAAACTAGTCACCGCTTAAATAAATATCGCCGCGCGGGATTAGCCGAGCGGTCTAGGTCGCTGCATTCATGGACTGTGCGGCTGGTCCCGGCGGAGGTTCGAGTCCTCCCTCGGGCATGGGTGTGTGTGTGTGTTTGTCGTTAGGATAATTTAGGCTAAGTATTGTGTAAGCTTAGGGACTGATGACCTTAGCAGTTAAGTCCCATAAGATTTCACACACATTTGAATGTTTTTTTGAAATAATATCTTTTACCACAACCCAGGCTACAATTTTGTAGTAATAAAATGCAAGATTTTTTGCTTAATTAATGATATTTGCACTAAGTTTACTGTTCAACTTCTACCAAGAAGTTATGGAAGAATCCGTAAATTTGTAAAAAGTTTTTATTTTTGCACCTTCTGTATAAACATTTGAAGCATCTAGTCCGCGTTTGTCAGCACAGACTGGATGTTTCACATGTTCGTACATAAGATGTTTGTCAGCAAAGTAATTCACCTGCAGAGGCTCTTCAAGCTCAGACAATTGGGTGATTTATTTATTTATTTATTTATTTTTTGCACTGTTATATTTCATATCCTTCTTTCTCATCTAGACTTTGGACTGGCAATGGCGAAATTAAAAATATATTTTTTTAAATTTTTGTAATTATTCTTATTTTTTAAATTTTAAGTAATTTTTTTTCAGAAGTAAGGGCTTCATTTCATCTTCCAGCTGTAGTAAGCTGGCTAAAGGTTCTTCTTTGTGTGGTACGTTTCAAAACATGGGACAACACGCAAAGGTACATTGCATGTTTTGCATTCATATTTCGTTCCTCGACGCATATTGTGTTTCGAGCAGACTGCACATCTGCGCCATAGTCCACTTTTCTTGGACTGGTCACTTGGAATGACATGTGGAAAGTGCCTCCCAGTAAAGCGAAGAGGATTCTCGCCATCAGAGAGTCTTCCTTTCCTATCACTTCTCCGTTCTGTAGCAAATTTTTCCACAAGTTCTCGTACCAGACATACATGAAAATCTGCTAATTATATTTTGCTCCCTGTCACCGATCTGTGAGTCTTCAAAACTCAAAGGTCCACAACATGAAAAAAAAAGAACCTTTTTGCACCATTTAACAGATTTACGCCCAGATGCAACAGAGGTTAATAGCACATCGGAATGGTCTACTGTTCCCATATATCCACTATAATCAGCAACACATTGCGGCTTCATTACATATTCGCCAGTGGTCCTGTTTGTCATTTCCGTTTCACACATATCTGTAGTGTTGCAGGTAGTCAGCATGAGCACTTCTCTCTTGTCACACCACTTGATGGCAAGCATTGCGTCAGTTGACATAAACTCAACTTCTATTCGTTTCAGTTTGTTTTGTAGCTTCGGAAAGTTGCGCCTGTTCCTACGTACAGTGCCGCATGCTGCTGTTCTCAGGTTGTGAAGCCAGAGGAACACGGCTGGACTTGGATACCAACTGTCGACATACAGGATATCTCACGTTCAAGGTGTGTTGATAATAATTTTCAATTATCCATCGATCCCGTCAATTTTCAAGCGATTGCGTGTGGTGAACTTTAGGTGTAGAACCCCCCCCCCCCCCCCACCTCCACCCCCCCCACCCCCCCGAAGGAAATAAGCGATGAGCCATCACATCTTTCATTTTACGTTGTACAGAAGCGGCCTGCCATATATGACTTCAATAGGTTGATCGTGTCTGAAGTCTTCCCCATGTTAGTGCCTACTCTAATAAGTTAAGCATTTTCTACCATAAGAACTTCCTAATGTGACGGCTACTATATGCCGAGTGCTTTATGAGGTTATTTTTTTAGCCGGGCACTGTGGCCGAGCTGTTCTACGCCCTTCAGTCTGGAACCGCGCGACCGCTACGGTCGCAGCTTCGAATCCTGCCTCGGGCATGGATGTGTGTGATGTCCTTTGGTTAGTTAGGTTTAAGTAGTTCTAAGTTCTAGGTCACTGATGATCTGAGATGTTAAGTCTCATAGTGCTCAGAGCCATTTGAACCATTCTGAACCAATCCTAATAGTAGATTTATCACTGGTCCCATTTTTGCTTTTTCCCAATACTTCGAGGCCTTCGTGTTTGGTCCTCCAGTGCTACTGTACCATCTACGTTCTTGAACATACTGTGTATTACACGTCCTGCCTTAGAGGTGACCCGTGGATTTCTCAGAATTTCGACCATCTTGCACTATTTAACATTGTCGAAAACTTTTTTCAAGTCGACAAATCTTACGAAAGTGTCGTTATTTTTTTCCTCAGTCTTGCTTTCATTATCAGCTACAACGTCAGAACCTCCTCTCTCGTGCCTTTACCTTTCCTGAAGCGAAACTGATCGTCATCTAATGCCTCCTCAACTTTCTGCTTCATTCTTCAGTTTATTATTCTTGTCAGTAACTTGGATGAATTTGTAGTTAAGCTGACTTTACGATAATTCTAGCCTTTCTGTGGATGATGTTTTTATGAAAATCAGATGTTATATCGCCAGACTCATACACTCTACACACCAATGTGAACAGTCTTTTAGTTGCCACTTTCGAAATGATTTTCTGCCTTATTACATCTTAAATTTTCGAAAGCTACTTTAAATTCTGGCTATAGTACTGGATCCCCCATCTCCTCTATGTCGACTCCTGACTCTTCTTCTCTCACATCTTCTGACAGGTCTTGCCGCTCTCAGAGGCCTTCAGCGTACTCTTCCCACCTATTTGCTCTCTCCTCTGCATTTAAAAGTGAAGTATCTCTTGTAGTCTTCAGATTACCACGCTTGCTTTAACTTTTCTGTGTGATGAGTCAGTCTTTCCTACAATCATTGCATTTTCAGGTTCTTAAAATTTTTCATGTAGGAATTACGCCTTAGCTTCCCTGCACTTCCTATTTATTTCATTCCTAAATTACTTGTGTCTCAGTATTCCTGTATTTCTTTAAAGATTTTTGTAATTTCTTCTTTCGTCGATGAAGTACAGTAATTATTGGGTTCCCCTGAGCTCCTTTGCAGTTACCTTCTTTGTGCCTATGTTTATCTTTCTACCTTCTGTGATTTCCCTTTTTAGGTATATCCATTTCTCTCCAATTTATCTTACTGAACTCCTCCTTATGGCAGTATCTATAGCGTTGGAGAAGTTCAAGCGTATATCGTCATTGCTTAGTATTTGCGTATCAAAGATCTTGGCGCATTGGTTCTTCCTGACCACTATCATAAACTCAGCCTACTCCTCATCACTACTAAATTGTGGTCTGAGTTCTATTAAAATTGCTACACCACGAAGATAACATGCTACAGACGCGAAATTTAACCGACAGGAAGAAGATGCTGTGATAAGCAAATGATTAGCTTTTCAGAGCTTTCACACAAGGTTGGCGCCGGTGGCGACACCTACAACGTGCTGACATGAGGAATGTTTCCAACCGATTTCTCATACACAAAATGGCTCTGAGAACTGTGGGACTTAACATCTATGGTCATGAGTCCCCTAGAATTTAGAACTACTTAAACCTAACTAACCTAAGGACATCACACAACACCCAGTCATCTCGAGGCAGAGAAAATCCCTGACCCCGCCGGGAATCGAACCCGGGAACCCGGGTGTGGGAAGCGAGAACGCTGCCGCACGACCACGAGCTGCGGACTCTCATACACAAACAGCAGTTGACCAGCGTTGCCTGGTGAAACGTTGTTGTGATGCCTCGTGTAAGGAAGAGAAATACGTACCATCACATTGCCGACTTTGATAAAGGTCGAACTGTAGCCTATCGCGATTGCGGTTTATCGTATCGCGACACTGCTGTTCGCGTTAGTCGAGATCCAATGACTGTTAGCAGAATATGGAATCGGTGGGTTAAGGAGGGTAATACGGAACGCCGTGCTAGATCCCAACGGCCTCGTATCACTAGCAGTCGAGATGACAGGCATCTTATCCCCATGGCTGTAACGGATCGTGCAGCCACGTCTCCATATCAGAGTCAACAGATGGGGACGTTTGCAAGACAACCACCATCTGCACGAACAGTTCGACGACGTTTCCAGCAGCATGGGCTATCAGCTCGACTACCATGGCTGCGGTTACCTTTGACGCTGCATCACAGACAGGAGCGCCTGCGATGGTGTACTCAACAACGAACCTGGGTGCACGAATGGCAAAACGTCATATTTTCCCATGAATTCAGGTTCAGTTTACAGTATCATGTTGGTCCCATCCGTGTTTGACGGTATCGCGGTGAACGCACCTTGGAAGCGTGTATGCGTCATCGCCATACTGGCGTGTCACCCGGCGTGATGGTATGGGGTGCTATTGGTTACACGTCTCGGTCTCCTCTTGTTCGCACTGACGGCACTTTGAACAGTGGACGTTACATCTCAGATGGGTTACGACCTGTGGCTCTACTCTTCATTCGATCCCTGTGAAACCCTACATTTCAGCTGGATAATACACGACCGCATGTAGCAGGTCCTGTACGGGCCTTTCTGGATACAGAAAATGTTCGATTGCTGCCGTGGCCAGCACATTCTCCAGATCTTTCACCAATTGAAAACGTCTGGCCAATGGTGGCCGAGCAACTGGCTCGTCACAATACGCCAGTCACTGCTCGTGATGAACTGTGGTATAGTGTTGAAGCTGCATGGGCAACTGTACCTGTACACGCCATCCATGCTCTGTTTGACTCAATGCCCAGGCGTATGTCGGCCGTTATTAAGCCCAGAGGTGGTTGTTCAGGGTACTGATTTCTCAGGATCTATGCACCCAAATTGCGTGAAAATGTAATCACATGTCAGTTCTAGTATAATATATTTGTTCAATGAATACCCGTTAACCATCTGCATTTCTTCTTGGTGTAGCAATTTTAATGGCCAGTAGTGTATCTACTCCTGGGTCGCTTTACAATCCAGTATTTGATTTCGGAATCTCTATCGCATCGTCATGTACTCTAACTGAAATCTTCCGGTATCTCCTAGCTTTTCCGAAGAATACCTCCTCCTCTTGTGATTTTTGAACAGAGTATTCACTACAACTAGCTGAAATTTATTGCAGAACGCAATTAGTCTTTCTCCTGTCTCATTCCTAGTACCAAGCCTATATTGTCTAGTAACCCTTTCTTCTACTTCTTCCTCTACAGCCGCACTGCGATTCCCCATAAATATTAGATTTTCATCTCCCTTTATGTACTGAGTTACCCCTTCAGTATCCCCATGTACTTCCTCTATGTATGTACATTCCGCTAGCGACGCTGGCATGTATACCTGAACTATCGTGTCCTTACCTTCCTGAAATCCAAACTGATAATCCATTATTCTGTACGTTATTGTTGCCAGCAACGCGGCTGCTTGAGCCTGATGCTGACTGGCGAAAATCTCACATTTAATACCCTTGCTATCATCGGGATTTTCTAGTTGATACTTTTCCGAAAATCGGGTGGTAGGCCTTCAGATTTTACTCACCAACGTGAATAGTTGATTGGTTGCCACTTACTCCAAACACTTTTAAAATTTTCGAGGATTTGCTTTCTACCCCTTCTGCTTTATATGATGGCAGGCCTTCCAAACCTCCATTTATCTAAAATGTGGGTGAACCTATTTTTCATATATCCAATCCCATTTCATCCTCAATCACGTCATAAGTTCTGCCAGCAAAGGATGCTCCAGCGCTCCTGTGAAGCCAAGGAAGTAGAAGAGAGCTAAAGATAGAACTGAGGATGTGTGGACGGTTCGTGTACCGAGCGTGGAGATCTTATTTGATAAATACATTGAAAACGATAAATTGTGGAGGCAGAAGGGACGAAATACGGGCAAATAAGGGTTATTCATAACTTGGAAATGCACAAGACAGCTTTTCAGCAGCTGATAAGGGGTGAGGGTTACAGTCTCAGTCTAGACAAAGGGCAAGCATTAAAGGAAACGAAAGAGAATATCTAAGTGTAATTAAAGTTCAGCGAGCAGACTTAAAAACGATTTGATTAGCTGAAGGCATTTTCATTCAGTCACAGATGACAAGGAACTTGTAAACTCAAGTGAATGTATTGAACAGTGTCTTTGATAAGATACGATAAGAGGAACATTAGTAAAAGTAAAACCGAGTAATCGAAAGCAGCCAAACAAAATTAAGGGACGCTGGGTGAATCAGGCGCTGAAAGACTAGGGGTAATATATAAGTTTTGCTATTTCGGTAGTAAGATAACTGATGATGGCAGAATTGGAGAAGACATAAGATGTAAAATGGTAATAACAAGCATAGCGTGTTTGAGAAATAGCAGTATTTCTACATCTAAAATAAATTTAGACGTTATGAAGTCTTTTGTGAAAGTATTTGTCTACAATGTAGCCTTGTATGCAAAAGGATGAAAATACAAACTTTTGAAATGGGATCCTCTAGAAGACCCCAAATAAATCGGGGTTGGTTGGATAAGTAACGAAGATGAATTGAATCAAATTGTGGAAAAAAATGTATTTTAGATACAGTTTGGCTAAAAGAAATGTTCAGTTCATTGACCACTTCCTGGGGCATCAACGTGTAGTTAACATGGTAATCGAGGTTTTGACTACAGTAAGAAGGTTGAAATTGATGTATGCTGAAGTAGTTATACAGAGATATATATAGCATGGTTAGGTGCATCAAACCATCTTCGGATATAGGACCGCAATAGCAACGTCCTATAAAGTGAAGTGAAAGTCTGAAAGGTGGCTACACTGTGCCACTGCGCCAGAGAGTGCGCCAAAGAGTACTATTAAGCCGCCTCCACAGTGCCTGTTTAGAGTTCGTGGCAGTCAGTGCTTGTTGTGACATTGGAGAGGACAGTGTGTGTTAAGAACTCATAGAGACAGTGTGTGCGTGGGCAGAGCTCGTGGTTGTTGTGAAGTTGGAGCAAGATGTTGTAGTAAAGAGTGTAGTTCCATGTCCTATGCAGTTATTTGATGGGAGAGATAGCAGATGTTATTGTAATGAGTGCATTCGTCAATATATATGAAGGTAAAATTTACCATGTTCGTTTATTTATTTGTGTATCTGAAATAATGCGTCACTACAGGTTCAGTCAACAAAGCATCTGGCTTGTGTTCTTGTATTAGAGTGAATTCTGGTTTTCTTGCGTAATCATAGTTTTTCTAAATTTCTTTGTCACGTCAGTATAATTGGTATCAAAATTCTTGTCTTGTTGGAAAAGAACCGTGCCAGATGTGGACGTTGAGTCACACTCCCACATACAGAACAGCTACACTAGTGCTTATTGGTTTTGTAGATTTTTATAGTTGCTGGGGTCTTAATTAATTAACTGTGTTTACGAAAATTTTCTTACATTGTTTGTTGCAGTCAGATAGCGTAATAATACTAGTCAGGGCCAACCGATTACGAGACTTACGTAATCGGACATACAGTTACTAAAACAAAACAAAAAAAAAAACATTTTCAATTGATTATTTAATTAAGCCCCCATGCACGTGGCGACCGCTGCTTCGGATCGTCCCTTGGATTCTTCTGATTGTGAAAATTGTAGACTGTAGTATTGTTGTAGTAATTTGTAGTTCAGTATTTGTAGTCTGTATTGAATGTGTAGATTTGGTAATTGGCATTCTTCTAATGGTATTTTTCAAAATTTAAATTTTATTGCCTTGTATACGCGTTTGACAATCTTGTGCAATTATTTCAATTGTTCGATTGATCGTGTTTGAGGGAGACATTGCGTGTGAATAGTATTGTTGGAGATAAGGGGTCATTGTGTGTGATTTTCGTACAGTGACGAATCTTTCGTATATTTTGTAAATGATTACGCGATCAATGAAAAAGGCAAAAATGATGAATAGTGAGAATAACGAAATTGTTGACATGGGGAACTCGCCAACAGAGGAAAACAGTATGATGGATAATGAGGTGGAAAACAATGTGATAAGTCGGGAAAATAGTCCGGAACCATTTCAAAATTTTTCTCAATCAGAAAATTTACAGAATATGAGATTAACGACAGAAGACTCTGAAATAGTATCGAACACAGGTAGCCTTACAGCTGTGACGAAGGAAGTTAGTTTTGCGGGAGATGTTAGGGGCGAAAGGAATTTCGAACAAGTTAATATGGAGCAGTTGATGAATGTAATATTAAATTTTCAATCTGAATTAAAAACACAGATAGGAACAATGGAAACACAGATGGGAACTTTGCGATCTGAAATTAAAACTGATATGGGAACAATGGAAACTCGGTTAGGATCTGAATTTAAAACAGAGATTGGAACAATTAAAACAGAGATGGGAACTTTGGAAACACGGTTAGATTCAAGAATAGGGACATGTTTCAAAAATATGAAAGATGAATTAAAGAAAGAAATCAGGGAAGAAGTACAACCGATTCTGAATTCTCACAATAATAGATTAATTGCAGTAGAAATCAGACAAAGGGAACAGGATAGAGAACAGGAAGAAAGAGATCGCGTGATAGTACAGAATTTTTCAGAGTTAAATTTACAACGTGCAAAGGATAAGAAAGAAATATTTGAAAGAATCGAGGAATCCGTACCAAATGACAGAATAAATAATCTAACACAACAATATGAACAGCTAGCTACCAAATGTAACAATACTGAAACCCGAGTCGCGACACTTACGGAAGACGTAAATAAACAGAAAGAACAATTTGGTGACTTATCGGAAAGAGTGGAGGAAATTTCAGATAAACTGACAAATCTTAGTTTACATGGGGACAGAGATTCGGATGATACAGCTCCATTACCATTTTCAGAAACCGAAGAATACCAGAACATAAATAAGCATGTTGAAAATCAGGGAAAATTTAATGAACGCGTGAAAAGGGAATTTGAGGCATTACGAAAGCAAGTCAAGCTGATCGAAGGGGAAATTGTAGGAAAAGATAGCAGAAGAAATTTAGAATCACAGGTAGCAGAGGGGTTTGAAGAAAATAATTTGTTTCATTTACGGGATGCAACAAGAGAGCGCCAGGCGCGCGAACTTTACAATAATCGACATTCGGACCGGGACAGACGCGGTAGGTCTTTGTCGCCACGAGATGAAAACTTTGACTATAAACACTTTTTGACTGTCCGGAAATTTAAGATCTTCCGCAATTCTAAGAATGACATACATCCATGTGCATGGTTAGATCAATTTATGTACGCACTTCCGCCAAAGTTGCCATTAAGTCACAAACTTGAAATTATGTGCAGCTATTAAAGTCCTCAGGGGATTCACTACTCTAAGTGGATATGTGCCGTAGCGAGCATAGGGCCCCGAGCTGTAGTGGTGCTATTTCTCTTTTAGTTTTCTGTACCGCTGCCTACTCTTTTACTATTCTTTGCATCTGTCAAACCAACTCTTCGACTATCAATCTATCTAGTGAGTAAGAACAATAACCGGATATGACTGTTTTACCCAAAAGTGACTTTGGAAATTACCGATTGGACTTACTGTACCTATTGCAGCATTCATCGTAGCTTAAATGAAATTTTACCTGTTTTTCTTCGTGACAATATTACTTCATATGTTGACGATATTCTTATTGCTAAACGTTCTTGGAGTGAACACAACAAAATTTTGGATTCATTATTACGTATTTTTGCACGAGTTGACATTACAGTGAACTTAAAAAAAAAATCTGAATTTGGTCGTTCTCAGGTGAAATTTCCCGGTCACATTATTTCTACAGAAGGTATTCTTCCTGATCCAGAGAAATTAGACGCTATTCGTAATTATGCTGTTCCTAGCACAAAACGTGACGTTCGTAGTTTCCTTGGTGTCTCTAATTTTCCTAGACGCTTTGTTAGTTTGGACGATTTGGCCACACCTCGTTTTTGCGATCTATCTGGAAAGTTCTTTTTAAACGAAAATCCGTCGACAACTTTGTTTGGTTAGTTTGTATTCCTGATGAGTGGGTTAATAAGCTGATTTGGTATACGCATTTCAGTTATGCACACTTTGGTTCCCGAAAATGCTTTCACAAATTACGAGAAAATTGTTACTTCAGTAATATGGAAAAACGTATTCGATCTGTTCTTGCCAAATGCAAATTATGTCAAATGGCTAAGCCTCCAACGATTTCTCACAGAGCACCGTTGTTTCCCATCATTCCAGCGAAATTAAAGGAGATGGCTGCAGTCGATTTGTTTGGTCCAGTGGTTCGATCTACTAATGGTTTTGCGTACATTTTCGTAGCAGTAGAGTTGACGTCAAAATATGTGTGTTTTACACCTTTACGCAAAGCAACAGCTCGTTCAGTATCTAACGCTTTTATCAAACATTTTCTTAAAGAAGTCGGTCACGTTGACAAGGTTATATCAGATAATGGATCACAGTTTCGCTCTAAAATTTGGCTTCGTACTCTACACCGTCGTAAAATTAAACCAATCTTCATTTCACTTTTTCACCCTCAATCTAACGCTTCAGAGAGATGGATGAAGGAAATCAATAAATTGTGTCGTCTTTATTGTCATCAGAATCACAGAACTTGGGATCAGTATCTTCATATTTTTCAAAACATTCTGAATGAACTCCCTAATGATTCAACTTCTTTACCGCCTCTATTGATATTAAAAAATAAAGTACCAACAAATCGCATTTCTGAAATCGTTCCTTTTCCGCCTTCACGGAAACTGCGGCATTCTGAAGTTGTCAACCTGGCTCTACGAAATGTTGCATCTGCGGCTGCTAGAAGAGAGAAATCAGCCAAACGTCCTGGTCGTTCAAAAATCTTGTCAGTTGGTCAGAAGGTATTAATTAAGTCCCACCGTTTGTCTCACAAAGGAAAGGGCTTGTGTCGCAAATTTTTTCTGCTTTATAACGGTCCATATAGGGTTCGCAAAATTATACATGATAACACTGTTGAAGTAGAAACTCTTAAATCTCGACGCTCTAAAGGAATACATCATATATCAAACGTTAAAATTTTTGTGGAATGACATACTTGTGAGAAACTAACAGCTACATGTAAACATGCGGAGAGTACAAGGATACCGCGCTGTGTTTTGGCGGCGGCACATACTCAAAGCAACAGTGAAGTCTGCGCGCCGCACAAGGCAGTCGTTGACCGCAAACAATTGCTTCCTACGTCACGCGCCTACAGCTGATCGAGCGCTCAGTGCGAATGCACTGACAGCCGTAAACAAATACACAGTCTAATTTCTCCGACTAAATTCTGTATAAAGCTATAAGGACTTGTTGAATTGTGTTATTAACATTCAGTATTTTGCAGGATACGGTGTATAAAGTATTTAAGACCTTCAGGTAAATTCTGTGCGTGTCCGACGTTAAGACGACTTGCTATCGAGAAATTTTCAGGAAGAACGTAATTTCGAAGAAGAAACTAATAAACTAAAAAAGGGTAACTATTAATTGAGTTCATTTTACAGGTAACCTATTTCCACTTAGGTACGTACTTTAGACGTAATTTGCTGCTCGCGATTACGTGATTCATACTTTGCGCTAATTTCATGTTCTATGGATTTACTTGTGAAGCGACGTGCTTGTATACATTTACTGATTTTGACAATTATTGATTAATGAACTGGGTTGTGACTTGTATATATTATACATCGCTTGGCTACACTGCTTTTTCACTGATGTCATTTTGTTTTTTAGTTATGTGCCTGCTGTGCTTATTTATTTGAATTATAATTGTAACCTGATTTATTGTGCTGATGAGTTTAGTTATGTAAGTTATACTTTGTGATTTATCTGCTTGTGCCTTCATGTTTGCTTATTAAGATGACATATGAATATTTATTTGCTTATGCTGATATGATGCTAATGACCTGTTTATTACGTAAGATATATGTTTACTGCTATGCGTATGGATTACATATTTACACATTTCTGTTTTGTTGCCATAACTGCTCTTTAATTTGGTGTATAGAAATGCTGATATACTGTGTATGAACATAGAGTTTAGGTCACATTACTGTATTAATTATAGATTGTTCGCTTGGCAGAGCCTCGTTGTAGGAATTGTGCTGCATCCACTTGTTGACATTCTGTTCTTTACTGGTCTATTTACTCGCTATTGCTTGTTTTGCTTACGCTCAGTGCCTTATATTTTAAGATAAGAAAATTAACTGCTATAATTCGACGAACGACATTAGTACAAGAAAGTCATAGAAGTCACATGAGCTGAGGTTTTATGGAAGCTGTATAAATTTATGCTAATAGGAAGGAAGCTAACGACATGACAGACCTGAAACTAGGTTTAGACCATTAACAATTATTAGACTGCATTTTTCGTAAGCAATTGAAATAGGAAGTGACACTTGACACAAAAAATACTCCACATGTTTGCTTCTGCTATGATTCTTGAAGTGGGTACACACTGTGAAATATTATGATCATTCACACTCCGTAATCGTACTTAATTACTGAGAGTTATTCGAACTAAGTCTGTTAGAGGTCAGGTATGCATTTCTTTTATTTAATGATGGACAAGGAACCAAAATGTATCTTATAATTTATAATGAGTAGAAAATTTGGGTCAGATGGATTACACAGAGGTTGTGTGTTGACAATGTGTCTTCGGATTGTATGGGATGCTGAATTGAAGTTGCATTAGGATTTTATCTGTACTTGTTCGAGGAGACTGACTAAAGGAAAGAGTTGTGATGGAAGTGAGATGATATTGGTGCTGAGGTTTATATTTATCGACGTATTATTGAGGTATAGAGATTATATGAAGTTGAGTTGTTATGGAAGTGAAATGATATTGGTGCTGAGGTTTACATTTATCGACGTATTATTGAGATATGATTATTGGAGTTTTTGTGGACAAGAGGTAAGGTAAATGATATTAATGATAAGACGTATTGAAGAGGTATTATTGAGGTATGATTATTGGAGTTTTGGTGTATAAGAGGTAAAGTAAGTGAGGAGCATATTTTTTTTTTTGTTGGTCTTATGGAACAAGGAGGATGAAGAGAGCAGACTAGAACACTAAAATAGAAGGAAGATAGTCTATACACACACTTTGTTAAATCACTAAGCAGTATATACTTTTTTTTGGAGAGAGGAAGTAATTGCATATCTTGGCTCACTGACAGTTGTTCAACAACAGTACATTTTGATCTGGCTTTGCAAACATTGGTCTTGACATGATGACTATGACGTTGACTTAACTATTATTGACTGTTATACATTGCTGCCACTACTACTTGATACACATGATGAACATTAAATTTTGACAGAATTGCATTTACACAATTAACACTATTCAATTACACAGTAGTACTTAAGGTGGATGAGAGATGAGTGAGTGTGTTCTGTGTGTTTTCCTTTACTAATCCTAACCACCTATCTCCTAAATATTATTTTATTTGTTTGTAGTGGCTTGCACTGACACCCATAAATATTATAGGTTTACTGGTATTTGTGTATTGTAATAGTTAATAGGACAATTATCTGACATCATTTGTGTGTTTGTTATGATTTGTATCTTACTGTAAAAGCATTTGTATGTGCATTCAAACTATTGTTCATGCCTGAACTGTCTGATTAGTGAAGATAAATATTCTGAACTGTTACCTGCACTTTTCAACATGATGTGTGACATTTGGTCGTGTTTAATTTCTGCTGATGAACTGTGTGATCAGTGCTAGTGAATTTTGTGGAACTGCTTCGGCTGAGAGAAGTCACTGTTGCTGTGTGCACCTGATCAACATTGCTGATGCCACTAATGGACTGTTTTTACTGAAATGGTGTCACTTGTTGGTGTTTGCACCTACTCAACATTGCTGGGTGCAACTGATGAACTGTTTTTACTGAAATGAAGTCACTGGTTGCTGTCTGCACCTACTCAACATTGCTGGGTGCCTCTGATGGACTGCACCTATTGAAATGATGTCACTTGTTGGTGTCTGCACCTGCTCAACATTGCTGGGTGCAACCGATGGATTGCTTCTACTGAAATGGTGTCACTTGTTGGTGTCTGCACCTGCTCAACATTGCTGGGTGCCACTGATTGAATGCTTCTACTGAATTAATGTGACTTGTTGCTGGGTGTACCTGCTAAACTTTACTGGGTGCAACTGATGAACTGCTTCTACTGAACTAATGTGACTTGTTGCTGGGTGTACCTGCTAAACTTTACTGGGTGCAACTGATGGACTGCTTTTACTGAAAAGATGTCACCTGTTAGTATCTTTTTTTTGTATAAACTAATCATTGAAAGCATTTTATGTGAACATTTGTATAAACTGATTTTTTGTATATTGTGTAAACTATTATGTAAAGTCACATGTATGAAAAGAAGTTGTATTGCTTACTGTATTTCATATATTAGGTTAGTAAAAGGTCAGTGCAAAGCCAAAATTTTAACTAATTATGTGATGTTTAGGTATTAATATTATCTTTATTTTTGTCTGTATTATTGTGGACGAATTTGGTGGTATTTTCACCACCAATGCTGGCAAAAATACCATCAAATTCTGGCCTGTGGAGGAGGGGCATATGAAAGGTGGCTACACTGTGCCACTGCGCCAGAGAGTGCGCCAAAGAGTACTATTAAGCCGCCTCCACAGTGCCTGTTTAGAGTTCGTGGCAGTCAGTGCTTGTTGTGACATTGGAGAGGACAGTGTGTGTTAAGAACTCATAGAGACAGTGTGTGCGTGGGCAGAGCTCGTGGTTGTTGTGAAGTTGGAGCAAGATGTTGTAGTAAAGAGTGTAGTTCCATGTCCTATGCAGTTATTTGATGGGAGAGATAGCAGATGTTATTGTAATGAGTGCATTCGTCAATATATATGAAGGTAAAATTTACCATGTTCGTTTATTTATTTGTGTATCTGAAATAATGCGTCACTACAGGTTCAGTCAACAAAGCATCTGGCTTGTGTTCTTGTATTAGAGTGAATTCTGGTTTTCTTGCGTAATCATAGTTTTTCTAAATTTCTTTGTCACGTCAGTATAATTGGTATCAAAATTCTTGTCTTGTTGGAAAAGAACCGTGCCAGATGTGGACGTTGAGTCACACTCCCACATACAGAACAGCTACACTAGTGCTTATTGGTTTTGTAGATTTTTATAGTTGCTGGGGTCTTAATTAATTAACTGTGTTTACGAAAATTTTCTTACATTGTTTGTTGCAGTCAGATAGCGTAATAATACTAGTCAGGGCCAACCGATTACGAGACTTACGTAATCGGACATACAGTTACTAAAACAAAACAAAAAAAAAAACATTTTCAATTGATTATTTAATTAAGCCCCCATGCAAGTCATGAGTTACGTTTTAATATCGTATCGGAGCTCTTTTCTCGGCGTGTTGCAGCAACTCGTTGTGGCATGGTCTCAACAAGTTGTTGGAACTCCTCTGCTGGAATAATGAGCCAAGTTCCCTCTATAGCCGTTCATAACTGCGAGGTGTTGCCAGTGCTGAATTTTGGGCTCAAACTGACCTCGCGATTACGCCCCATTAATGATCTATACGATTCATGTCGGAAGATCTGTGTGTAGAAATCATTCGCTCGAACTTCCGAAAATGTTCTTCAAACACATCGCGAACAATTTTGACCCGCTCAAATGGCGCATTGATATCCATCACCATATCATCGGTGTTTGGGAACGTGAAGTCCACGAAAGGATGCAGATGGTCTCCAAGCAGAAGAACACAACCATTTACAGTCAATTATGGGTTCAGTTTGACCTGAGAACCCAGTCTGTTCCTCGAAAACACATCCCACACAGTTATGGCACCACTACGTCTTGTTGACACCTTAGATCCATGGCTTCGTAAGTTCTGCACCGCACTCGAACACTACCGTCAGCTCTACCAGCTGTAATCGGGACTCATCTGAACAGGCGCCGGTTTTCAAATCCTCTAGGGCCCAACCAATACGACCACGAGCCCAGGGAAGGTGCTGCAAGCAATGTCGTGCTGTTTTCAAAGACACACGCGTCGGTCGTCTGCTGCCATACCCAATTAATGCCATATTTCGCTGCACTGTTCTAACGGAATCGTTCGTCGTACAACCCAGATTGATTTCTGCGGTTACTTTACAAAGTGTTGTTTGTCTGTTTGCACTTACGACTCTACGCAAATGCCGCTGCTCTCTGTCGTTAAGTGAAGGCCATTAGCCACTGCATTGTCCGTGGTGATAATGCCTGAAATTTGGTACCCTCGGCAAGCTCTTAAGACTGTGAATCTCGGATTACTGAATTCCCTAACGATTTCCCTAACGGAATGTCCCGTGCATCTAGCACCAAGTACCACTCCTCGTTCACTTAAGTACAAATAACAACTCAACCATCGCACTGCCCTTCTATACCTGGTCCAAGTGATACTACCGCCATGTGCATATGTGCATACCGCTATCCCGTGACTTCCGTCAAGTCTGTGTAATGCTCCAGTTCCCCGCCGTGTGTCGGGCCTCCAGCTCACCCCTTCCCTGCTGATACGCTGAGCCGTGATGCTTCCGGCGCGATCGTTGCTGCGATGTCACCTGATGCACTACTGGCATCACCACGTCTGCTGGAGCTGTCTTCTTTCTACTCTCTCGTGGTATCTTCTCGACGATCTTTCTCACATGACGTCATATGACAGAATATATGAAAATGAACGAAATCACGTAACATAGTGTTCGACTGGGGGAGAAAAAACGAAGCATCCAAATGGAAGAGGAAAATGAAATGAGATTTCACGGGTTGAGAGATGTTATTTCAGTGACTACAAAACCGAATAAAATGTACAAAGAAATTGGCAGTATGAGCCCAATTACCATTATGATGATCCCGTGTGGCCTGGATGCATGCTCTAATTCGGCTGACAAGTGTTTCATGAAGCCGTTTCTTCCTCTCATAAGACAAGCTGCCACCCAGCTGTTGTCACGGGTCGTTGATATCCTGAATATTGGCACTGGATTGAAGCTGATGTCCAAGCTTCCCCACACATGTTCTCCAGCAGATCTGAGGCCGCTCTCTGTCACGTGTTCGTGACGCTGTATCACGGGGGAACGCAATACAGTATATTCGTGTTCTTCGCAGCCATAATTCGACATCTGGCGCTAGTATGCACCTATCATGCCTGTTAACAATAATAAACATCAACAATACCGTTGTACTCTGGTGTCCGTTCATCCTGTCTCAGAGGTTTGTAACATCACACCTTTACACATGCACCAATGTCGTGTGCGTTACGAAGCTGCATTGACATCGGCTCATGTCTTTCTCTCCGTCACACTTATTATCAGGTAGTGTATTTATTCATGTAAGTTTGTAACTTGCAAAATAGTAGGGCAGCTGGACGCCTAGATAAAATTAATAAAGTGTCGTATTGGTGCCACATTCTGAAATCCACTGCCTCATGAAGGCAGCCGGCTGCATTTTACCCAATACTGTGGTTCGTAACACTCGCAGCTCCTTGCCTCACAAATTGTTTGGGAAGACGGTCTTTCGTGTGCGAATTTCACGCAGCATCTGGTCGGATCACCCCTTTTTTTTCACGAATAATTTTCGCTATTTCATTTACTCTCCTCCTTATTTGGTCTTACTTGCTTGTGTCCACTTCATTTGTTCCAGCTTCTTAGATTTCTTTCTTTATTCAAACACTTACATTGGAAGCCTCTTGTGGACTGGTTGCAACCGAAGATTAGCCATAGTGACCTCATTTCGAAGCTCTAACTTTCCATTAGTGACGAATGGAAGGGAATTAATTTTATTCAATGAGTTTAGTACGTAAACCAATGCACGATTTTTCAACTACCATTGCGCGACAACTAACACTCACCACAGTTTACTGGAACTCAAACAACTAGTTCTGTATTTGTTTTGCTATACCATCTAATCAGGGCCTGATCTCCATATAACTTCTAATATTTACATATTTTGGTCTGTTTGGCTAATTCTGCAGTAAACCACCTCCCTCCCCCTCTCGCAGTCGTCCGAATCTCTAAAGAACTGAGCTCCTACTTATAAAACAGCTTTAAACATGTAAAACGTTTGTGACTGAAGAAACTATAGCCTCCTTCTGAGATAGGTGTAGTGCAGTGATATAATTTTACAGCTACATTCAGTGGCATATGTCGTTAGCGTCTACAAAATGTCCTGCAAACAGAGTTGGTAGTAATGAAGTAATAAATTGAAACCTCAGAGCCGAAGCTGAGGTTTTATTGGATGAACATCAAGAATACAGTAAGCGACAATGTTCAATCCATTTATTATGTTGTGTGTTTTTGGGGAAGAGGGGGTTTTGTGACAAAAGTTTCGGAGAGTGTTTGAAATTACGTGTAAGGTTCGTTGGAAGTCTCCAAGTGCTCGCATTCTCAAATATTAGGTGAATATAGTCTTGATAATTTGAACGTCAGGAGATACGATGTCTCAAGACTTAAGCAAAGTTTCTAACTTCTATAGTTAACTTAGTATGTTGAACCTGCAACATACGTTTATACTTCTTAATGGAGCACGTATGAGAAAACATAAATATGAGTCAAATTTTTCACTTCTTGTCGTTACATTAGGCTACAAGCTGGATGTTTAAATATTTTTATCATTTAAAAGAACATCGATTTTAAAACACATTTTATTACATGAGGAGCATTTTCTCAAAGTTTGCCCTTCCTATCACTTACAAAATGTGGTAGGTTATTCTTAGTAATTAGATAAACGAATCTGTGTACCCATATCTTAATATCAGTGTTAGAACTCTCACAATATTTTTAATGTATTTGTACGATGTTTAGCATATTTTATTTCAGCAAAATTTACATACATTTGACAGTGATGCACTTTCAAAAGTTTTATACCACATGAAATTGTGTTATATTATGTACAAAGTCTGTAGCAAATTTCCCCTTTTTATCTGCAATGGTTCAGCTGAAAATGTTACTTATGTAAATGTAAGTTACAGGAAATGCGAAAATAAAGATTTTGTTTGCATTTATGCCAAAAACAAGGATCTTAAAGAAGCCCATAAACATGTATTAGGTCATTTTTGTCCTCACGTAGCTCATTTCTACTAGTCAGATCATTCTGCCGAGCCCTTAGTCAGTATCCTTCTTGCCACTTCAGATCTAGCAATACCAACATCATTTGTCTTCTCGAACCGTTTTTCAGAGAAGCAGCTTGCATAAAATCCGATAATCATAAGGCTCTTGATTATTCCAGTGTTATCGTCAGTGAACACCAGGAAAGCATCATGTGACGAAATTTTAACGATAATAGATAAGTAGGAATTTGTCTTCGGGCAACTCTTCTTAATGAGATTATTATAGCTTTCGTTAAGGTTTTGTGTTCCACTATGTGTGTAATGCTTTAATATATCGTAGTTACCGCGAGGTGATATTTCTATTTGCCAAAGAACAATCGGATGGCGAAAAAGCTTCAACATTTTTCACCAACTTTACACACATCTCCCCTTAATGAGAATATTATGACAACACTTTAACTTGCAATTTCGGCCTATAATTACACTACTGGCCATTAAAATTGCTACTCCAAGAAGAAATAATGAACGGGTATTCATTGGTCAAATATATTACACTAGAACTGACACGTGATTACGTTTTCACGCAATTTGGGTGCATAGATCCAGAGAAATCAGTACCCTGAACAACCACCTCTGGCCGTAATAACGGCCCACATACGCCTGGGCATTGAGTCAAACAAAGCTTCAATGGCGTGTACAGGTATAGCTGCCCAAGCAGCTTGAACACGATACCACAGTTCATCAAGAGTAGTGACTGGCGTATTCTGACGAGCCAGTTGCTCGGCCACCACTGACCAGACTTTTCAATTGGTGAGCGATCTGCAGAATGTGCTGGCCACGGCAGCAATCGAACATTTTCTGTATCCAGAAAGGCCCGTCCAAGGACATGCAACATGCAGTCGTGCGTTATTCTGCTGAAATGTAGGGTTTCGCAGGGATCGAATGAAGGGTAGAGCCACGGGTCGTAACACATCTGAAATATAACGTCCACTGTTCAAAGTGCCGTCAATGCGACCAAGACCGAGACGTGTAACCAATGGTACCCCATACCATGACGCCGGGTGATACGCCAGTATCACAATGACGAATACACGCTTCCAATGTGCGTTCACCGCGATATCGTCAAACACGGATGGGACCATCATGATACTGTAAACTGAACCTGGATTCATGGGAAGATATGACGTTTTGCCATTCGTGCACCCAGGTTCGTCGTTGAGTACACCATCGCAGGCGCTCCTGTCTGTGATGCAGCGTCAAGGGTAACCGCAGACATGGTCTTCGAGCTGATAGCCCATGCTGCTGGAAACGTCGTCGAACTGTTCGTGCAGATGGTTGTTGTCTTGCAAACGTCCCCATCTGTTAACTCAGGGATCGAGACGTGGTTGCACGATCCGTTACAGCCATGCGGATAAGATGCCTGTCATCTAGACTGCTAGTGATACGAGGCTGTAGGGATCCAACACGGCGTTCCGTATTACCCTCCTGAACCCACCGATTCCATATTCTGCTAACAGTCATTGGATCTCGACGAACGCGAACAGTAATGTCGCGATACGATAAACCGCAATCGGGATAGGCTACAGTTCGAGCTTTATCAAAGTCGGCAACGTGATGGTATGTATTTCTCCTCCTTACACGAGGCATCACAACAACGTTTCACCAGGCAACGACGGTCAACTGCTGTTTGTGTACGAGAAAGCGGTTGGAAACATTGCTCATATCAGCACGTTGTAGGTGTCGCCACCGGCGCCAACCTTGTATGAATGCTCTGAAAAGCTAATCATTTACATATCACAGCATCTTCTTCCTGTCGGTTAAATTTCGCGCCTGTAGCATGTTATCTTCGTGGTGTAGCAATTTTAATGGCCATTAGCGTATATAAAGTACTAAAAATCCTATTTTATTGCCATTACTTATGCTTCCTGCAACGATGTAAAAAAACTGTTACATTTCAGTGAAATAATATATACTGCAACAGTGATATATTAGAAATGGCTCTCAGCATTATGGGACTTCTGATGTCATCAGTCCCCTAGAACGTAGAACTACTTAAACCTAACTAACCTAAGGACATCACACACATCCATGCCCGAGGCAGGATTCGAATCTGCGACCGTAGTGGTCGCGCGGTTCGAGATTGTAGCGGCTAGAACCGCTCGGACACTCCGGCCGGCGTCATTTATTAGAGATATTTCTTTTGCACGACGTGTTTCAGCAGAATGCTCCTATCATTAAGTCCATTTACGGTTACTTTTACATTGTAATTGATACAATGTGAGATTAGTTTCCTTCTCACTTCATTACAATGTAAAATCATCTGTAAAATGCTCTTGATGATGTTACAGAAACGTGTCGTGCAAGTAAAATATTACTAACAAATAACTGTAGCAGTACATATTGTTTTATAAAAATCTTACAGTAGAATGAGGAAGTTCAGCACCTCACGCCACAGGATGGACCAGAGAAACTGGAGCAGCAAATTTAGGGTTTACTGAAGAAGGGAAAGTTGCTTATTCCTCATGGTACACCACCGTGGAACAAGTTGTTATCGTCTGTTAGGGGCGTGAATCAGAGGTCGCTGCGCCAAAATGATAGTATCTGCTTGTACGTGAGTGTGTGTGTGTGTGTGTGTGTGTGTGTGTGTGTGCCTATTTTCCGAAGTGCCGCGCCGGCGGAGGGCAAACATTTGCACGCCTCTCCCGGCCTCCGCCAAACAGTGCGGTGTGCGGTGCGGCGCGGTGCCGAGGCGTCGGCGTCGGCGTCGGCGTCGGTCGCCTCCACCAGGCGTCGCCCGGCTGACACATGGCGTCGCGGCCGTCCGTTCTGGCGGCGGCGGCGTCGGCGATGACGTGTTCATTAACGTCGCCCGCTGGACCGGCCGGCGCTGTCCCGCCGTGGAGCGGCAATCGATATGTTATTCGGGCGTCCCCCATTACTCATGTAAGTGGCGTGCGCCCTAACTCTGTTTGCGCTGTGCCACATACATCACGCGTGGGTTAGGGGTGGGGGAGGGGGACCATAGGGTGTGCGTCTGGCCCACAGACGCCGCCGCTGGAATCTCTGATTGGACGCCTGTCCGATTCGCAGCTGTCGCGCTGGCCGCGTGTCTGGGCAGTGGTGGGGGTTATCCGTCTCACACTGCCACGTCTTACCCCAGGCATCATTTCTCCATCCCCGGACGCTATGCGTATGCGGCGCTGTGATTCGGTTAACTGTCTAAAGTTAACGTCTCACATTTCACTATCAGGTGTTACGGTGTCACAATGTGGTGGTGTTCAATAATGGACCAGTGAAATTAAAACTGGATCCGGTTCATAATTTATAAAGCGCTTCTGTAAAGCTCAATATTAATTTGTAAGCTCTCAAAATGTCATATTTCACCATACAACACTTTTATGTGTTGTCTTCCGCTTCTCTGAAATTACTGTCACAGAGTGACTGTACAGACGGATACGTTCCGTGTCTTGTTTTTACGCAAGACCAAAATTTCTTAAACGTTTCTATCACGTCTGTAGACTTTTACTTACGAATTCGTAGAACACTGTATAGAAGGCTCTCCTTACGCTAATTTTGACATCGTTTACGTTTTGTTTATACGTAGGGTTTTGGCAACGTTTAAGTTCGCTACGAAACACTCTTTGCTTTCGCAGCATCTTTCTCAAATGTTCAAATGTGTGTGAAATCTTATGGGACTTAACTGCTAAGGTCATCTTTCCCTAAGCTTACACACTACTTAACCTAAGGACAAACACACACACCCATGCCCGAGGAAAGACACGAACCTCCGACGGGATAGCATCTTTCTAACATGGCTGTAGAACCACGGCGGTTCATTTCTGTAACACACAATTTTGCTAGGTACGTACCTGTCTAAAGCGTTTTGCATAATTCCCACAATAGAGAATGAGTACTTTCCACTGTGCTGACTTACTGGCGCCTTCTCACAAGGAACCCCTTGAGCGCGAGAACGCAAGTTCAGTCTTTCGTAAGGCTCATTTGAATGTGTTGGATTAACAATTACGGCAGGAAACATGTTAGCTACTAGTAATTCACAATGGGCATCAGAAACGTGACAGAAATGAGAGTGCCACTGAGATGCAGAAATCAGCCTTCTGTGGAAAGTATGTATTACAATTCACAAAATGGACATCGTCGGCATTCAAGAAATGTTCAAACCAAACAAATAACTTACACCATAAACGCCAAATGAATAATGTTTCGCCACAGTCATCACAAACAATCGCATCATCGGATACTGTGAAAAACGAACGTTTGCAGTAACATAACTTACAATAGTCTGCATCACAACTGTTGGAATGAGAATCTTTTTTTTTTTTTTTTTTTTTTTTTTTTTTTTTTTTTTAAATGGACTTGTAGTCCGGGGTGATAAGTTACAATACAGCATCACCGGTCTATTGCGGTCTAACTGTGTCGGTGAGGCAGTAAATTTCCACAGGGCAGTGACTGCGTCACTGCAATTCACTTTGGAGGTGTGGCGGTGGGGCTTGTAGTCCCGTACCACCCTCTGACGGTGATAGTGCTACATGAGTCAGGCGGAAGAATTTTGCCTAACATGGGCGCATATCTCGCAGCTTATGTGCTGTACTGTACTTTCCTGACTGCGAGAACGTAAGCTATCAAAAAACCAAACCAAAACTGCATGAATTTACGGAACACAAAAAATAAATCTGGTGCAACAATATTGATCTGAAACGGGCTCTGTAATAGAACAAAAACTGATCAGCTTGAAAATAGTCGTCACGGTGCTTAATGAATGCTAAACTTGAAATAATAGAATTTCTTACCTTTGTCTATGCAATGGTACCGTTTTTAGCGCTACTCTCTGTTAATACTTTAAATTGTATAGTTAGTGAACACCTATTGTGCAACACTGTTACTTAGCATACATTTTAACTAAATCGAATATAACTGAGACAATAGCTTCTTGAGAAAAATAGTTACTCAAAAACGACTGGTGATGACTTGCAGTAACAATACGGCACTAACTTTAAAACACTTATTTTGATTCTTTGAAAATTAATAATGCTCTCAGCTAACACACGATAAACTGACTATACCTTAACAATTAGCTTTGCAAAACCATTGGATGTGAGTGTTATACATCGTATCATCATCGCTTATGAATACGTGCATTGCTTTGAAACAAAACAACTTCCTTTGCCTTAATTATTTCTAGTATGGCATATTGCAAATGAAAAATCATTACTGCCCATAGCGTGTAAGTATTTATCCAGCACGCATCAAATACAACACGTCTTAACATTTGTGTGTTCTCCACACACCTCCCTACCCAAAGTTACTCTAACACATTACTTATAAAACTTTGAACCAGCGATCGTTTAAGAGCAGCGACGCTCTTACACAAGCGACGCTACATCTGACCAAAATTTTACTCTGTGTATATACCTTTCAACTGGCTATCCTTATGGTGTACCTGTAGATAGTGCGAAGATATGTTTTGTAGGCACGGAGAAAGCAAACATACGGAGGCTGCATTTGTTTAGTGGTGCACACAGAATTCAGGAGGGATAGTTTGCTCTAAAGGTAAATGATTTCTACCACGCAGACTATTTATCGAGCAAAAGCAAGTTGTATTAACCACCTATTAGCCAAAAGCAGTGCTCATACCATAGTTGTAGTTCTCTCCGCTCATTTCCCCATTCTTGCTTGCTGTGACGTAAATATTCCCTACTGGTATTGCAAGATCACGCACACGAGGGAGAATCGTAGAGGGCAGAGCACCCCTGACATCTCGCAGCACAGTAAACAACTTTCCAGCCAATTTACCATACAGGCTAACAGTCAGTATAATTTTATACAAATGCGTGAAGTAGTTGATGTTAGTTGATGTTGTAGAACTCTTGGTACCTCTTCATTTCCAGGGTTCCTTTCACGTGCATTTCCTCTTCAAATCCTGACTAGTCGAAGGTGAAAACCAATTCCTTACTGAACGATGAGACAAGTTTGTTTACCATATCTACAAATTTTCGGGCCAATTCCGCAGTTTGCTGTGTATCGTCAAGTTAACGCTTTGTTTGAAACTTCGGTATCTTACGTCTTCCAAATCGGCAGTACTGCTCTTTGAAGTTATGAAACATTCCACTGCATCCCTTAAAATCACTATAGTCTAGATGCCAAGCGCAATTAGACGTGTGTAACAGAGTAGGTCTCTATCGTACACATCCTGCAAATTGTATGGAGCATTCTTGATATGCGCAAACACGTTTCTGTAGCAGGTGCGCCTTGTCCTTGCGCGAATATTCTTGTTGTGTCTAGGAAGCCTGCCTACTCGATTCGCTATACAAACAATCAAACAACTCGTATTAATGAGTTTTATTAGAGTAAGAAAATTGCATTACTTAACTTTGAGTACACAGATGTGTCGCAAACAAAGGGCGACATACAAAATAATCATCTTCTTCAGAATAGACAATTACAAGTCCGTGCTACGTAGAGATACCTAACGAAGTGAGTAGCGTTGACGCTTCTATCTAAGGGTCTAATGTTGAAGCTGCTATTGAACTGGGCCGTCACCAGTCGGGCGCGGCGCTTATGTCCTCTTGGCGGTGGGGCCACGGCTGTCGCGTTGTCGTCCTGGAAGGGAGGCCGGTCGGTGTGCGATTGGCTGACTTCTCACAGCCTTCTCTTCCCTGTCGCTCCCTACTGGTGTGCCGGCGCTGACTTATGCCGTAACAATTCTTAGTTATTCTTATGCTCTAGCGGCCATATTGCTACAGACTTATCCGAAATCTGTTCATAATTGTTTTTTACTATGCAGCGGATGCTCTTCCATGCACGTAATTACATTTAATACCCGCTCTTTGGACAACGATTGTCCTTTACTACGTTTCACTGCAGACGGGATTGGTGGCTTCCTGTCCGACAAGGATAATGAACTGCATGACACACGTTTCAATATCACTTTCACTTGTTAGGCGCTTAGCCGGCCGCGGTGGTCTCGCGGTTCTAGGCGCACAGTCGGGAACCGTGCGACTGCTACGGTCGCAGGTTCGAGTCCTGCCTCGGGCATGGATGTGTGTGATGTCCTTAGGTTAGTTAGGTTTAAGTAGTTCTAAGTTCTAGGGGACTGATAACCACAGCAGTTGAGTCCCATAGTGCTCAGAGCCGTTTGAACCACTTTTTGTTAGGCGCTTATCGTCATCATTGTACTCCTCATGTACATTGCCCGTATAGTCGAGCATATGCGACACCTCACACTCCCCTGGCACAACTTAATGAAACGCTAATAATAAATCTGCCGCTTCTTTCTCAATCTGCCGAATCCCTTTAGTTCCTTTCCGACGAAATATCAACTTCTGTAGCTGTTGTTCAATGTTGGCATTGCTCTGCTTCGTATCAACAACACTATCACTGTAGCAATGTTGTGAGTCACCGACTACGCAGCTCAACTAAGCTCCGTAGCCTCATACTGAGCTCACCATTGGATATCCCCAGTTTCGTCCCCTGTTGCCATAAGCAGTCAATATGGTGGTTGCATGGTAGACAACACGTGGGCCGTCGAATGCCGTGAACATCACTGGCCTTTTGCGGTCTCGGATTCAGCTGGTTCCCTGTCAGACACTCACCACCGATTAATGTAGGATGACCATCCAAGAATAACTGCTGTCAGTCATGTGGAACGTGGATGATCTGAGCACTTTCCGAAGTTGGATATGAATTACATGCTTAATAAGTACGTCACTCGGTTTTGGTCGAGGATGATCTCGGAAATTTATCAGTTATTTTTGTCTACAGAATTCACAAGCAAAGTGAGGTTAATGAGAGGTAGTCATCGGCGCTTGTTGGACGAATAGTTGTTCGGAGCTATCCTCTGTGTCGCAAGGTTCTTTAGGGTATTTTTGATATATTTTTTGAGTAAACCCTTGTTTTATCTAGAGTTTTCTGGCACCAGCTTGGATAACGTACATTGCTAAAACTGTTTATGTCTCAGTTATCCGGGGCAGCTTGTCTAGTTTCTGTGGAAAAGGTTTTAGCCCTGTTTATAATTTATGCATATTAGATGGGCTGGTTATGGTTAAGTTATTTTGTACTAGTATTAACGTAAGTTCAGTTTTACATCTGCAGATTTAGTTTATGGTATGTTGGTATTACTGTTTAAATTTTATTTGTACATTCTTTTTTAGAACTAGCTTGAGTTACCAGAACTTATAATAAGGCTGTGTACAGTGGTATCTTATCTCTGCTGAGATTCGCTTCTACCCAGTAGCATCTTTGGTTATTTGATCCTAATCTCGGGCTCTTTAATGAGACAATCACTCCCTATAGATGGCAGTAAAAATTATGTTCCTCTGATTACTAAAGCTTTTATTTCGCATTGTTTTTGTAGTTACTCGTGGGCTGTTGTGATATGTTGTGCTTACAGGTATTAACTGATGTCTTAAGCAAACGTTTATTGATGCTCGATGTATAATTATGGAACATCTGTTAATGGAAACATGTTTCTGCCTGTTCTCGTAGTACGTGAACTCATGCTGTGCTTATTGAATATAGGATACTAGCTGACAAACACGGCATTGCCCGGATGTTTATTTTGCCAGTTTTTGTGTTCGTATTGAAGTACGGAAAAAAATCATTTCCATGTATTCGTGGGAAGTACCTTTGAAATTACGAAACAGTCATGGAAACAAACATGCTCCTGGACCATTTTTTATGCTGTGCGAAGCTGCTTCGTGGGTCTATACCTCGATTTTATAAACGTCTTCTGAGATGTGGGGTTGACCTGTTACTCTGCGCAACGGATTTAATCTGAGATGTACCCTTTACCCTGTGGCTCCAGCAAGATGCGATTTCCACCCCCACACTACTACAGAAGTCAGACAAACGCTCCTAACGTTCTAAAGAGAAATGCCTGAAAAACTTTCAGCAGTAAATATCTTCTGGAGTCATCCGCTGTAAGGAAATGACACAAAAATTCACAAAATTTCTTACGTAACTAGTGGGATTCTTGGGTACTGGAGTAGTGCTAGTTAGTGTAAGGAAAACTAACGAAAGTTATTATTTATTTTGCAAACATTCTGAGAAATCACAATGGCACTTTTATTTATGAATTGAACAAATTATATCCTGGTTCTTTCCGGAGCGTAAAGTTACCTCTCAAGGATAGGATTCGCTAATGAAATTTCTATACAAAGTTTAAGATGGTTGTTTACTTGACAGAAAGGCTGAGAGGCGCGCCTACTCAACTTGAATAATTATCCTTTAGAATGTTGCTAGGTACGGTCGAGGCTGTCGCGTGTGAAATGCAGTGAAGTGTGCAGTCATGGAGGAAATATGGGGCGTGCAATAGCTGTAGCGCACAATACTGTAAGAAGCGATGACTGCTGTCTGCGCCGCTCGCTGCTGACAAATAAGATAACTCTCGTTCTATCTGGATTGACGGTCGCCTATCAAATTCTCCCTATGCCTCGATGAAGTCAAGGATTCCTATTCGCCGCTAGTCTAACCATTGGTGTGGTACACCGGTCAGATAACCAGTCCACCGCGATGCTACTCAAAGTTCGCTCGTAGGCGTTTAACTATAACTCTGTCCATTCACACTGCACAATAAGTGTGTCAGCCTACACAGTGAACAATGCTTAATCGCAAGGACTCAATATAGAGTAGCACTTCGATTCGCTCTCGACAGAAGTACTCTCCCAGTGAAGTACTGAGGAGAGACTTGTTCATTGCTCCGTGAGCGACAATGGAACGGCGCCTCTCCACGCCAGAGGTGAAGGGGTATATCTTTCAGTCTCTTTCGTTATTCCTTCAGCTCAAGGCGTCAGAACTATCGTCTGCTAATCAGCATTGCTCTTCTAAAACGGGAGAATGACGTTTCGTTTAAGGCGACCAATCCAGAAACCTGTAGCATTGGCGTTTGGCGTTTGCTGTCTCCGTGTGAAAATCTCTGAAACTGTGTGCCATGTGTAAAGAATGCATAGGCTGGCCGCTCCCACACCATGTAGCGGAATTTGCTTTTAAGCCGAACACGGGGTCGTTCCCCCCTTTCACTTGGGCCCACGCTGTCTGCTACACGGGCAGTCACCGGCCGACATAGGCTGGGTCGTCCTCGAAAGGGACCGGCGTCCCATTGTGCGGTTTCTCTCCTGAACTAAAAGCTTCTGTGACCGTCGTGTCTCGAATGTACGTGTGTACGCCAGCCTCGAGTATTTCAACCATAGTGCACTTACTTGTTAATTGAATATCGTTTACATGAATTCATACAACTGTGACTCTATGTTATCGAGTTTGGTTTCGAATGAAGGGTCTTGATGTGCGGGATATGATTATGAGGGCGGAATATGTAAGCAATGAAGGTCAGGAGACGACAACATCTGGCATACCTCCCTCCTTCTGAAAAATTTTTGTCTGAGGTTTGTCAATACAGAGGAAAACATTGACAAAGTGAGGCAAAAATTGTTCTTTTACATTTTCCAATAAATGTTTCTCAGCCATTCTTAACAATTTTTTTTTCTAATGATTTCTTTATAGCTATTGTTTCTACCTTTTTTAATTCTACAATTTATGTTTTTTTGATAGGCAAATATAGGCTTTACAGAGGTTGTTATCCTTTATCGTTACCAGCACGTGTCTCTGTTATTCTTTTCATTTTCAAAAATTTGTTTTTACAATATTATTTTTTCAAAACTCGTAAGTGTACAGTGTATAATGTTTTAGTGTGGTTATACCTTTCCTTTAGTTAATCTTATGTAAATGTTCGCAAAAGCTCTGTTGTGTTACTTTGTTTTATTTATTTAGGCATTATATTTTTCTTTATGTGTCTTTTTTTTCTTTTTTTGTAAGAATGAAGAAGCTTTTCCTCTTAATTCTATCCTCAGTATTAATATTATTACCCCTAAAAGGTGTTTTTGAATGTTACTTAAAGAAGAAAAATCCTGCACAAATCCTTTTCTAATTTTACATATAAAAGCAATAAATAGACTTTCCAGAAGGTTTAAGGAAACTATAAATTGTGGATTTTACATACATAATAAAAATAATCACTTTTACAAGAAAGGAAAAAGGTACTTTTACAAATATATCATTTTATTAACTCTACATTTGTGTTTTATGATTTTTTTCTTTTTTTTTGTGCTGCGTAAGATCTGTGCTCGATGATCCCCACTGAAATGCTGGAAGGCGTCGACTCATTTGTATGGGTGTCACAAATCATGAGAGAAGCACTCTAGCATGCCATGCCGGGTCTCACATGTTGACATTGTTATCATGAAGTGGGACTTGTAACCGATGATGATGACTGTGGTTTACTGCATAAACAGTGATGTTTTGGTACTCTTTTGTTGTCACACCTGGGACGGTGTGGCAGTTCGATGATTGTAACTGACTACCGACAATCGTCGCCCAATATTGTGCAGTGACGTCTTGGCACTTCACACCTGGTACGGTATGGCAATTTGATGATGTGGTAGGGATAATACTGTTCATTTTGCTGAATCTACTTCTAGATAATGTTGGTTGGTACTACTTAATATTCCCTTTGCCGTTCGCTTGTGTTTGTTTGACGATTCAAGGTTTATTTTTGGAGAAGTGGTTGTAGTAGTTGCTATGCCTCAAAGTTCATGGATAGACGTTTGTCGCAATTTGCTTTGTAGGATAGGAAAGAAAGGTATCTTGCTGCCTTCTGCCCTTCTTCATCTAGCATCTTCTGTTCTTCTCTTCTTTCTTGCATTCTTCTGTTCTTCTTTGGCTAGGAATATGCGAATTTTAGTGTAGGAGTAATATAGGATTTGTAGGAGCTGACTGCCTTTCCTACTGTTACTTGATGAGTTTGTAGATCTTAGTAATTTTTTTTTTTTTTTTTGTACCTTCATTGTCGTCTGGTCATATTGTGATTCTCCCCACACTCTTCTGTTGTGTAGCAGTGTCGTGAGATACGAAATGTCCATGCTGAACGTTGACCTCCTGAAGTCCAACCTGGTTGCAATCTGCATTTCCAATGTGGCGTTGGTCTTCATGTTGTTGTTATTGCCCTAAGTGCTTTCTCAACATGTCTGTACCCTGCCATCGCTATCTCGAAGCATCTGGTGTTAGGGAGCTGGTGATTGGTGTTGGTAGCGATGTCCCTCTGATGTGTAGAAATATTTACAATTTTTGTTTTACATATATTTTTATATACAAAAAAACTCTGATTTTATATAATGCAAAACTTTTCTGATAGTGGCAAAAATTATTGTATATATATGACATCTTTTTTTTATTCTAATTATGTCCTACCAATTCCTCATTCTTTTAATTGTTGTGTACCATTTATTGTTTGTGTGCATGTTGTAGTGTACTTGATACTACAAGATATTGTTAGTGTGCATTGTGCCTTTTTTTCTCTTAATTAATTTGTTATTTTGTTGACTCTTAATTTATTTTTTGATTTAGTGGTTAGTACACGATTTGCGGTGGCCCCTCTGTCTGTTTCCTTTTCTTCACTTTTACCATTAGTTTCATTCACATTCTTTTAGGTTGCTCACGTGGTAGATGCCAATACTTTTACCTGTTTTTGGATTCGTTAGCTCTACACCATTTTCGTGAGCGATCCTGGAAATTATCATTGGCCCTTTGTAGATTGCAAAAATAATATCTGCATATATTTTGACTCTTCTGTGAAAGGTAATGTGTTTTTACGAATATCTTTTGGCCCAGTGTGAAGCGTTTCTTTGCGGCAGATATGTCTTGAGTGATTTTACGTCTCATTGCTGCTGAGCGAATGTTTAGCAGGGAGGAAGCGACGATTTGTCTGTATTGCTTCATATAAATGGAAATTTAATGATTTCTTTTATTTTTTCTGGTGGATCTATGGTCTTTAATACTGTAATTGGTGGATAAGTCGTGGTACTATGTGGTGTCTTATTAAATACCTCTTGGAAGTCTCGTATATATAGGTCCCAAGTACGATAGTTCTTTCTACAAAACAGCCTACAAAGTGTTCCCAAAGCTTTCATGGTACGTTCGGCCGGATTTCCACTTGGTTTATATTTGGAAATAAAGGTGGGTTTGATTTTTAGTTTGTCTAATGTGTTTTTCCAATGCACTGATCTGTATTGTGGCCCATTATCTGAGATGATCCTTTTCACTCTCACAACTTGTTGTATAATGTCCTTTTGAAATGCTTTACTAATTGTAAATGCAGTGGCTTTCTTTAACAGTGTAAGTGTAGTGTATTTTGATGCTAGTTCAATTACAACAAATATGCAGGTGAAGCCTTTTCTTGTTCGTGGAATTGGACCATAAATATCGGTTGCAGCAATGTATCTTAATTTATCAGGGATAACTGGAAACATTGGGGGTCTGGTCTGATATGTCACATGTTTTGACTGTATTCATTTTTATAACTTTTAAGAACGTGTGGAATGTCGCTCCATGTTTGGGAAGTGTACTGTTTGTTTAATTTTTAGATAGCATTTCTTGGGTCCAAAATGTCCACTGCTAAAGTGGGTGTACCAAATGTATTTATTAATAAGTTCGTCAGGGATGCATGCTAACCGTTGTGAAGCATCATTATTACGTTTGAAAAATAAGATATTATCCTTTACTAAGTAATTTTTTCTAATTTCTGCGTTGGTTTTATCGGTAAGTTGGTGTTTGATCTTGAGAACGGTCTGATCTTTGTTTTGTTCGTCAGATAAATTTTTTAAAGCATTTTTGATAAAATTTTTGTATGGTACCTTTTAAAGATAATGGATAATCCGTCCTTCATCTTCAATGTTGACTTTCTGGTCCTCTGCCATTCTCTGTGTTGAACGAGACAATGCATCGGCCAGAATATTTTCAGGTCCTGGTATGTATGTGATTGAAAAGTCATACTCCTGCAGTATTTCCATCCATCTTGCCAACCGACTGTGGGTTAATTTGGAGGAGATTAAAGACTCTAATGCTTTAGGGTCTGTGTATACTTGTGTTTTTCTGCCAAACAGAAAATTTCGAAATTTTTGAAATGCTCATACTATGGCTAGAGCTTCTAATCCTGTTATGGAATAATTCTTTTCTGCTTTCGATAGTACTCTGATGGCAAAGGCTATTGTTTTATGTATTTTCTTATCTTTTTCCTCAATTTGTTGAAATAGTACCGCCCCTAGCCCGGTCTTTGCACTATCAGTTACTAGACAGAACTCCTGACTTAAATCTGGGTGTGATAAAATTGGAGCATTATTCAATGCCTCCTTCAACTTATGAAATTATTCATCTGTTTGTTTACCCATATCCACGGTGTGTATTTTCCTGTCAGTGCACACAGTCTAGGTACTGCAAGTGTGTCTATCCATATAAATTTTTTGTTAAAATTTATCAACCCCAAGAATCCCCTTGGACTTTTCTTGTTGTAGGGAGTAGGAATATTACGAATAGCGTCTATCTTCTTCTAGTCTGGCGTTTTACCTTTTGCAGATATGTTATGTCCTAAAAATTTAATTTCTGATTTCCGAAAATGCGATTTAGTAATTTTGACGGTGACCCCATGTATTTTCATAAATTGTAGGAAATTATCCAGTAAATAATTATGTTCTGCCCAAGTTGCCTCAGCCACAGGAATATCATCCACATTGCAAGTAATTTTCTGAAGTATGTCGAGATTTAGTATAGAATTTAGACTCCGAATAAAGGCAGCCAACGAAATTTTGAGGCCAAACGGTAAACGTTTGAATTGGTAGCAACGACCAAAGACAATAAAGACTGTGTATTTTCGACATGAAGGCTCCAATTCTATATACCAAAAACTTGAACGCAAATCGATGGATGAAAAAATCTGTACTCCATGATACTTCTGAATCAACTCTTCCAATTTCTCCGGTCTATCCGTTTCCGAAATGATTATTGTATTTATTTGTCTTGAATCGAGTACCAAACGTATGCTCCCATCTTTCTTACTAACAACGTGTAAGGGTGAATTATATGGTGACTTGGCGGGTTCAATTATGTCATCATCCAACATTTTTCTGATTTAAAGAAATACTTGCTCTCGATAACTATATGGTATGGAATAAGATGGAACACAAAAAGGTTTATGATCTTTGACCTCAAATTTGTATTGAAAATCTTTAATTCTACCTGTCTTTGGTGCTAATACCTCCGCATGTGATCTCAATATGCCTTCTAATTTTTTTTTTTATCGTGGAGCGAGATTTCATCTATTTCCACTATCTTGTTACTAATTTCTTGATTAATTTCTTCGATTATTTCGGGTGGGAGTGGGTCACGGTTATCCTCAAACTAATATCTTGGGTGTCTCTCCTCCTCTAGTTGATTCCCTTCTTGACTTAAATTAATTGCTTTACTTTTCCCTGTTCGATTTCATCGTCCAAAGTTTGAATAATATATAGTATTACATCATCTACTGTTACGAAGCCTTGTGATATGCAAATGTGAACCTAGCGCTCATTAATGAAATCTACACCCATTATCATATCAGCTGTAAGTTTTTGTACGATTATAAAATTGTTTTCAAATTGGTAAACTTCGCAAATGAATGATAGGCGTGTTTCGCATTTCACCTCTGTTGCATTTTTTCCTAAGGCTCCAAAAATTATTATCCTTTTTGTCCTTAAAGTCGGTAATTCTCTCTCTCTCTCTCTATTGCACCATTCAAATAGGCTTTCTGATATAGCCATCACTTGACTCCCACTATCTATGATTGCTTGTGTCGTGATTTCACCAATGTTTATGTTTAATATGGGTTGTACAATTGTGGATGTTACGATTTCCTTTCATTGCATCAAATCCTCTGCTATAGATTCATAGCTTAACCTGTGGATAATTGTACCTTCCCTTTGTGTTTGTGTTTGCTTTGATGCTCACTCCGTGAGCAAAACCGTTTGCGACCTATCTACTTCTTTTCGTCTGTTTTAGAGCTCCTGTCTCTCCTTTTCCTTCATTTCCAAACATTCCCGAATGTACTCTCTCTCTACTCGTAGTCACCTATGTTGTATACATTATACGTCATTTGTGTTCGTGTCGTCTGTGTTTTGTTTTATCTAGGATACTCTGCTCTGTTTTATGGCGTTCATTTACTTGCTTCTCCTCAAATATATTGGTAAGTCCGGTTAACAATTCTTCATCGCTTAATTCTTTAATACACGGAAGTGGTGGCAGTTCATCCTCGCTTTCAGAATTTTCCCATTCTATGCTATTTTCCCAGGCTATGTAGCGTAATTCAAGTGTATCCGGTGCTGACTCCTTATCGGAAATTTTCGTAAGTCACCGTTTGTCTGAATTTTGGCTATTTTCAGTTTTTCTAATTTTGATCTATCTACTTTTAGAACATGAATGTCCTATTTTGAGTGTTTTAATGAATGGACGTCAGTTTGCCTAACCTCTTCCGGATTTTCCCGTCAATCTTTACGTTTTTCAGGATTTCGTGCCCTAATTTCTACTTCTGGTTTCCCTTTGCTGTGTTCTTCTTGTCTTTGTGGACCATAATGACCGCGGTAATTATACGCGCTCTGGTCTCGCCAGTTGCTGTTTCTAACATCGTGACCTCTTTCAAAGTACCCTTGACCATTGTCATTTTGAGTCCTAAATGCATATCCGCTACTGTATGAGTGTCCATTACCGTTCCTATTTCGGTACCAATTATTCTGGTTATCGTTTCTATGTCAATTGCCTCCATTGTGCCACTGTCCTTGTCTGTTAAATTGCCTGAAATTATTGGTGTTAGCATTACGATTATTATTATTATTGGAATATTCATTCCCAGTCCTCTCCATTTGCTGTTCCCTTTCCTTTGTTTTTTCTTTCACCTCGTCTTCTTTAAACATAAATTCAAGTTCCCTTAAAACCTCTTTGAATTCTTCAGTATTTTCATTTTTTCCTACTGTTGCCTGTTGATACTTTACGGGTAATTTCATTCTACACAGACGTATCAGCTCTCCGTTACTGAACGGTTTGTCGAGGCATTGATTCTTTTTGTCCATTGTATCAAAGAATTTTACCACGCTTTTCTCTCCTGAGTTTTCATATGGTGTCATCTGAAGTAACTAGTATTTAATTTTGTTTTGCGCCTCCTTGGACCAACATCTTTCGAGAAATGCTGTCCTGAACTGTAGGTAAGACGTACAGGTAGCCGCGATCTTTTGCATCACATCTGCTACTGTCCCTGACATGTGTGCACAAATGAAGTCAAGTTTGTGAGCTGCGCTCCAGCTGTTTGGAAAGCCTACTTGAAACTGGTCGATAAGGAGCGTGCATGCTAGCTACCGCCTTCCTCCTTGAAATGTTGAAATTTTCTAACTGTAAGGAAGTGGTCTGTATCATATCTAGTCATAAATCCGGTTTGTGACTGATTCATGGACTCAAATAATCTGCCATTGCTTGTGTCGTCGTGTTTATTCTCTGGTAATCTACTGCCTGTCTGTCTCAATTTACTGACTCATATCCGCGTCACATCGTATCATTGGTGAACAAAAGTGTTGTTCGTGTGTTTCTACTCTCGTCGTTCGTGGTATAGTACCTGTGTTGCAATTATGTTGTGTCATTGGATTTACTGGTTCAGTTGCCTGCCTTTCGATCGGTATCGGCTGAATGCATGTGTTCCGTTTTTTAGGGTACTGTGCCTGGTCCTGTGGCATGTCATGTATTACTTTAATCGGGGTTTTCTGTTTCGACTTCTGTGCGAGTGTTACGTCTAACCTTGGTTCTACTTGAACTTTCTTAGACGGCGCGTGTTCGTGTACTGAATATTGCTTGACGCGTCAGTTGTTTCACTACAGGTGTAATCGGTCTCGATCTTTTCTTCGATAGTTTGTATCAACTCTGTTCGAAGCTTTTCAAACTGATCTTTGTTTTTAAGCTCTATTTTATTAATCCGCTGATCATACTTTTTCAGTGCAACCTTTGCGACCTTTCTTTGAATTGCTTGTTATTCCGAAAATTGTATTTATGTTCGAGTGGCTTTTTTCGTAAAACGTTCCACCTTTTTGTCAACATTTACGATGTCCAATTGGACCTTGTCCACGTCAGTGCGTAATTGCTGCTGACCTTGTGTTAGTACCTGAATTCTTTCTCTAGATTCTTTCGCGTTTTTGTTAATCTGAGTGATTTGACTATCAATTCTGGCGATCCCTTCTTTCATCTGGATTTTAACCTGTTGGATCTGTGTCTTAATAGCCTGATTATCCTGTTTCAATTCCTGATACTGTTTTGTTATCTGTGTATTCTGTTTCGTCATACTAGCGTTCATTTTTTGTAACATCTCCATGATCGAGTCCTGTCCTGTAACACTACCTTCTGCTGAACTATGTATTGTCGATCTATATTTTTCTACTCGGCCTGTTACGTCGTTTACTGGGCTATGCTGTGGCGTTTCTAAGTTTGATAACTGCAATAACCCGTGCCGTCTGTGTTGAGGACTAGTTGCGCTTGTCATTGAACCATTACGTGGCGCAAACAACTCCTCATTCTGCCCTCTCTGTTGTGTATGTCTTGTGTTTGCAGGTACAGTTGCGTCTGTTACGGAACCTTTTCGTGGCACTCGTAACTCCGCAAAATTGTGTATCAGCTGTTGGGGCATATTTAGAATGTGTACGATTGGTTCGACGTATTCTAAATGTTTCCCCTCTTCCTCACTGTCTACTTCTCTTTGAACGTCATCTAACTGCCGGTTCATTGACTGTATTGACGCGTATTCTGTCCCTGAATATGCGGCAAACAAACGTGTTTCCTGTGCTCCTTTCGCCTCTAATCAATGCCATTTCCTACGTGGGCTGTCTATTTCTGGCTCAGAATGGGCCCTACCTGGAATTTCATATTCTGGAAATTCGATATTCTCATCCCTTCGATTCCCATCTGTCCGATCTGTGCCGGCCGAAGTGGCCGTGCGGTTAAAGGCGCTGCAGTCTGGAACCGCAAGACCGCTACGGTCGCAGGTTCGAATCCTGCCTCGGGCATGGATGTTTGTGATGTCCTTAGGTTAGTTAGGTTTAACTAGTTCTAAGTTCTAGGGGACTAATGACCTCAGCAGTTGAGTCCCATAGTGCTCAGAGCCATTTGAACCATTTTTGTCTGATCTGTCTCAATATTATCCCAGTCTAACTGAGTCTGCTGATTCTGCAGCTCCCCAACTGTCCTATTCTCTGATTCACCGTCTGTCCTATTTTCAGGTTCACCTTCTGTCCTATTCTCAATAAGCTCGTTTACTTGATGTCTATCTGGTTGATTCTCCCCCATCTTGTCTACTTGCTGTCTCTCACGTAACCTTTTGGCTTGTGCTCTCGTTGACATGGAAATTCTTTCAACACACCGCAACCTTGTCTACAAAACTGTACGACCACTTACCAGTTGGTTGAACCAACAACAACAGCAACGTCGTGACTTCTCGGCTAATGTTCTGTCTGCTCTGCTACAGTCTCCAATCTCTAGCTGTGCGCTTGTAAAAGGGAGAAAAATGTGATTTCTTTTGCGTCACACTGCGCCTCTGCGTCACGCTGCGTCTGTGCCTATCACCTGAAAATTCTATGCCCTAACAGAAACACAAAAATAGTAAAAAATGCAAAATTTTCCAACACACTCCCTTTTCATTACAATTCTGCTTTCTTCACTACCTGTATCTATTCTGATGCCAATCTTTGCAAATAGCTATTTAATACATGAAAGAAAGTTCTTCAAAGTGCTACTGCTGAGACCTGCCGTACCTATCTATCCTGACTCATTCCTATCCTGGTAGCTTACCTATTTTACCTATCCTGGCATGTTCGCCACTTTATGAGTGCAACTGGTTAATCTGTTATACTGTTATTCTGCGCAACAGATTAATCTGAGATGTACCCTTTACCCTGTGGCTCCTGCAAGATGCAGTTTCCACCCCCACACTACTACAGAAGTCAGAAAAACGCTCCTAACGTTCTAAAGAGAAATGCCTGAAAAACTTTCAGCAGTAAATATCTTCTGGAGTCATCCACTGTAAGGAAATGACACAAAAATTCTCAAAATTTCTTATGTAACTAGTGGGATTCTTGGGTACTGGAATTGTGCTAGTTAGTGTAAGGAAAACTAACGAAAGTTATTATTTATTTTGCAAACATTCTTAGAAATCACAATGGCAATTTTAGTTATGAATTGAAGAAGTTATATCATGGTTCTTTCCGGAATGTGAAGTTACCTCTCAAGTATAGGATTCGCTAATGAAATTTCTATACAAAGTTTAAGATGGTTGTTTACTTGACAGAAAGGCTGAGAGGCGCGCCTACTCAACTTGAATAATTATCCTTTAGAATGTTGCTAGGTACGGTCGAGGCTGTCGCGTGTGAAATGCAGTGAAGTGTACAGTCATGGAGGAAATATGGGGCGTGCAATAGCCATAGCGCACAATACCGTAAGCTGCAATGACTGCTGTCTGCGCCGCTCGCTGCTGACAAATAAGATAACTCTCGTTCTATCTGGATTGACGGTCGCCTATCAAATTCTCCCTATGCCTCGATGAAGTCAAGGATTCCTATTCGCCGCTAGTCTAACCATTGGTGTGGTACACCGGTCAGATAACCAGTCCACCGCGATGCTACTCAAAATTCGCTCGTAGGCGTTTAACTATAACTCTGTCCATTCACACTGCACAATAAGTGTGTCAGCCTACACAGTGAACAATGCTTAATCGCAAGGACTCAATATAGAGTAGCACTTCGATTCGCTCTCGACAGAAGTACTCTCCCAGTGAAGTACTGAGGAGAGACTTGTTCATTGCTCCGTGAGCGACAATGGAACGGCGCCTCTCCACGCCAGAGGTGAAGGGGTATATCTTTCAGTCTCTTTCGTTATTCCTTCAGCTCAAGGCGTCAGAACTATCGTCTGCTAATCAGCATTGCTCTTCTAAAACGGGAGAATGACGTTTCGTTTAAGGCGACCAATCCAGAAACCTGTAGCATTGGCGTTTGGCGTTTGCTGTCTCCGTGTGAAAATCTCTGAAACTGTGTGCCATGTGTAAAGAATGCATAGGCTGGCCGCTCCCGCACCATGTAGCGGAATTTGCTTTTAAGCCGAACACGGGGTCGTTCCCCCCTTTCACTTGGGCCCACGCTGTCTGCTACACGGGCAGTCACCGGCCGACATAGGCTGGGTCGTCCTCTGAAGGGACCGGCGTCCTGTTGTGCGGTTTCTCTCCTGAACTAAAAGCTTCTGTGACCGTCGTGTCTCGAATGTACGTGTGTACGCCAGCCTCGAGTATTTCAACCATGGTGCACTTACTTGTTAATTGCATATCGTTTACACGAAATCATACAACACTGACTTTATCTTATCGAGTTTGGTTTCGAATGAACCGTCTTGATGTGCGGAATATGATTGTGAAGGCGGCATATGTAAGCAATGAAGCTCAGGAGACGACGACGACTTACCGTCTCTGTGGCAAGGCCTCTTCTTAGCTGTATAGAAGTCTGTTATTTTCGCTTACAGATATTTATGCCTCACAGTTGAAAGCTGTCAAACAGCTGCCAGGTGTCAGGGTATCCCTTCATATGACTCGACCGTACGCGTGTCTCGGTAGTAAAGAATAAATTTATTAGAACTACATGCATAATGCGGCAATTTTTATAACGTTATATATGTTGAACTGTGTGTCGTACAATGATGTATTTGTGTAGGTACATTTAGCGGCATATGTGGATATTGTCGGCAAAATATGTAGCGAATACAGTTAGAAGCTGAGGAGTAATACATTGAAAAGTCATGAACGATGGGCCATTTTTTCACGTATCTCAGTGTTTATGACGTCATACAACAATGTCGTAGGTACATTCAACTGCATGTGTGGATACTACATGTAAAATCTGTTGAGAACTGCGATAGTAAAAACGAAAAAATAAATGCGGCTGTCTATTACACATCTCGTGACGTTGTATCTCCTACTCCTGATCGTATAGGTTCTGAAATTGCACATTTGCTCATTGTTATAAGTGTATGTTTGTTATCATTAGATAGTTTTGTATTTGGAAACACCATTTTGACTATCATGATGATCTGATAATGGTCCCGATCCGAAACTTGTCGTCAAGCACAAAAAAAAGAAAATTAGTTTGAAACTTCAGCAACACCAGGTGCTGCCCTACAATTACTCCAGCTTACTGGAAGCTCGACTCGAAATGCAAGGGGGAAATCTCTTTCACACGAGCGGGTCGTAATTGGCTACATGCAACCTTCTTAAGTTTTCCATTGTTTGAAAACGAACTGACGCGACAAACAGGTAAAATTGCTTCGCTGAACGAGCAAAGAGCTTGCGACAGACTTTTACAGATTAATCAAAAGTGATTATAGCATACTCGCTTTAAGCATTGCAATGACTAATATCTTCATCCATTAGAAACAAAATATGATGTGAAGAACTGAAAGTACCGAATCAACAGGCAACGCTCAATGCATCACCCCTCATACCTTCGACCGTGAAGGTGGTACGTATAATTAGTAATGATGTAGTGATTCTTGAAGTCTTAGCGGCTTACTGAATACCTATGAGGTTTCGCGATTGAAGCCGGATCATGTTTAATTCTTGCACAATATTTCGGCTGACAACCGTTCAGCCATCTTCAAGTGTCCGCCACTGGAGGCTGATAGTTCACGGTGTAGGCTTTATAGCTAAAATTGCCGCAGAGACGCATACGCATTGGCAGCCGTCATAGGGGCGTCCTCTGTCGAAGTCCGCCCCCTCTGTTCCATCTGTGGGACGCAGGTTCACGCGTAAATGTGAAACAACGTGTCCGCCCTCTGCCCAGATGAAACTGCAGACATTAACGGGCCCCAAGCCTTTTCCAGGTGAAAGCCGTCGCCGCTACTTATAAGATCTTGTGAAACATACAGGGTGTTTCAAAAATGACCGGTATATTTGAAACGGTAATAAAAACGAAACGAGCAGCGATAGAAATACACCGTTTGTTGCAATATGCTTGGGACAACAGTACATTTTCAGGCAGACAAACTTTCGAAATTACAGTAGTTACAATTGTCAACAACAGATGGCGCAGCGGTCTGGGAAACTCTATAGTACGATATTTTCCACATATCCACCATGCGTAGCAATAATATGGCGTAGTCTCTGAATGAAATTACCCGAAACCTTTGACAACGTGTCTGGCGGAATGGCTTCACATGCAGATGAGATGTACTGCTTCAGCTGTTCAATTGTTTCTGGATTCTGGCGGTACACCTGGTCTTTCAAGTGCCCCCACAGAAAGAAGTCACAGGGGTTCATGTCTGGCGAATAGGGAGGCCAATCCACGCCGCCTCCTGTATGTTTCGGATAGCCCAAAGCAATCACACGATCATCGAAATATTCATTCAGGAAATTAAAGACGTCGGCCGTGCGATGTGGCCGGGCACCATCTTGCATAAACCACGAGGTGTTCGCAGTGTCGTCTAAGGCAGTTTTTACCGCCACAAATTCACGAAGAATGTCCAGATAGCGTGATGCAGTAATCGTTTCGGATCTGAAAAATGGGCCAATGATTCCTTTGGAAGAAATGGTGGCCCAGACCAGTACTTTTTGAGGATGCAGGGACGATGGGACTGCAACATGGGGCTTTTCGGTTCCCCATATGCGCCAGTTCTGTTTATTGACGAAGCCGTCCAGGTAAAAATAAGCTTCGTCAGTAAACCAAATGCTGCCCACATGCATATCGCCGTCATCAATCCTGTGCACTATATCGTTAGCGAATGTCTCTCGTGCAGCAATGGTAGCGGCGCTGAGGGGTTGCCGCATTTGAATTTTGTATGGATAGAGGTGTAAACTCTGGCACATGAGACGATACGTGGACGTTGGCGTCATTTGGACCACAGCTGCAACACGGCGAACGGAAACCCGAGGCCGCTGTTGGATAACCTGCTGCACTAGCTGCGCGTTGCCCTCTGTGGTTGCCATACGCGGTCGCCCTACCTTTCCAGGACGTTCATCCGTTACATTTCCAGTCCGCTGAAATTTTTCAAACAGATCCTTTACTGTATCGCTTTTCGGTCCTTTGGTTACATTAAACCTCCGTTGAAAACTTCGTCTTGTTGCAACAACACTGTGTTCGAGGCGGTGGAATTCCAACACCAGAAAAATCCTCTGTTCTAAGGAATAAACCATGTTGTCCACAGCACACTTGCACGTCGTGAACAGCACACGCTTACAGCAGAAAGACGACGTACAGAAAGGCGCACCCACAGACTGTGTTGTCTTCTATATATTTCACATCACTTGCAGCGCCATCTGTTGTTGAAAATTGTGACTACTGTAATTTCGAAAGTTTGTCCGCCTGAAAATGTACTGTTGTCCCAAGCATATTGCAACAAACGGTGTATTTCTATCGCTGCTCGTTTAGTTTTTATTGCCGTTTCAAATATACCGGTCATTTTTGAAACACCCTGTATATTCACAGCTTCATTAAATACTGAATCCCAAAAAGATCTCATCGGAGGCAAGTTTATGTGGCAGAATAATCCATAGGGTACCCTGTGATAATACAATGTTCTGCTATGGCCGAAAGGAGAGAACACCGTTCATGCTCAACGCACATTTCATGTACTGTTCTTATCGTCTGCCACACCGACAAGGAATTTAGTAAATTCCGGCCTTCCAGAGTCCCAGATCGTACTTTACCGAACCGAGAAGGGCATGAATCTTCGCCGGTAGGCGGAAGATTCCTTTAACTCAGTGTTATGTGGAGAGTAATCATTATCTTTGAACACCGACTGTAGATGTTCTAGCACCTTTGTAAGACTGTCTGCATCTTAAATAACATGCACCTGGTACACCAACATTTCTAAGGATGCCGGTAATTTGTGAAGGGTGATAGGAACTCGACCCTTGCCGACAAATATCCGTATGTGTGAGCATACGTTAGACAGAATGCCCTAACGACTCATCCACTTCCCTACAAACGAAGACGTCCAAAAAAGGTAAGCAACCATCCTTCTCCCTTGGGGACTAAATTCAGATGCTGCAAGAAACATGACAGGTCTTCTTCACCATGGGGCCACACTACAAATGCGTCGTCTGCATATCGCCAGAAGACACTCGGTTTAAGTTTTGCCGAAACAAGTGTCCTTTCCTGTAAGTCTCCCATAAAAATGTTTTCTGCTAGAGGAGATAGAGGACTACTCATGGTAACACTGTCCGTTCGCTCAAAACATTGATTGTTAAACAAAAAGTACGTGGGAGACCCGTGATACAAGGGTAGCGTCTTTGATTAGTACTCCAAATGTTCTCGGGATCGAAACTTACCACAGTTAAATTCTTGACTAATAGTAAGTATTGGTGGCCGAAGACTTCCTGCGTAAGAAGCCACTCTCATTCTTCCAACGACTTTGTCAAAGAGGACGGAAGAGCGGTTGGAGATTCAGGGCATTCTCTTGTCCTTGGGGTGGGAAACCACCCCTAAAGACGGAAAAATAAGCGGTGATCAACGGCATGAGGATGCAGATGGCTATGTAAACCGCTGTATTAAAGACCCATAACGTGTATCCAAAGGACATGTTGTAATGTGTGCGTGGGGCACACAATGCTCCTTAAAGCCTGTACTATGGTAAGTTCACGGGCTTCACCTTATGAGAAAGGATATTTGTATAGAAATTGACCGCGTGTACCTGAATGGAGGCAAATCAGACTTACACCCACTCTGTAATAACAATGATACGTCAAGCAAGTCCGAAATGCAACTACACGTCAGGATGGACAAGAAACAACACAGAATATGCTACCAATTTGCTAATAATACGGTCGCCACCCTAACTGGGCATTAACTGAGTTTCTTCACTGTACAAGTTGATGCACGTTCGTACAAAACAACACGTAATAACACTGCATAATATGGTAAATTTTAGAACCAGAATATCTACTGAACTGATAATTTCACTTTCTGTACTAATATGGATAAACCATAAATACATAACATTACACTATAATGTTTACTACAAAACTTCGTACTGTCTATTGATCTGATTAAAATCGTGCATAGGTTACCCTAGAAATAACACTTTCGAAACACACACACAATGTCAATTTTGATAAAGGTAAAACACTGATAAATTTTGGTTTCTATTTTGGCTTTGACTTTGCTGGTCAAATCAGTTTACAACACTTCAGGATTCAAATGGATAAAAAGGGGTATGGGGGGGGGGACCCTGAAACTGTTATGATCACTGTATTAAAACAATTAATTACTGAAATTATTATACCCTCAAGATTTCCAATATATGATTTACTACTCTTTTTGTCTTATTTCCTTCTCATTTAAATACCATTATATCTGTCTCGAAATAATTAAGCTTCATTAATAAATCAATATCAAAATTATCTTCCCACTTTGTCAGACCTTTGTTATTCGTCTATTAGTTCATTAACAAAAAAGTTCTTTAAACATCATTCTAACATAGCTAGGTCTGCAGGTAATTATTTCTAACATAAACTTTAATTCTTCGTTTCGGGACACTCGGATTGCGCCACATTAGGAAAGGACCCTGTCTAGGTTAGTTGTGAGGATAATTAAATGATAGGACTGTTCTGGTAGAATTTAAGTTGTTATTGAACAGTATGGAACAAAAGTAACACTGGTCCACACGAATACAGTACTAAAAGTTTCAACCGATTTGTATCGATGTGGCGGTTGGCGGGCGGCGAGATGGCGAGGTGCAGAGCACACATACAACCACGGCAATGGCTCTTGATGTATCGGCACTTTACTTCTTCATAGCGTCGCAATACTTTTCCATTTAGTGCCTATGGAATTTTGCCATGCTGTATAGGTGTCGGAACGGCATATCCGAGGCTCAATGAAACTACGTCTTCCAGGAGAGCCTCCTCGATCCAGAATGTGTTGCTCAGACCAATGCCCAACTCCGACTACCACTGCTGAGCCCGTTATACCGTGCAGTGCCCGTGTGCATTTTCCCGCCTTCGCCTGCCATCCACCTTTTACCGCTCCCTTACAAGCCGGGTATTCACCCAAGGTTTTGCATTCTACATATCCTAATACATCGCCTACGTATGGACCAGACGCACAATTACAACTTTAACATATTACAACAGTTACAATATTTGTTACACTTCAATTCTATTACAATATTGCTTGAAATTTGACATAAACATTAATATTCACATCGAAAGTTGTCTACAGTTTCTTTAACATAATGGCATGAAAAAAAAGGAATGAAATCAGAACATCGATTACACTTATTTATCGAAAAATCAGAAAAAAAATATTATATGTACAATGGTACAGCGTTGTTGTTGTTACACATGCCCCCGTTTCCACTAAATTTCACTAAGTGCAAATTTAATGGGAACACTGAACTCTATATTTACACAGGTGTTCTGAATCTTTGCATGAATGTGCCATCATAATAGTTTTTACCACAACTTCCCTTCACTCGCATTATATAGATCTATACTTTTTAACATATCAAGAACATTTACCTATCATTTGCTCAAGTGCCTTTGGAACAGTCCAACCTCCTATCACAACATGATTTAAATAGCAAATTACTCATTAGTATTAAATTTCTCAGATAAATAAAATCAAATTTTGGAACACAAACACTTAGCTACAAAAGCAAATACAAATAGCTATATACACTATAAGACAATTTGCTGCTGCTTGCATCGAATGGCAGTCCATTTCCTTATTTACTAATAAACACACAGTACTATTCAGAAAAATCACTACATCTATTTGCTGCCTATTATTCAGATTTGGGCAGTCCATTTCGCATCATTTTACCACATCACCTGTACCACACTTACAATTCTCCTTTGACTATTTATCTGCCCTCTTTAATTTTTGGCAGTCCTTTATATTATGACTCATTTACTACCCACTTTGGTTTTCGGCAGTCCCATCTTTTATTTGGCTTGCAGCACTTACCCTTTCTTTTCAGTCCTTTTCTCCATACATCTTTACATTTATAGTACATTTGGTAATCTGAAACTTACATAAGTACATTAATACACTGATATTGGTATACATATATTTACAAAGATTTGTTACATTTGGATAAAATAGTTTCAGCATAAGATACAGCACATTTACTGCAAATTGCTTTCTGATTGTACATAAGTCACTCACTCCTAGGAATATACAGTTACAGGTCCACAGCGTTTCTTACACCTAAAGGTCTTTTGGATTTTGGGTAGATCAGTGTGGAATGTTCTGTATTATATACAGTCCATTATAAATATATTTAAATTTGGATATTTCATGGTTCTGCTCACTAGATTTTTCATGGGTTTTTAAAAGAACATAATCCCCAATTTTAAATTTTGAAACTTTCAGATTTTTATCATGTCGTTTAGATCTAGATTCAGCTTTTTGCTTTGCCCTTTTTCCAACTAATTCTTTCTTTCAACTCAACCCCAAGCTTGTACAAGGCGGAAACTCTAGTTTTTCCTCAATTAAACTTTTACTTCTGCCGTCTAACAGAATTTCTTCCGGTGGGAACCCAGTCGATTCATGATGTAAGGTGTTCATGACGTTCTCAAAGTCCGATATAAACCTGCCCCAGGCTCTATGGTTATGACTCCAGTACGTTCTACACAATCTCCCGATTTCTCGCATGTACCTTGCAATCGGGTTGCTATCTGGGTGATATGCTGAGATATATTTAACGTCCACACAAATTTTCTCCATTCCTTCCTTCCAAATTTTGGATATAAACTGGGGTCCATTGTCAGATAGTACTGCCTTGGGTTTCCCAATGGTTCTGAAGTATTCGATCATCCTACTAAATACAGCTTTTGCTGTTGCCTTCTTCAAGGGATATAATTTCACAAACTTTGAGAATACTTCCAAAATTACTAAAATGTATGCACAATTTCCCGAAGTCTTTGGGAGGGGACCATACAAATCTACTGATAATAATTCTAGGGTGTCTTCAGGTAATGTACTTTGCATTGGACCTCTACTAGTTCTGTTCGGTACTTTGGCCCTTTGACAGACATCACACAACTTAATTCGTTCCTTTACCGTCTTACTGACACTACCAGCAATCACTACTACATTATTCAATTTATCCGAACATTTCTTTGGCCCACTATGCCCCAATGCTAAATGAAAATAGTCTATGACATCCGTATCAAACTGGTGTGGCCAACATACTCTCCATTCCTCAGTGACTAAATCTCTCCTCCTATATAAAATGCCCTTAAAGATTTTGTAATACTTCTTAATTTGAGGATACTGCACACTGTCAAAATTTACCTTCACAGATTTCCATGTCGGATCCTCATTCTGATGGTATCTCATATTTTTTTCCTGAAACCTCTTTCATATACCTTATCTGAAAAGTACCCTCTTCACCATTTTCATTGGGCACTTCACTCATACCATTAGCCAATCGAGATAAAGCATCTGCCACGTAATACTCAGTACCCTTAACGTAGCAAATCTCGTAATCAAATTGTTGCAGGTACAAAGCCCAACGAGTTAGCCTGCCATTAAGTAAACGACAATCTTTAAGAAAAGTCAAAGCTTTGTGGTCAGTATGTATGATGAGATTATGGCCCCAAAGATAATTTCTGAATTTCTTCAACCCCCATATAATGGCTAAAGCTTCCTTTTCCGATATAGTGTAGTTTCTCTCGTATTTTCTTAGAGTTCCACTTGCAAACGCGATAGTCCTGTGTTCGATTTCTTTGCCATCACAGATTACTTGGAAAACTTCTATACCAATTCCATAAGCACTGCTGTCAGTACTCACGTGGAAAGGTTTTGACAGTATGGGGTGATGCAAAATATTGTCATTCAAAAGTTCACTTTTTAAATTTTCAAAATCTCTCATGCACCCTTCAGTCCACACAAAAGCACTATTTTTCTTAAGTAGATTATTCAAATGAGGACTATTAAAAACTTGCCCCTTGACGAATTTTCTATAGAACCCACATAAACCTAAAAAGGCTTTCAACTGTTTTCTATTTCTAGGAGCTGGACATCCAGCTATTGCACTTAACTTTTCCGGTTCCTTGCCAATACCGGTCGTAGTAATGATGTGCCCCAGAAACTTTATTTCCGACTTCACGAATTCACATTTTTTCCACTTAAGTGTCATGCCCCCTGCTTGTAGAGCAACAAAAACTTTCTGCAATAATTCACAGTGCTCTTGCCATTCTTCTGTAGCAACTCAATTCTCTACCTGATACACAGTCCAGCGCCCTAATAAAAACTGCCACAGAAGTGCTAAGCCCAAATGGCACTACTTTATACTGACAGCATTTCCCGGCGAATAGAAAAGCGGTATATTTACGGGATTCTTTGCTCAATGGGATTTGCCAGTATCCCGCGGTCATGTCCAGACTGGTTAAATACTTCACATTATAAAACGTTTGGAGCATTTCGTCCAGATTTTCAGGTCGGTCTATTTCCTTCTTTACAATTTTGTTCAAAGTCCTGGCGTCAATAACTACTCTTACTCCCTCATCCCTTTTATTCACAATGATCAGGGGACTATTATATTCGCTGTTACTCCGTTCGATTACACCCCATTCTATCATTTTATCTATTTCCACTTGAACAGCCTGCCTCTTTGATATGGGTACCGAAAACGGTCTTACAAAGAAAGGCTTATGCTCTAATGTCTCAATCTGGTATTCAAAGTTCTTAACTAGGCCAGGTTTGTCCGAAAATACGGTGCTATTACTTTCTAAAATATCTGGCAATTCTGTTTTCTGATCAGGAGACATCTCCTTCAAATTTTCCACAATTTCTTTAAAATCATGCCCCTGCTTGTCACTCTCATCTATTAACCTCTTGACATGGTACACCTCATACATGTTTGTCAAACCATCATTCCCTTGGTCGATCTCCAACAATAAAGAATCAATTTCTGAATCGAACACCTTCCCATTTTCCTCAAATTTTAATTCCAAATTCATAGATGCATTATTAATTTTGATCACTTCCTGGCTACAATCAATAATAACCTTTTCTCTATCTAACCAATCTATTCCCAGAATCATTTCAGTGCTCAAGTCTGGCACAACCAAAAAATCGTGTTCAAACTGTTGTCCTTTTATACTAAATTCAACTAAAATCTGGTTCTTTACTGGCTTGCTAGTCTTGCCAGTAGCACCAACAATTTTTACACCCGTCACTGACATAATTACAAGTCCAGGCGTATCACAAAAGTGTTCGAGAAACGACTGGGAGATTGCATTTATCTGAGATCCAGCATCAAGAAGTACTTGCAATTTCACATTATAAATTTCAACTGGTGTTATAGTTTGTTTAATAATCAAATGTTTTTCATTGTTGCGGTCTTCTCTAAGCAAATCCGGGTCGACGATAACATCGTCCCAAGATATGCTTTTAACATTCACATCACCTATGTCTGGCGGTTTCTTTGGTTCCGGGAGTTCAAAGTCATTAATTACTTGAACTCTTTGTAAAATAGACCCTGAGTCGTCAGGTGGCTCTTTCTTTCTGTGTTCAGTCTCAACATCTGGGTTTTGTTTTGACACTTCATCATCGGTAGGTACAATATCGCAATTAGCCGTATTCCCATTATTTTCACTAGTACCGAAATATTCGTCATCTGAACTATCGTCCGAATCCGACCATTCTGGATCGCTTTCAGGTTCTAACATAAAAGCCTTTCTGAGACAGGCACTAAGTTCTTCCTCTGCATTTTCGTCAGGCTTTAATTTTAACTCAGTATCCTCTTTCGGCAAAATGACCTCATTATCAGCTTTACTCACATCCACTGTTACTTCATATTTAGTGTAATCCTCGTGGACTTCAATTACTTTTCGGTAATTACCTGCCCCTTCTCCACGATGCCTTTCGGTAGCGGCTTGTACTGTTGGCGGATCGTTAACAGAAGTTACTTCCTCACCAATGCTTAGGATTTCATCCTCCAATTCCTTCCTATCTTTAATCATTGTCCTATCGGCAACACGCGTGCTTTGCGCGGCGCTATTTACTCCCTCCATTTCAAATTTGGGCCACGTCACCTTATCGACGTCCCTACTATTTCCTTTTCCACTAATTAACCTCCTTGCCTCATACTCCTTCTTACAATCCTCCCACTCAGATTGCTTGAGGCCTTTGTACAGATCGTCGATCTGCACACGCCAATCAGTTACTTCTGCTAATTCATTCTCGCCATTTACTTCATTACTAACACTGTTAACCGCGCCTCTCTGTGTATCCACTGTTCCATCCACTATTTCCTTCGCCACGGAATTACCACTGGTAATGCATTCACCGGTTCTTACGGTAATGTTCGTACCTAATGCTGCCGGATTGCTAGCGGCTTCTCTCTGAACAGCTGTTCTGCTAGGCTGGGCCGTTGCCCTCTGAGGCTCTACTCGCCTGTTACCATGTATCGCTCTGCGCGGCCAAGATGAGTCATCTGTGCGCGCACCTGGCGCTTGTTCCGCAACGACACGTTGTGTCGTTACACGCCTGTCTCTAACCTGTCTCATAACTTTACTGTCAGTCCGGTAACATTTCTTAAATCGGGGCCGGTATGTAATGTCCGCTTCCGTTTGGCCCGCAACGTTCGCGGAAATCAGTTTCCCGCGTCGTTATTATTTTGCGCGGTGTACCCTCTACCGCGACCTAGATAACTCCCTCTTCCTCTTCCTCTGCCTCTTCCTCTTCCTCTGCCTCTTCCTCTCTGTATCACGTTGACGCGAAACTCTTCGCCGTCATTTCTCTCGTCATTATTGCGAATATTTCTGTTACCAAAATTCTGATAATTGACACGACTTTCGCGCCAATGGTCTTCGTCTTCGAACCTCTCGAGAAACGCTTGGAAGCTACGATGATTGCTTCCCACATATCTCTTTGAATCTTCTGGAAGCTTTCTATATAGCTCCCATATGATTTCAGAATCGGATCTTCTCCCTCTTAAATGTGTCAACTTTCGGTACCAATATTCGCAGAAATCTTTCAAAGAATTCCTGCCCCTGTTATCGCCACAAATGATCCTGTTTTTGTTCGAACCAATATTCTTCCGTAAACTTTTGCTTAAATTCTTCGAACGTCATTTCTTCGGTACTCAAATTAATTCCCCAGCGCTTAGCGTCACCTGCTAAGGCGCTAATTACTACGTTTATCTTCTCCTGACCAGATAAGTGTTCAGGAAACATTCTCTCGCAATTTTTGATGAAATCCAACGGATGCCATCCGTTATGTTTCTTGGCGGGATCGAAGCGTTCCTCACCTTCGTAAGTGGTGTGCCATTACAGACAACACCAGGCCTATCTTTGATTTTACTCTCAAGATCGAAAATTTTGCCTTGAATTTTCGATGTATTTTGTTCACACTTTTGTACACATCCGGTAACTTTCTCGCCTAAATCTCTTTCAGTGTCTGAAACTGCCTTTTTCAACTGCGAGATTCCGTGTTGACATTCGTTTACGATCTCAGTTTTAAGACCGAAAACTTTTTCGTCTACTTTTGTTTCAACCAGAGGCTCTACTTTCTCTTGGATGTTGAGAATTTCAACATCAAACCTACTGTTAATGTTGTCATTTTCCCCCTGCATAGTATCCATATTTTTATTAATTGTGTCAATTTCAAATTTCATAGTATTTACCACAGAACTTAAATTACCCACTTTTTGTTCTACCTGTCCTATTTGTTTACTAATTGTAATTTCTTGTTCTTCGACCTGTGCTTTAAGCTGACCAACTCGTTGTTCGAGCTGCTGATCAACGTGTGTTTTAAGCTGACTAACCTGATTACTGACTTATTTCTGAAGCTGATCATTCTGTGTTTTGAGCTGCTCATCAACGTGTGTTTTAAGCTGATCATTCTGTGTTTTGAGCTCATCAACATGTGTTTTAAGCTGATCATTCTATCCTGCAATTTGTTTGGTTAATTGTTCAAATAAATCGTTCATGCTTAAAATTTTCACGTTGTTTTGTTCTACGAAATCGGTGTGTTCCGATGCTACATCAAAATTTTCATTCGGTTCTTTCTTTGTCTGTGGTGAATCAAACATCTCAGTGGATTCGTTCACATACCCACTATCATCTTCAAAGTCATTTTCTATTTCCTGTTTTATTCCTTGCTGTGTTCGAGGCAATCTCGACATTTCAATCTGTTCGTTAACATGTTCGTGATATTGTATGCACGCCAATTGTCTACCACTAACGCCATTTGTTATTTGGCCGCGTAAACTCCTGCTGTTGCCAGCCGCATTTTCCATTACGCTCGGCACATCTACTGTGTCTACGTCCCTGTCCACACTGAATGCAAATTACACCTCTCCTCCGTACTTGACGTTCACTGCTGTTTACTTTACTAAATATTATTGCAATACGTGCCACGGAACATCCACTGTTCGGTATTCGCATTAATTTGTGACCGACAACAACTGGATGTCCTGTCACCGTGAGCCACTTGTAACGTGCGCGTGGGGCACACAATACTCCTTAAAGCCTGTACAATGGTAAGTTGACGGGCTGCACCTTATGAGAAAGGATTTTTGTATAGAAATTGACCGCGTGTACCTGAATGGAGGCAAATCAGACTTACACCCACTCTGTAATAACAATGATACGTCAAGCAAGTCCGAAATGCAACTACACGTCAGGATGGACAAGAAACAACACAGAATATGCTACCAGTTTGCTAATAATACGGTCGCCAGCCTAATTAGGCATTAACTGCGTTTCTACCCTGTACAAGTTGATGTACGTTCGTACAAAACAACACGTAATAACACTGCATAATATGGTAAATTTTAGAACCAGAAAATCTACTGAACTGATAATTTCACTTTCTGTACTAATATGGATAAACCATAAATACATAACATTACACTATAATGTTTACTACAAAACTTCGTACTGTCTATTGATCTGATTAAAATCGTGCATAGGTTACCCTAGAAATAACACTTTCGAAACACACACACAATGTCAATTTTGATAAAGGTAAAACACTGATAAATTTTGGTTTCTATTTTGGCTTTGACTTTGCTGGTCAAATCAGTTTAGAACACTTCAGAATTCAAATGAATAAACAGTGGGGGGGGGGGGGGGGGCGGGGGGACCCTGAAACTGTTATGATCACTGTATTAAAACAATTAATTACTGAAATCATTATGCCCTCAAGATTTCCAACATATGATTTACTACTCTTTTTGTCTTATTTCCTACACATTTAAATACCATTATATCTGTCTCGAAATAATTAAGCTTCATTACTAAATCAATATCAAAATTATCTTCCCACTTTGTCAGACCATTGTTATTCGTCTATTAGTTCATTAACAAAAAAGTTCTTCAAACATCATTCTATCATATCTAGGTCTGCAGGTAATTATTTCTAACATAAACTTTAATTCTTCATTTCGGGACACTCGGATTGCGCAACATTTGGAAAGGACCCTGTCTAGGTTAGTTGTGAGGATAATTAAATGATAGGACTGTTCTGGTAAAATTTAAGTTGTTATTGAACAGTATGGAACAAAAGTAACACTGGTCCACACGAATACAGTACTAAAAGTTTCAACCTGTTTGTATCGATGTGGCGGTTGGCGGGCGGCGAGATGGCAAGGTGCAGAGCACACATACAACCACGGCAGTGGCTCTTGATGTATCGGCACTTTACTTCTTCATAGCGTCGCAATACTTTTCCATTTAGTGCCAATGGAATATTGCCATGCTGTATAAGTGTCGGAACGACATATCCGAGGCTCAATGAAACTACGTCTTCCAGGAGAGCCTCCTCGATCCAGAACGTGTTGCTCAGACCAATGCCCAACTCCGACTACCACTGCTGAGCCCGTTATGCCGTGCAGTGCCCGTGTGCATTTTCCCACGCTCGCCTGATATCCACCTTTAACCGCTCCCTTACAAGCCGGGTATTCACCCGAGGTTTTGCATTCTACATATCCTAATACATTGCCTACGTGTGGACCAGACGCACAATTACAACTTTAACATCTTACAACAGTTACAATATTTGTTACACTTCAATTCTATTACAATATTGCTTGAAATTTGACATAAACATTAATATTTACATTGAAAATTGTTTACAGTTTCTTTAACATAATGGCATGAAAAAAAAGGAATGAAATCAGAACATCGATTACACTAATTTATCGAAAAATCAGAAAAAAATTATTAAATGTACAATAGTACAGCGTTGTTGTTGTTACAATGACCCCTGTAATTGAGAAAGTGTCATGATGATCTCCCCATTTGCAAAAGATTCCGGAATAGTCCTCCATTCGGATCTCCGGGAGGGGACTGCCAAGTGGGAGGTGACCATGAGAAAAAGATTCAATAATCAACGAAGGGTACCTTTCCACGAGTCAGGGCGTGGAGTGTCAGAAGTTTGAACATGGTGGGGAAGCTAGAAAATCTCAAAATCGAAATGCAGACGCTCAATCTCGATGTAATAGGGATCAGTGAAGTGAAACGGAAATAAGACAAGCATTTCTGGTCCGCTGCGTATAGGGTAATATCGAAAGCAGAAAAAGGTATAACGGGAGTCGGATTCGTTCTGAATAGGAAGGTAGGGTAGAGAGTACGTTATCAATTGAAGGCATAAAGTCTGAAAATGAGTCCGCGACCATAATTTTGCACTTTATTTCACAGGTCGATCTTCGTCATACGAAGTTTTACACTTCACTATTACCGGCTTTGGCTACTGCCATCTTTAGATCTGTTAAACAAGGTGTAGCCAACTAAGTTCAGTTTGCTGACGCTAAATCTGCAAAAGACCTGGTGCTACATAAGAAAGATAAATAGTGTTAACATGGTTAACAACCATGTACACAAGACATACATACCACTGTTACACATGGCTTTCTACGTGGCAGTTCTTATCATAAAACATCTAGAACTAATAAAAGATGACATCAAACACAAGCGGTTTCATGTCGACCTTGTGGTATATATAGGATATCAGTTAATCTGAATGATTGATCTGTATGTTTCCACTGGTGGAAACATCTTAAGTTATGCGATACATGTGTCGCTAATAGAGAACGACGTGTATAGGCTCTACAAAATAATACCGTTACCGTCACAAGTGAACGGAAAGACACATTTATTTACGTATATTTCCCCAGAGAAATAGCTACTCTTAATAAATGATGCGAAACTTAAGTATGCGAGCCGGCCGGTGTGGCCGTGCGGTTAAAGGCGCTTCAGTCTGGAACCGCGTGACCGCTACGGTCGCAGGTTCGAATCCTGCCTCGGGCATGGATGTGTGTGATGTCCTTAGGTTGGTTAGGTTTAATTAGTTCTAAGTTCTAGGCGACTGATGACCTCAGAAGCTAAGTCCCCTAGTGCCCAGAGCCATTTAAGTATGCGAAATTAAATAACGAGCAGTTACAGTGTAAGGCAGTAGATCAAAGTCCAACATTATGCAAGCAAGTATTTATATTTTTGATTACAAATGATCATGAGAAGTGTGAGGCTAAGATGCTGCAACTAGTGCAAGAAGTTCCGAGGGATAGTATGCGAAAACTAATAGTGTGAAATGAAAGTCTGTGAACATCATACAGTAATAATGAACAGCTGTTTGTCGCCCTGGTAGACGAACTCATTACCGTCATCTCTCATGACGGAAGTTTCACACATATCATGCTCCGAGAAACAGAGAAGATAACACTTTTGGGTAAATGTCGTGGGTAAACGGCTCAGACGATGATACAAATTGAACATACTCGTATAACACGAACAAATGTTCCCAGTTGTGATATTGTGCCGAACTTAATCATGTAAGTGGATTACTGCATAGTGAATAATAAGAGGAAGAACATAATCAAACTTAAGCCGAAACTGCCAGATACGTAGTACGTACTGGAATTAAGGAAAATGTGGAAGGGAGGACCCACCAATATAACTTTCTTCTCATACAACCTGTTTATTTAACAATATATAAACTGTGTTTTACAGATAATCGAAGCATTTAACAATAAAACTTTATTTAACAAAATGAACAAATTTGCAAATTTCTTTTGGCCTTTAACTTTAAGTTGAATAAGCTTTTAATCTTCGCAAAAGAAATCTGGAGTGCTGTACAGCAAAACAGCAAGCATTATTACAATGATTACAAGACGACCGGACCTGCAGCTCGCCCGTTATCGGGTGGAATAGTGTTGTTTACTACCGCGCTGGGCACAGTCTGTCTTATTAAATGCCCTTCTGAAATACATGAAAACTATATAAGCACAATTGATGACAAGAGTGATTCAGAGACGATGGTCGTCGGCAGAGACGTGCACAGTGCGCGAGTTACGACTCCCCAGTCGATCTGTGTTGGCATGTCGTTATACCATTGTGAGCTGCACTGTGACGTGTTTGTGGGTTTATTACAGCAAGTGCAAGATTCCATGATTTGTCAAGGTTGAAACCACTATCTCTATTAATTAAATTCGACGTCAATTGAATCTCAGTGGACTCCTTCACTATCGAGTCCCAAAAAGATGATGTAATTGTCAGAATTTCGACGTTGTCATACAACATACTATGACCAATATCAATACAATGCTCTGCCACTACCGACTTGTTAAGTTGTAAAAGTCGTGTGTACCTCCGGTGTTCTGAACATCTTTCTTGGACAGTACGAGTTGTTTGTCCAGTGTAAGAAAGCCCACATTCACATGGAATTTTGTAAACTCCAGATTTTCGGAGCAGCAAATCATCTTTGACGGAACCCACGAGTGCAGCTGTGTGGTGGTACAATACTACTGCCTATATGTACGACCAAAGTGCCGAATGAGTAAAGCTCTGACGGTCGGATATAAACCAGAAAACAAGGAGGGCAGGTAGACAATGAAACAAATCACCATGAGGATTACAAGAATGTCACTCCTCTTTATTAGCAAACAGTTCCACGGATCCACTGTGAGTCTCAGCTGTTACTGAGTGGTGCTGATGAAAGCCAGGTAGAAGAGGGCAGCCGGGCCATGAGCGGTCGTCGGACACGAGTGTTGCCAACCAACCGACGGGATGTCGGTCTGCTGTTTGTAGTCGACGCTGACTCCGGTGAAGTACTCCGGTATCTTCGCTCTGCACAGGCCCTCCTTCCGCAGCTCGTGGCTTCGGCCGCTCGGACCACGTAAGCACCTCTTGATGCGACGCTACCGCCAATCTGCTAACTTCGTGGGTCTCTCTTGGGTCAGCGCACCTCGTATATGTACCTGCAAGCAAAGACCTTCGAAGGACACAACCCACAGACAGCAACTCTTCCTCATAGATATTAGCAATGGGGCCGCAAGAGGGAAACAGACTACTAACTCAATAGCGCCACGGATCACTGCCAACACAACCTGCCGTTAGGTGGTTTAATGACGTAACAGATGCGAGACATAAGTTCTATGAGCTACGAAATGAGACTGAATACCAGGAGAGAAGTGCCTTCAGCAAATTCTCGTTAAGTTATTTCTCTTTTTGGAGTTTCACGGGCTCAGGTGTAGTAATTATAGTAATTATGTATTGTGTATGCAGGTATTGCAAACGTTGCCGAGAGAGATTTAAATTTATGTGAGAAACAGTGCATAATGACTGTTGTAGAAAAATGTACCCGTGGTCTAGGGACGTACAGTCTGCCGCCGGCAGTGCTGCGAGGCGGCCACGCGCCAGAGCGCTGCGGGCGAGGCGCGCACCGTGTGTTTGTGTTTACTTCGGCGGCTGTTAAGTGCCGTTTTTCCTTCTAGACCACCATGGCGCACAGCTATCGGAAGAAGACATTACGTTTCAACTTTTGTTCCGACTTCGCCCGACCCAAGGCCCTGTAGGGAGAACGATTTATACGCGATGAAGTTAAAATACCACCAACGGATCTAATTGGTATCCACTTGTCCATAGTTGGCAGTACCGTCTACGTCAAAATGATCAACGATGCGGCGTGCGACATGGTGCTTCAAGAGGCAAAACGGGACCTGCGCTTTTGCCATTCCAACGGCAACGTCGGACCCGTTACCGTCGATCACGCAGGTCTCGGCACACGGACGATAAGGATCTTCGAACTGTCGTTCGAACTACCCGCAGACGTCGTCATCGAGGCGCTCCGTCCCTATGGCAACGTTCTGGAACATGTTGCCGAACGATGGGTACAATTTCAAACCTATCCCGTTTTAAACGGTGTTAGACAGGTCCGCATCGAGTTGCAGAAACACGTGCGGTCCTATCTACGTATCGGAGGCTGCCGTGCCATTATAATGTTCGACGGCCAACCTCGGACCTGTTCCGGTAGCGGGAAAGAAGGTCACCTACGGTCTGAATGCATTCAACGACGTGTCGCGCAGCTCCCGTTGTCGGAAGCGTCCGTCACACCCACGATGGCCGCCCTACCGGTCACTTACGCAGCGGCTCCTGCCACGTCTACAGTTTCGTCCAGTCCGTCATCCGCTCCTTCCGATCGGCACGTCCCACCGTCCCAGTCACCTATGGACGGTGCGGACGTCCCACCTGACAACCTTGCCGCCGAACAGGCTCCCGCACCGGACGCTGAGGAGACCAGTACATCTTCACAACACCTGTTTGACAATTTCATTGCACCCACCGACGCCTTCGAACCAGGTCGACGCTCCTCCTTGCCGTCGTCCGACACTGAGGAACACGTGCGCAATCAACGCTCGCCACGTAGGCGCAAACGCCGTCGCCGTTCACCCTCGGGCTCTCAAATCGTCGCGACCCGCGACGACGAAGACGACACCCAACCAGCCGGCATTTCCACGCCGAGTTTGGCGGACAACATTCACGATGAACAAGACGTTTCGCAGCACGAGACCACCATGGAGGTCGCCACGCACAATGTAACGAACGGTGCGCAGGTTGAGACGCCTGTCTCCCCGCCGACAACTCCAGATCTCTCCCACCACGACACAATTCCCATGGACATTGGACAGACCCACGGCACAAGAGCATGGGCCGACGACGTTGAGAAAGATACGCCCCCTTCTCCGGATGAATTGCCTCCGCTGGACAAGACTGCCTGTTAACATCAAAAGCGAGGCACTGCAGCCGATGGGACGGAACTTCCTGTCGGTGCCCTCTTCATACTTCCCTTGGTGATGGTTGATGCGCGTCCACCACCACTGAAACAAACGTACCGGTTCGCTACACAGAACATCAACATGATCGGCACTGCACACAAGCTGCAACTCCTCTGTGACATGCTTCGGACCTCTGCCGTCGACGTCGCCCTTCTTCAGGAAGTACGCGTTGCCACACTACCACCTGTCTACGGCTACGTCTCATACACGTCCACATGTGATCAATCAGGGCGTGGAGTGGCTTTCTACATACGCGAAGGAATCCCACTCAAGGACACAACAATCCTTCCCTGTGGAAGGGGAATGGCTGTTACCATCTTCGACATGCGCGTCATCAATATCTACGCTCCGTCTGGCTCCACGAACCGTCGGCAGCGGTCCACTTTCTTCGGACATGACGTGGCGCCCCTGTTATCTGGACGCTATGATCGCCTTATCGTGGGAGGCGATTTCAACTGCGTCCTCCATCCGCAGGACCAAATACCTGGTTATTCGCCATACCCGGTGCTGCTCACCTTAATATAAGATTTTCATCTACTGGACGTTTGAGAGAAAATTCATGGCAATACCCTCGGTTTTACCCATTACACAGCACATTCTGCGAGCAGACTGGACCGGTTTTATGTATCTGCCCACCTTGGCAATGAAGTCGCCCAAGCTGAACGATGGCCCCTTGCCTTTTCGGACCACTGCGCCGTCATTTGCTCCCTGGCTCTGCCACCTCAGTCAGTGTGGTGCGGCAGAGGTTACTGGAAGCTTAATACCTCCCTCCTTAATGATCCACACTGCCGACAATGTATTGCCAGTACATGGGCGTCTTGCGAAAGACGTCTCCCGCAGTACACATCCACGTTCCTTTGGTGGCTCAAATGTGCCAAACCTGCGATCAGAAAGGCCTTCATGCAATGTGGCAAGGAAGCAGCAGCATGGCATCGAGACACCACAAATTTTCCCTACGCCGTCCTCCGTGAGCTCGATGCGCTCCCTCCATCGCCTGACACCCATAGGGAACGACAGCGTACTAAAGCTCGTCTCCTCTCTCTCCAACGTGGACGACTGCATGGTGTTGTAGTGGGTTCCCGACGACAAGACCTCCTCCACGACGGAACCCCATCCACAATCCATGCCGCATCCGACCATAGTCGTCGACGTCGACTTTTCGTCCCCAACATCACTACCTCCGATGGTGTTCATCACACAACACGGGCGGCAGTGCTGTCTGCCTTTGCTGAACATTATCGCCAATTTTATGATGATGAACCGATGGCAACGCCAGTTCCTGATGATCTCCGTCCTTCCCCTGATCGGACCCACAACGTAGCGGAGTCAACGTCCATGATGTCTGCAATCACCGCAGAAGAGGTGGTAGATGCGATCAACAAAGGGGCCAAGAACAAATCACCAGGACCGCATGGTCTCCCAGTGGAGTTTTACCGGGCGTTCACCACGTTAATGCTTCCTCGCTGGACGGAAATGCTTCGGGAACTCTTTACTCCGTCCTTCCCAATTCCACCTGAATTCTTCACTGGCATTCTTCTACCTGTGCCTAAGCCGAAGGGAGGGTCTCATGTCTCTGCATATCGCCTCCTTGCACTACTGAATGCAGACTACAAAATCTACGCATGCCTCTTAGCAGCGCGCATACGCACCGTCTTACCTCCGGTTCTTTCACCGGAGCACACTGCACGTGGTTGTGGCGCCACCTTACAAACAGCCCTAGGAGATTGCCGTGACCTCATCGCACTGGCGTCAGTTTGTCGCCTTCGTGCAGCACTGGTATCCGTCGATTTCACGAGTGCCTTTGATCGCGTTCGACACCCATTCCTCCTCATGGTGGCGACACGTATGGGATTCCCATTACTTTTTGTCGATGCCATTCGCCGGTTACTACTTACCGCTGTCTCGATGGTACAAGTCAATGGGAGGCTTGTAGGACCGATTCCTATACGCCGCTCTGTGCGTCAAGGATGCCCTATGACTACTTTATTATATGCCATTGCACTTGAGCCCCTCATCACTGGTCTTACCTCTAGACTGCAGGGTCTCACTTTGCGTGACTACACCTTTCACTGCAGGGCTTATGCGGACGACCACCTCTTTCTCACCTGCTCCTCCACGGAACTCAATGACGCCATCCAATGGATCAACCAGTATGGACGTCTTTTTGGTAGCGTTCTTAATGTCCGTAAATCGACTATGATGCACATTAGGCGCGGCCTCCCGGCTATGGTGCCGACCCCACTCCCAGTCAGTACCACCATTCGTTACTTGGGTATCGAATTTACGAGCTCCACACACCGCATAGTGGCCCTGGCTTACCGGCGGCTTTTGCAGTCGATTCGGCACCATGTCCGCGGTCAAGTGCACCGTAACTTAAACCAACTCCAACGTGTGTCCTATGTCAACTTGTATGTCGCCCCTAAACTGGTACACGTCGCCCAGATCCTCCTAATGCCGTTACTCCTTGGCCGCCGCATCCAATCAGCCTTCGGATATTTCGTGTCAGCAGGGGAACTTTTCTAAGTCCGCTACAACACTCTAACACTGCCTCCTGCAAAAGGTGGCCTCGGACTCGTCAACGTGCGGGCACGATCTTCTGCACTCTGTCCACACTCTGTTGCGGCACTGGCCGGGGCCGGTCCCGTCCCTAACACGCAGTCTCTTAGATATCCTCCGACCAGCTTCTCTCGCTCCACCGATCAATGTGGCACCTATTTCTCCATTGTTATACCAAGTCGCCAACTGTTTCATAGAACTCAGCTACGTTCGGGCCGATCTTCCAGTCACCCGTCCTTCCCGTACTAAAGATTACTATAGTTTGTTTATGCAGTCCAACCCTTGCGACCCCATGGTGCTACAGCATCCTGACATTAACTGGCGAACGGTTTGGGAGTGTGTACATGCACCCTTTTTACCGTCGTATGTGTCTGCACTCTGGTACGTTTTAGTCTATGGCAAATCCCCACTCTGCCCTGACTGTCAGCTCGAAGACACCGACGAGCACCGTCTTACGTGCCTCCTGAAATAAAACGTATGGCTCCTCATCCAACGAATCGTGGGCTTTTACCTCCGTGCCCCGCCAACGACGGTAACCCCGGATTTCCTGTTGTTACCGCAGACACTTCACTACCCTCTTGCTAAGCACCATACCCTAATCTGGTTTCGAGGACAGGCTTTAGAATACCTCTTTCAGAGTGGTCCGCATACAGTCCTTGACTTCTGGTACAAAGTTGTGACCGCGCATAGCACCCTCACCCGAAAACCATCTTACCGACAGACTTTCGCAGCGTCTTCCTTGACCCCCCTCAAAGTTGGGGTGTGCCATGTCTACCTGTCACATGATGCAACACCCTTATCCACGTTCTCATGCATCGACCGAAAAACAAATTTAAAAAAAGGAAGAAGGCAGAATATGTTATATTTTGTTGTATTTAATGTTTTTTTTATATTTTTTTGTTTAACTAAGTCATTTGTATATGTTTAAATATTACCTTAAAGAACTATTGCATAGTGAATATATATGTAATTTTAGTTTGTTCGATACAGATTATTATATAAAAAAGGAAGAAAACAGGATATGCTATTTTTGTTGTATTTAATGTTATTCTAATATTTTGTTTACCTAACACTCATTTGTATATGTTTAACAGGTACCTTGAAGAACTGTTGCTTTGTGTATATATATGTACTCTCAGTTTGTTCAATTAAAAAAACAAAAAAGTGGTTAAGGCGTCTGGCTAAAAAAAAAAAGTAAGCAACACACCTGCGTTCGAATCCCTGTCTGGCACAAATTTTAAACTTGCCCCATTGATATCAATCAATGCCCACAGGTAACTAATTTCTATATTTCCTTTGTGTCTTGATATGAAAATTATTATTATATTTAACATGTTATTGAAAGGTTTCTGCATGTGAAGCAGAGGCTCATTCAGTAACACTTTGTAATTAGATTTTTGTGTTATATCTTAGTATTCGTATGTATGTTAATAGAAGTCGCACGTATATTTGGTATGCGCGAGCAAAAAGATAGATTTCCATGTAAACAGTTTTTCTGTTTTCATGTGTACTCTGTGTTTTATGTTGGTCAAAGAAGTCACGTTAGCTGTCGTTCAGTAAGACAAATGACCGTCAAACTAAAAAAAAAAAAAAGAAGGGGTAGCGTCTTCGGTTCATAATCAAAACGTCTTCGGTCCCGGGTTAGATCCCGGCCACTGCCTAAACTTTGATAAATAATCAGCATTGGCAGCCGAAGACTTCCGGCATAAGTAGTCAGCCTCATTCTGCCAACGGCCTTGTCAAAGAGGGCGGAGGAGCGGATAGAGGTTCAGGACACTCTCTTGTCCTAGGGGTGGGAAATTGCCCCTAAAGGCGGAAGAATCAGCAATGATCAACGACATGAGGATGCAGAAGGCAATGGAAACCACTGCATTAAAGACACGTGACGTGTATCCACAGGACATGTGGCCTGTAATTGAAGAAGTGTCATGATGATCTCTCCATTGGCAAAAGATTCCGGAATAGTCCCCCACTCGGATCTCCGGGAGGGGACTGCCAAGGGGGAGGTTACCATGAGAAAAAGCTTGAATAATCAACGAAAGGATAACGTTCTACGAGTCGGGGCGTGGAATGTCAGAAACTTGAACGTGGTAGGGAAACTAGAAAATCTGAAAAGGGAAATGCAAAGGCTCAATCTAGATATAGTAGGGGTCAGTGAAGTGAAGTGGAAGGAAGGCAAGGATTTCTGGTCAGATGAGTATCGGGTAATATCAACAGCAGCAGAAAATGGTATAACAGGTGTAGGATTCGTTATGAATAGGAAGGTAGGGCAGAGGGTGTGTTACTGTGAACAGTTCAGTGACCGTGTTGTTCTAATCAGAATCGACAGCAGACCAACACCGACAACGATAGTTCAGGTATACATGCCGACGTTGCAAGCTGAAGATGAACAGATAGAGAAAGTATACGAGGATATTGAAAGGGTAATGCAGTATGTAAAGGGGGACGAAAATCTAAAAGTCATGGGCGACTGGAATGCAGTTGTAGGAGAAGGAGTAGAAGAAAAGGTTACAGGAGAATATGAGCTTGGGACAAGGAATAGAAGAGGAGAAAGACTAATTGAGTTCTGTAACAAGTTTCAGCTAGTAATAGCGAATACCCTGTTCAAAAATCACAAGAGGAGGAGGTATACTTGTAAAAGGCCGGGAGATACGGGAAGATTTCAATTGTATTACATCATGGTCAGACCGAGATTCCGAAATCAGATACTGGATTGTAAGGCGTACCCAGGAGCAGATATAGACTCAGATCACAATATAGTAGTGATGAAGAGTAGGCCAAAGTTCAAGACATTAGTCAGGAGGAATCAATGCGCAAAGAAGTGGAATACGGAAGTACTAAGGAATGACGAGATACGTTTGAAGTTCTCTAACGCTATAGATAGAGCAATAAGGAATAGCGCTATAGGCAGTACAGTTGAAGAGGAATGGACATATCTAAAAAGGGCCATCACAGGAGATGGGAAGGAAAACATAGGTACAAAGAAGTTAGCTGCGAAGAAACCATGGGTAACAGAAGAAATACTTCAGTTGATTGATGAAAGGAGGAAGTACAAACATGTTCCGGGAAAATCAGGAATACAGAAATACAAGTCGCTGAAGAATGAAATAAACAGGAAGTGCAGGGAAGCTAAGACGAAATGGCTGCAGGAAAAATGTGAAGACATCGAAAAAGATATGATTTTCGGAAGGACAGACTCAGCTTACAGGAAAGTCAAAACAACCTTTGGTGACATTAAAAGCAACGGTGGTAACATTAAGAGTGCAACGGGAATTCCACTGTTAAATGCAGAGGACAGAGCAGATAGGTGGAAAGAATACATTGAAAGCCTCTATGAGGATGAAGATTTCTCTGATGTGATAGAAGAAGAAACAGGAGTCGATTTAGAAGAGATAGGGGATCCAGTATTAGAATCGGAATTTAAAAGAGCTTTGGAGTACTTACGGTCAAATAAGGCAGAAGGGATAGATAACATTCCATCAGAATTTCTAAAATCATTGGGGGAAGTGGCAACAAAACGACTATTAACGTTGGTGTGTAGTATATATGAGTCTGGCGACACACCATCTGACTTTCCGAAAAGCATCGTCCACACAATTCCGAAGACGGCAAGAGCTGACAAGTGCGAGAATTATGGCACAATCAGCTTAACAGCTCATGCATCGAAGCTGCTTACAAGAATGATTTACAGAAGAATGGAAAAGAAAATTGAGAATGCGGTAGGTGACGATCAGTTTGGCTTTAGGAAAAGTAAAGGGACGAGAGATGCAATTCTGACGTTACGGCTAATAATGGCAGCAATGCTAAAGAAAAATCAAGACACTTTCATAGGATTTGTCGACCTGGAAAAAGCGTTCGACAATATAAAATGGTGCAAGCTGTTCGAGATTCTGAAAAAAGTAGGGGTAAGCTATAGCGAGAGACGGGTCATATACAATATGTACAACAACCAAGAGGGAATAATAAGAGTGGACGATCAAGAACGAAGTGCTCGTATTAAGAAGGGTGTAAGACAAGACTGTAGCCTTTCGCCCCTACTCTTCAATCTGTACATCGAGGAATCAATGATGGAAATAAAAGAAAGGTTCAGGAGTGGAATTAAAATACAAGGTGAAAGGATATCAATGATACGATTCGCTGATGACATTGCTATCCTGAGTGAAAGTGAAGAAGAATTAAATGATCTGCTGAACGGAATGAACAGTCTAATGAGTACACAGTATGGTTTGAGAGTAAATCGGAGAAAGACGAAGGTGATGAGAAGTAGTAGAAATGAGAACAGCGAGAAACTTAACATCAGGAATGATGGTCACGAAGTCAGTGAAGTTAAGGAATGCTGCTACCTAGGCAATAAAATAACCAATGACGGACTTAGCAAGGAGGACATCAAAAGCAGACTCGCTATGGCAAAAAAGGCATTTCTGGTCAAGAGAAGTCTACTAATATCAAATACAGGCCTTAATTTGAGGAAGAAATTTCTGAGGATGTATGTCTGGAGTACAGCATTGTATGGTAGTGAAACATGGACTGTGGGAAAACCGGAACAGAAGAGAATCGAAGCATTTGAGATGTGGTGCTATAGACGAATGTCGAAAATTCGTTGGACTGATAAGGTAAGGAATGAGGAGGTTCTACGCTGAATCGGAGAGGAAAGGAATTTGTGGAAAACACTGGTAAGGAGAAGGGACAGAATGATAGGACATCTGCTAAGACATGAGGGAATGACTTCCATGGTACTAGAGGGAGCTGTAGAGGGCAAAAACTGTAGAGGAAGACAGAGATTGGAATACGTCAAGCAAATAATTGAGGACGTAGGTTGCAAGTGCTACTCTGAGATGAAGAGGTTAGCACAGGAAAGGAATTCGTGGCGGGCCGCATCAAACCAGTCAGTAGACTGATGACAAAAAAAAAAAAAAAAAAAAAAAAAAAAAAAAATGAAAAATATGTCATAAAAACGCTATTGTAAATCAGTGCCGAGAGAGGAATGAAGGCAGGTATCGTCCTATGGGAAGCGCATGTAGAGACGGTGAAGCAATGATTTTTGACAAATCACTAGTGCATGCTAGACACGCTAGAAGTGAAGTTAGAACTATTAAGAAGTGTTAAGATGAAAACGGGCAAACGCTGAAGAATGATAACACTGATTGAAAGTATGAGAAACTAGTGTAAAACTATTTTCCTTTTCAAGTACTAAAATTGTAATTATGCTATGAAGTATACATCAATGTATCAAGTGTAATTCATTGTAAAGTTGATCCTAAAAACATCGTGCAGAAAAGAAAAATGATAGAATGAAACGAAATGTATAATATTGTAAAATAAGATATATCCTAATTCCAAGTGTTAGAATATGTAACAATGATACTAAATGTGGAGTGTTGTATGTAAAATTTTGTCTTACAGGAAAATTTTAATATATATATATATATATTCTGCTATGGGCAGTTCTAAAGCAATCATGTGGTCTTCGGAACATAACTGTAAACAAAAATGTGTGTATTCCCTCATTAACGGAATAAAATTTGTGAAAAATTTGTAGCCTCCGAGGACAGCTCTTACGAATTATTTGCTAATGGAGAGGGGGGAGGGGGAGTGGCGGGAGGAGTCGCATATTAGAAAAATGGAACGCTTGAAGGGCAACAGAACGAATAAATTTTTCTAGAAAGTACTCAGTGTACAAAAGAGCCGCCACCGAAAGGGCGCTGGTTTGTTCGTTGGCCGAAAATGTTATGTAGACTCACGGCGTTTCACATGATCTCGCATGCACATCTGTGGGGCGCGGCAGTGCGTTGGCAGAGACCAGATACAGTCACTCGAGGCCCACAGAGTGGAGGCCGGAAGTGTCAGCGTGGAAGAGGCGGTGTGGCCTATCGCAGAGTATAAAGTCGGAGGCGGCGGCGGTCGGAAACGACAGTGCAGTGGAGACAGCGGTCCAGGAGGGACATCTGTGTAGGTCAAGCCTGGGGCCTGAACTTATACTATTTGTTCTGGCTCTACTCGCGCTCATACACAGTGGCGTACCAGCCTCCATGGGATTTTTCAATCAGGACTAGTGAATTTCCATTAAAGTCATTATCCGATTCTTGCTTAGACAAGCAATTACAGATTGTAGTTATTCAAGTCTTCTCTTTTTTCTATATTTCCCGTCCGAGTTCCATAACTCTTTCGAATTTCCGTTAGCCATCTCCACGTTAGCTGACTGGACGGACTTTCTCGTCTCCAATGTCAGTGACAGTCTAGACCACTCGCTGGGTCCATTACCGATGTATACGTCAACTTCCAGAACATAGATGTAACTACTCTGATTAAAATATATTTTTTCTAAAAAACAAAATGGCACGAATTTAACATTATCGTAGGGCATGCCTTAGAAATTAGTAAATCGGAATGAGATAACGTCGGTATCTTTTATGTGAAAAACTACTACCTCTGCATGGTAACTAGAGAGTTCACGCTGACATAGTACTACCAGCAAGAAATAATATAACTCAAGCAATGTCAACACCTTCATACCATAAGGGGTGCAACAAAATTCCCTTTACAGACTTTGAGGCAGCTTCCATACAACGAAACAAGGAAAAGATATCTAGAAAACATGAGCTCTAAAATGCATCCCGTAAGAGCTATGAGCACTTGTTCATCTTCAGTAGTGTGCAAAACCTCTCTTCGGCTGCAAGATCTTTGCTTTCCATATTTTGTGAGAAGATCATCTGGACCAAAATAAGAAAAAATGCCCGGCAAACATGGGTCCTAAAATGCCTGTCTTATGAGCTATAGGCACTTGTTCAATAGAAATGACGTGTCTCACAGCACTGAAGGTAACCAACTGTTGATGGCTCTTAAAGTATGCGCGTTAGACCCCATGTTCACTGGACTTTTTTTGTTTTGGTCCATACTATCACCTCTCAAAATATGTAAAACAATATTCTTGCAGCAGAAGAGATGTGTTTCAAAGTATCGAAGGTGAACAAGTGATCGTAGGTCCTACGGTACCCATTTTAGAGCCCTTCTTTACTCGACGTTATTTCTTGCTTTAATTTAAGGGACTTGTTCTCAGAGTCTGGAAAAGGGACTTCATTTACACACCATCTAACATAAGTTTTGTGTTCTGCCAGAGACTGAATGAAGAAACTTAAAATTTACCAAGTTGAACAAACAAATCCTATCACAGGAAGAGTCATCGCAGCAGACATATTCTGATGGCCCTAAGAAATTAAAATAAGTACGAAAAGCAAAAAGAAGCACCGCAAGGAAACTAATGTCAATTACGGTATGCAAGAGTGTAAGCAGCACCGAAAAAAGCGCTTCGATCAAGAGTCTGTGGCTTACAATGCTTAAACAATCGAAAACATTTTATTTATCGGTTTTCTGCGTTTACTTTATTGCACATAATAATTTCAGTCTCATACGGAGAAAAGCGATATCCATTTATTGAAACCAGATAGCTGCAGCGCAGTTTACACAGCAGTGAACGATATGTGCTGACGTTGCTCGAGTATGAACAATACGGTTTTGTGAGAACAGATGCTGTAATCCTATTTCGCTATTGTTAGAAGTAATGTAAAACGCGCACAGTATCGACGCGTAGCTGTGACAGCAATAGTCGTTCTATATCGACCAAACCTATGAGTATATTTGTAGGCAGTATGACGTCTACATACGAATCTGTTCTTTACTGTAGCAACAGAGCATTAAAACTGTTGGGATCCGCCAGCAGCCACAAATCCCGTTTCACTGTGAAGCGGCGACACAATGCAGGCAGCTCTTTGCTTTTACGACTGATACGCGAATAGAATTCAAATTGGCGAGCAACATCATGAATGAATTTTCCAAATTTCGTCTGTAAACTGAATTTCGCGTTGAAAGATACATTAATTGAATGTTTATTTCAGCGATGGCATCGCAACAGAAGGTTTACTGAGCCAGAAATGTAAGTATTGCCTCGTTTCCTTTGTGGTGTATCTACGAATACAAGTCGATATTTTGAGCTAAAGTGAAGCAAAGAGCAGCAGCCGCTTCATTAAAAAAGGGTTATGAAAATTGCTTATTCATTCAAAGCTGTGATATACATACGCGTGATGGAACAAAACTCATTTAGGTTTCAAAAGATTTACTTACGGGCTGGGATACACATGTATGAATTCAAAGTTGTGGTATACATTCGAATGATCAAACGAAGTTTTTTGAATGGCAAAACAGATGCTTACGAGTTGCGATACACGTGAAAGAATCCACAATAGTGTGGAAAGGCACAGAACTAAATAATAGTAGCTGTAAGTGCACTGAGGTGACAAAAGTCATGGAATACCCCACATAAAACAGCGTCGGCCCTCCTGTTTCCCGGCTTAGTGCAGTAACTCGACGAGGCATGTGTTCAACATGTCTCTGGAAGTCCGAGCATAAATACTGAGGCATGCTGCTTCTACAGCCTTCCGTAATTCCGAAAGTGTTACCGGTGCAGTGTTCTGTGCATGGCCTGATGTCTCGGTTATGACCCATAAGTATTCGATGGGATTCATGTCCGGCGATCTGTGTGGCCAAACCAGTCACTCGAATTGTCTTTAACAGTCTTCAAACCAGTCGCGAACAACTGTATTCCAGCGACATGGCACTCGATAAAAATTACATCGCCATTTGGTATCATGAAGTCCATGAATTGTTGCAAATGGTTTCAAAGTAGCCAAACATCCAGAGGACCCAGTCTCTTCATGTAAACAGAAGCTACACCATTATGAGGCAACTAACACTTTGCACAGTGCCTTGTTCACAACTTGGGTCCATGGCTGAGTGGCATCTTTAACACTCTCGAACCCTACCATTAGCGTTTACGAACTGATGTAAGATCACAGCTGACCAGGCCATGCTTTTCCAGTTTTCCTGGGTTCGAGCGAAATGATCGTGAGCGCAGAAGAGGCGCAGTAGGCGATGTAGTACTGTTACCAAAGGCACTAGGGTCGGTCGTTTACTGCCATAGCCCATTGACACCAAATTTAGTCACATTATACTGACGGACATGTTCATCGCAATTCCCACCTTGGTCTCTGCTGTTATTTCACGCAGTGCTGCTTGTCTGTTAGCAGGGACAACTCTGCGCAAATGCCGTTGCTCTTGGTCGTTAAGTGAAGGCTGTCGGCCACTACATTGTCAGTGATGAGAGGTAATTCCTGAAATGTGGTATGGTCGGCACACTCTTTACACTGTGGATCGCAGAATATTGAATTCGCTTACGGTTTCCAAAATGTCCCATGCATTCAGAGCCAACTATCATTCCGTTCTCAAAGTCTGTTAATTCGCGTCGTGCGCTCATAATCACCTTTTCACACGTATCACCTGAGTACAAAAGACAGCTCCACCACTGCACTGCTTTTTATACTTTCTGTACCAGATATTACCACCATTTCTACATGCGCATATCGATGCCCCATGACTTTTGCCACCTCGGTTTATACCTCTTCACACGTATCACCTGAGTACAAGACAGCTCCCTCACTGCACTCCTTTTTATACTTTCTGTACTCCATATTACCACCGTATCTACATATGCATATCGATGTCCCATGACTTTTGCCACTTCGGTGTATACCGTCGTAAGTAAAGGAACATAGTTCACGGAATGTCAATGAAAGTAATCATCTGAAAATGGGGTGATCGTAGAATAAGTGACGTCTCAAAAACATGAGTTTGAAAGCATTATTTGCCGGCGTCAAGAGCCGGGAAAGGGGTGTCATAAACACTAACGTCACGAGCGTTGTAATTTTGATTTTGAGCACTAGGATTGCGGCTGTCGTGTAAAGTGACGAGACAGCCCTCGAGCTTAAGTATACAAGGGAATCAGGCTGGGTCACCAAATGTTAGCCATGCCTGATGTAGAGGATATTTGACCATGGGGCACACCACTTGTGTGTTGGCTTAGACTGTGTGTGGGCGAGAAGTCCTCTGGTGGAGATGGAGCGTATGTGCAGCAGATGTAGGGAGCCAGTGGAGATATAATTTACTGACTTTCAGATTCGACGGCAGCAATACAGCGTCCACAGGAGGTGAGCGGCAGGATCGGTCGGTGCACCCAGGCCGGGGCGGGCAGAAGGGGATGCGTCTGCTTCAGCTCTGACGTCAATACGGCGTGTGGCACTTCTCTAACGGTGCATCTTTGTGCCAGGAGCTGCCTCAAGAGGCGGGGCACTAGCCCTAGTAGCGCGTCGCACGTTTGAACAAAAACCAGCCCAGTGGTAGTCAGGTGCGTTGCTGGGTTCGAATCCTAGGCCGGTGACTGCAGGTCGGTGGCTGGAGCTGAGTAACGAGAATAACGGGCAGGAGACACTACGTTAGTAGTGCGTGGATAAGTTGAGAAACTGGGGACTGACGGGAGTCATGGTAGGTTAGTGTGTGCAGTTGCAATGACGTCTGTGTACGGATGGCTTAGCGATCTGAGCATCTCCCTAGTAAGCGGGAGACCCGGTTTCGAACTCCAGTCTGGCACAAATTTTCAACTTTCCGCATTAATTTCAATCAGTGCCCGCTTAAAGACAGTATCTGTATTTCATTTGTGTCCAATTTACGTATAGCTGTCTTCTTTGGTTTTAGGGGACAAGTTTGGTGACACTGTCTCTGGCGGGCAACGACCTGATTGGCTAACTTCAATGCTGAGTAACTCGGTAACGACGCGACGTAGCGAATTTTTTCTTAACCTTTCTTGTCCAGCACAACCTATCCTGCAACTAAAACGCTTACAAGCTTTGAAAACTATTGATGACCCCCATGTGTATATGTCATGATCATGAAAAGGAACAAAATATCTTGATAATATAAACATAGTGTCTCCACTTGATGAAAACGAAGTGAAAGTAAAATATTACCATGTATTCTTCATACAGGCCTGATGAAGCAGGGGACACGGCAACTGGAATGAGAAGTTGGGGCTAAAGACTTGGCGGGACGAACTAGAGTACACTTTATATCCTCTAATGATATAATTTTGATAAAATTTTTGAAGACAAAATGTTTGCTGACTCTTGCCGGCAAGGCCCAGCGTCCATTAGTATTCGCCTGCCCTATGACGAAGTGATTTCACCGAACTTGCAGTGTATACTAACCAAGTGTGCTCCATACTATCTACGCCAGTAGATTGATTGACTGATTTTAAGAAAATCTTGAAAATGAGTGTCTTCATGTCGAGATATTTCAGAATCCAAGCAGGAATGGGTAATTTTAATTTTACAGACCCTATCCCTTTCATTCGGAGTAGATGACTGGATTGTAAGCTACATACAAGGCTTACGCCGCCTCCCAGTTGAATAACCAGTACAAGAGGACACTAATCACACTGAGAGGCCTCAGCAAATATTTTACCTCTGACAACAGTTCTTGCCAAATTGTCTTAACTCTCTCGTCGTGTTCTCTCTTGCATTCTTCCAATAATTTATTTATGTGTGCTTTTGATTGAGTGTACGGCTTTGTATGTTCTGAACTGTTCTCAATTACGATCATAAGCACTACGAATCAGGATATGAACTTAGGATTGTGATTATGTGCGGTAACTTTCGTTGTCTAGTGTACATAAAAAAAGAAATAAATATATAGTACGACTGGGTGAAACACCACTTGCTGTTAGCCTGGGGGTGACCATTCTTAGTTCTCCTAGGTTGGCAGCGATCTGAAAAACAATAGGTTTCAGACGAAGCATTCCGGGTGATGCCGAAGTTCAACGGTCGATTGTTTAGGTTGTAAATTTACTCCACGTGGAGACTCGACGTTGTCGATTTGTGTCTGCGTGCTTCGCCGAAGTCCCTGAACAAATATGCTTGTTTCCCTTGGCAATGCCGCCGACTGTTAAAAAGCGAAGTTGTCAATTCATGAAGGACTTGCAAAAGGAGTTTTCTTTTTTACAGAAGTGTGCAACACCTTCGGAAGTGGGGAGCAAAAAGTGTAATGGAGTGTTCTCAGTTTCTCACGGCGGTTAACATGACATACAACGTAGGGCGCAGACTGCTGCGATTAGATCATCACTCTCAACTTATTATCGTCAGGAAAACTTCGCTGACTACGAAGAACTTAAAAGAGCCGAAGGTTTGTGTGCTTTCCACACGGTAAGTCACAGCCAGAGTTTTAGATAGATGGAATGCACTTCCAAATTGATTCAAAACGTGTTTCAAAAGAAGTTTCGTTGCGGGAAAACTAAGTGCGAAGAAATAATAAAGAACGTGTTAGCGCCTTTGTTCTTTTGATAACCTACAAGCAGATCTTAAAGACGTTACATCTGTACAGATGGTACAAACCACGAAGACCTAAAAACATTTCCAATACTAGTGCAATACTTGCATCCAAAGACTGGAATTAATGTGAATACATCAGGTATCCTGAATTTACCTAGTGAAACCGCAGTTATTGTGTATGATTCTTTAATGCATATTCTCGAAAAACGTGGGCTTAAAGAGAAAGTCATAAGAATTTATGCAGATAATGCCAATACAAATTTTGGCGGGGTTCAACGTGATGGACTATTTAATGTTTTCTTCAATTTTCAAGATGGCTTAGCGAAAAAAATAGTTGGCTTGGGGTGCCCAGTGCATGTTGCACACAATGTTATACAAACATCAGCAGATTTGTTACCAGTGGACGTCGAATATACTGTTACGAAGATTTATTCGTTCTTTTGTAAATGCACAGTGCTTGTAGAAGCTCTCAAACATTTTTGCGAAGAAGCAGAAATGCAATACTAAATAATCCTGAGATATAGTAAAACACGATGGCTTGCACTTCTGCCTGCAGTAGGGAGGGTCCCGCAAATGTATGTACCATTGAAATCGTTCTTTTTATCGCAAGAAAAATGCCCACCTGTGCTACACGCATTAATTTCTAATGAATGTTTGGAGCTTTGGTTAAAGTTTGTACGAGTACAAGCCGCTTTATTTAATGACTCTGTGAAGATGATGGAAAGAGATAAAATTTCCTTTACAGAAGTTTCACACTTGTTTATTGATCTCAAAACGAAGTACACAAAGCGTTTAGAAAACGATTATATTCATCTGAGCATACGAAATGAGTTAAGAAGTCTTCTGGAGGGTGGGCAAATTGATAAAAATTATTTTATGGGATATATACTTAACTTCTGTGATAGCTGCGTCAAGTCCCTACAGAAGTATACGCATCAGTACAATGAATTCAAACCATATGACTGAACTGAGTTAAAAAATAGTCTGAAATGGGCTGAAGTGGAGCAGACGTACCAATAATTAATTTTGCAGATGCCAACGACGGCAACTACAATAGTCGAAGGTAGATTGTTTTAATGAGGTAAACTACATTTCAGACCACGTCAGTCACGATGATCTGAAGAGATGGGAAGATATGAAGAGCAGCACGGAGGAACGGAGGTTAGTGGGGTTCAACAAACTTAATGAACAGTACACACCACATACAAACTGCCTGACCATCGTTTAATATCTACTTACCTTACCAGAGACGAACGCACCTTCAGATCGCGTATTTTATTTGATGAATGCTATGTGGATATCGGAAAAACTTCACTTAAAGTTGAAACACTACGTTCAATGCTGACTGTAAAATTCAATATGGGAACTTGTGAAAATGTTTATGAAAATTTAAGTCAAAGCCAAGATTTAGTAAAAATATATGACTCATGTTAGAAATATGATTTTAAAGATAAATGAAAAATTAGTAAATTATGTTTCATTTCTAATTTTAGCACAGTCAGGATACATGGTCACTTACTCTCAATTCCAATAAGCATGCACGGAACGTCCTACATTAACCTTGGCCGTCTTAAAAAAGAACTATTAAAAAATTACCAGACTCAGAAATTTAATATAGGCGCTTGCTTAAGTATTTGTGAAACTGTAATAAAGATCTACAATTAAAAATAGAACGTCACTTTCGTTAAACATATTATTTTGAAAGTAAATGAGTTCTTTGGTCGCTTACGTTTCTTTCTTTCTTACTGAAAAACCGATAAACTGAGTCATGTGTTAATAGTCCCATCCGCATCTTCGAAACGTCCTGCGTTGCGATTTGAAATAATTGGCCGCCTTAGGTATACTTCCAGCATATATTTTACTTAGAAAAATGGATCTTTTATGACTCGAATGGAAGAAGGAAGATTAAATGCGTTGTATCATACTTTTGATGCAACCACAGAAGAAGATTTTACTCATCGCCACCGTCAACTATTTACAGTGCGTTGAGGGCAGCACTATGAGAGGAAAACAACATTGATACACAGAGTATGATTAGTGACAACACACAAACATCTATTGACGAATACTCACTTTTGTACAATCCGGATCCAGTAGCAGATCCTGATGATCAACTGCTATTCCAGAAACTAACGATCGATAAAACTACTATTCACGTTGGTGTGTAGAATGTATGAGTCTGGCGACATACCACCTGATTTACGGAAAAAATATCATCCACACAATTCCGAAGACTGAAAAACCTAACAAGTGAGAGAATTATGGCACAGTCAGCTTAACAGCTCATGCATCCAAGTTTCTGACAAGAATAATATACAGAAGAATGCACAAGAAAATTGGAGCTGTGTTAGATGACGATCAGTATGGCTTTATGAAAGGTAAAGGCATTAGAAAGGATATTCTGACATTGCGGTTGATACTGGAAGGAAGTCTTAAGAAAAATCAAGACGCGTTCATAGGATTTGTCGACCTAGGAAACGTTGGGGTATGATATAGGGGAAGACGGGTAATATACAATATGTAAAAGAACGAAGAGGGAATAATAAGAATGAACGACCAAGAAAGAAATGCTCGGATTAAAAAGGGTGTAAGACAGGGATGTGGTCTTTTGTCCCTACTGTTCACCTGTACATGGAAGAAGCAGTAATGGAAATAAAACAAAGGTTCAAGAGTGGAATGAAAATTCAAGGTGAAAGGGAATTAATGATACGATACGCTGATGACATTGGTATCCTGAGTGAAAGTGAAGAAGAATGGCATGATCTCCTGAGTGGAATGGGCGGTCTAATGAGTACAGATATGAATTGAGAGTAAATCGAAGGAACACGAAAATAACGAGAAGTAGCAGGTATGAGAACAGTGACAAACTTAACATCAGGACTGATGGTCACAAAGTAGACGAAGTTAAGGAATTCCGCTACCTGGGTAACAAAATAACCAATGACGGCCGGAAGAAGGAGGAAATCAAAAGCAGACTAGCAATGGCAGAAAGGGCATTCCTGGCCAAGAGAAGTCTACTAGTATCAAACATTGGCTTTAATTTTCGGAAGAAATTTCTGTGAATGTGCGGCTGGAGCACAGCATTGAATGGTAGTGAAACATGTACCATGGAAAAACCGGAACAAAAAAGGTTTTTAGAGGTGGTGCTACAGACGAATGTTGAAATTTGGGTGGATTGGTAAGGTGAGGAATGAGCAGGATCTGCGTAGAATCGGAGAAGAAAGGAATATCTGGCCCGCATCTCGTGGTCGTGCGGTAGCGTTCTCGCTTCCCACGCCCGGGTTCCCGGGTTCGATTCCCGGCGGGGTCAGGGATTTTCTCTGCCTCGTGATGGCTGGGTGTTGTGTGCTGTCCTTAGGTTAGTTTGGTTTAATTAGTTCTAAGTTCTAGGCGACTGATGACCTCAGCAGTTGAGTCGCATAGTGCTCAGAGCCATTTGAACCATTTTTTTGGAATATCTGGAAAACATTGACAAGGAGAAGGGACAGGATGATAGGACATCTGTCAACACATCTGGGACTGACTTCCATGGTACTAGAGGGAGCTGTAGAGGGTAAATACTGTAGAGGAAGACAGAGATTGGAATACATGCAGCAGTTAATTGAGGACATAATATGTAAGTATTACTCTGAGATGAAGAGGTTGGCACATTAGAGAAATTCGTCGTGGCCGCATAATACCACTCAGAAGAAATATGACTAAAAAAAAAACGTTATAGTTAACAGTTCTTGTCCCTCTGCAGTGATCTCTGAAGAAGGGCTTATGTGGATTCATCAGAAGCAGACAATGTGGCTCAAAATACACAAGTAGAAAGCGGTCTTCACGATAGTCGAGCTCACTTGGAACTACCTGCTTTTCTGTGATGCCAGCGAATGTCACTTATGTGGCGGCAGATCCTTTGCGACATCTTGGTGTGACGTTTGCACGGTGAGGGACGGGAAGAACCCATCGTGGTTCAACAACAAAAGTTAGGAAACTACTGCGAAAGCGAAGAGAGCTTCACTGCAAGTTTGAACGCAGACAAAACCTCTGAGACAAAAACGATGTCAAAGTTAGCGTAAGAAGGGCTATGCCTGAAGCGTTCAGTGAATTCGAAAGTAAAATTCTGTGTACCGACTTGACAGAAAATCCTAGGAATTTCTGGTCTTACGGTGAATCAGTAAGTGGCTAGAAACAGCATATCCAGACACTCCGGGATGATGATGGCATTGAAACAGAGGATGACTCTCGTAAAGCTGCAATACTAAACACCTTTGTCCAAAGCTGTTTCACAGAGGAAGACCGCACTGCAGTTCATTCTATAAATCCACGCACAAACGAAAAATTGCTGACATCGAAATAAGTGTCCAAGGAATAGAAAAGCAACTGGAATCACTCAACAGAGGAAAGTCCACTGGACCTGACAGGATACCAATTCGATTCTACACAGAGTACGCGAAAGAGCTTGCCCCCTTCTAACAGCCGTGTACCGCAAGTCTCTAGAGGAACGGAAGGTTCCAAATGATTGGAAAAGAGCTCAGGTAGTCGCAGTCTTCAAGAAGTGTCGTCGAGCAGATGCGCAAAACTATAGACCTATATCTCTGACGTCGATCTGCTGCAGAATTTTGAAACATGTTTTTTGTACACGTACCATGTCGTTTCTGGAAACCCAGAATCTACTCAGCAGGAATCAACAAGGATTCCGGAAACAGTGATCGTGTGAGACCCGACTCGCTTTATTTGTTCATGAGACTCAGAAATTATTAAGAGACCGGCTCCCAGGTAGATACTATTTTCCTTGACTTCCGGAAGGCGTTCGATAGAGTTCCGCACTGTCGCCTGATAAACAAAGTAAGAGCCTACGGAATATCAGACCAGCTGTGTGGCTGGATTGAAGAGTTTTTAGCAAACAGAACACAGCATGTTGTTCTCAATGGAGAGACGTCTACAGACGTTAAAGTAGCCTCTGGAATGCCATAGGGGAATGTTATGAGACCATTGATTTTCACAATATATATAAATGACCTAGTGGATAGTGTCGGAAGTTCCACGTGGCTTTTCGCGGATGATGCTGTAGTATACAGAGAAGTTTCAGCATTAGAAAATTGTAGCGAAATGCAGGAAGATCTGCAGCGGATAGGCACTTGGTGCAGGGAGTGGCAACTAGCCCTTAACATACACAAATGTAATGTATTGCGGATATATAGAAAGAAGGATCCTTTATTGTATGATTATATGATAGCGGAACAAACACTGGTAGCAGTTACTTCTGTAAAATATCTGGGAACATGCGTGCAGAACGATTTGAAGTGGAATGATCATATAAAATTAATTGTTGGTAAGGCGGGTACCAGGTTGAGAGATTCATTGGGAGAGTCCTTAGAAAATGTAGTCCATCAACAAAGGAGGTGGCTTACAAAACACTCGTTCGACCTATACTTGAGTATTGCTCATCAGTGTGGGATCCGCACCAGATCGGGTTGACGGAGGAAATAGAGAGCATCCAAAGAAGAGCGGCGCGTTTCGTCACAGGGTTATTTGGTAAGTGTGATGGCGCTACGGAGATGTTTAGCAAACTCAAGTGGCAGACTCTGCAAGAGAGGCGGTCTGCATCGCGGTGTAGCTTGGTGTCCAGGTTTCGAGAGGGTGCGTTTCTGGATGAGGTATGGAATATATTGCTTCCCCTTACTTATACCTCCCGAGGAGATCACGAATGTAAAATTAGAGAGATTCGAGCGCGCACTTAGGTTTTTGGGGTGTCGTTCTTCCGCGAACCATACGCGACTGGAACAGAAGTTGGAGGTAATGACAGTGGCACGTAAAGTTCTCTCCGCCACACTCCGTTGGGTGGCTTGCGGAGTATAAATGTAGATGTAGTTGTATAAGCTATCTCTGGAGTGGTTGTCGACCTATAAACGCCTGTGATACTGCCTAGTGGTGCTTGATATGCTTACGACACCACATTCCTCCCCGCAAAATATCCCGGCTGTGGTCGCATATGGTTGCGTTGCGAACCAACGGCGAGAAACGGACTGGGTGCATTCGCTGCAGAGACTGGAAACGGGACTGAATCCAGCGAAAGGCTCCCTTGAGCGCCCTGGCGTTCTCCCTGAGCTCCCACGGGGTCGTCTGGCAAACCACAAGTAGAGAGCGGTCTTCTCGGTAGTTGATCTGATTTTGAATTGTCCACTCTGCCATTGCGTCACAGCAGCTTGGTGCGGGAGTTGCTCGGCTACAAGCTATCTCTGGAGTGGGTTGTCAACCCATCGACGCCTGTGCTGCTGCCTGTGGTTCACACTTACACCGAAACCGTCAGCGTCGAGGAAGATTGGCTTTAACGTCGCATCGACAGTGAGGTCATTAAAGATACAAAAAAATCTGTGGTTATGGACAGTTCGGGAAGCGTCTTTTCAAGGGAAACATTGCAGCATTTCTCTGTAACGCTTCAGGGAAACCAGGCAAAACCTAAATTAGGATGGCCAGCAGGATTTGAAGCGCAGTCCTGTAGATTGCAAGTCTTATGCTTAACCCACTTTCACCTCTCTCGATATGTGGTCTGCGGAAAGGGCGTATATAGCCTGTTCTAAAGTCTTTGTGACAAAAGTCTAGGGGTGACAGATGATGTCACGAGGAATAACTTTTCTTAGAAACAATCTGTTCTTTGTGACTGTCTAAAATGCTGGCGTCGTTTAAGACTCGTTATGACTCTGAAAGGTTACAGGGGATAAGCACTCAGCGACGTTTGTACGCAGAGTGGAGCGTATCATCCAGTTATCTGCTCCGTGTGAAAGGCTGCAGGCCCTGCAAAAACAACATTCCTGATTGACTTCTAGAATGTTTCTGCGCTTGGAGACAACCATACTTACGGTGTACTTGTTAAAAATTGCAATCACTTTACTGGGGCGGGTAATAATCAGCATACCTCATTAGTATACTATGCTTTCCTTTTTTTACCTCATCAGTCTTCCGACTGGTTTGATGCAGCCCTCCACGAATTCCTCTCCTGTGCTAATCTCTTCATCTTAGAGTAGCACTTGGACTGAGGTCCTCATTTTATTTGTTCGATGTGTCCCAATTTCTGTCTTCCTCTACAGTTTTTGCCCTCTACAGCTCCCTCTAGCACCACCGAAGTCATTCCATAATGTCTTAACTGATCTCCTATCATCCTGTCCCTTCTCCCTATCAGTGTTTGCCACATACTCCTTTCCTCTCCGATTCTGCGCAGATCCTCCTCATTCCTTATCTTACCAATCCACCCAATTTTCAACATTCCTCTGTAGCCTCACATCTAAAATCGTTCGATTCTCTTCTGTTCCGGTTTTCCACAGTACGTGTTTCACTACCATACAGTGCTGCACTCCAGACGTACATTCTCAGCAATTTCTTCCTCAAATCATTGCCGATATTTGATATTAGTAGACTTCTCTTGGCCAGGAATGCCCTTTTTGCAATTGCTACTCTGCTTTTGATGTCCTCATTGCTCCGTCCGTCATTTATTATTTTACTGCCCAGGTATCAGAATTCCTTAACTTCATCTACTTCGTCACCATCAATCCTCATGTTAAGTTTCTCGCTATTTTCATTTCTACTACTTCTCATTATTTTCGTCTTTCTTCGATTTGCTCCGAATCCATATTGCCCGCATCTCGTGGTCGTGCGGTAGCGTTCTCGCTTCCCACGCCCGGGTTCCCGGGTTCGATTCCCGGCGGGGTCAGGAATTTTCTCTGCCTCGTGATGGCTGGGTGTTGTGTGCTGTCCTTAGGTTAGTTAGGTTTAAGTAGTTCTAAGTTCTAGGGGACTTATGACCACAGCAGTTGAGTCCCATAGTGCTCAGAGCCATTTGAGCCCGAATCCATATTCTGTACTCATAAGATTAATCATACCGTTCAGCAGATCATGTAATTCATCTAAACTTTCACTAAGACAGCAGTGTCATAAGCGAATCGTACCATTAATATCCTTTCACTTTTATTTTAATTCAACTCCTGAACCTTTATTTCCATCATCGCTTCCTCGAAGTACAGACCGAACAGAAGGGGTGAAAGGCTATATCCTTGTCTTACACCCATTTTAATACGAGTACTTCATCCTTGGCCGTCCAATCTTATTATTTTCTCTTGGTTCTTGTACACATTGTATATGACCCGTATCTCCCTATAGCTTACCCCTACATTTTTCAGAATTGCCATCATCTTGCACGATTTTACATTGTCCAACGATTCTTCCGGGGTGACAAATCCTATGAACGTGTCTTGATTTTTCTTTAGTCTTGCTTCCATTATTAACAGCAACGTCAGAATTTCCTCTCTCGTACCTTTACCTTTTCTAAAGCCAACCTGATCATCAAGTAGCGCATCCTCGATTTTCTTTTCCATTCTTCTGTATATTATTCTTGGAACCAACTTGGATGCATGAGTTCTTAAGCTGATTTTGCGATATTTCTCGGACTTGTCAGCTCTTCCCATCTTCGGAATCGTGGGGATGATGCTTTCCGGCGGTCAGATGGTATGTCGACAGACTCATATATTCTACACAACAACGTGAATAGTCGTTTTCTTCCCACTTTAACCAATGATTTTAGAAATTCTGATGGAATGTGATCTATTCCTTCTGACATATTTGATCTTAAGGCCTCCGAAGCTCTTTTAAATTGTGATTCTAATACTGGATCCCCTATCTCTTCTAAATCGACTCCTCTTTCTTCTTCTATCACATCATAGGAATCTTCCCCCTCATAGAGGCTTTCAATGTACTCTTTCCACCTACCCACTCTCTCCTCTGCGTTTGACAGTGGAATTCCCGTTCTACTATTAATGTTATCACATTTGCTTTTTTTAATGCCACCGAAGGTTGTTTTGTCTTTCTTGTATGCTAAGTCTGTCTTTTTGGTTTTATTTATTTATTGTTCCGTGGGACCAAATTAAGGAGAAGTCTCCATGGTCATGGAACGAGTCATTACATGAAATTATAACACGATAGTAGAAACAGATAAAATGAAATACAAGAAAAGTATTCAGGTGAGAATTCGTAAGTTTAAATAAAGAAATTCAACAATGTAACACTGGAATTTGCTTAATTCTTCAGCTCTTCCAGGAGCTCCTCGGCAGAATAGAAGGAGTGAGACATGAGGTAACTCTTCAGTTTAGACTTAAAAGCGTTTGGGCTACAGCTAAGATTTTTGAGTTCTTGTGATAGCTTATTGAAAATGGATGCAGCAGAATAGTGCACTCCTTTCTCCACAAGAGTCAAGGAAGTGCATTCCACATGCAGATTTGATTTCTGCCTAGTATTAACTGAGTGAAAGCTGCTAACTCTCGGGAATAGGCTAATATGCCAACAACAAACGCCATTAACGAAAATATATACTTTGGAGGCAATGTCAGAATTCCCAGACTATTGAATAGGGGTCGACAAGAGGTTCCCGAACTTACACCACATCTAGCTCGAACAGCCCGTTTTTGAGCCAAAAATACTCTTTTTGAATCACAAGAATTACTACAAAAAATAATACCATACGACATAAGCGTATGAAAATATGCGAAGTAGACTACTTTTCGTGTTGAAATGTCACTTATTTCAGATACTGTTCTAATGGTTAATAAAGCAGCATGTAGTTTCTGAGCAAGATCCTGAACATGGGTTTTCTACAACAGCTTACTATCTATCCGAACGCCGAGGAACTTGAATTGTTCCGTCTCGCTTATAATATGCCCATTCTGTCTGATCAAAATATCAGTTCTTGTTGAATTGTGAGTTTCAAACTGTAAAAACTGAGTCTTACTGTGATTTAGCATCAAATTATTTTCCACAAACCACAAACTTATTTCATGAACTACATTATTTGATAATGTTTCAATATTACACACAAGATCCTTCACCACCAAGCTGGTGTCATGAGCAAACAGAAATATTTTTGAATCACCTGTAATACTAGAAGGCATATCAATTATATAAATAAGAAACAGAAGTGGCCCCAGCACCGATCCTTGGGGAACGCCCCACTTAACAGTGCCCCATTGGGACTGAACATCACTACCACTGTCAATATTGCGGAGAATTACCTTCTGGTTTCTGTTCTTAAAGTAAGAGGCGAACCAATTGTAAGCTACTCCCCTTACTCCATAATGGTCCAACTTCTGCAGTAATATTTTAAGGTCAACACAGTCAAAAGCTTTCGTTAAATCAAAGAAAACACCTAGCGTTCGCAACCTTTTATTTAATCCATCCAAAACCTCACAGAGAAAAGAGAATACAGCATTTTCAGTTATTAAACCATTTCTAAAACCAAACTGTATATTTGACAGCAAATTATGTGAATTTAAATGCTCCAGTAACCTTATATATACAACCTTCTCGATAACACCGATGGCCTAGATATAGGTCTATAATTGTCAACATTATCCCTGTCTCCCTTTTTATAAAGTGGCTTCACTACCGAACACTTTAATTGGTCAGGAATCCGACCACTCCCAAAGGAAAAGTTACAGATATGGCCAAGTACTGGGCTCACATACGGAGAACAATACTTCAGTATTCTGCTACATACCCCGTCATATCCATGAGAGTTCTTGGTCTTTAGTGATTTAATTATTAACTCAATCTCCCTCTTGTCAGTATCATGGAGGAGCATTTCTGGTAACAGTCTCGGAACACTTTTTTCTACGAGCGCTATATGATTCCCTGTTGGGACTAGGTTTCTATTTAGTTCACCTGCTATATTCAGAAAGTGATTATTAAATGCTGTACATACATGCGACTTATCAGTAACATGGATATTCCCACTATGCACTGATTCTATATCCTCGACCTGTCTCTGCAGACCAGACACTTCCTTTACGACTGACCATACGGTTTTAATTTTATCCTGAGACTTAGCTATTCAATATGCATACCACATACTTTTTGCCTTTCTAATAACTTTTTAAGCACCTTACAATACTGTTTGTAATGGGCTGCTGAATTTAGATTTTGACTGTTTGCAACGTTTTGATATAATTGCCACTTTGTTCTACAGGATATTCTTACCCTCTAGTCAGCCACTCAGGCTGCCTGTTTGTGCTAGTACCCTGTTGTGAACGTTCTAACGGAAAGCAACTGTCAAAGAGCACGAGAAAAGTCTTGAGGAAGGCATTATACTTATCGTCTACTGTATCAGCACTATAAACATCTCTCCACTCTTTTTCCTTGATAGGGTATACAAAGGCCTCTACAGCAACTGGATCAGCTTTCCTAAAAAGTTGATAACTATATTTAACATGTGTTGGAGCACGAAAATCTTTTAGAGTTAAAACTTGTGCACCATGATCTGAAAGTCCATTCACTTTTTGCTAACAGATTGCCCTTCTAGTAATGAGTAATGATCAAAAATGTTGTCTGTGGTTGTTCTATTGTTCCCTTGCACTCTCTTTGGAAAGAATATGGTTTGCATAAGATTATATTAATTAAGGAGGTCTACCAGCATCCTTTTCCTTGCACTATCACTTATACAATTAATATTGAAGACACCACATATAACTAACTTTTTGTATTTCCTGTAAAGTGAACCAAGAACTTCCTCTAGCCTTAGCAAAAATGTTGTGAAATCGGAATCTGGGGATCTATAAATAACAACAGTTAGATGTTTAACTCCACTAAAGTTAACCACACCTTCACAACATTCAAACACCTTTTCAGTGCAGTACTTTGAAACATCAATTGACTCAAATGGGATACCATTTTTCACATACACGGCTACTCCCCCACACAGCAAAGAGCTTCTAGAAAAGCTGCCAACCAACCTGTATCCTGGTAAAGGAAGCCTCTGAATTATCTCCTTATTTAAGAAGTGTTCAGATACACCAATAATTTCAGAGTCAACATCTATAAGCAGATCACTAACTTTATCTATAATAACTTGTATGTTTTGAAGAAATATACTAATTCCATCGTTATTCGGATCCTAAGCTTTGTCGAAAGTGGTTTCTTTGTTAGAGAGACTTCCCTTGAGCAGGAATACCTATCAGCTGACTTCAATCCAAAAAAGGTGCAGGTCTAACACCCACTAGTACAGGAATTTTGCCATGAGTGATCCCACCACCCCCACCTATGCTGTCACCTATAAGCTTTGCCAACCTCCCCTTTCCATACCTGCTGAGGTGCAGGCCATGTCTAGTGAAACCTGCCTTGCTGATAGACTCCACCAACACCACTGAAATGTGACTCATGCCTTCTGTCATCAGCGCACTCCCAAGTCTCATGTTATTACTCTTGACGGCTGTATTAAGATGAGGCCGATCGTGACGCTGAAACAGTCCCACGAAATGCACATTCGTGTTGCCAGTCTGAGTGGCTTTTTTTTCCAGGTCACCATCTATGTCATACTCCCCATCCCTATTAATACTATCACCAGCCCCACCCACAATCACTACTTGATGCTTTTTAGTAAAGTCCCTACATGATCCCCCTATGTTAACAGTCACCTGAGCCAATCCTGCATTAGGCTTCACAATGCTGATGACCTGGTACTCACTCCCCAACACTTCCTGCAACTGCTGGCCTACACCTCTACCATGAGAACTACCTAACAGCAGAACCTTCTTCTTTCCCTTAGACTTGCAACTGTCCTAGCCACCGTAACTGCTTAGGTCTGCCGCATACTTCCTACATCTACAGCTACTACAGATTCCTCTCCACTAGACTCTGACTGTTGGTCATATCTGTTGCAAACACCAATAGTTAAACTATCTGAAAATCTCCTTCTCCTACCAGATCTCTTGCCAACAGCCAGCTCCCATTCCCCAAACACCTTCTCCCACCTCATCCTATCTAGGTCCTCCTGTGCGTTTTTCAACTGCACCTGAAGGGCACAGATCTTACGCTCCTGCTCCTCTATCAAATTACTATTGCTACATAACCTGCAGTTCCAGGAGAGGATCTCACCAGAATGCCCACTGGCTTCCCCACTGCATTCCCCCCCCCCCCCCCCCCCCCCAGTGAAAATACTTCGAACAAGTCTCACACCGCAATCCACTACTCACGAACCTACGGCAAAGTGCACACTTTTCACTCATGGTAAAAAATTTAAGGTTATTGAACCAAGAAAACTACTTTATCTAAGTTCCGCTAGAACAATAAGAAGATGTTAAAAAACTGACTACAATAATCACTAACTTACTCTACAAGGGAAGTAACTAGTATTATTAACAGTATTAATCAACAGCAAATGAGAATATAACAAAAGACTAACACAGAAAGAAGATCAAACGTCTAATGACACACTAATGAAACTGAAAACAGTTCCCAAAAATTTCTTCTGAAATTATTTCACGAGGAAACACCAAGAACACCGGTTGAAGACTACTAAAGTTTCTAAATAAACCACTAGACACAAACAATTAATTAGTACTTAGCTTTCGATGCACCGCTACAGCTGCAACTGGTCAGCGCGGAATGTAAACACAGGTAAGAGGTTAAGTTGCTCGATACGAAACACTCACAGTTATCAGGTCACAACACAAGAAAGGCGGAAGTGAATGAAGAAACCACTAATAAGTCACTTACATAGAAAATATTATAAAAAAAACGTTCAAATATGTATCTGAAACCTAAATATATATGAAAACTTCGAGAGCGATCTCACACGAAGTCACGCGCTTATGACGTCACACCAAAGTCATGCTTGTTCGGTGAAATCTCGTCGTCCTAGGACCGGAGAATACTACAGGACGCCTGACAAACCTGTACCTGGCGTCAGCGAACATCTTATCTTTAATAAAAGCTGTTGCTGATGATCTGTCTCCCCTAAATAAACATCTAACCAACATGAATACACTGCAATTCACAGTTAAGTATCTGGCAAATGGTTCATCTAACCACCTATAGTTATTTCTCTACGTTTCCATTCTCGAATATCGTGCGGTAAAAATGAATACTTAAAGCTTTCCATGCGATCTTTGATATCCCTTATTTTATTATGATGATCATTTCTCCTTGTGAAGGTGGGCGCCGACAAAATATTTTGATACTCAGAGGAGAAAGTAGGTGATTGAAATTTCATTAGAAGGTCCTGCCACAGAAAAAGACACCTTTGCTTTAGTGACTGCCAACGAAATTCGTTTATCATATCCGCGATGCTCTCTCCGTTGTTCGCGGTAGTACAAAGCGAGCTGCCCTCCTTTAAATTTTTTCGATGCCGTCCGTCAGTCCCTTCTGATTTGGATCCCACACCGGGGAGGGGTAGTTCAGGAGAGAGCGGACAAACGTAGTACAAACAATACTTTTAGCAGACCTGTTACATATTCTAAGTGTTCTGCCAATAAATCGCAGTGTTTAGTTGGCTTTCACCTCAACATTTTCTGTGTGGTCGTTCTAGTTTAAGTTATTCGTAATTGTAATCCCTAAGTATATAGCTGAGCTTACAGATTCTAGATTTGTTTGATTTATCATGTAACAGTAATTTGGTGTATGCTTTTCAGTGTTCATGTGAATGACTTCTGACTTTTCATGATTTAGAGTCAACTGTCACTTTTTGCACCATTCAGATAGCTTGTCTAAATCATTTTGGTACTCGTTTTGTTCATTTGATGACTTTACATGAAGTTAAATAACAACAATATCTGCAAACAATCTAAGAGGCCTACTCACAATGTCTCCAAAATCATTTATGTAGCTCAAGAACAATAGAGGGCCTATAGTACTTCCTTGGGGGACGCCAGGTATGACTTCTGTTTTACTAGGTGAATTTTCGCCAGTTATTACGAACAGTGACCATTCTCACAAAAAAACGCGAATCCAATCACTCAACTGAGACGATACTCCACAGGCACACATTTATAAATCGTTTGTGAGGAACGGTGTCAAATGCCTTCTGGAAACCTAAAAATATGGAATTAATTTGACATACACTGTTGATAGCACTCAGTACTTCGTGAGAAAAAAGAGCAAGTTGTGTTTCACAAGAACACTGTTTTCTGAATCCTTGTTGGCTGTTTGTCAATAAATCGTTTCATCGAGGTGAATCATATTGTTTGGGCATAGCTGAAATCAGCGGATTCGCTCTATTTCCTTTCTTGGGTATTAGTGTGACTTGTAGTAACTTCGCAGTCTTTGGGTAAGGATCTTTCTACGAGCGGGTGGTTGTATATGACAGCTAGGTTTGGAGGTATTGTATCAGCTATCTCTGAAACGATCCTGGCTGGTACACAATGTGTACCGAAAACCTTGCCCTCCCAAATTGTTTTAAGCTGCTCCACTACAACGAGGATTTCTACTTGTTCTTCAGCCGAATTCTGGAATATCTGCTTCGTCTTCTTTCGTACAGGAATTTCGGAAATCCGTGATTAGTAACTCAGATTTAGTGACACCATTATCAACAACATTACTGTTATCATCGCCCAGTGAATGTACTCATTGCATCTTACCACAGGTGTACTGTACATATTACCAGATCCTCTTTGGGTTTTCTGCCAGATTTTGAGACAGTTTTTTAAGTGTTGAAACTATTAAAAGCACCTCGTTATAAGTATGCGTGCTTTCTTTCTGATTGCTGTCTTTTCTTTCAGACATGTCAGAAAGAACAGACATCATGCATTCACGTAACTTATTTGCCTTTATGGGCAAAGAATCCGCAACCTTCAGCGCGGATGGAAAATGTCGTTCGACCTCCGGCGTAAATTAAAATTTAGCGAAAATGGAGGACATGGACGTGTACTAAGGATAGGTGGCGCTAGGTGGTAATGCCCTTTCCCTGTGTTTGTCCTGCACACTCTGAAGCTGGAGCCCTTTCTGCACTTACCGGAGACCCTCTAACCTAAGAAACCGCTTCCTCTCCACAAAGCCACCGCTACCCGTGAAGTTGCTTCCTGCATGTAGTGGACTCCTCACCTGTTTAGAAACCTACCACCCTTTGGCGCAAGTCGGGCAGAGTGGCGAGATAGTCCGTTCGTTTGCGATAATCAGTGTGTCAGGATGACGCGCTGTTTAACTGGCTAGTAGGCAGCTGATCCCTGGTTCGAGTCCCACTCCAGCACACATTTTCAATCGTCACCACTGATTCCGCTCAAAGTTCCGATGCAGGTGATATCATCAGTTCGTTCTCTTTTCTGTCCTTCCCTTTTCTTTCCAGTCCTTCCCTGTTCGTTCTCCACCCTCTACTTACAATTCCATAAAAGCGTCTCTCATTAAAGTTTGCGCTAAATTTCGAGCTTCTGAAAAACTTCGCCAGTGTTGCGGATTTCGTGTTCTTTTAAATTTTGACAGGCATTTTTCGTAGCTTTGGAGTAATGTTCTGACCTGTTTTGTGTATCATGGGGGACCAGTACCATCTGTTATTATTTTATTTGGTGTGTATCTCTCAATTGCCGTCGACAGTGTTTCTTAGAATTTATACCATATCTGATCTACTCTTACATAGTCAAATAGGAAGGGGTGGAGGCTGTCTCTTAGGAAGGTGGCAAGTTAATTTTTATCTGGTTTTCTATACAGATGTTTTTTGCGGATAATTTTATTGGGTTTGGATGTTACGGTATTCAGTCTAGCTACAACAACATTGAGGTCAGTAATCCCTGTATCTGTCATGACACTTCCTACTTGGTCACGATTATTTGTTACAAAGAGGTCAAGTATGTTTTCTGTCTATTTACATTTCGAATGGACTCTTGATCTAGTCGTTCAAAATAATTTCCTAAGAACTATTTAGTTCGATTTTGGACGACGTTTCATGTCAACCACCGACTTTAAACATATATTTTCGCCAACACATTGAGGATGGTTTGAAGTCACCACCAACTATAGCTGTTGACATGATACTGAAGTTTTCTTTAAATCATTCAGTAGCTGTACGATCTGAGTCGGGGGTCAGTAAATGGAACAAGTTATTAATTTATTCCGGTTGTCAAGTTTAGCCTGTCCCCATACTAACTCACAGGAACTATCTTCTTGAATTTCACTACAATGTAAGCTACTTCCGACAGCAATAAACTTCCCACCACAGACTGCACTTAACCTATCCTTCCTGAACACGGTTGGGTCCTTTGTAAAAATTTCGGCTGAACTTACTAGAGCTTTAGACAGCTTTCTGTATCGACAATGATTTGAGATTTAGAGCTTTCTACTAGTGCTTGGAGTTCTTTTCAAACACAGCTAAGTTAGCAACTACAACGTCTATTGTTCCTAAGTATACCCTTTTCCGGTGTTCGTCCTGTTCACTCTGAAACTGAAGCCCTTTCTGCACTTTCCCGAGGCCCTCTAACCCAAAACGCCGCCCAGTCCCCTCCACAAAGCTCCCGTTACCAGTGCAGCCGGTTCCTGCGTGTAGTGGACTCCTGATCTGTTTAGAAAAACCCAGAAACCTACCACCTTTTGGCGCAAGTCGTTGAATCTGTAACCTAAACGGGCAGAGAACCGTCTGAGCCCCTGATTCAGACCCTCTAACCGGCTCTGTACCAAAGGACCACAGTCGTTTCTGTCGACGATGTGCAGATGGTGTGCTTCGCCTTCGCCTCGGAAGCAAGATCGGCAGTCTTTACTACTTCAGTTGCCCGACCCAAACCAGAGAGAATCTCTTCCGATCCCCAGCGACACACACTGTTAGAACCAACACGAGCCACAACCTACAGTTGGCTACAGGTAGCACCCATCCCGCATCTACAATGACTCTTCCCGGCATGCACAGAGTGCACACTACAGTCCTTACCCTCCTTTATAGGCATATGGGGGACCCATTATGCACTTAAGGTTGGAGCCCCCAACTACCAGTAATCCCACCCCTTGTCGCTGCCCAGGTATTACAGGCAGAGATGATTCTTGCAAAACCCTTTAAACAACCTATATATGCATGTCTAATATTAAACTGACAAAGAACGAGAACGACACGTACGTTTCCACGCAGTGAAGTTAAGAATTCCCTCGATGAATTAATGTTAACTGCCAAGAGACAATAAAGAAATTTTATTGGATATAGCTCGGTTCCTTGTTATAATGCAGTCTTGTAAATAGTTAGTGTAACTTTTCTGAAATAGGATTCTGAAGACGCGAGCTGTTGTGAATCTTACTCTATGAGGGTGGAATCTACTTCCTGTATAAATTAGCTATCGACATCCTGTTATTCTGTTTCTCAAGTAAATGTGACTCCCATATTATATACCAATTACTAAGGACAGCCATTAACGAATGATGTTGGGGAGGGAGGGGTCATCAAAGCATCGTTTCCGGGGAATTGTTGACTAGTGCCTGTGGACAGGGCGCTCGTAAGAGCTGACAACAATTATGCTAATCTATAAGGCATTAGCAGTAGCGCTAAGCTGCGATAGTTAACGGCGGCCAGCGAGAGCTGTTATGACGCTGATTAAACTGATACGGTAATGCATGTCGCGCCCAATAGAGCATACTCTATCCGGATTATCACGGATTTGGCCTAATGAGGCTGTACGCCAGGGCCGCCACACGGCCGTGCCGTAGGCTCTTTCCGTCGAAACGATGAGGGACGAATTACATTCTTCTCAGATAGACTGTTGACATTACAATAAAACGAATTTTCAGAAAAGTAGTAAACCAAGACAAGAGACCAACGACAATGATTATGATGCGGGTGGATAAGTCCACAAATTATTGAAGAGTAGACAAGTAATGAGGCGTGATTCTTCAAGGGAATACGTTAAACGGATTTAAAGAAAGTACACGTTACATTCTATTAATACGTCCCAGAGAATACCGCAAATTGTAAAAAATATTTTTATGATATTATTCACAGTTATAAATCATTCGAAGGAGATCAATGTAGAGGGTATTAAGAACGCTCCATCTTCCAAAATGCACCACAATAACGCATCTGCAGTGCCTGACCGGATACGTCCAGCATGTATGGTGTATCGTTGCATAACTGATTAGAGCAGTAGAACAGCGATGAAATTCATCTGCTCTTTCATTTCAGCCATACTGCTCTAGAACGAATTACCCAGTAACCAACGATTGGTCCAGCTTCAATCTGCGTTCAAAAGAAAGTTAACGGTTTACCTGTTATCTCTGGCGTAACATCCCTCTCGGCATATCCCAGCTGTCTTCAGTCTGTCCATCATAGCAACAATATTTCACTCTCGCTGTAAACTATCCACGCTTTTGTCATCGCCTTTCGTTTCTGTTTTCATCCTTTCATATGATTCGCTAATCTTACCTTAGAGCGTATCATTTTTCGCTGTTCCTCTGGCCAGTAAATTTCCTCTTCACATTAATTCCCACTGCAATGCTGTCCTAGAGTTTTCTTATACGTCGGTATTCACATACGACAAAAATGTAATATTTTCTTAAATAATATTAATAAGACTGATATTTGTTGAAACCCATACATTCATTACAATTCAGCCGTAATATAACGTAATGGCGGCGCAAACTCTGTGCCTGGCGAAGAAATTTTAGAAAATGCATGTGTAAAGGCCACACCGAAAGAAATAAGGGTGTTACCTTGAAACAAAGTAAAGAAAAATAAAGACCTCAACATCAAAACTGTTAGTAGCACCCAACATGAAATGATGTACGGCGATTCTCAGTTGGAAAAGCATAACAGATAGAAAAATAAAAACGTTTTGCTGTCTGCCCTTGAGAAACTGTAGACTGAGCTTAGATCTAAAGCAACCAGTATAAACAACCAATAGCTTCATGTGAGGTATGTAATCAGATGTATACATACACTTTATTTCCTGTCAGATCAGAACCTTTAGATGAACCATAAATGAACAACATACAATGCCTCAATTCAGTGATACATGTTTCAACCCTATACTATATGGAAACAACTTTTACATTAAAGTATTTGACAATAATCGCTAATTTTAAAAATGTAAATATTTTTTATCAAAAGTTCCTTTTCACGTAAATATTTTAAAACAAGTTTTCCGAAAGAAAATAGACAAATGAGTCCACAAGAGGCAGCACAAAAAACGATGAAACATGTACGAATGCAAGCAAAGCTACAAAATGGTGTCTTGCACAAGGCAGAATTCTTCTCCAGATGACAAATATTATTATATACTGGTCATGTACAATATGTGCCGTATTGTTGATTCACTAAGGATGTCTGATGAGACAAGAAATACGATCTAAAAATCCTTACCTTTCCTGGTAAAACAAAAGCGTAAATAAAAAAAAAATACTCTCGAACATATCAGTTTCTTGTGCAAGCAACTAAGGTTCGAAGTACTATTATGGCTTGCTGCATATGTAAGAGAAAATAGTACTCAAAATAACCGACCTAGGATGTGCCAGAAAACAAAATATTTTCCTCTGTTTACGTTTCTCGTTTAATCTGTGCTTCTGTGGTAAATTATAGTTTAAATGCTAAAAAAAAAAAAACAGGTACCCATTTGCAGTTCAATGGTAAACAGAAAGTAAGAAATTTCAAACAGTTCGTTCAACATTCAGTCATTTAGAAACGAGCTACTAAAAATACACAGACACACTCACTCACTCACAAGCACTCAGAATAAAGGAACTAGAAATACCTTGCTCCATTTTCTGAATTGATACTCATCGCAAGTTGGAAAGGAAACAAATATTCGATGACGGTTTCTACATCTACATCTACATGAATACTCTCCAGATCACATTTAAGTGTCTGGCAGAGGGTTCATGGAACCACCTTCACAATTCTCTATAATTCCGAAGTCGTATAGCGCGCGGAAAGAACGAATACCTATGTCTTTCCGTACGAGCTATCATTTCCCTTATTTTATCATGGTGATCGTTTCTCCCAATGTAGGTCGCCGTCAACAAAATATTTTCGCATTCCTAGGAGAGAGTTCGTGTTTGGAATTTTGTGAGAAGATTTCTCCGCAACGAAAAACGCCTTTGTTTTAGTGGTATCCATCCCAAATCCCGTATCATTGCAGTGACTCTCTCGACCCTATTTCGCGATAATACAAAACGTGCTGCTCTACTTTGAACTTTTTCGATCCTATTTCGTAATGATCCCACACCGCGCAGCAGTGTTCTAAAATATTACGGACAAGCTTAGAGTCGGCAGTCTCCTTAGTAGATCTGTTACATTTTTTGAGTGTCCAACCACTAAAATGCATTCTTTTGTCAGCCTTCCCCACAAAATTTTCTCTGCAGTTTAAGTTGTTCGTAATTGTAATTCATAGGTATTTAGTTGAATTTACGGCCTTTAGATTTGACTGATGTATCATGTAACCAAAGTTTAACGGATTTCTTGTAGCACTCATGTGGGTGACCTCAGAATTTTCGTTTTTTAAGGTCCATTTCCAATTTTCACATCATACAGGTATCTTTTCTAAGTCGTTTTGCATTTTTGTTTTCGTCTTCTGATGACTTTACTGATCGATAAACGACAGCGTCATCTGCAAACAACCTATGCAGATAAGAAACAGCAAAGAGCCTATGGCACTACCTTGGGGAACCCGAGAAATGACTTCTGTCTTACTCGAAGACTTTCCGTGAATTACTACGAACGGTGACCTCTCTGACAGGAAATCACGAATCCCGTCACAAACCTCAGACGATTTTCCACAAACACGCATTTGAGTACTAGCCGCTTGTATGGTACAGTGTCAAAAGCCTTCCAGAAATACGAAATCAATTAGAAATCTCTTGTCAATAGCACTCAATACCATGTGAGTAAAGAGCTAGTTGTGTTTCACAAGAACGATGTTTCCCAAATCCGTGAAGACTGTGTGTTAATAGACCGTTTTCTTGGAGGTAATGCATAATGTTCGAACACTATATGTGTTCCAAAAACCTGCTGCAGATCGACGTTAATGATATGGGCCTGTAATTTAGTGGATTACTCCCACTACTTTTCTTGAATATTGGTGTGGCTTGTGCAACTTACCAGTCTTGGAGGACGGATCTTTTGTAGAGCGAACTGTTGTATGTGATTGTTAAGTATGGAGCTATTGCATGAGTATACTCTGAAAGGAACCTAATTGGTATACAGTCTGGACCAGAGGAAATGCTGTAATTAAGTGATTTAAGTTGCTTCACTACCCAGAGGATCTCTAATTCTACATTACTCATGTTGGTAGCTGTTCGTGGTTCGAATTCTGGAATATTTACTTGGTCTTCTTTTGTGAAGGCATTTCGGAAGGCTGTGTTTAGTAACTCTGCTTTGGCAGCACTGTCTTCGAAAGTATCTCCATCGCTGTCGCGGAGAGAAGGCACTGATTGTGTCCTGCCGCTAGTATACTTCACATACGACCAGAACCTATTTGGATTTTCTGCCAGGTTTCGAGACAAAGTTTCATTGTGGAAACTATTATAAACATCTCGCATTGAAGTCCGCGCTAAATTTCGAACTTCTGTAACAGATCGCCAATCTTAGATTTTGTGACTGTTTGAATTTGGCATGATATTTTCGTTGTTTCTTCATCAGTGTCATGACCCGTTTTGTCTACCAAGGAGGATAAGCTCTGTCGTTCGTTAATTTATTTGGTACAAATCTGTCAATAAATGGTTCAAATGGCTCTGAGCACTATGCGACTTAACTTCTGAGGTCATCAGTCGCCTAGAACTTAGAAATAATTAAATCTAACTAACCTAAGGACATCACACACATCCATGCCCGAGGCAGGATTCGAAACTGCGACCGAAGCAGCCTCTCGGCTGCAGACTGCAGCGCCTAGAACCGCACGGCCACTACGGCCGGCAATCTCTCAATATTCAATGCCGTTACGATAACCCTGTGTTCACTAATCTCTGTTTCCGTTTTGATGCTCGTTTTAACTAAGGGTTATTTTTTGCTAAGAGGTCAAGTGTGTTTTCACAACCGTTTACTATTTGCATGGGTTCATGAACTAACTCCTTGAAATGATTTTGAGAGAATGCGGTTAGCACAATTTCGGAAGATGATTTATGCATACGTCCGGAGTAAAACATGTATTTTCGCCAACGAATCGACGATAAGTGGAAGTCACCACCAACTATAACTTTTTAAGTCGGGTACGTGTTTGAAATGAAACTCAAGTTTTGTTTGAACCTCTCAGCAAGTGTATCATCTGAATTGGGAAGCTGGTAAAAGGATCCAATTATAATTTTATTCCGGTTGCCAACAATGTCTTTTGCCCATACTAACTTACAGGAACTATCTACTTTAATTTCGCGACAAGATAAACTACTTCTGACAGCAACAATCATGCTATTGCCAACGATGTTTAGCCTATCCTTTCAGAACACCGTTAGGAACTTCGCAAAAATTTCGCCTGAGCGTATCTCAGGCTTTAGCCTGCTTTCAGTGCCTATAACGATTTGATCGTCAGTGCTGTCAATTAGCACTTGGAGCTCTGGTACTTTCCCAACACAGCTATGACAGTTTACAACTATTATACCGATGGTTCCTGTACCTACGTTTCCTGTATCCTCGTTTCTCCCGTGTTCGGCCTACACTCTTTGCGACTGAAGCCCTTTTTGTGCTATCCTGAGACCCTCTAATCTAAAAAACTGCCCAGTCCACACCACACAGCCCCTGCTACCTGTGTAGCCGCCTCCTGCGTATAATGGACACCTACTCAGCAGAACCCGAAACCAAACCATCCTAATGGCTCAGGTCGAGGAATCTGTAGGCTACACGGTCGCAGAACCGTCTGAGCTTCTGATTCAGACCCTCCACTCGGCCCTGTACCAAAGGTCCGCAATCGGCCCTGTCGACTATGCAGCAAATGGTCAGCTCTGCTTTCATCTCACAAGCAAGACTTTCAGCCTTCACCACTTTTGTTAGCCGCTCGAAACCAGAGAGAATCTCTTCTGATCCAAAGTGACACATGTCACTGGTACCGATGTGAGCTACTGCCTGCAGTTGGCTACATCCTGTGCCCTTCGTGGCATCCAGAAGGACCCATTCCACGTCTAGAATTACCCCACCTGGTATGCACACGGAGAGCACATTGGTTTTCTTCCCATTCTTGGCAGCCATATCCCTAAGGGGCCCCATAACGCGCCTAACGTTGGAGCTTCGAACCATCAACAATCCAACCCTCTGTTATTGCCCATATCTTGCAGGCTGAGACATTTCCTCTGAAACAGGACAGGCATCAGCATCTGGCTCAGCGACAGTGTCAGCTACAGACAGCACCTAAACCCTGTCTGACAGAATAACAGGAGACCTTAGATGCGTCCCCCTGGCAGATTTTTCGCCACCTGCTACTTCCTGTGGCGATCTCCCACTCGTCCACAGGTGAGGGGTCAACTTAAGATGGAGCAGTAACTGAGCAGGCCATCTGTGAGGACCGATAAGAGGATGTTTTGGATGTCCACTATATTCCCATGGCCGGCACATAACAGTGGTGTCCATCTACTGCGGCCTCAAGCTGTGTAGCCAAAGCCATCACAGCCTGGAGCCGAGAATGAAGTGTCACCAACTCTGTTTGCAACCACACACAACAATCACAGTCCCAATCCATACTAAAGACCGTGGATAACTAAACAACCCTGATGATATTATAAAATTCGCTCCTGGTTAGGAACTCGAAAACGTCACAAAATTGAGTTTACTTCCCTGTTGCTGCGCGTGTGTCGGCTGGCTGTTGCTGCTGTAGCAGTCGAAAAACCCAAATGTTAAAACATTTATACTTCTTCTTCTATGGATTGGTATCACGTTTATTAACAAATAAAAAATAATATTTGTATCTTTTGAGTTTTCAAATGATTCTTTAGCAAAAGTTTTTACTTAATGTTCGACTTTTTTGTTCATATCTCAGACATTTTGTAATATTATTGCTAGCTCACACCCAGCTCTAGAGTTTGATTCTGAGCGGTTGCTTGAAACCAAAACATGTTATTTGTTGAAGCAATAACTTCGTGTCATTAATATCGATAACTGGAAAAATATTTTTCTTACTAAACGTGTTTTATCACGTTGAATACAGATTTCAATTCGTGAACAATAGCCTGCTTTCGTTGTTGCACTGTAAATGTATCAGCAACTCAAAATGGAACAATAGTTCAGACATTAAGTCTGCCATATGCTAAGTACAGTGGCTCTTATGTTCGATAATTATATCTTTCTACTGTCTTTTGATAACATGTAAGCGTTTTTCTCTGTTCTTTCTCAAATTGTTACTGTTTCATGAGACGATGGCATTGCTTACTTTTACGTCACTGATTTCGTCTGCTAATTAGCTGCGTTTATAAAATGAGGTCTGTAAGCTAGACTTGTAAATACAAATAGCGCAACTGTCACGTATTCTGTGCAAATAAGTGGTGTTTAGTGCACTGATTTTGCGTCAAATCATTGATGAGAATCCCAGACAGTAAATTCAGTGTAGTTATCCGGGTAACTGCGAATGTATCTCTCCATTCAGCATGTACAGACCAGAACATAAATATATGTCTAAATTATTACTTTCAAATAAAAGTCTCTATAGCCTAATCTGTGATATTCGCAATATATCCTCAATTTTTTTGCTACATCGGTGGCTTGGAAAACTACACTGTGCGTCCAAAGATGTACTGGAAAACTGCTGAAATTACATGCACAGTTATAGGTAACATAAATTTTAATGTATTCATTATATCACTGTCTCAGATGCACATTCACAGGATGACTAGTTCCTATCAATAAACTGATTACATTCCGATCTAAAAATGAAACAAAGTAAAGACTGAAGTACTTACTATTAAAGTACTTACTTTCCATTACCTTACTATAGATAGAAACGTATTGCATGTAACTATTGCCCTTAACTAGGCATTTCTGTAAATTACACTCGCTAATCATATGAAAATGCCCATTACTATGTCACATATAAAATTCCCCAATTATCCTGTATTTCTGCACACAAAATGCAGTGGTTTGCACTGTGGACATTAGTATAAGAACATAATATGTGCAGAAGGTTGGGAGAGCTTAGGAGGAGGAAAGATTTGGTTGAAGGGACGTGGGATAGGGTAGAGAAGGCATGTTGTTGTTGTTGTGGTCTTCAGTCCTGAGACTGGTTTGATGCAGCTCTCCATGCTACTCTATCCTGTGCAAGCTTCTTCATCTCACAGTATCTACTGTAACTTACATCCTTCTGAGTCTGTTTAGTGTATTAATCTCTTGGTCTCCCTCTACGATTTATACACTCCACGCTGCCCTCCAATACTAAATTGGTGATCCCTTGATGCCTCAGAAAATGTCCTACCAACCGATCCCTTCTTCTAGTCAAGTTGTGCCACAAAATTCTCTTCTCCCGAATCATATTCAATATCTCCTCATTACTTATGTGATCTACCCATCTAATCTTCAGCATTCTTCTGTAGCACCACATTTCAAAAGCTTCCATTCTCTTCTTGTCCAAACTATTTATCGTCCATGTTTCACTTCCATACATGGCTGCACTCCATACCAATACTTTCAGAAACGACTTCCTGACATTTAAATCTATACTCGATGTTAACAAATTTCTCTTCTTCAGAAACGCTTTCCGTGCCATTGCCAGTCTACATTTAATATCCTCTCTACTTCTACCATCATCAGTTATTTTGCTCCCCAAATAGCAAAACTCATTTCCTACTTTAAGTGTCTCATTTCGTAATCCAATTCCCTTAGCATCACCCAACTTAATTCGACTACATTCCATTATCCTCGTTTAGCTTTTGTTGATGTTCATCTTATATTCTCCTTTCAAGACACTATCCATTCCGTTCAACTACTCTTCCCAGTCCTTTGCTGTCTCTGACAGAATTACAATGTCATCGGTGAACCTCAAAGTTTTTATTTCTTCTCCATGGACTTTAATACCTACTCCGAAATTTTCTTTTGATTCTTTTACTGCTTGGTCAATGTACAGATTGAATAACATCGGGGACAGCCTACAACCCTGTCTCACTCCCTTCCCAACCACTGCTTCCCTTTCGTGTAATTCGACTCTTATAACTGCCATCGGGTTTCTGTACAAATTGTAAATAGCCATTCGCTCCCTGTATTTTACCCCTGCCACCTTCAGAATTTGAAAGAGAGTATTCCAGTCAACATTGTCAAAAGCTTTCTCTAAGTCTACAAATGGTAGAAACGTAGGTTTGCCTTTCTTTAATCTAGCTTCTAAGATAAGTCGTAGGGGCAGTATTGCCTCACGTGTTCCAATATTTCTACGGAATCCAAACTGATCTTCCCAGAGGTCTGCTTCTACTAGTTTTTCCATTCGTCTGTAAGGAATTCGCGTTAGTATTTTGCAACCGTGACTTATTAAACCTATAGTTCGGTAATTTTCACATCTGCCAACACCTGCTATCTTTGGGATTGGAATTATTATATTCTTCTTGAAGTCTGATGGTATTTCGCCTGTCTCATATATCTTGCTCACCAGATGGTAGAGTTTTGTCAGGAGTGGCTCTCCCAAGGCTGTCAGTAGTTCTAATGGAATGTTGTCTACTCCTGGGACCTTGTTTCGACTCACGTCTTTCAGTGCTCTGTCAAACTCTTCACGCAGTATCATATCTCCCATTTCATCTTCACCTACATCCTCTTCCATTTCCATACTATTGTCCCCAAGTACATCGCCATTGTATAGACCCTCTATATACTCCTTCCACCTTTCTGTTTTCCCTTCTTTGCTTAGAACTGGGTTTCCATCTGAGCTCTTGATATTCATACAAGTGGTTCTCTTTTCTCCAAAGGTCTCTTTAATTTTCCTGTAGGCAGTATCTATCCTACCCCTGATGAGACATACCTCTACATCCTTACATTTGTCCTCTAGCCATTCCTGTTTAGCCATTTTGCACTTCCTGTTGATCTCATTTTTGAGAGTTTGTATTCCTTTTTTGCCTGCTTCATTTACTGCATTCTTATAATCATCTTGTGGTGCAGTTCTTCTTGTTGTCTCCGTGCTTGCTAAGAAAATGGGATGAGAAGTTCCGCCTTATGCAAGACACCTTTTTTCCTTTTGTTTCACCCATACATGTTTCAGCACTTTTGTGCTATCATCAGTGGGTTCTATTTTTATTTTTAACTGTAAATTTGTTGTTAACATATTAACATTTGCATCGTTTACAACATTATGTAAAAGTTTGCATTTATAACTTAACTGGCGAAAAGTAACATACCCTACATTGTGTTATTGTCCTCTTGTTTTGGTAGCTGTTATGCTACACAATATACAACATGTCATCTGCAAACAGCAAAACGTAATTTATTTTCTATTTGTTATGTATTTACGAACGGAAATAAGACTGTATCACGTTTTCTTTCTGTAACTTACAGTTTTGAAGTTGTGGTACGTTTTCCTGTTTTGTTGTCGAAGTAAATAGGCTTACTTCTTTGCCTGTGTTCGCGTGGCAATGCAGTTTTTCGATTACTCAAAACATAGGCGGAGTTTTCGCTGCCATTACGTGTTGTTGTGGCTGTGTGGCGTTCATTTGTTTCGTAGCGTGTTCTGCTTGGTGAGGCGCGCGAGATTCAATTGTATTTGATGTTAGTGGTGTGTGGTTTATGTGGGTTTGCGTGTGTGTGATGAGTACTGGGGCAGAGAGAGAGTGTGTGGGAGAGAGAGAGAGAGAGAGAGAGAGAGAAAGAGAGAGAGAGTCTGAAAGAAAGAAAGAAAGAAAGAAAGAAAAGAGAGAGGATTTGCGTGTGTGTGTGTGTGTGTGTTTTACTTGTATAGTTCTTCTATTGTGGCGAAGAGAGTTTTGTTGCACAGTGATGTGTATTCATTGAGTACTTTCTTTCCTTGGGCTATTGATTTTTGGATGTGGTAGTTTTCTTCTATAGTTAATTTTTGGTATAGGCTGCTGCTAGTTTTTAGGATGTGAAGGACAGTTTCAATGTTTGTTGGGTGGTGGTTGTGTGCTACCAGGTGGTCTGCAAATGTTGAGTGTGTGCCATTGCTTTTCAGTGCTCTGAGGTGTTCATTATATCTGGTTCTGAAGGTCCTGCATGTTTGGCCCACATATACAGATTGACAGCAGTTGCAAGTAAATTGGTAGATGCCAGACTGGCTGTATTTGTCAGTGTTGGTGGTAATTCTTCCGAGTCTGCTCTGTATTCTGTTGTTGGTTCTGTATGCTATGTTGAGTCTTTGTTTCTTTAGTATATTACCCATTCTGCGTGTGACTTTGTTGTTGTAAATCATTATGTGCCATCTGTTGCTTACTGTCTGCTGATTTGTTGTGTGATGAGTTGTGTTTGTATGTGTGTGTGTTTCATGGTTATGTGCTGTTTCTTTTTGTATTTTGTGGTTTATTTTGTCTACTCTGTTTGTGTCATATCCATTCTCCTCTGCAGTTTGTTTTACTGTGTTCAGTTCTTGTGTGTAGTCATGCTTATTCACGGGTATTTTGTTCAGCCTGTGAAGTAAATATCTGAAGCTGGCTTCTTTGTGGGTTATGGGGTGATTGGATTGCTTATGAATATTGGTGCTGGTGAGTGTGGGTTTTCTGTAGATTGTGAATTCATGTTTGTTGTGTCTCTTGTGTATAGTGAGATCTAAGAAATTAAGTTTTTCATCTGTTTGTATTTCTATGGTGAATTGTATTTGTGGGTGGATGGAGTTTATGTTATCATGAAGTTCTTTTATGCGGGACAGTGGTTCATCTATTAAGCAAATTATGTCATCTACATATATGTACCAATATATTATTTTGTACTGTTTTGGTATTACTATTTTGTCAAAGATTTGTTTTTCTATCTGGTTGAGGAAAATGTCAGCTAGGAGGCCACTGATTGGGGATCCCATGGGTAGTCCATCTTGTTGAGAGTAAAATCTGTTGTTGAATGTGAAGTAGTTCTGTTCTGTGATGAGCCGGAGTATGGCTAATATTTCCTGTATGTTTGTTGTGGGTATGTTTCATTGCAGTTGGAGGTTTCTTTCTATTATGTTGATGGTTTCTTCTGTTGGGATGTGTGTGTACATTGAAATTATATCAAATGAAATCAGTGTTGCTGTGTTTGGTATGTTTTCATTTTTTATTTTTTCTGTTAAGTCACTTGAGTTCTTTTGACTTTTGTTGTCAGAGTATTTGTATATTGTCTGTAGCAGAGAGTGTGTGTTTGGCTAAGTGGTATGTTGGTGCTTTGGTGAAGTTAATTAATGGACGTATGGGTATTCCGGGTTTGTGAACATTAGGCAATGATTTTAGGGTGAAGGGCCTTGGGATTTTTCTGTATCCTTTTTTTAATCTGTGTTTCTGTGAAAATTGTTTCTATGTTTCTCAGGGTTTTCTGTAACTTACTTTGTTATCGGTTTGTTGGGTCACTAGTTAATTCTGTGATGTTGTTGCTTTGGATGAATTCTAATGTTTTGTGAATGTATTCCTGTTTGTTTATGACTACTATTGAATTGCCTGTGTCAGATTTTGTGAGGATGGCATTTTCTTGTGTTAATTTATTCTGTAGCTTTCTGTAGGTTTTTTCTTCAGGAGTCCTAGTATTTTCTTTTATGGTGGTTTTGTTCTCTTTGATTATATTTCTTAGTTCCTCAGCAACTAGTTCTCTTGTTAGGTTTGCATTAAATTCAGGTGTGTTTAGCTTTTCTTGTTGCTTTATGATGTTTTCAGTTTCTGTTATGATATTTTCTACTGTCCTATGTGACACCATTGTGTTAATGTTATGTTTGGGACCCTTTTCAAGTAGGCTGCTTTCTTGTTCAGATAATTTTATGTCTGTTAGATTAATCACTCATTTGTGAAAGGTGTGTTTGATGTATTGGTGGTGGGATTGGTGGGTGTTTGTGTGATTTATCATTTTTGTGAGTTTCTGTTGTTGGATTGGCTGTTTTCTGCCTATTATGATCTCAGTGTATTTTCTAACCTTGTATATTAGTTCGTCAAAAAATGGTGGATATGTTATGTAATTAGCTAATTCTAAATGCAATCTGTATAATTCAATATTCAGAGTCTGTTCTTTGGAATACAAAGACAAAAGAAAAAAAGGTGTCTTGCATAAGGTGGAACTTCTCATCCCATTTTACATTTTTATATTTTCTCCTTTCATCAATTAAGTTCAATATTTCTTCTGTTACCCAAGGATTTCTAGCTGCCCTCATATTTTACCTACTTTATCCTCTGCTACCTTCACTACTTCATCTACTGTATTTCTTTCCCCCATTCCTGTCAGTTGTTCCCTTATGCTCTCCTTGAAACTCTGTACAATCACTGGTTTAGTCAGTTTATCCAGGTCCCATTCCCTTAAATTCCCACCTTTTCGCAGTTTCTTCAGTGTTAATCTACAGTTCATAACCAATAGATTGTGGTCAGAGTCCACATCTGCCACTGGAAATGTGTTACAATTTAAAACCTGGTTACAAAATCTCTGTCTTACCATTATATAATCTATCTGAGACCTGTCAATATCTCCTGGCCTCTTCCATGTATACAACCTTCTTTTATGATTCTTGAACCAAGTGTTAGCTATGACTAAGTTGTGCTCTGTGCAGAATTCTACCAGGCGGCTTCCTCTTTCATTTCTTCCCCCCAATCCATATTCACCTACTACGTTTCCTTCTCTCCCTTTTCCTACTACCGAATTCCAGTCACCCATGACTATTAAATTTTCATCTCCCTTCATTATCTGAATAATTTCTTTTATAGGGAAGGCATGAGGATAGGTTAAATGATTCGGACGGATTTACATGAAGGAAAAAAATCACTTTTATGTGACATGACTAACGGAGATAAGCTCACGACAAAATGATACATTGTGGAAATTGTGTAAAATAAAACTAGCTGCCAAATAATAAAAATGTCAAACGGTAGTGGTATAGAACTGCAAAAAATACAAAATAGTAAAATTATAAAACAGGAAATTATGTGAAGTAACTAAAATATAACAGAAACCAGTAGGCGATATTGATAGTGAACTGTATTGCTTCTGCTTGGCGGCGCTGTATGGTGTGCAGGCTTTGCATTGAGTACGGAAGCCAGTTTACGCGCTGGCTGTCTTTTATAAAAGACCGGAGGGTGATGCCCCGTGACTGCATTTTATCGGCGAGTGAGCTGTTGTTGCTACGGGCGTTCTGTCGAAGCAAGTTACTGTACCGCGCCTTCCAAATTTCTAAGAAATGCATTCTTATGAAGTCGGTCTGATGAATTAAAATATTGCCAAGCTACTGTAAACGATGTGTATAAGTCTCAGTTACTTCCACTGTTAACTGCAGGTATCTCTTAGGTTCATTCGTAGTAGTTCCTAGTACTTTGAAATGGGTTCAATGCATAGAAGTTGGAAAGTCGTTTCTTAAATGTCAACTGGTGCATTCTCTTTAAAACGTATTGAATCATTCAGGCAGGCTGTTGGCCTACCCAAACTTTATCGCATTTTGCACAGTTTGGTTTATAAAAATCTGCTGCGTGAATTTAGAAATCTTTTCATACAGTCTGAAGTGAAGAATGTCGTCAATTTTACACCCAATGAGCAAACAGATACTACAGAACTGTCTAAGAACTATGCCTACTTCAGACATTTTAATGGGAAAATTATAGAGATCTAAAATGAGCTCCGTATACTCGCTTTAAACTCGCTGCCTGCTTCTGTGACGTCATTTCCGAATTCACTTTCAGTAGACGCTCGGGCACTCCATATGTTGCCCATGTAACTGGAAACCCATCACTTCATTCTGCTTTCAGATAAAAGCGGACTGCAACGGCATAGGAATGGGAGCGAGTACTTGAGTACAGTAGTGGCACTGAGGACTCACATTACCTCTAACAATGAGATTCTCCGGTACATGGTTAACACAAGAATCTTTTGTATATACGCGTATATAAGAAAGGGGAGAGAAAGAAACTAACAATTAAATTCCTTAGGGCACTATTAGGGCACATACATCTTCATAAGGTATGAACCCTTATATACGGAATCAGTTTCAAATATTTACGGTATAGGAAATAATGAGAGAGTATAGAATCAACTGTGAAGAGCAATTACAATGAATAAACAATAAATCCGAAAATAGCAATGTAATTTAATACCTTTTGGCTTAAAGGACTCAGGTAACTCGAAATAAAAGTGGGTTGATGTCGGAATAGGCCGAGTAGCCTAATCCCTGCGAGGATGATGATGATGATGATGATCTTCGTTGGTGGTTTACGTTTCCTGGGGCCTCTTAAAATGAATCAGTGTGGAATGTGCCTTTTCTGCGGTTAATTTTATTGATCGCTCCACTTTAAATAAATCCTTCCATGCGTTTATTTGTATGTCGCTACAATATACCAATGTGGCGACTTTCCTGTATACAACAGCATCGTGGAAAACAGTGTTGTCGAGCTTCCGACGTTTCAACTCGCTTGTTTATAAACAAGCTGTATATACAGGTTGTTTCAGTATTCTGGCATCAGACTTCCAGGGGTGATAGATCACTCCATGGGGAAAATTTTTGCTAGGGGTAAGATGTACGCTGGCGATACCCACCGACAACAGATATCTTTTTATTACATTCGCCGGCCCTGGGACGAAGAGATTTCACCAAAGTACTGAGGGATACCGAACGAGGTCCCTGCATCTGCATACTGCCTACCGCAGTGTATTGATAGTGTGATTTCCAACAAGAAAACTTCAACGATTAGTGTCTCTAACCACAGGAAGATGTTTTACAAGCTCGACATACTTCCTTCCACACAGACCAGATGTATGGAGGGCCTCGGTTGTTTAGCGGTTCTAAGTGCTTCAGTCCGGAACCGCGCGCCTGAAACGGTCGCAGGTTCGAATCCTGCCTCGGGCACGGATGTGTGTGATGTTCTTAGGTTCGTTAGGATTAAGTAGTTCTAAGTTCTAGGGGACTGATGACCTCCGATGTTAAGTCCCATAGTGCTCAGAGCCATCTGAACCAATTTGGGCCAGATGTATGAATTACAGGCAACAAACATTTCACATTATCTCCGCAGACACTGTACATCTGCTGCCTTTCCGAGGCGCAATCCATAGACATTAAAAATTACATGTGTGTGTATGTGTTCCACATCCCCTCCTTCTTACTTACTGTTACTTACTGTTAGGGAATTTACTTACTTATTGTTAGCGAACATCCACTGTGGGGGTAAGAACCACCTGTCTGTCACAGTTCAGGAGATATGCGATGTTTGAAAAACTGCTGCGTCAAGCATGACCTTTAAATTTATTACGTCTGTGCTACTAGCTCTGTTGTCAATAAATTTCGCAGACAGTATACTCACATATCGATGAATGTACCAACAAAAGTCTATCATTGTACCATATATATTTCAGGAGAGACAACATAATACACAATGAGTTTTGTGAAAAACTGCCGCATTGTGAGTGACATTTAAATTTATTACCGTTTTCGCAACACATTTTTCAGGCAGTATCCACATACGCAGCTGAATGCAAACTATGTGATCAAAAGTATCCGAACACTTGGATGAAAATGACTTACAAGTTCGAGGCGCCCTTCATCGGTAATCCTACAATTCAGTATGGTGTTGACCCACCCTTAGCCTTGATTACAGCTTCCACTCTCTCAGGCACACGTTCAGTCAGGTGCTGGAATGTTTCTTGGTGGATGGCTGCCGATTCTTCACGGAGTGCTGCTCTGAGGAGAGGTATCGACGTCGCTCGGTGGGGCCTGGCCCTACGTCGGCGCTCCAAGTCATCCCAAAGGTGTTCTATTCAGGTCAGGACTCTGTGCAGGTCAGTCCATAACAGGGATGTTATTGGGTCGTGTAACCACTCCGCCACAAGCCGTGCACTATGCGCAGGTGCTCGATCGTTTTGAAAATCCCCATTTTAGAATTGCTCTTCAACAATGGGAAGCAAGAAGGTGTTTAAAAGATGAATGTTGGGCTGTGCAGTGATAGTGCCACAGAAAACAATAAGGAGTCCAAGCCCCCTCCATGAAAATCACGACCACACCATAACACCACCTCCTCCGAATTTTGCTGTTTGCAATACACACTCTGGCAGATGACGTTCACGGGGCATTCGCCATACCAAAACCCTGCCATTGGATCGCCACATTGTGTACCGTGATTCATCGCTTCACACAACGTTTTTCCACTGTTCAATCGTCAAATGTTTACGCCCCTTACACCAAGCGAGTCGTCGTTTGGCATTTACCGGTGTGATGTGTGGCTCATGAGCAATATTGCATATTTCTTTGTACGACTTTTTATAAATTCATAGGTATTTTCAGGAATACATGGGAATGAAATTTTTTCGATAGCCGGCCGCGGTGGTCTAGCGGTTTTAGGCGCGCAGTCCGGAACCGCGCGACTGCTACGGTCGCAGGTTCGAATCCTGCCTCGGGCATGGATGTGTGTGATGTCCTTAGGTTAGTTAGGTTTAAGTAGTTCTAAGTTCTAGGGGACTGATGACCACAGATGTTAAGGCCCATAGTGCTCAGAGCCATTTGAGCCATTTTTTCGATATTACACTACAAATACAGTTCAGTTTTTGTTCCCGTTTCTAACAGAAAACTACCAAAATGAATACCAGTTTAATCCCGGGTTTGTCAGCTAGTCAGTCGTAAAAGGCGTTACTGTCGCTTGGAAGTGTCAGTGAACATTTTTTTCTAACAAAAGTTGTTCTTCAAGACGTGATCTACAGCTCTGACGTAAATGCTTTGAAACACCCTGCACATCTGAACAGCAATGGAGCGACAACACATGCCTCGGATATGCTCCAATTTACGTTTACGTTTCCATCTGTCACGAGTCCTGTCAAGTCTCCAATCTTTCCTAATATCCGTACGCTCGCATTTCATCATCTTCTGAAAGTAAAGGAAATGTTATTTGTACACGAGTGTGTGATTATACTTCGTAGACAGCAACATTCTACAGTGACCATTGGATGAATGGTGTGTACCACACTTTACAGCATAACAAAGGTGTTAAATTGAATATATACAGTCAATAAGACCCTTTTGGATCTGTTGAAGTATTGTCAGTGCGTGAAACTTCCGACGTTCGGCCATTGCAGTAACAAAAACATAAAACAAAACAATCGTAATAGTGGGTGAAATATCGGAATTTTTACACAATGACAATGCGGTCGCAGAACCAGAAGAATTTTATCGACTGTGACAATAGTTGCGTAATCCTACGCTGACATGAATATACACTGTCGCTCAAACGGCTTTGTGCTAGAGACGGAACGAGCAGTTTGGGTTTCCCAACACAGAAGGCAGCAGGACGGCTGTTACGGGTGAGGGCGGACTAAGCACCGCAGAAGTGCGTTCCCGCGGTAAACCAATATTGGCAAGCGGCTTGATTGGATGCTCCCTTGTAGTTCCGAAACTCGATTACAAGAAGCGCGAAGGAACAAACCTCCGGCGTTACGCACCAAATTAAGTAAAGGCTCAGGTCTCGGTCACTTCCGAGAAATTACGGGAGACGTCTCGTTTCATTAGGCGCAAGCTGAGGTAAGGGAAGACGTCTTACAAGTCGCTTCAGAAGTGGCACTCTCTATAGGGCATCGCTGTTTGCAGAGAACAAGTTCCTTAATAAATGTAGCGTCTTGGGACATCAGCGAGTCTTGCCCTCCACAAGATTTCTGTCGTGGACATGCATCAAATAAACAACCGACATTTATCACAGCCACGTTCTCTTACAAATACAAATATTTTCCTCATCTTCCCAACAAGGACTGAGCTTAGTGATCTGTTCCAGATTCGTAAAATTTATTGTCATCTTTTCGTTGGCTTTTCCACACTTGTTCTTCCGAATGTCTTGTATCTCGTTGCTGATTTTGGTAATCTGCTCTCATTCGTACGTTCTACATGGTCTTTTAATTTCTTTTATGTATTTATATTTTACCGTTTAGGTCATATATTTCCGGCTCTTCTCAATCGATCTTGTTTAGAATATCCATTTACAGACCTCGGAAATGTTATTTCCGCTATATCTACACAGTTTTTGTCTCTCCCTCTCTCATTAACCGTGGCTCAGTTCAATAAAGCTGCGTACGGACAGACACTACATTCTAGAACCTGAGCTGGATGGCCCTTCGCTTTTGTTTTTAATGTGGTGCCGCGTATCACTTGGAATTTATTCAGTTTAAATAAAAGGCATATCATATGGCAAATATGTTAGAGACTCGATCAATTAGTTGGATACTCGTCATTATTTTGGCTCTTAGGGGGCTTCTGCCTGGGAGATCCATCACCTTTGACTTGCTTACGGAAATATTTTGATTACATTGAGCTGAATAAGGCTACAACTTACGTAATTTTCTTTCCAGTCCATCTCCTGTTTTATCTACAAGCAGCAAGTCGTGAGCAACTAACAGCATACTGGTAAATTCGCTTTGCCCTAGTTTAATGCCTTGTGTTGGAAGAGTACTTACCGCATACGAGTGATGTTGTCGAAATATATATTAAACTGTTTTGAGGAAAGACTACATCCTTGATTTGTAAATAATACCCTCTACTCTCTTCCTTTTTGCAGAAATATCTGTTTGTTCAAATTCGGGATGTTTATTGTTGATGTAAAATGATTACGCTTTCGCCGGCCGATGTGGCCGAGCGGTTCTAGGCACCTCAGACTGGAACCGCGCGATCGCTACGGTCGCAGGTTCGAATCCTGCCTCGGGCATGGATGTGTGTGATGTCATTAGGTTACTTAGGTTTAAGTATTTCTAAGTTCTAGGGGACTGATGACCACAGATGTTAAGGCCCATAGTGCTCAGAGCCATTTGAGCCATTTTTTCGATATTACACTACAAATACAGTTCAGTTTTTGTTCCCGTTTCTAACAGAAAACTACCAAAATGAATACCAGTTTAATCCCGGGTTTGTCAGCTAGTCAGTCGTAAAAGGCGTTACTGTCGCTTGGAAGTGTCAGTGAACATTTTTTTCTAACAAAAGTTGTTCTTCAAGACGTGATCTACAGCTCTGACGTAAATGCTTTGAAACACCCTGCACATCTGAACAGCAATGGAGCGACAACACATGCCTCGGATATGCTCCAATTTACGTTTACGTTTCCATCTGTCACGAGTCCTGTCAAGTCTCCAATCTTTCCTAATATCCGTACGCTCGCATTTCATCATCTTCTGAAAGTAAAGGAAATGTTATTTGTACACGAGTGTGTGATTATACTTCGTAGACAGCAACATTCTACAGTGACCATTGGATGAATGGTGTGTACCACACTTTACAGCATAACAAAGGTGTTAAATTGAATATATACAGTCAATAAGACCCTTTTGGATCTGTTGAAGTATTGTCAGTGCGTGAAACTTCCGACGTTCGGCCATTGCAGTAACAAAAACATAAAACAAAACAATCGTAATAGTGGGTGAAATATCGGAATTTTTACACAATGACAATGCGGTCGCAGAACCAGAAGAATTTTATCGACTGTGACAATAGTTGCGTAATCCTACGCTGACATGAATATACACTGTCGCTCAAACGGCTTTGTGCTAGAGACGGAACGAGCAGTTTGGGTTTCCCAACACAGAAGGCAGCAGGACGGCTGTTACGGGTGAGGGCGGACTAAGCACCGCAGAAGTGCGTTCCCGCGGTAAACCAATATTGGCAAGCGGCTTGATTGGATGCTCCCTTGTAGTTCCGAAACTCGATTACAAGAAGCGCGAAGGAACAAACCTCCGGCGTTACGCACCAAATTAAGTAAAGGCTCAGGTCTCGGTCACTTCCGAGAAATTACGGGAGACGTCTCGTTTCATTAGGCGCAAGCTGAGGTAAGGGAAGACGTCTTACAAGTCGCTTCAGAAGTGGCACTCTCTATAGGGCATCGCTGTTTGCAGAGAACAAGTTCCTTAATGAATGTAGCGTCTTGGGACATCAGCGAGTCTTGCCCTCCACAAGATTTCTGTCGTGGACATGCATCAAATAAACAACCGACATTTATCACAGCCACGTTCTCTTACAAATACAAATATTTTCCTCATCTTCCCAACAAGGACTGAGCTTAGTGATCTGTTCCGGATTCGTAAAATTTATTGTCATCTTTTCGTTGGCTTTTCCACACTTGTTCTTCCGAATGTCTTGTATCTCGTTGCTGATTTTGGTAATCTGCTCTCATTCGTACGTTCTACATGGTCTTTTAATTTCTTTTATGTATTTATATTTTACCGTTTAGGTCATATATTTCCGGCTCTTCTCAATCGATCTTGTTTAGAATATCCATTTACAGACCTCGGAAATGTTATTTCCGCTATATCTACACAGTTTTTGTCTCTCCCTCTCTCATTAACCGTGGCTCAGTTCAATAAAGCTGCGTACGGACAGACACTACATTCTAGAACCTGAGCTGGATGGCCCTTCGCTTTTGTTTTTAATGTGGTGCCGCGTATCACTTGGAATTTATTCAGTTTAAATAAAAGGCATATCATATGGCAAATATGTTAGAGACTCGATCAATTAGTTGGATACTCGTCATTATTTTGGCTCTTAGGGGGCTTCTGCCTGGGAGATCCATCACCTTTGACTTGCTTACGGAAATATTTTGATTACATTGAGCTGAATAAGGCTACAACTTACGTAATTTTCTTTCCAGTCCATCTCCTGTTTTATCTACAAGCAGCAAGTCGTGAGCAACTAACAGCATACTGGTAAATTCGCTTTGCCCTAGTTTAATGCCTTGTGTTGGAAGAGTACTTACCGCATACGAGTGATGTTGTCGAAATATATATTAAACTGTTTTGAGGAAAGACTACATCCTTGATTTGTAAATAATACCCTCTACTCTCTTCCTTTTTGCAGAAATATCTGTTTGTTCAAATTCGGGATGTTTATTGTTGATGTAAAATGATTACGCTTTCGCCGGCCGATGTGGCCGAGCGGTTCTAGGCACCTCAGACTGGAACCGCGCGATCGCTACGGTCGCAGGTTCGAATCCTGCCTCGGGCATGGATGTGTGTGATGTCATTAGGTTACTTAGGTTTAAGTATTTCTAAGTTCTAGGGGACTGATGACCTTAGATGTTAAGTCCCATAGTGCTCAGAGCCATTTTTTGATTACGCTTTCCAATTCTTTTGAAAGTCTGCGAACGAAACATGTGTCGGAAGATTATATTCTACCTGCTTGTCCAATATTCTATTTATTATATGTAAAATATGCCGTTTCAGTCTTCGATTGCTATTCTTTACTTTCAATTACCGGTTTCGGGCTAGCTGCCCATCTTCAGATCATGTGTTGTAGTTACAGAGTAACTTGTCCGTAGAGAACATACGGTTCGCTGTCATGACTTATGACAGTGAACCGTGTGTTCTGTACGGACAAGTTACTCTGTAACTACAACATATGATCTGAAGATGGGCAGCTAGCCCGAAACCGGTAATTGAAAATAAAGAATAGCGATCGAAGACTGAAACGCCATATTTTATTTAATGAACGATCGCTGAATTCCCATTGAGACAATCATGTCTAGTTTTGATATATTCTATATGTATTACTTGAGCAAACTTTCCTTTCCTAAACCAGATTTCAACAGGAGTTAGGCCTCTGCCATGGATTGCAAACGAGCATAAGTATATTGTGTATGCGGTTTTCTACGTATTTCTTTATGTTCTTTTTTTGTACTGATTCTATCCCTTTTGTTCCGGACTATTACTGCATTTGTTATTCAACGCTGCTCCACTATTCTGTTTACGAGGCATATATTTATCAAATGCAGAAAATGACATTTTTCTTAAGCGCCGCAATAGTTCCTACTGCTCCGACGGCCTTCCCTTTTCTTTTCGTTTCTTTTTTTTTTTTAATGCCTCTTCCAATTTCTTTATCGTTATGGGATCTAAACCTTTTGTTTCCATCATCTCTTCTTCTTCTGTCACGTTATTAACACTGCACCAAAGAGTTTTACATTGTTTCATTCAATCCTGAGTATTTATTATAGCCATCTTTGAAATACTCCGAATCAGGTATCTCGACAGTTTCTAAGAGAAGTCCGTGCACATCATTTTCTATAAGTGTGCCAAACTTATACTAGTTTTCCATTCGTGATTTTTTTATTATTTCTTTTGTTATGTTTCGTTGATGTCTGCATTTTTTTCTTGATTCTTCAGAGCAACTTTTATCAAATTTAAGTGCGTTTCTCGTCTTTCTCTTAGTGTATTTTTTATTTCTGTTTCCATACTCTACACTCTTTTTTGTTGTTACGTTCCTACCTTTCCCCAATACTTCCATAGCTGTTGTTACAGTGCTTTGTTTGATGTTGTTCCACTTTATATGTATGTTTTCTGCTGTTGGCGTTTCTAACACATATTTAGCCAGTCATCTCTGTTAAAGATCTCTTGTATTGCAAACCTGCAGTAGTCCTACCTTCAACTTCTCATTGTATTTTCACTTTTTCTCCTTTGTACTATTTTTCTTCCACCTTGACCAAAGAATCATTTTGCTAACAAGAAGAACATGATCTGTAGATTTATTACATTCCCCACCAACTCGTGTGTCTTGTACCGTGTCCTTGGTTTCTTCATAGACTGGCACAAACCTTGTTAGTGATCTCGTTCTCTGGCAATTCAACTATATTTGGGTATTTCCTTCATTCGGAAAAATTTATTTGTGGCGTTTAATTTGTTATAGGTACAGAATACTCTAAGTTTTACAGCAGTGTTGTTAACATGTGCTTCTCCACATTTTCTGTCACATTATTCCTTGTTCCTGCCAAGAACTTCTTTGTTAGTTTCGTCTTATTTTGCCTGCAGTGTTTGATAGGAGTCCTCTGTGCCTTCCTCTCTTCCTTCCTGTGGTGAATTAGTCCAATCAACGTGAGCGATGCTCTTTCAATGTTGAATCGAGCGCTTACTGTTCTCTCATTTACGTATCTGAAGGATGTGATTCCCATTTTCCACTTCTTCTCTATTAGTATTACATTTCCAGCACTTGCTCTGTTTTGGTAGTTCTACGCCACTGTATATCAGCATGTATTCAAGCCACAATTTAATGCTTCTAAATTTTTTGTTTCACTATTCACAGCATACTTATGTTTTCAGTTTTTAATTGTTTCTAACAAATACAAATATTCCCTTCAAAATATGAGAGTAAATTAGCAGCACTGATGTATAAGCACACAACCATTACTCCTACACAGTGACCTGGTGTGGTAAGATACTGGACACATTCGGGTGGACCAGCACTGAAATGTCTGTTAGTCATCTAGATTTAGGCTTCCTCGAATTCCCTGGAATGCAGAAGTATCTGACAGGCCGATATATTTAAAAGGAACACATATTTCTTTTCTCATCTTTTATCCAATCTAGTTTACCGAGTGCAGCGCTCTCATCATTCCCGATACACTGAAAGGGTTTCGCACGCAAGACGTTACTTGGTTGTTTTCATTAATATAGACAAGTATTTTTATGTATTTTTGATGTTAGATAAAGAAAGAGACTCCGGTTCGATAAGGAAACTGTTCAAAAATTACGTGATTTATTTTTGTATGTTATCCGCCAAAAGTGGACATTTGACTCAAATGTCCGGCAATGGCCGAAATGAGACGAGATAGCGGAAACGGCTGACACAGAGTCACACACTTCTACGCCAAGTGACGTGTGCAGTCCGTGCAAAGCAGCTACGTAGGTATTAATCGTTGTTACTTTGAACAAAATCGAGAGGGGGAAAGCCCTCTGGCTGTGTATTCCTTTGGAGGCTTTCGTTCGCGGGACGCTGGGCAGTCAAGTTGGTTTGGTGACACCAGTCCAACGCAGCGTAGCTTGTGCTACTGATTAAATTGCTCTTATTTTCTTTTTGCGTTTACGTAACTCGTCTGATATGATATATTTTTCTCACTGTATCTTTTCGAAGAAAATGATTGTGCAAGTTCTAAACAAGGTTTTCCCCTGAAGCCACGCGTCTTCAGCCAAATAAATAACTAAAATTTCCTTCAATTCAAAATTTGATTAATGTCGCAAATGTAAAGTAACTACTTGTTTCATCTTAGGTTATTAAGTTATATAATCTCTAACTAAACTGTTCATGGTCGTATGCGGATGGCTACTTTCTGTCTTCTCTCTCTCTCTCTCTTTTCTCCCCGCCACGAATTCCTCTCGTGTGCCTTCCTCTTCATTACAGAGCAGCATTTCCTATCTACATAGTCAATTATTTGCTGGATGTAACCCAATCTCTGTCTTATTCCACAGTTTTTATCCTCTAACCTCCCTCTAGTACTATGGAAGTTATTCCCTGATGTCTTAACAGATGTCATACCACCCTGCTCTTCTTCTTGTTATTGTTTTACACATATTCCTTTCCTCGTCGCTTCTGCGGAGCACCCCCTCTTTACCTTACCAATCTGTGTAATTTTCAACATTCCCATGTAGCACTACATCTCAAATGCTTCAACTCTCTTCCGTTTCGGTTTCCCAACATTCAGTTTTCTCTACCATACAATGTTGTGCTCCAAACGTACAATAATACAAATTTCTTCCTCAAATGGCTATCTCCGACCTATTTTTTTTTACTTTCTAGTGTTCTGTCGGCCATGAATGCCGTTTCTGACAGTGCTAGTCCGCTTTTCATGCCCTGCTCCATGGTTTATTTTACTGCCTAGGTGTCAGAATTCCTTAATTCATCTACTTCGTCTCCATCAATCCCGAAGTTACGTTTTAGCCATTCTAAGTTCTACTATTCACTATTTTCGTCTTCCTTCGGTTTACTGTTGTTCTGTACTCACTAGACTGTTCAATACTTTCAAGGGAAGCTGTAACTTTTCTTCAGTTTCGCTGAAAATAGCATTGTCATCAGCGAATATTATCATTGATATCCTTTCACCATGAATTTTAATTCCACTCTTGAACCTTTCCTTCATTTCCGTAATTGTTTCTATGATGGACAGATTACACAGTAGGGGCAAAATACTACACCCCTCTCCTACACGCCGGCCGTGGTGGCAGAGCGGTTCTAGGCGCTTCAGTCTGATACCGCGGGACCGCTACGGTCGCAGGTTCGAATCCTGCCTCGGGCATGATTGTCTGTGATGTCCTTAGGTTAGTTAGGTTTAAGTTGTTCTAAGTTCTAGGGGACTGATGGCCTCAGAAGTTAAGTCCCATAGTGCTCAGAGCCATTTGAACACCCCTCTCCTACACCTTTTCGCACCGAGAACATTTCTTTTGGTGTCCCACTCTTATTGTTCGCTCTTGGTTCTTGTGCATATTGTATATTACCCGTCTTTCCCTATATATTACCCCTAGTTTTTTCAGAATTTCGGCATCTAGCACCATACGACACTGTCGTGCGCTTTCTCCAGGTCCTGTGAACGAGACTCGCTTTTTCCGTATTGTTGCTTCCTTTATCAACTGCAACGTCAGAACTGCGTCTCTGCTGCCTTTAATTTTTCGAAGGCGAAACTAATCGTCATCTAACTCATCCTCAATTATCTTTTACATTATTTTGTGTGCTATTCCTGTAACCAAATTGGATGAACAAGATGTTAACTTGATTATGTGATAATTCTCGCATTCTTCGAAATTGTGCGGACAATGTTTTTCCGAAAATATGATGATATATCGCCAGTGTCATACAGACTATGCACCAACGTGGACAGTCATTATGTGCCCACTTCACCTATCTCAGAAATGTTGTCGATAACTTCTGCCTTATTTGATCTTAAGTCCTCCAAGCATCTTTCAAATTCTGACTAATACTGGACCTCGTATGTCTTTTGTATTCACATGATCCATGATCACACAAGTCGTCCGCAAGTCTTCCACCCTCATTCAGCCCTTCAGTGTGCTCTAACCAGAGAACTTAGTGCCCCCGTACCCCATTTCTTTACGTCTCGATTTTCCCTGACTAGTTTTTGAAACATCGTGTTATCCTTCAAGATAAGAAAATTGTGTTGTGAGTCTGTATCTGCTTCTGTGTATGGCTTACAATCCTATATCTGATTTCGGAATCTGAATGACCATGATAGATTATATCATCTTAAATCTTCCACTTATCTCCCTGTATTACACAAGTATACCTTCTTCTCTTGTGATTCTTGAATAAAGTATTCGCTATTACCAGCTGAAATTTATTACAGAACTCAATTAGTCTGTCTCCTCTCTTATTCCTAGTATCTAGTCCATATTCACCCGTAACGCTTTCTTCTACTCGCTCCCTTACAATCGCTTTCCAGTTCCCCACGACTATTAGATTTTCATCTCCTTTTGCGTACAGTATAATCGTTTCAATATCTTCATATACTTTCTCTATCTCTTCATCTTCAGCTTGCGACGTCGGCATGAATATCTGAACTGTTGTTATCGATGTTGGTTTGCTGTCGTTTCTGATCAGAACTATCTTGTCACTAGACTGTTCACAGTAACTCTCTTTGTCCTACGTCCCGATTTATAAAGAAGCCCAGTCCCGTTGCGTCATTTATCTGCTGCTATACTCATCTGACTGGAAGTCCTCGCCTTCTTTCCATTTGACGCCACTAAGGACAACTATACCTAGATTGCGCCTTAGCATTTCTCTTTTCAGATTTTCTTGCTTCCCTACCACTTCTGACATTCCACGGCCCGCTTCGTAGAACTTTATCCTTCATCTCTTTCTCTTGATCACCTCCCTCTCAGCAGTCCGATCGCTTAGATACGTATGGGGGACTAGACCAGAATCTCTTACCAATGCACGCCCGGGTTCCCGGGTTCGATTCCCGGCTGGGTCAGGGATTTTCTCTGCCTCGTGATGGCTGGGTGTTGTGTGCTGTCCTTAGGTTAGTTAGGTTTAAGTAGTTCTAAGTTCTAGGGGACTGATGACCATAGATGTTAAGTCCCATAGTGCTCAGAGCCATTTGAACCATCTTTTTTTTGAACCATCTTACCAATGGAGAGATCATCACTACATTTTTTTAATTGCCGGCCACATATCCTGTCGATACACGTTACGTGTCTTTAACGCGGTGATTTTCATTGCATTCTGCGTCCTCATATCATTGATCATTACTGATCTTCGATCTTTTAGGGACAGTTTCCCAACCAAAGGCAAGAGAGTGCCCTGACCATCTGTGCGCTCCTCCGCCCTCTTCAACACGACTTCTTATGCTACGAGTCGTCGGCCGCCGGTTGGTAATGATTTTTTAAAGTTTGAGTAGTGAGTAGTTTCAAACACGGGACCGAGGACGGTTTGATTATTACTGAAAGACGATATCCTCAGACCACGTGTCAAGCAGGCTTATGGCTTTAAATATTCCCGATGGATTGTTTTTTTATTCATTTGGAGCTGCTAACACTCAATCGCTTTCGGCTTCACAGTCTGTTTGCTTTTTGATTTTCAAGGCGTTTGTAAGAAAGTATAAATTAATAAGCAGATTTCTGTTGAGCAACGTCCATGTTAAGATAAGGGTAATTTCTAATTAATTTAGATTGAATATGTAAGGTAAATAGAAATTAAACAGACAACAACAATCATAAGTTCATGATGATGATGATAATATTTGGTGTGTGTTGCACTCAACGGCGCGGTCATCAGTGACCATAACAATCATAAGTAGCTTACGAAATTAAACAGCAATTTTATCTCGTTTTTATATCCACTGTTACAACCTCCTGTTAATTCACCTCTCCAACAATATTTGTATTCGGGAATATATCACAGATTTTAGGGTGTACTAAATGCAAATAAATCACTTGCTTGCTGAATTATGTAGGTTTGTTTTACAAAAGCAGATCAAGAAGGTACCATTCGGTCGTTGTAAGGTCAAGAATCGCTATGCCAATCAGAAAAAATCACCGTGAGAATTGGGGTAATCATTCTCCCGACGGACCCTGTTAAAGGTGCCCCTTTGATAAAACACCGTGTCCTGCTGCGAGTAGAAGTCCATAGCTGCGTGCTGCTAATCCTCGTCCGACAGGAATAGTCGACCCTTCAAGGCCATTTTTAAGAGCCCAAAGGCCTGATAGTCGCATGGGGAGAGGTAAGAACTATAGAGGGGAGGGAGGGGTTGGTTTGCTTGAGCGGATGGCACACCAACCCCATGCGTACATGTCGGTGCTAATACACCCGCATGGGAGTCCCACTGCATTGCACATACGCTACAGCAACGCTCTCAAACGGAAAGTTTTGATTGCCCCCATATTCTTTGAGGGATATTTTCAACAAAATGGACCTTCAATTATAATGCTTCCATCACAGTACTTCCATCTTGTTACAGCATAATCTTCTTTACTCTGTGCTCATTCATTTCTTGTGAGAATCGAATCATATTGTTACAGGGCAAAACTGGTAAGGAAACGTGAGATAATATTTTAAAATTCGAACAGCCTGCATTACTTAATCACACGGAAGTGTCACCAGATGCCAGCCGGAAAGCGTATACATTTCAACACTGTTACTGAGTCAGGAAGAGAGGCACCTCGACACTCTTAAGGGAAACGGCGAGCGACTCAGCAGCAATTAGTACGGTGCAGACCTAACAGCCTTCGTTAATCGTGTAACATTACATTAGAGTCACTCGGTGGGTGGAAATAACATCTAGCAAGCACTGAAGAACCTGTAACGATTTCGTTAAGCAAATGTAGCGAAACCGAAAACTACAGGCGACACGGGAGGAGCAGAATCAATGCGGGCATTATGAATTATGTTTGAAAGCAGAGCAGTGCTTTGGTGACATAAATACTCCACCACCACTATCGTTTGGCACTAGACAAGTAGAATCTATGGCGTTCATATCGTTGGCACTCGATTCTCTGATTATGGTATGGTAAAATCTTGTGTGTGAGATTGTCCTAGTGGTGGTCTTGCACTTGTTGCCCTTCGAGAAGATCAGTGATGCGAAGAGATGACTGACAGAGTCCAACACCCAGTACTGACATCAGCACACCAGTCAGCGCTGATGGGTCGTCCGAGAACCTTCCAGCACGATCCCCATCCTGGGCAGAAGCTGTCATAAACACAGGGTCGCACTGGTCTGAAGGCCTCCCGCACTAGCATTCCAGGTTCAGCATTCAGCACGACTACACGGCATCTGATATCGTGGTCCACCTAAAGAGCAAAGCGGGCAGTGATCTGAGATGGCTGAGTACTCCCCGAAACGGCGTGAAAATTAAAACACACGGGTCGTGATCAACGCTATCTCTGAGCCACGATACCGACGGGGACTGCCTACGTCGCCAGTGGTAGGCAAAACCACGGCATTAGACTGTCACTGACTTTCACTTGGCGCTGACCCGGAATCCTTGGCAGCCATGAGTCCATTATTGGATTCAGCGGGTTCTTCTCCGGTTTATGTAACCGCCAGTCGAAGCAAAAGCAGCAGCAACGACTAGCATTTTCATTATGAAATGCAATAATTTTAAATATTGTTTCATAGCATCTAAAGAAGCAGCACATGCCCTATGTCTACATCCTGACGATTTATAAGGGTTTGCAACCCGGCAGAGGACGACGACTACAATATTGTGATACAATTTGGGCTGCACATGGTTCCTCTAGCCCACTCCACTAATTGATGTGGGAAGACATTTATCTCTTATGTATATAACTTCCTACAAAGGAGTTACCAAGGAAGAGTTGTGCATCAGAACTGAATTACTGTACATATTTAATGGAGCTCTTTTGTGGTACATTATACGTAGATATGACATCTGACTCTCACCAGCAAAAGCTTCGTCTACAGATGGTACAATAGCATATCTACGAGAAGTGTTCGACGTGCGTAGTAGACTGAAAGGCATAGCGCTAGAGATAATGAGAAAGATTATCTCATGGTACTAACTGCATTAATATAGAAATTTAGATTGTATCAGTTTGGTGATGTAGTTTGGGAATTAACAAAATGGTTCAAATGGCTCTGAGCACTATGGGACTTAACATCTGTGGTCATCAGTCCCCTAGAACTTTGAACTACTTAAACCTAAGGACATCACACACATCCATGCCCGAGGTTGGATTCGAACCTGCGACCGCAGCAGTCGCGCGGTTCCGGACTGGGAATTAACGGGACAGACTGGAAAAGAAACGAATAAATCAAGCAACAAGGTAGAGTGGAAGGTAAAATTACGACCATAAGGCAAACGATATGCAGTTGTGGGGGACTAGTAGCTATGCGAAAATATGTCATATGCAACAAGAAAGTTCTATTTTAATTCTATAAGGTTGTGAAATACCAAGAAACTTAAGAAGCGTGAACCATATTAGTAAAACGTGGAAGACCCGAACTGACACATATAGCATGAGGCCATATTGCACGAAGAAGCCAGAGAAGGCCTTTTTCGAGCACTGGTTGGTAGTTGGCTGAGGATGAGGATGATTTACTGTGTTTACAAATGTTTCGGAATCTTGCTACTATAATTAACGCAGTTATAACTAATAAGTTTTGTATTTATCATTTCTGCATTTAAAATATTGTGTGGAAAAAACCTTCACGTTCAAATGTGTGCGAATTCCCCAGGGACCAAACTGCTGATGCCATAGGTCCCTAGACTTACACACTACTTAAACTAACTTATGCTAAGAACAACACACACGCCCATGCCCGATGGAGGACTCGAACCTCCGGCGGGAGGGGCAGCGCAATCCGTGACACGGCGCCTCTAATCACGCGGCCACTCCGTGCGACGTCCTTCACGTCATGTAGCCTAAGTTTACAAACAAAACAGCTAGCTTCTAGTAAGTACGTAATTTATTAATACTGAAACTGTCGTATCCTGCCAAGTCGTTACGTTCCAGTGAACGTTACTCTTCGTTAAAGAATTCATAACTACGTTCACTGCGCTAAGTCGCGATCAGACTGGGTGATTATTCAATGTAAAGTTTTAGAATTATTCAGTACGCTTTGTGTGGCAATTTGCTTGCTACCACGGAAACGAGCATAAGCTTACAGTGCTTATCGATCCGCCTTAGTTGCTAAAAGGATTAGTTTTTCACTGCTGAGATCTCTGTGTTTTCTCGCCTAGCTCCACCGAAATTCAATGCCAAACAACCTTCTTTAACCTTGAGTTGTCCTTCATTTCTGTAAGGCAGAGACGAGGGTGGAACAATAAACTTTTTTGTTTACTCGTAGGTGTTGTGTTAGTCCTTACTCATGAGATCAATGTTTGCAATGACAGTCGTAGTTTTTCAGCTATGATATGCTGTTTTCCTTGAAATTTTGCGGTAATCACTCACACAGATATTTGACGCGTGTCTGAGAAAGTGTGCAAGGTGCTCATATTTAAAAAAATAGTACGCATGATTACAGACCGGTATCGCTAACGTCAATCTGTTGCGGGAGCCCGAAGCTCGAATTTTATGACGTACCTAGAACAAACTGAGCTCCTTAAAGCATCTTCACTGTTTCAGAAAAAGTCACTCGCGTAAAACTCAGGTCTTAGAGCAGAAACCGAATTTAACTGTCAGTGGGTTTCAAGAACTAAGAAAAGTGCGTGAATATTTCTACATGCGTCAGTACTTCGTCAGAATCCATTTTTGATGGCTCTGTTGTTTTGCACTCTGGGCGACGGATAGGTTGTTTTCAGGTAAAGAATACAGGTGTTAAAAGACACCGTGTCGGTGCAAATGTAACTGAAAACTAGAGAATTAGATTATTAAGAGAAGAAAACGTTAAGTTTACTGTTAAGTGTAATATGTCTGAAGATTCTTTCCGTTACCTGTTCATGTTAATGATACAAGATCAGTTAAAAGTACAACGTTGATAATTTGTCGACTAATGACGAGTGGGGTGTTATTGGCTCACAGTATAATTTACATCTTACTCCAGGTAAATTTCAGTTGTGGAAACCATACAGATTTGGTGAAATCGCTTGTTAATTTGTTGAATTGTTTGATATTCGACACACTAAACACATTTACACGTGATGATCTCTGTGAGTAAAGCCAACATAGGCGTTTAGTTCGTTGCTTTGAGTTGATGCCAATACTTATGTGCATTGAAATGATGTACACATTTTCCGCTATGACGTTATAAACTATAGTCGGTAAGGGACAAGAGACTACAACGTAATTAAATTCTACTGTGAATTGTGAACGAATTATTTCATCACGTGGATAGAGGTTCATGGTGTGGGTTCCTGTAGCCATGTCCTAGTTCGTGAACCACGGGCAACGTATGCGTGGCCAGGTACATGGTCCCGACAGTCGAGATACCAGTTACTTTGGAATAAGGCTGGGCATCTCGGACAGATTCTGAGTCGTGGTCACCTTTGTGCTCATACGGCAAAGACTACCAAATCCACCGGTTAGTCCCTCAACCGTTAGGGGTAAAACTCAATGGGACTCGGGGCAAGTAAGGCTAGCAACCTACTTCCCCGGTGCTTTAAATATGATGCTGGCAACAATCAGAGCAAAATGCCTCGGACCTTTGGAGGTAACGGAGTCCCACCTCTAACTGACAAACCAGGGACTCCTAAGATACGACTTGGCAAACAAATGGTAATGAGATGGGGAGCTATTAATATCAATGGGGGATACTCTGGGAAGAAGGTAGAGCTGGCAGAGGCTGCAAGAAAGATGGGGCTGGACATTTTAGCTGTTAGTGACATTCGGGTAAGGGGTGAGAAAGTAGAGGAAGTGGGAGAATACAAGGTCTACCTGTCAGGAGTCAAAGCAGGAATAGCACAATGGGGTTTAGGGCTTTACATCAGGAAAGAAATGGAACCCAGCGTAGTTGCAGTAACGTATGTAAACGAACGACTGATGTGGATAGATTTGACAGTGTCTAGAATTAAAATTAGGATTGTGTCAGTATATTCGCATTGTGAAGGGACAGATCAAGATGGGATGGATAGTTTTCATGAGGCACTCAGTGATGTAGTTGTTAGAGTAAAGGACAACGACAGTGTTCTGCTAATGGGTGATTTTAATGCCACGATTGGAAATCGAACTGAAGGGTATGAAAATGTTATGGGTAAATTTGGAGAGGATATGAAGGCCAACAGGAACGGGAAACAACTCTTGGATTTCTGTGCCAGTATGGGCTTAGTAATCGCAAACTCCTTTTTTAAACATAAGAACATTCACCGGTATACTTGAGAAGGCAGGGGAACCAGATCTGTCATTGACTTTATAATAACAGATCAGGACTTCAGGAAGGCTGTGAGGGACACACGTGTATTCAGGGGATTCTTTGATGACACTGATCATTATTTAATCTGCAGTGAAATTGGGATTGTGAGGCCGAAAGTGCAGGAGGTCAGGTCCATATGTAGGAGGAGAAGAGTGGAAAAACTTCTGGTTAAGGAGATCAGGCTCAAGTACATAACAGCGATCTCAGAAAGGTACCAGTTAGTTGAATGTAGTCAATTACAGTCATTGGAAAAGGAATGGACAAGGTGCAGGGACACAGTTCTAGAAGTGGCTAAAGAATGTCTTGGAACAGTAGTGTGTAAAAGTAGGATGAAGCATACAGCTTGGTGGAATGACACAGTCAAGGCAGCCTGTAAAAGGAAATAGAAGGCGTATAAAAATGGCTACATACTAGAACTCAGGTAGACAGAGAAATGTATGTTGAAGAAAGAAACAAAGCCAAACAGATAATTGCAGCATCCAAGAAGAAATCTTGGGAAGACTTTGGAAACAGGTTGGAGACTATGGGTCAAGCTGCTGGAAAACCATTCTGGAGTGAAATTAGCAGTCTTCGAAAGGAAGGTAAGAAGGAAATAACAAGTATTTTGGACAGGTCAGGAAAACTGCTGGTGAATCCTGTGGATGCCTTGGGCAGATGGAGGGAATATTTTGAAGAGTTATTCAATGTAGGTGAAAATACGATCAGCAATGTTTCAGATTTCGAGGTAGAATGGGATAGGAATGATGATGGAAATAGAATCACATTTGAGGAAGTGGAGAAAATGGTCAATAGATTGCAGTGCAATAAAGCAGGTGGGGTGGATGAAATTAAGTCGGAACTCATCAAATACAGTGGAATGTCAGGTCTTAAATGGCTACACAGGATAATTGAAATGGCCTGGGAGTCGGGACAGGTTCCCTCAGACTGGACAAAACCAGTAATCTCACCAATCTTTAAACATGGAAACAGAAAAGATTGTAACAACTACAGAGGTATCTCTTTAATCAGCGTTGTGGGTAAAATCTTTTCAGGTATTGTTGAAACGAAAGTGCGAGTATTAGTTGACGACCAATTGGATGAAAATCAGTGTGGGTTTAGGCCTCTTAGAGGTTGTCAGGACCAGATCTTTAGCTTACGGCAAATAATGGAGAAGTGTTATGAGTGAAACAGGGAATTGTATCTATGCTTTATAGATCTAGAAAAGGCATATGACCGGGTTCCTAGGAGGAAGTTATTGTCTGTTCTACGAGATTATGGAATAGGAGGCAAACTTTTGCAATCAATTAAAGGTCGTTACATGGACAGTCAGGCAGCAGATAGAGTTGACAGTAAATTGAGTTCATGGTTCAGAGTAGTTTCAGGGGTAAGACAAGGCTGCAACCTGTCTCCACTGTTGTTCATATTATTTATGGAGCATATGTTGAAAACAATAGACTGGCTGGGTGAGATCAAGATATGTGAACACAAAATAAGCAGTCTTGCATATGCGGATGACGTAGTTGTGATGGCAGATTCGATTGAAAGTTTGCAAAGTAATATTTTAGAGCTAGATCAGAAATGTAAGGACTATCGTATGAAGATTATCATCTCCAAAACGAAAGTAATGTCAGTGGGAAAGAAATATAAACGGATTGAGTGCAAATTAGGAGGAACAAAGTTGGAACAGGTGGACGGTTTCAAGTACTTAGGATGCATATTTTCACAGGATGGCAACATAGTGAAAGAACTGGAAGCGAGGTGTAGCAAAGGTAATGCAGTGAGCGCTCAACTACGATCTACTCTCTTCTGCAAGAAGGAAGTCAGTACCAAGCCTAAGTTATCTGTGCACCGTTCAATCTTTCAACCAACTTTGTTGTATGGGAGCGATAGCTGGGTGGATTCAGGTTACCTTATCAACAAGGTTGAGGTTACGGATATGAAAGTAGCTAGGATGATTGCAGGTGCTAGTAGATGGGAACAATGGCAGGTGGGTGTCCACAATGAGGAAATCAAAAAAAAAACTGGGAATGAACTCTATAGATGTAGCAGTCAGGACGAACAGGCTTAGATGGTGGGGTCATGTTACACGCATGGGAGAAGCAAGGTTACCCAAGAGACTCATGGGTTCAGCAGTAGACGGTAGGAGGAGTCGGGGCAGACCAAGGAGAAGGTACCTGGATTCGGTTAAGAATGATTTTGAAGTAATAGGTTTAACATCAGAAGAGGCACCAGTGTTAGCACTGAATAGGGGATCATGGAGGAATTTTGTAAGGGGGCTATGCTCCAGACTGAACGTTGAAAGGTATAATCAGTCTTAAATGATGATGATGATGGTGGTGGTGGTGGATAGAGCTACTGCGCGTTACACAGGATGTCTTCTGCATCGGTGAAGACATTCCGGTACAAGAAAAGCCTATACGGTAATTAATACTTAAATAATCAACAAAGCCAAATTAAAGCATTCACTATATAACGTTTTAGTGCCATAAATGGCCTTTACACAAATACTGAAAACAAACTATATGTGAACCAACATGCTGCGGTAGTAATCTAAATTTTAAGACGAAAAATATACCATAACACCTGGCACTCACTATGGGAAGCTATTGAAAATTGCAACCTACTTGCCAATGCCTGAATTTGGGAAACAGATATTTGGCTTGTAAATTATGATGCAGTAAGCAGCGTTTCTAAAAACTAACATCTCGAATAAATGATGGTGCATGTCTATTGGTGGCGATGACATCTCAGCTACGTTGGCTGACGTAGAAAGTAAGCATTTGCGACATCTGCTTCTTTTGTTTGTAAATACATACATAATATCTTATATGTGTTTCTTTCAATTAATGGTTCCCTCCATTAACTTGAATCAGTGATTGCTAAAAATGAACAGTCATTTCTCAGACGGATTTGACGCACTTATACTGACTACCATGTTTGTGCGAGAAGTGCTTCAAAAAATGTTTCAAATGGCTCTGAGCACTATGGGACTGAACTGCTGAGGTCAGTAGTCCCCTAGAACGTAGAACTAGTTAAACCTAACTAACCTAAGGACATCACAAACATCCATGCCCAAGGCAGGATTCGAACCTGCGACCGTAGCGGTCTTGCGGTTCCGGACTGCAGCGCCTTTAACCGCACGGCCACTTCGCCCGGCCCCAGAGAAGTGCTTAAAACATGTTATAGCTGCCCAAGATTGTCATACTGCCAACAAGCTGGACGAAACTGGCGAAGAATTCGGTTATTCCTCTGTACTCATGTGAAGGGACTCAGGAAAATAATTGACAACGAGGCAGCCTTCTTAGAGCTAAGAATTTTCTTCCTCCAAAAAATGAGACCGTAGTGCTAACGGCTTCGCCATTTGTCCAGTGTGAAAAAATCGGTCGATGATGTTTGAATCTCTCGTTGCTTCTTTGTCATTACCTAAAATCTGGTATCACTCGTCTTAGCCTAAAGCAGAGGTATTACTTGGTGATGCCACTGAGGCATTAGAAGGCCAATTCAGGTAAACATAACATCTATTCCTAAAGTGACAGGCTACCGAAATCATGATATAAGAATATATTAATTTTCACTCTACAGGAGAGTGACGCTGAAGGTCCCACGTTGTTGTCTCGGACTGACACATCTTTATAATCTAATACGAGTGTATTAGTGTCCGTTTGATGCACAGCCTTTGTTACTGCTCACATGCAACATTAGCGGCAGTTACTGGGGGGTTGTTTAAAGTGGAAGTGTGGTAGTCTGATCAGTCTAATTAACGAATCACTTGGGCCGGCCGAAGTGGCCGTGCGGTTAAAGGCGCTGCAGTCTGGAACCGCAAGACCTCTACGGTCGCAGGTTCGAATCCTGCCTCGGGCATGGATGTTTGTGATGTCCTTAGGTTAGTTAGGTTTAACTAGTTCTAAGTTCTAGGGGACTAATGATCTCAGCAGTTGAGTCCCATAGTGCTCAGAGCCAACGAATCACTTGCGACTGTGCACTGACGTTACTCGAGGCAGTTGCCAGCAGAGTAAATATTTACGACTGGCAACGCTTCACAGGGAAGGGTAGCCAGCAACTGAATCGAAACAGCTGACGCAAACTGCGAGAACTGTTGATTTTAGGATCGGGCTGACTAGCAACGCATAATACGTTGAAAGTCGCAATTAGTAGCTTGAAACTCTCAGTTACACAGGGATGTGGTACGGCTACAGTCGTAAAAGGCCTCCAAGTCTCTGAGATGTTCCTCTGCTGCTGGCAGGATTCTATGTTTTTTACGAAATTAGTTCGTTCTAGTGAAGACGCGGACGAATTTTTAGTCCGCAGCATCACTGAAACGTTAATACTACTTGTTTCTGGGTGCTGCGAACTAAGTCAAATTCTAGTACAAATGTCAGTTGACTTAATATTAAATATACGTTTTTTTCTGAAAGTCTACAAAAATGCTAAAGATGAGACTTGTAGCCGGCCACATAGTCACACAAAATTGTTTTAATCACAGCATGCACGACCACATGTATTTTGTACGGCATTAACTGTTCGCAGACCGAGAGCAAAAATTTGAAGTATCCAGATAAGGCACAATAATATTCAGATGATTTGTGTTTAACGCCCCGTCGATAAAAAGGTCGTCTGGTAGCTCCTGGTCTAGTCGCCAGAGTTGCTGCTTCTGGATCACGTGTTCCCCGGTTCAGTTTCCGACCGGGTCGCGGATTTTCTCCGCTCGGGAATTGCGTCTTTGTGTTGCCCTCATCATATCAAAGTCACTCTGGGAAGTGGGCACGACTGGACAGTGTAAAAGGTTGGGACTTTATACGAGCGCTGATAACCGCGCATTTGAGAGCCCCACAACCCGCAAACCAAATATCATCCAAATATCATCATCCCCGTCAACGATGAGGTCATTAGAGACAGAGCATAAACACCGATCAGGAAGGAGTGTGGAAAGATATCGGCCGTACCCTTTCAAGGTATCCATCCCAGTATGTGCCTGAAGCGATTTGGGAAATCATGGAAAACCTAAATCAATATGGTTGGACGCGGGTTTGAACCGTCGTCCCCCAGAATGCGAGTCCAGTGTGCTAAACACTGTTCTTCGTCACTCGGTGATAATATGCAGATAATCATTAGTAAAAGCTAAATGTGACAAAACTGGATTCTAAAAACAATTTTTTAATTATTTTATCTGATTTGCTACACATCAAACTCTCTTGTTCGAGTCTGATATCATATAACTGGAGAACGATAAATACTCGTAAGTGTTAAACCTTATCAGAATTAAGGGCCCGACATCGACACTACAAAAGATTGTTTACTGCGAAACTGTTGACGATATCAATGCGCCGACAGTGTCTCACGGGAAATATTCTTAGAAAGTATTTCTAAGTATTTCAGCACAGAACTGTTCTTAAAACAGTAAATATGAAACAGAGTGGCCGAAATTATCATACATATCGACATACATTCCGTGACCAAAAACTGCCGATAAATTTTCCTTTTTAACATGTCGCGCCGTCCATTAATGTGCTTACGAAGCCAGATCCTCCTCATATTCTCCTAAACCGTCATTTAAGTGTTTGCAGTCATCAAAAACATTAACTAACTAAACTAAACTAAATCTACAGCTCCTGTCCAAATAATAATTCATTATTGTTTAAAATTGTTATTCTGCTTCTTTCAATGACGCACTAGGACATTAATTCTTGTTTGAGTAGATTCTTCCATGAACATGTCGATCCAGTGTCTCCCAGAGGTCATCAGTTGGATTTAGATTCGGACCCTTCCTTGGCCACTACACAAGTTTGGTTGTCTTATCTCACAAGAATTATTTTTTTACATGGCCGGAGATGTGTTTTAAATTATTGTCCAGCTATAATAGTCAGTTCTTTTCTAAAAAGTCATTACACTGGAAATAATCCATTGTGCGTTTTATTTGGAGTATATGACCAAATACATGTGTAGACAAAAACATATGATGTTTCTGGCACGACCGTGCTCTGGTAACTTTTGTTGTCTCTTTGGTTTCTCGGCAAACGCATATACTCCACACTATCAGAAGAAAATACATGATATTTAACAGTCTACAAAATCTTAAAACTGTAGAATTCCAAGTTTGATGTTTCTTTGCAAATTTTATCCTGGAATTCCTAACTTGTTAAAAAATTGTGGGTGGTTTACTTGACGGTCGTTTATCATCTAAATCAATTACTAGTAGGCGACGTATTACGATGGAGACTTAGAGGTTCGTTCTTGATGCTGCTCCAGATCATCTCCAATTTGCCAAGCCGATTTTCTTGGATCAGCAGCCGACTGTTAAAAAATTCATTCTGTGATACCTCGTTGTTATTTTCGTGGACGACCTGACTTTCTCCTTCTGGCTATTGTTCCTTCCTATTTTTGCCATCAGCCCCACACGTCACAGCCACTAGCAACACTAGATTGCGACTTTCCCTTTTCCAAAGCATGCAAAACAGCTTGTCTCACCTTAACTAAGTATTCTTTCTGTTTTGGAATGCTTCTTGTTTTCTTTATATATAAACAATTATTGTCTGACTGCCTAAGGGACAATAGTTGATAAGTATCGTACCACCAAACCAAATTACGAAATACTTTTGAGTTAAAGGAATAGTATATACTTACGTTATAATAAGACACAAGCACACACCCGCACACACACACACACACACACACACACACACACACACACACACACTCATTGTTTGATGCTTGCTTCTTAATTTCACAATCTTTCTTCACTCAGAACCTGTTTCCTTTGGATAGGAAGCAGGAAAAGTTATTTGTTGACACGTGTGCGACGTGCAATGGATTGAAGAATCACCTCGTGCGCTTTTGCTGATTTGTGAGTGGGCGCATAACCTTCATTGCAGAACATTTTCCTGTGCACTAAGTTTACGCGTTTTTTCTTCAATTTACCTTGCAAACATTGTTAGCTGTTTGATGGCTTCAATCCATTGGACCTTAGACCTTTCACGCTGGGGACTTTCTCCTTTTTTTGTAAACTCATTAAGTGTACGATTACTTTGCGAAACTTAAAAGGTGTCCGTTGAAGGTTAAAAGTCTACTCTTCTATTACTAACCTTGATTTTCTCTTCTACCTGATTTATTATTTTTCGGAATGCACCTGGAGCCATATGCCATGGACTCTGGGAAGCTACTGTGCTTCTTGTTAAAAGTACGCAGTGCCTGTCTCTCTCCCAACTCCACCGTGTGCAATGTCTTGTGAAGCAGTTAAAAGAAATTATGCGAAAAGCGCAACGAAATCTGATAGTGAGACTTCAACACGACGGTCCAGAAATCGGTTACACTAAACACCTGGGATTCATTCCCCAAGCAAGGATCCTTCTGTTAATTATGACAGAGGATAATTGCGAATTGTGTGTGTGTGTGTGTGTGTGTGTGTGTGTGTGTGTGTGGGTTTGTGTGTGTGTATGGGGGGGGGGGGGGGGACTAAAAGCGGACTGTATTAGCTGGTAAGCTTTTCCGTTTCGATTTACTCACCGTTGACTAAAATCTGATCAAACATATTGATATGGCTCCTCAAGGGCGTGACATTTTCTAATAAATATTCTTGTCATTGTTTTATGACAGGGAATATTTATGCAGAGACAATAAGACCTGGATGTTCTTCGGAATGCCATAAGCAATGACACTCGTAAGAACCAAACATCTGAATCCAGCTGCCTGAGTCTCCCTCATTCGCTATCTGATCTTAATAGTGAGACGATGATGAAGTGCCAGCAGCATCAGTAGGGTCCAGCCGAGTCTTCCAGGTGCGAGACAAGTAGTATGAGTATAATCTTCAGTTAGAAGGCTACGTTCACGCTTGAGGTACTCAGGGGATTGTGTTACTGTTTATCAAGCAGGCAGTCTGGACTCACTCACTGGCTCGTTATGGGACCCCGTTTTTCGTGTGCTTCGTTACATAAGAACGGGAAAGACGCCTCGATTCCCACATTTTCCTTTCCTGTAAGATTCTTGGACGAAAGGAATGTTTGATACAATGTAATTTACTGTATGTAAAATAAAGTTACGAAATAATTATAAAAAAGGGGCACTTAAGGTAATCGATTGCGCAATGCGTGAAAACCAGATACGAGTCCTGGTCCGGAACAAATTTTCACTTGTTGCCATTGAATCATTTCAGTGCCTAGTTGAGGCTTGTGTCAGACTTTATTTCATTTCACTACGCTCGGCTGCGGAATTAAGAATTGTTGCTGTTGTTTCAGACTTGTCGGAAAGGCAAAGACAGACCTGTGACGAAACTAACAACGATAGTCTACTACTTCTTGTGGTGTTGATACTAAAACCCACACGGGAATGACGAGATTTGTGTGTCTGAATAATTGAATTAACAAGCTACGAGAAAAAATAAATAGGTATGCGACATCTGGAAATTTGAGTTGGTCCGGGAAAGGTGGTCAGATACCTCAAGTGGTAAGTCAATCGATTCCGATGAGTGGTAATTCTGATTTCGAGACCTAGTTTGGCAAAAATTTTCATATGTTGCTACAGGCAGTACATTTATACCGATTACACTTAACATGAATTTCTGGTATAAATTGCAGTATTTCAGTCTCATCATTAAATACAAATATATATAAGGTGAAGAAGTGCCTATGAAGAAAATGTCAAGGATATTCCATGACTACCGAGCGGGATGGCGCAGTGGTTAGACACTGGACTCGCATTCGGGAGGACGACGGTTCAATCCCGCGTCCGGCCATCCTGTTTTAGGTTTTCCGTGATTTCCCTAAATCGCTCCAGGCAAATGCCGGGATGGTTCCTCTGAAAGGCCACGGCCGACTTCCTTCCCCATCCTTCCCTAATCCGATGAGACCGATGACCACGCTGTCTGGTCTCCTTCCCCAAACCAACCAACCAACCATTCCATGACTTCCGGTTTTCTTGATTCTCAAACATGCATTGGAATTGTGAGATGTGTGAGTATGTGTAAATGAATTACTAATCTATGGGAAGAAATAGATAGGTGTGTGACAAATGGAAGTGTGGATTGGTCTGAGGAGTGTCTTGGGATAGCCTAAGTGGTAAGAGGACCGCTCGACAAGATTTTCATATCTCGCTTTAGGTATTACATTTGTACCTACTACAGCTCAGCTGAATTCCAGGAATAAAGTTCTATATTTGAAACAGTACTTCGTCGTCAGATTTAAATAGATATAAATTTACGACAAGCCTTGATGAAAATACAGTGATACTCTATGACTTTTGGTTGCCTGGATACTAAAAAATTGCATTGGAATCACGATATGTGTGATTGTGTGAAAATGAATTGACAATCAACGAGAAGACGTAGATAGGTGTGTGACTTGTGAAAGTGTGACTTACTCTCGTGAGAGTGTTCAGACAGCCTTAAGTGGTCAGGCGACCACTCATGATAAGCAAAAGATCAGGTTTCGAGTCCCAGTCCGACACAAATATTTATTTACATCATTACATTATACAGCTGGAGAGTGTTCACATTCGCAAATGTAAATACATTTCATATATATACGTATTTAGTGTAAATAAATTGTACGTACCTGTATATCTCTACACTTTAATTACTTTAAGAAATTACATGAATGCGTGGTGTCTGTTCTTTCGGACATGTCCTAAAGATCAGAAACCATGCATGAGGGTGAGTCAAATGAAAACCGTAAATTTGTAATAACCAATCAAAATTTCGAGTCGTTATACCGTAAGTTGGTAAGCGTGCTACAAACAGCGTGCAGAATGGCCTGTAGGTGGCAGCATAGTGCAGATGCACACATAACGTCACAGTATCAGTATAAATATGACCGCCCACTTGTGACTTGCACCAGAGAAGAACAGCGTTCTTTATTCGGTTTTTGTGTAGTGAGTGTGTGAAACCTATTGAAATTCATCGACGAATGAAGGTTCAGTACGGTGATGCATGTTTGTCACAGCAGCAAGTCTACGAATGGAGTAGGAAGTTTGTAAATGGTGTGACTTCAGTGGAAGATGCTCCTCGTCCAGGTCAGGCACAACGAGTTGTGACTCCACAGAATATTGCAGCAGTTGAAGCCATAGTGAAGAAAAACCACCGAGTGATACTGAATGACATTGCAGAGCGTTTACAGATTAGTCATGGGTCAGCACACCACATTGTGCATGATGTGCTCCAGTTTCACAAAGTGTCTGCAAGATGGGTGCTACGGCAGCTGACTCCTGAAACGAGAGAACGACGTGTTGATGCTTGTGAAGAACTTCTTCTGCGCTTTGAATGAGAAGGTGATGGCTTCCTTGCAAGAATCGTTACTGGGGACGAAACCTGGTTTCACTTCCACCAACCACTTCCTCATCCACCATACTCACAAGACCTTGCCCCAAGTGATTTCCATAAGTTTGGACCACTGAAAGACGCAATGGGAGGAAAGAAGTTCCGTCCTGATGAAGAGGTGCGCCATGTGGTGCATGAGTGGTTGCCGGACTACCAAAAGAATTTTTTTTCTTAAGGAATTTATGCACTTTGTAAGAGCTGGAGGGCTTGCATTGATCGTGTGGGAGATTATGTTGAAAAGTGATACAGCTTTGTACCACTTCTGCACAATAAATAATATTTAAAATATTAGAAGTTGAATATTAGCGATGTGTTTACTGCTGTTTCTGAGTGGCATAATACAATTAGTTTACATTGCACTATTTTCACATAAGGCAATTGGCCTTTCCCCCAAATATACCAGTTTTATGGCGTATCTGCCTGTTTGCCAATCTGTTAATTTATCCTTTTATTTTGCTAATTTTACGAGGTACTCTACTATTTTAAATATTAATTATAGTCTTCTAAGTGCAGAGCATAGACCTATAATGGAGAACAGACTGCTCGTCAGCAACGGGGCCTTATGCAATAACCGGAGAGCATGATGTCGTTGTCGTACGACTGGCTAAGACGAAAATTGATGAGAGGAAGGAGTGTGGCAGCGGCGGTGAGGGAAGGGGGGAGCACAGGAGGCGGGAGGGCAGGTGTAGATGGGACGACCTTCAAGATAACAATTGCTTCAGTCAAAACCATACACGGGAAGTATAACCTGATATTCAGCTACAAAGTTTGCCAGAGCCCGCAGAGCTGCCCTACTACGGGCTACTGGGCGAGAAGTAGTATAACATCAAGAGTGGGTGACTAAGAAATGAGAAATACGGGGGGGAATAGAAATTTCAATGGCTATTATAGACACAATCGAACAAAATGTTACTTTGATATCGAATGAATAGTACACGATGGCCGAAACGGAAATGGCAGTGGATACACGCTGAAGAAAGAGCAGGAGATGTGAATGAAGCAATGCTTAGTAGAGATCTGCAATATGGCAGCTGGATGGAGATGAAGCGATGGAAAATTGGAAGCGATAAACGGCTACAATAGTATTAAATTCCAACGTATGTTCCTCTTAAAAAGGAAAATCTCCCCAACGCACCCCCTACCCTCCCCCCCCCCCACCCCCCACCCCAATAGGTTAGTGGTAATATGGCCCAGTGGATAATCCATCAAAAGCCAAACACATGAGGCCTGTAAAAAGGAAGAAGGTATACTGAACTGTTGGAATAGTATCAAAATAGAAACAACAAACGGTCCAAGCGCAAGACGTGTAACACCGATCGCTCTTGAGCAGTGACGCCGTCGTGGTTATGTGATCACAGTGCTGCACTGCGAATGGACAATCCGTATTCAAATCTCCCTTACGCCACTTTTTTCACTAGTTTAATAACAGGAAAGTTGTACGTCCAGTCACTGACGGCGGGTCTGTTCTCTATATTCAGGTATGTCTGTGTCGTGGTGTCCCGCAGTTTGCAACAGTGAGGTATAAGGAAGGGACTTCCAGAAGAATGTATCTCCTATTTGTTGGACACAAGTACGACATATTATGACTAATGGGTTCCGTTTTGTAAGTATTTACTCTTAAATTTCTTTGTTGTGACATAGTTCACATCCGTTGATTTGTTATTTAAACTTCCGTGAGAGCTCTGTGGGGCATCTCGCCTGCTCTCACTATTCATCACATATACTTGCGACTGTAAAATATTCTTGCCACATGACTCACATTCTGTTACCAGTGTACTGTATGACAGTTTCCAGGATCACAGAAGGGGAACAGACACACCAATAAACGTACGAAAACTTCACAATTTTGTGAAAAGAAAACTATGTGACTACACGACAGATTTGAACAAGGATTACCCCCTCTAAAGGCCAACACCAAGACCACACAACCACGACGCCGCGGTCCTTGCAACTTGCTCGATGTAGCACATCTTGAGCTAGGAGCGTTCACAGCTTGATGTGTGTTTAGTTTTTGACGGATTATTCACTGGTCCGTTTGACGACTAAATATGAAGGGGGTGCGATCGGGAGTCTCCCTTGTAAGAGTCGTCAGGCGCATATTCCCTTTTAATCCGGCAGGTATTTGTAATATCGTTAATGCAGTGTGTAGCTGAAGTCAGGTCTAACATATACAGCTCATCACTTCTTTCATGCGACACCCAGTGTCGACAAAAAGCATCGTTTATTTCTTATTTTAAATGTAACGATTGCAAAAGTGTTATTAATAGAGCGGTCCCATATCAGTCTAGTTAGATATTCCTGTTATCGGTATATACGAGGGTGAGTCAAATGGAAACCTTAAATATTTTTTTAAATATTATTTATTGTGCAGAAATGGTACGAAGCTGTATCACTTTTCAACATAATCTCCACCACGCTCAATGCAAGTCCTACAGCGCTTAGGCCTACAAAATGCATACATTCCTTTAGAAAAAATTCTTTAGGTAGTCAGCGCAACCACTCATGCACCGCGTGGCGTACCTCTTCATCAGAACGGAACTTTTTTCCTCCCACTGCGTATTTGGGTGGTCCAAACATATGGAATTCACTTGGGGCAAGGTCAGGTGAGTATGGAGGATGACTAAGACACTCAAAATGCAGGTCTGTCATTGTTGCAACTGTTGTACGGGCAGGTTGGGGCCTTGCATTGTCATGTTGCAAAAGGACACCTGCTGACAGCAATCCACGTCGCTTTGATTTGATTCCAGGCCGCAGATGGTTTTTTAGGAGATCTGTGTATGATCCACTAGTGACAGTGGTCCTTCTGGGCATGTATGCTCCAAAATGACCCTTTTTACGTTCCAATAGAGAGACAGCATAACCTTCCCTGCTGATGGTTCTGTTCGAAACTTCTTTGGTTTTAGTGGTGAGGAATGGCGCCATTCCTTGCTCGCTCTCTTCGTTTCCGGTTGGTGGAAGTGAACCCAAGTTTCATCCCCAGTAACGATTCTTACAAGGAAGCCATCATCTTCTCGTTCAAAGCGCCGAAGAAGTTCTTCACAAGTATCAACACGTCGTTCTCTCATTTCAGGAGTCAGCTGCCGTGGCACCCATCTTGCAGACACTTTGTGAAACTGGAGCACATTATTAACGATGTGGTGTGCTGACCCATGACTAAACTGTAAACATGCTGCAATGCCATTCAGTGTCACTCGGCGGTTTTCCTTCGCTATGGCTTCAACTGCTGCAATGTTCTGTGGAGTCACAACTCGTTGTGCCTGACCTGGATGTGGAGCACCTTGCACTGAAGTCACACCATTTGCGAATTTCCTACTCCATTCGTAGACTTGCTGCTGTGACAAATATGCATCACCGTATTGAACCTTCATTCGTCGATGAATTTCAATAGGTTTCACACATTCACTACCAAAAACCGAATAACAGAGCGCTGTTCTTCCCTGGTGCAAGTCGCAAGTGGGGTGGCCATCTTTATAAGGATACTGCGACGGTATGTGTGCATCTGTACTATGTTGCTACGTTGTTTGTAGCATGCTTACCAACTTACAAGATAACGGCGTGAAATTTCGATTGGTTATTACAAATTTAAGGTTTTCATTTGACTCACCCTCGTATTAACAGAGGCAGTAAAACATGAAGGATGAGAAGTAATTCAGCAGCAACTGAGAACAACTGCGGAATGGCTGTGGCAGTCATTGCGCGCGAAGGTTGGTTCTATCGCATCAGGAGTACTGGTTATTTTGATCTCGCTGTTAATACATTTCGGTAAAACGAATATCGCATGAGACTAATTTGGGACCGCTCTATCGATTGGTCCCGAAAAGTTCAACTTTAAATTCGTTTATTTTGCAGCGAGAGACAAACAGACGCTCTCTGTCACATGAAAGATTTGATGAGTAGTATTTATTTGAGGTGACTCTGGCAGCGCTTATGAAAAATTTCATTTACCATAAACGTTATAGGGGAATCATAACAGTAAGAAGAGACTTCCTGTACACGAAGACAGTAAGTAGTTAACTATGTCATGTTGTCATAAAGTCTTATTAATTAAATGGTGACTATAACTTACTACCTTAATCGGAAAGAAAGTCTCACTAATAGCTGTCGTTAGCAAACTTCATCTCGTTTAAAAACGTTCAGAGGACAGGTGAAACAGCGAATCAGCTGCGTAGCAATGTTGTAACTACGTATACCTTTCTGTCGGAAATATAGTGGCATCATAGGAAGCACCTTAAAAGTCTAGAGTAAACATATCTAATAACTACATAAAACATTTTTCTGTGAGTTATAAGGAACAGTATAAATGGCTGTACTACAAACTGACCTGTAATAAATGAATATCTTGTTAAATTTAAATCACGTGGTTATTCTAATTCTGAGTAACATGTGACTCGATTAGAACTTCACTATCACAAACGTCCGAAAATATTCGAGTATATAAGTTCCTAGTGGAGGTAGTGTGCAAATATGTAGTATTTGTTTAATGTGATAAGACCATAAGTTATGTGGTGATTCGAATGTGAAAGCCTGCTTTACTAGTAGAATATGTATCATAATGGAGTATTTAAATGAACTTCATATTTGATTTAATTTTCTCATGTTGAGAAGACAGAAGGAACGATCAGTTTTATTTGCTAAGAATATTTTTGAAAGCCACGATTGCATATATACTTTGTAAGTAGGTTGGTTAGGTTTTTATGTTGGTAACATCACGTAGCATTCTGTATCAAAATCACTGGCTGTGCCGTGTGCAGTCTGTGGCTGTTCGGCATTGTTGGAATATTCTAGTGTTGGGTAGTTAGATGTGAACAGCGCATAGCGTTGCGCAGTTGGAGCTGAGCCGTCAGCAGTGGTAGATGTGGGGAGAGAGATGGCAGAATTTTAAGAGCAGAAGATCTGGACCTGTGTCCGCCAGAAAGAGTACATTTGTAACACTGGATGTCATGAACTGATATATATTAAGACTTTTGAACACTATTAAGGTAAATATATTGTTTGTTCCCTATCAAAATATTTTATTTGCTAAGTATGCCTATCAGTAATTAGTGCCTTCAGTAGTTAGAATCTTTTATTTAGCTGGCATTATTGGCGCTCGCTGTATAGCAGTAGTTGGAGTAACGAAGATTTTTGTGTAGTAAGTGATTCATGAAAGGTATAGGTTATTGTTAGTCAGGGCCATTTTTTGTAGAGATTATTGAAAGTGAGATTGCGTTGCGCTAAAAATATTGTGTGTCAGTTTAGTGTTGATCAGAATAAGTAAAGAGCGAAATGTCTGAGTACGTTCAGTTCCGCTCAGGTGTTAGAAAATCAAATAATGTAAGAAGTTTATCAGCGCAGTAATTCATAAATTTTTCTAAGGGGGCGTTTCAACTTCTTCATTTTTATATAACACAACCGGTTTAGACAGACTACTGTTACCTTCAGGTCTTTTTGTTGTGAAAAGGCTTCATTTTAAGTTGGACCTCGTGACAGGTTGTCATATGCATAAAAAAGCACATTATGAGAGGTTTGTCGTAATTAAAATATTTACATCAAGAAGACCTTGTGCAAATGGGGATGCCCATATAATCATCGTGTGTAAGCGCTATGTACATGGACATGGTCCTTTGCACAAGATGATTCAGGTTTTAAATCTTTTGATTACGACAATTCTATGATAATGTGCTGCTTTTTTTATCCACATGACAACCTGTCGTGAAATCCAAGTTAAAAAGAACACGTTTCATGACAAATAACATTTTGAGACTCGAAGATGATAGCAAAATCTGTCTGAAACGGTTGTGTTATATAACAATAAAGAAATATTTATGCTATCTTGGCTTCAGGCTCTTTTGTCAATTTCATTATTGCCAAGAGCGGTGGATGTTTTTTACCCCTGTGAGATGTTCAAAAATGTTCAAACGTGTGTTAAATCTTATGGGACTTAACTGCTACGGTCATCAGTCCCTAAGCTTACATACTACTTAACCTAAACTATCCCAAGGACAAACACACACACCCATGCCCGAGGGAGGACTCGAACCTCCGCTGAGATCAGCCGCTCAGTCCATGACTGCAGCGGCATTTTTTTTATAATCTCTTTTTGATCGCTTTTGTTCGTTGCATCTGCTCGGGGCGGACGTCATAAGACATCCGTTTAGGTTCGTTGTAAACCGATTAACTCAGTTTTTTTTAATACACAGGGCAGTTAAACCCTCTGACCGAACACGCTGAGCTACCGTTCGGCGTGCCTCAGACCGCTCGGCTAATCCTGCGCGGCCTGTGAGATGTTTAACGATGATTAATCCGGTATCAGTTGATGATCAGGTATCTTAAAGGGGTCTGAGGATGGGGAAACGTAGCCCTGAAGTTCACTGCAAATATAATAAAACCTATAAATATAGCTGAAGGTGTAATTACAAATACTTAAAGAGACGCCATATTTTGCAAACAGTTTGTCTTGACCTATACAACACTAGAAATAAGCTGTCCGCGGACGGCCCTTTGACTTTCGCTCGGGGTGTCGAGGCTGTCAACAGCAGCTCCACGAACCGTTTGCACACCGCGTCCGCCAGCGTCTTCCGGGCACTAATAAGCATAATTTGGACGGCGCGTCAGCGGCAGGGTTCCGCAGGGCGCTACCCGCGCCCCGGCCTGCTCAACCGCGCTAAAAGTTAAACCTTTTAGCTGCGTCGTAATTACTCCGGACTCTGGAAAGTTTCAAAGAGCAATGCCCTGAGGAAGTTTATTGCTAATTTACAATGTGCTCGTTCGTCCGGGCGCAAGTTTCGCCGACGGAACGACGCACTCTGCGCCAGTAATCGCCGCCATTAGGCGCCCCGCGCTGGACGGGGCCAAGTTGGGCCGCCACTAGCACCACCACCACCACCACCACCACCACCGACTGCCACTACCACCACCGCCGCCGCCGCCACCATCCCCACTTTGCATCCGGGGACGCCGCAGCCGCCCTAAAAGGCTGCCAGCCCACCGTCTAGCACTGGCGCGCCTGGCTGCTGCGGCGTCTGCCTCTCGTACCGCCGTCTTGCGAATAATAACGGACCGCCTCAGGCAAGTCAGAGCTAGGGAGTGCATTCTAGTGGGTCTTGGAGTCACAACTGCCCCCACCCCACCATGAACCCCGAAGAAGTGGCTGTACTAAGAGTGTTCAATAAGTAGTGCCACACATTCTTTTTTTTCTAGGCATATTTCGGTTGAAAAAATGCAGAATTTTCTGTGGGACATCTTGGAATATTCCAGCTGCAGCCCCTACTATTTCATGAAGTTCCGTCAGGCGACGGATCTGACCGTAGTCTTCAGAATGGAGTGTGGAATCTCGAGTTTCTTTCCGAGGGAACCCAGACCATTGCAGATACTCATAGCCGCTTGCAGAATGTCTATGCAGACCTGTATGTAAACATACGCATGGTGAGTCGTTGGGCGAAGGGTCTGTCGTCGTCGCAACAAGGTGGAGCGAACCTGTCCGATCTCCCGGGTACTTGCCGACAGCACGCAGCTGTGACTCCTGCTACTTCTAAAGGTGCCGACACTCTCCTTCGAGGGGCTCAACGAATCACTATCAAATTCCTAGCTGCGTAACGGGATGACTCTTTTAGTAGTGCTGATACATTAATCCACCAGTTGGGGTTATGAAATACACTACTGCCCATTGAAATTGCTACACCACGAAGATGAAGTGCTACAGACGCGAAATTTAACCGACGGGAAGAAGATGCTGTGATATGCAAATGATTAGCCTTCCAGAGCATTCACTCATGGTTGGCGCAGGTGGCGACCCCTACAACGTGTTGAAATGAGGAAAGTTTCCAACAGATTTCTCATACACAAACTCGTTGACTGGTGAAACATTGTTGTGATGCCTCGTGTAAGGAGGAAATATCCGTACCAGCACTTTTCAGACTTTGATAACGGTTGGATTGTATCCTAGCGCTCTAGTGGTTTATCGCATCGCGACATTCTGCTCGCGTTGGTCCAGATCCAGTTACTGTAAGCAGAATATGGAATCGGTGGGTTCAGGAGGGTAATACGGAACGCCGTGCTGGATTCCAACGGCCTCGTATCACTAGCAGTTGAGATGACAGGCATCTTATCCTCATGGCTGTAACGGATCGTGCAGCCACTTCTCGATCCCTGAGTCAACAGATGGGGACGTTTGCAAGACAACAATCATCTGCACGAACAGTTCGACGACGTTTGCAGCAGCATGAACTATCAGCTCGGACACCATGGCTGCAGTTACCCTTGACGCTGCATCACAGACAGGAGCGCCTGCGATGGTGTACTCAACGACGAAACTGGATGCACGAATGGCAAAAAGTCATTTTTTTCGGATGAATCCAGGTTCTCTTTACAGCATCATGATGGTCGCATACGTGTTTGGCGACATAGCGGTGAACGCACATTGGAAGCGTGTATTAGTCATCGCCATGCTGCCGTATCACCCGGCGTGATGGTATGAGGTGCCAGTGGTTACACATCTCGCTCACCTCTTGTTCGCATTGACGGCTCTTTGAGCAGTGGACGTTACATTTCAGATGTGTTACGACCCGTGGCTCTACCTTTCATTCGATCCGTGCGAAACCCTACATTTCAGCAGAATAATGGACGACCGCATGTTGTAGGTCCTGTACGGGCCTCTCTCGATACAGGAAATGTTCGACTGCTCCCCTGGCCAGCAAATTTTGCAGATCTCTCACCAATTGGAAACGTCTGGTCAAAGGTGGCCGAGCAACTGTCTTTCCACAATACGCCAGTCACTACTTTTGATGAACTGTGGTATCGTTTGAACCTACATGGGTAGCTGTACCTGTACACGCCATTCGAGCTCTGTTTGACTCAATGCCCAGGGGTGTCAAGGCCGTTATTACGGCCAGAATTGGTTGTCCTGGGTGCTGATTTCTCAGGATCTATACACCCAAATTGCGTGAAAATATTATCACATGTCAGTTACAGTATAATATATTTGTCCGATAAATACCCGTTTATCACCCGCATTTCTTCTAGTTGTAGCAATTTTAATGGCCAGTAGTGTATGTGTGTCCATCCGGGCTCCTCATTACCTAACAGAAGACCTTACAGAGCAATGGAGGACCTCCTGTATGGAATATCCTGTGCGTCGTGAGGCTGATCGTGACAATTTCCTGTCGAACATCATTACAGGTGATGAACGTGGGGTCACCAATTCGGACCGGAAATGAAAGGGCAGTCGATGGAGTGGCGCCTCATCATTTCTCCACTGAAGGAAAAGTTCAAAGCCGAGTCCTGTGCCGGAGAAGTAGCGGCGAGGGATTCTGCCACTCTGGTGGGGTTATTCTGCTTAATTGTGTACCTTCAGGAGACTAGAGAAATGACTTTCACTTGTCCGTCGCTACAAACGATCTCTCCTTCTCTATAAAAAAGCAAAACTTCACACAAGTCTGCGCACACGAGAGAAATTCACAAAATTTCGTTGGACTGTTCTTCCTCATCCACCTTACAGCCCGGATCTCGCACCTTCCGATTTCCATCTGTTTGGCTCAATGGACAATGCACTCTGCAGGAAGCAGTACGTGGATGATGAGATAAATAATGCAGCAAAACGTTGGTCCTGACGTCGACCAGTAGAGTGGTATCTTGCTGGCATATTGGTCCTCGCAGTGGGTGCAGTAGGCAGTCACAGTGAATGGAGATTATGTTGAACGAGAGACGTTTGTAGCCAAAGGAACAGGGAATAATTTGGTATACTGGAATCCTTAATAAAACGACCAGCTTTCACAAAAAACAGTTTTGCATTAACTTATTGAACGCCCCTTGTATATTTTATGTATATTAATTTCCATAGTAGCTAGAAAATGATTTTTTTTCCTTTTGTCTTGTCCCACGGGCCTTGGTGGTGAGTTCTGGAGGTATGTGTGTAGGTGCTCGGAGCGCAGTGTCACCACTGACGAAGGGCATTTGTTTCCAACGAATTGCTTGTAGGAACCTCGCCGACGTAGTAGGATGCTACTGAATCTGGTGTGGTTGAACTTTGTTATGAGTCTTACAAATAACCTTAGAGGTTGGGCAACCACAGCTAAAAAGATGTACATAATGTGAAGGACGATCAAACAATTTAAAATCAGGGATGGTAAAATAGTCAAAGTCCAAATTCTCAATAGCTGGTTATTGTGTTTTCAGTGAATGACGACCGTTGTCGTAGCCTGGAAGTATATCTTCAGGTAATATCTCCATACAGAATCAAACTCCACGAGTAAAGGCGCAACTAGTCAACATATCCTACTGAATAAAGCAGACGGTAAAGTGATGTACTCACAAAACTAATACTTCATGTGCCACGATTTCCAAAGTGCTGCTGCGGATAAAAACATGCCATTCCTCGGTAAAGCTTTGCATGAAATGGCAGATGGAGATACGATCCCACCCTGCGTGATCCGTAATACGTCTCCAGAACACTGTCAAAAGACGAGTTTTTGTGAGTAAATCGCTTCATTATTTCACTAGGTAGGTTATGTTGACTATTAGCGCTTTTAGTTGTGTACTTTCATTTATATGAAGAAATGCCCTGAAGATTTAACTCCAGGGTATGAAAACGGTCGTTTTGCAGTGAAAACACAATAAATAGCTATTTCGGAGTTCGGCTTTGACTCGGTTTAATACAGACTATTGTATCATATCTAATTTCATATTAGTTGATTGTCCTTCACATTATATTTGTTGTGAGTGATTCATCGAAGACCCATTCTCTTGTAATGCACGTGGCAGAGCTTTTCGGAAGTAAAGTGGAAGTGAGCGTGCTAGAGGCCATCAACACGCTTTTACATATATACTGTCTGACAAATCCGGCCTAGCCTAGGTATTCATTCTGCCGATTTTCTATTAGAAACGAAACCTTATACGTACTACTGGAGCAGACGCAGTGTGAAATGATACTTGGCAGTTTCCGTCTGCTAGGTGCAGAGGCTGATTCGCGTGTTAACAACTCGATTTTGTAAACGTCCTATGGCAACGCTTCTTTAATGCACTATAGATGGCTTTTGTTTTCGCCTACAGCCGTCTGCTCTTCACAGCTGAAAGCTGTCAAAAGCGTTACAAGGTGTCAAAGATTTCCTTAAGTTGACTCAATTGTAGGAGTCTCGCACTTGTAAACAATTAATGTATAAAGACTTCATATATGGCTCGGCATTTTTTCACGCATCTCGGTGTTCACATCTCTTGAACCATGTTTCGGACAATTATATGCTTCTGATGTAACATATAGCTGCCTATGTGATTACTATCAGCAAAATATGTTGCGAATGGAGCTATTAGCAAGGAAATGGTACATTTAAAAGTCATGCCTGATGCGGCAGTTTTCAACGTATCTCACTGTTTATGATGTCATATCTCCTGAGCTACATGTGGTACCATGGTATAATTTTGTAAATGCGCTTAGATCCACATGTGGATACTGTCTGCGGAATTTATTGCGAATATAGTTAGTGGCACAGAAGTAATAAATCGAAACGTCATGCATGACATGGCAGGTTTTCGAACATCTCATTGTTTATGACATAATACAAGGGTTATTCGGAAAGTAAGAAACGATCGGTCGCGAAATGAAAACCCCAGTGAAAATCAAAACTGTTTTCTTTTCACATTTAGCTACACCTTACAGGTACTTCTCTACATAGTCGCCGGTCCGACTTACACATTTGTCGGAGCGTTATACCAAATTTGCAACACCATCGTCATAGAAGGCAGCTGCCTGCGCTTTCCGATAAGTCTCTGTAGCGCGTAGCCTGCGCCCAAGTGTTGTCTTCGTATCCAGCGTTTCATGTGAACAGAGATGATACTCAGAACGAGCCAATTAGGGCTGTGTTGTGGGTGATCGAACACTTCTCATCGAAAAGGCTGCGGGAGCGTCTTCACTGCCCCTGCAGAGTGCGGGTGAGAATTTCCATGAAGAAGGAAATGCATGGCAGTTGTGTTCGGTGAGCTGCATTCAATAAGGCGAAGTCTCTTAGCAGGACCTCCTACTTCTCGGGGGACATTGTTGTTCCAGGCACCTTTACTCGCTCACAGTGCGCTCTCAACTGAAAAGAGCGTCTTGATGCGATCGACGGGCATACTAGAGACACTGCCAAAAACGGCTGTGAAAATCCACGTCGTATTTCCATAGTGGTTTCCATTTCGCGACCTATCGTTCCTCACTTTTCGAATAGCCCTCGTGCCTTCTGAACTATGATGGGTAGGTGGTTCTTACTGCAACAGCGATTGTTACCCCACAGTAAGGGATATGTGAACCAAATTTGGTTGAAATCGGTCAGATTTACAAGGCAAACTGTGTGCCGAGTATTGTTTAGGCTGTAATTATTTTCAGAGGGAATTTCGATTCTCATTTCTAATTCGCCATATGTATTTTCCTGTTGTGTAACCTCTCATATTGCTTCTTCAAACTCTGCCCTCTTATGTTGCAATACATTTGGATGCAAGTGTGGGTTGCTTTTGTAACTGAATAATTAAGTCATACGATCATGACCATAATATAGGATCGGCGCGCTTACTACTGAAAACGAGATTGTTTGTCAATAACTGAAATTAATCTTCTATTTGTCAATTTAAAAAAAAAAACTGTGTAGGAGTAATTCTCAGGCTGGCAAGACGCTCTGCAAGTGACATACCTGACACTTTGACATGGTTGGAGGGTCTGCAGTTGCGCATTAAGTTAGGTAAGGCACAAAGACAAATTAATTACCGAAAAGCTGTTTCAGCTGATGATACACATCGTTTATCCCTGTTAGCACCAGTTGGTTTTCCCCGAAACCACCAATTTATTACTATTTTTATTATTATTATTTGTAGTACCAGTGCCTTTCGCATAAAATCGCCAGTGCCATTTCAAGACATATTCGTCTAGTGATACGTTGAGGCATTTCTACGAATGTAATGTTACAGCGTTCAAAGCAACAGTCAGCGTGCAGGTTGTCGTACGTGATTGTAGGGTGTTGTGACCTTCTTCTTCTTCTCCTTGTGGATTACCTGTAGCTGGCATCGCTTCTGCGCCCCTAATCGCCATTTTCTACTGTCTTGACTTTCATCAGCGTTCACATACCTTGCTTCCATTGCCTTTCCCACATAATTTTGCGAGTTGCATTGTGGGTGACCCCTTTTCTTCCACTAGGATAGTATCCATGGTAGTACCCAACTTAGTACACTTTCTTCATACATCCTGTTCACATGGCTAAACCACATCCGCTGCTATTGTTGTATGTCGTCACAGTTATCCCTATAAAAATTTAATCCTTTGACGGATTACTCATTTCTTGTCTTATACATCTTATCACAGCCTGAGATTCATCTTAGGTAATCCATCAGAGTGGCAAGCAGTTTATTCTTATTCCGTTTGCTAACGTCCCAGGCTACAGCTCCATATAGAACTAAACACTGGACTATTGTCTTATACATTCTCTTCTTCGTTGTTCTTCTCATCACTTTTTCCACAGAACAGAGTTCATTGCCGTTTTTACAGCTCGTCCTTTATTAATCGTAATAGTGATTTCATCATTGCTTGTAGCCTGGCTATTAAAGAATACCCCCACATACTTCGCCTTATTCAAACCTACAATCACTTCTCTATCTACCTCCAAATGTTTACTTTTTTCGTTCCAACAGACAAGTACTTATACTTCTTTGTTTTCATCTTCGAGCCAGCCTTATTGTATTCGTCTTTAAGCTTTCTTATCATATAGCTCTTCAGTTTCTGTTAGTACAGTCCGATCATCGGCGAATACGGGCTATATATCTTCTGTCCTCTACTGTCAGTCACACAACCTGGCATATTCTATGTCAAGTCTGCAAATCGCTTAATGAGGGTCAGTGACTGCCCATAGCCCATTCTTCTATCCTAGCATTCCCAAATCTTACTCTAGCTGTGTTTTTCAAATGGCTCTGAGCACTATGCGTCTTAACTTCTGAGGTCATCAGTCGCCTAGAACTTAGAACTAATTAAACCTAACTAACCTAAGGACATCACACACATCCATGCCCGAGGCAGGATTCGAACTTGGGACCGTAGCGGTCGCTCGGCTCCAGACTGTAGCGCCTAGAACCGCACGGCCACACCGGCCGGCAGCTGTGTTTTTCTTCATGCAATTTCTTAAGAGACTTTAACTATCTTTCATTCAGTTCTATCTCTTTCATCATTTCCCATAGTTTGTTGGTGGATACATAATTTATGCTTCCGATAAGTCAATCAATGCAACATGCATCTCCAGTCCAACTTTTGTGCGTTTTCCACATATTAGTTTCATTTTGATGATGTTTTCCATTACCGATCTTCCTGCTCGGAGCCCTGCTTGCCCTTCCTGGTGCTTTCGCTAACAGATCTTTCACTACCTTCGAGTACAGTGTTCTAACGAAAAGGATCGCTGGCAATCCCCTGTAATTATTTGGGTAATAGCATTACCTTTCTTATGTACCGGTGTTATATAACATGTTTTCAACTGCGATTGAATGTCTTCTCCATTTAATACTCTTTTAAACAGCTTCTCTAGCATCTTCAACAATTTCAGTGGACCAAACTTCAACAGATTTATTGATCTATATCATGACGTCTTCTTCGTCCCACAGCTCCTCACAGCCAGTTGAAGAACTATGTCTAAACGCCATAAGTCCTCCTGTCGCATACTCATCTCACATTTGTGTGAAATTTCAGGTCAATTTTCCTGGAATAAGTCCTTACAATACGTTGTCCATTGACCATAAGTAATATTATGATGACGTAACTTGTCACTAGGAGGCTCTCGCATTAACTTGATCGTTCTCCATGCCTCAGCATTAGGAGCCCGACCAATCATTCTCTCTACACATTCAAATATTTCCTTCAATGTCTTGTTTTTTTTTCTTTTTAACGGATCTATTTTTACTTCTCTATTTATAGTCGTACATCCGTCTCTACTTTGACAGTCACTCACATTCAGGAATGTCAAATAAGCTTCTAATTCCTTTCGATCATCTCTGCTATTTCTGCGTTCGAACAAACTGGCTTCGTCTTCTTCTCATATTCTGTAAGTCTCTTTCGCTGCTTCTTCTATGGACTTCTTTATATGTTCATATTCCTCTTCTTCTATTCTATGCATGAAAGTAAGTTCATCCTAAGTTATTCGAACATAAATTTTAATTTGTACCAATATTTTTATGTGTGGTTTCGAAAAGAAACCACAGGGACCGTATGTGTGTGTGTGTGTGTGTGTGTGTGTGTGTGTGTGAGTGAGTCTGTGTATTGTGTATTGAACCGGGAACCCAGAAACGAAGGAGAGGCTTCGTCCTGTCGTACCCCTCAGTGGTTCTCAACTCCACAACAGTCCACAGCAGTCCACCCACCCCACCGCAGCGCCACGCACCCAGTGGACCGGACCCCCCCCCCCCCCCCCCCCCCCCTCTCTCTCGGCAACATCTCATACCACACGAGTGTAAGCCCCCAAATTTGATTTGCGTAATTATGGTGCATGCGTACGTGGAGACAGTGTTTGCTCAGCAATCGCCGACATAGTGTAACAGAGGCGGTATAAGGAGAACCAGCCCGCATTCGCCGAGGCAGATGGAAAATCTCCTTAAAAGGCATCCTCAAGCTGGCTGGCACACCGGACCTCGACACTAATCCGCCGGGCGGATTCATACCGGGGTTCGGCACGCCTTCCCGCTCGGGAAGCAACGCGTTATGCCACGTGGCTAGCCCGGGGTCTGGACTGTATGTACTTTCCATATAAAGCTATTAAATTTTAGACCAATTTAACCTAATACACTCCTGGAAATGGAAAAAAGAACACATTGACACCGGTGTGTCAGACCCACCATATTTGCTCCGGACACTGCGAGAGGGCTGTACAAGCAATGATCACACGCACGGCACAGCGGACACGCAAGGAACCGCGGTGTTCGCCGTCGAATGGCGCTAGCTGCGCAGCATTTGTGCACCGCCACCGTCAGTGTCAGCCAGTTTGCCGTGGCATACGGAGCTCCATCGCAGTCTTTAACACTGGTAGCATGCCGCGACAGCGTGGACGTGAACCGTATGTGCAGTTGACGGACTTTGAGCGAGGGCGTATAGTGGGCATGCGGGAGGCCGGGTGGACGTACCGCCGAATTACTCAACACGTGGGGCGTGAGGTCTCCACAGTACATCGATGTTGTCGCCAGTGGTCGGCGGAAGGTGCACGTGCCCGTCGACCTGGGACCGGACCGCAGCGACGCACGGATGCACGCCAAGACCGTAGGATCCTACGCAGTGCCGTAGGGGACCGCACCGCCACTTCCCAGCAAATTAGGGACACTGTTGCTCCTGGGGTATCGGCGAGGACCATTCGCAACCGTCTCCATGAAGCTGGGCTACGGTCCCGTACACCGTTAGGCCGTCTTCCGCTCACGCCCCAACATCGTGCAGCCCGCCTCCAGTGGTGTCGCGACAGGCGTGAATGGAGGGACGAATGGAGACGTGTCGTCTTCAGCGATGAGAGTCGCTTCTGCCTTGGTGCCAATGATGGTCGTATGCGTGTTTGGCGCCGTGCAGGTGAGCGCCACAATCAGGACTGCATACGACCGAGGCACACAGGGCCAACACCCGGCATCATGGTGTGGGGAGCGATCTCCTACACTGGCCGTACACCACTGGTGATCGTCGAGGGGACACTGAATAGTGCACGGTACATCCAAACCGTCATCGAACCCATCGTTCTACCATTCCTAGACCGGCAAGGGAACTTGCTGTTCCAACAAGACAATGCACGTCCGCATGTATCCCGTGCCACCCAACGTGCTCTAGAAGGTGTAAGTCAACTACCCTGGCCAGCAAGATCTCCGGATCTGTCCCCCATTGAGCATGTTTGGGACTGAATGAAGCGTCGTCTCACGCGGTCTGCACGTCCAGCACGAACGCTGGTCCAACTGAGGCGCCAGGTGGAAATGGCATGGCAAGCCGTTCCACAGGACTACATCCAGCATCTCTACGATCGTCTCCATGGGAGAATAGCAGCCTGCATTGCTGCGAAAGGTGGATATACACTGTACTAGTGCCGACATTGTGCATGCTCTGTTGCCTGTGTCTATGTGCCTGTGGTTCTGTCAGTGTGATCATGTGATCTATCTGACCCCAGGAATGTGTCAATAAAGTTTCCCCTTCCTGGGACAATGAATTCACGGTGTTCTTATTTCAGTTTCCAGGAGTGTATTTAGGACTGTAATTTATTTGAGGGATAATGAGATAATGGAAGTTTCGACTTGTTGAATTGTATCTAGGATAAATGCAAAACTGCTTTCAGATTTATCTCGTGAGTATGCAACCGTGGTCATAGGGGAGCGTCTTTTATTCATAATCAAAACGCATTCGGTCCCGGATTCGAATCCGCCAACTACTTAAATTTTGATTAATAATCAGCATTGCTGGCTGAAGACTACCGGCACAAGAAGTCACCTTCATCCTACCAACGGCCTTGTCAAAGAGGATGGAGGAATGGACAGAGGTTCAGGGCACTCTCCTGTCCTATGGATGGGAAACTGCCCCTAAAGGTGGAAGAATCAGTAATGATCAACGGCATGAGGAAGATCAGGGCAATGGGAACCACTGCATTAAAGACTCGTATCGTATATCCAAAGAACATGTCACCTATTATTGAAGAAGTGTCATGATGATCACTCCATTGGCAAAAGATTCCGGAATAGCCCCCCATTCGGATCTCCGGGAGGGGACTGCCAAGAGGGAGGTCACCATGAGAAAAAGATTGAATAATCAACGAAAAGATGACACTCTACGTGTCGGGGCGAGGAATGTCAGAAGCGTTAACGTGATAGGGAAACTAGAAATTCTGAAAAGGATCAATCTAGATATAATAGGGTCAGTGGAGTGAAGTGGAAAGAAGACAATGATTTCTGGTCAGATGGGTAGAACGTAACATCAACAGCAGCAGAAAATGGTATAACTGGATAGGATTCGTTATGAATAGGAAGGTAGGGCAGAAAGTGTGTTACTGTGAACAGGTCAGTGACAGGGCTGCTCTTTTCAGAATCAACAGCGAACCAACACCGACAACGATAGTTCAGGCATACATGCCAACGTCGCAAGCTGAAAATGAAGAGGTAGACAATGTGTATGAGGATATTGCAAGGACTATACAGTACGTAAAGGGTAATGAACATCTAATAGTCATTGGGAACTGGAATGCTTTTGTAGGGGAAGGAGTAGAAGAAAAGGTTGTAAGAGAATATGGATTTTGGACAAGGAATGAGAGAGGAGAAAGACTAATTGAGTTCCGTAACAAGTTTCAGCTAGTAATAGCGAATACTCTGTTCACGAATCACAGTAAGAGGAGGAGGTATACTTTGAAAAGGCCGGGTGATACTGGAAGATTTCAGTTAGAATACAGAGATTCCGAAATCATATACTGGGTTGTAAAGTGTAACCAGCAGCAGTTGTAGAGTCAGATATGAGTGATGAAGGGTAGGCTGAAGTTTAAGACATTAGTCAGGAAGAGTCAATATATAAAGAAGTGGGATGCGGAAGTACTAAGGAATGACGAGCTACGGTTGAAGTTCTCTCTGGCTATAGATACAACAATAAAGAATAGCTCAGTAGGCAGTACGGTTGAAGAGGAATGGACAAGTCAAAAAAGGGCCATCACAGAAGTTGGAAAAGAAACCGTAGGTACAAAGACGGTAACTGGGAAGAAACAATGGGTAACAGAAGACATACTTCAATTGATCGATGAAAGGAGGAATTACAAAAAATTTCCGGGAAACTCATGGATGCAGAAATACAAGTCGCCGAGGATTGAAATAAATAGGAAGTGCAGGGATGCTAAGACAAAATGGCTGCAGGAAAAATTTGAAGACTTCGAAAAAGAAATGATTGTCGGAAGGACTGACTCAGAATACAGGAAACTCAAAACAACCTTCGGTGACATTAAAAATAAGGGTGATAACATTAAGAGTGCAACGGGGTTTACACTGTTTAATGCAGAAGGTAGAGCAAATAGGTGGAAAGAATACATTGAAAGCCTCTATGAGGGGGAATATTTGTCTGATGTGATAGAAAAAGAAACAGAAGTCGATTTAGAAGAGATAGATCCCGTATTAGAATCTGAATTTAAAATATCTTTGGAGATCAAATAAGGGAGAATTGATAGATAAGATTTCATCAGAATTTCTAAACTCAATGGCAACAAAATGACTATTCACGTTGGTGTGTAGAATGTGTGAGTCTGGCGACATACCATCTGACTTTCGGAATAGCATCATCCTCACAATTCTGAAGAAGGCAAGAGCTGGCGAGTGCGAGAATTATCGCACAATCAGCTTAACAGCACATGCATCCATGTAGTTTACAAGTATAATATACAGAAGAAAGGAAGAGAAAATTAGGTTGCACTAGATGCCCATCAGTTTGGATTTATTAAAGGTAAAGGCACAGAGAGGCAACTCTGACGTTGCGGTTAATAGTGGGAGCAAGAGTGAAGAAATACCAAGACACATTCATAGGATTTGCCGACCTGGAAAAGCGTTCGACAATATAAAATTGTGCAAGATGTTCGAAATTCTGAAAAATGTTGGGGTAAGCTATAGGGAGGGACGGGTAATACACAATATGTATAAGAGCGAAGAGAGAATAATAAGAGTGGACAAACGAGAACGAAGTGCTCGTGTTAAAAAGAGTGGATATAGCCTTCCGCCCCTACTGTTCACTGTACATCGAGGAAGCAATGATTGACATAAAAGAAAGGTTTAGTAGTGGAATTAAAATTGTAGGTGAAAGGGTATCAATGATACGATTCGCTGATGACATTACTATCTTGAGTGAAAATGAAGAAGAATTACATGATCTGCTGAACAGAATGAACGGTCTAATTGGTACAGATTATGAAGTGAGAGTAAATCGAAGAAAGACGAAGGTAATGAGAAGTAGTGGAAATGAGAACAGCGAGACACTAAACATCAGGATTGACGGTCATGAAATAGATGAAATTAAGGAATTCTGTTACATAGACAGTTAAATAACCAATGACGGACGGAGCAAGGAGGACATCAAAAGGAGACTAGCACTGGCAAAAAGGGAATTCTTGGCCAAGAGAAGTCTACTAGTATCAAATATCGGCCTGAATGTGAAGAAGAAATTTCTGAGCATGCACATCTGGAGTACAGCATTGTTTGGTAGTCAAACATGGACTGTGAGAAAACCGGAATAGAAAAGAATCGAAGCATTTGAAGTGTGGTGCTACAGACGAATGTTGTAAATTAGGTGGACTGGCTAGGTAAGGAATGAGGAGGTTTTGCGCAAAGTCGGAAAGGAAAGGAACATGTGGAAAACATTGATAATGAGAAGGGACAGGGTAATAGGACATCTGTTAAGACATGAGGGAAGACTTCCGTGGAACTAGAGGGAGCTGTGGAGGGCAAAAACTCTAGAGGAAGACAGAGACCGGAATACATCCAGCAAATAATTATGGACGTAGGCTGCAAGTGCTACTCTGAGATGAAGAGGTTAGCACATGAGAGGAATTCATGGAGGGCCGCAGCAAACCAGTCAAAAGACAGATAAAAATAAAAAAAAATAGCGTGAAATGGCGGGTGGTAGAGAACCGCCTGTCCCTGTGGTTATAAAGTGAAACCACTCCTTAAAGTAACTGATTTTTTACTTTCTGCCACTTTCTTCTTATAGCCGTTGCTTACTACTATAATAAAGACCAATTTTGAGTAAACTTTTGAAATTACTTTCCAAAGCGAAACCATCTCCTTAAAACAATAATTTTACCAATTACCTCTGGTATTCGTTCTTACTATAATACACAATAAAGATCAGTTTTATAAACAATTTAAAAATTATTTTTTGTGTTTTTGTGACTGAAAGGGCTAGGTCCACGTGAGGATTCTGGAGAAATGTAAAGTTTGTCGTTCCTTCGTAACAGCATAATTTATGGATCAAGTATCGTAGATGTGGAGGTCACACCCACTTTGGACTCAAATAAAGTGTGCATCTGCAACTGGAGCTACCTTCCATCATTAGAAATTGGCCTACAGTTGCTGAACTATTGCAGTCTTGTAACGTGGAGAAACTAATACCAACAAAAAACTGATACAAAAAAAAATATATATATATATATAGATAGTGATTTTCCGGAACCTAGGCAGAAAGCAACAGCCTTCCTCCCACTTAAGCACTTACACAGTCGTATGCAGCAGACCTGTGTTCTCAACAGAAAGTGATGAATGAAATTCTAATGGGGGTGAACAATCAAATTTTGCATTGCGTAAAATATAATACATTCGAGGTTGTGAGAGTTTGTAGTTATTATCGTTCAAAAATCAAGTGGATGACACGTATACATACGAAATATTCAGTCCAATATATTGAAAATTACGTTATTCCGTAAAATGCAATTTCTTCGAAGTTATGCTAAAATAACGAATTAAGCAATTGTATTAACATACTGTTAACGTTTTATTAAAATATTTTATATTATTTAATATTATTATGGCTGTAGGCCTGTGACCTCCCACAGAGCCGAAAGCTGGGGGTGCCCCTTATCTAATGACACAGCCAGAATCGTGGTGATAACTTCTCTTAAATAAAAATCTAATATTTCTCGTTGTGTCAATTGCCGTGCCGCGGTGGTTACACCGGCACCTCTCAGATCACCGAAGTGAAGCACTGTCGGGCGTGGTGAGCTGTTTGATGGACGACCTCCCTGGGTGACCTGCAGCATCGACCAACCAGGCCCCTCGCTTTGCACAACTACGTAGCCTAACCAATGACGCCTCCCTCCTCAAACCAAACTCCCATGCACGCCTCAGTCTAATTGGTATTAACCCTAAACTCGAAGAGCGTTGCAGAGACACTACACTTGTAATTGAATGACACCGAAGTATCAAAGGAAACGGGGGATCCAGCGTGAAACCCAGGCATGACAGCCACTCCAGTAAAGTTGGAGAGCCTCTTCAATGTTGTTCGAGTCTAAGGGGAATACCAAGTAGCCCGTGGCGTGAAAGGGAATTTTTACTGAGAACACGGGAATGCTGTCGTAGTCCATGCAGTAGTGAAATGCCGCTGAGCCAGTACAGACAAGTGGTTGGCACATCTGCCTAGCCGGCCGCGGTGGCCGAGTGGTTCTAGGTGCTTCAGTCCGGATCCTCTCTGCTGCTACGGTCGCAGGTTGGAATCCTGCCTCGGGCAAGGATGTGTGTGATGTCTTTAGGTAGGTTTAAGTGGTTCTAAGTCTAGGGGACTGTAGACCTCAGATGTTAAGTCCCTTAGTGCTTAGAGCCATCTGAACCATCTGAACATCTGCCTAGTGAGCGTGAGACTCGGGTTAGAATCCCGGCCTGGGTATAAATTTTTATTCGTTGCTTCAGACACCTTATATACATCATAGATGTTTGAGACTAGAAAAGTCACTTGAACCATATCCTTTCATTTGATTAAGGATTATAAGCAGAAACCATCGTTTCGTTAGATGATGAGGCGCTGTTCCAATACAGTTGGGGGCCTCTGCAGTGCTGTCGGAGTTTAGGTAGAATACCAAGTACACTGAGATGTGAATAATAATTTGGATTAACGAGGGATTCATGTTAGAAAGTCTGTGCAGCTATACAACGCCACTGTGACATGTTGGTGTAGTGATTATCACAGCCGGCCGAAGTGGCCGTGCGGTTCTAGGCGCTGCAGTCCGGAACCTCGAGACCGCTACGGTCGAAGGTTCGAATCCTGCCTCGGGCATGGATGTGTGTGATGTTCTTAGGTTAGTTAGGTTTAACTAGTTCTAAGTTCTAGGGTACTAATGACCTCAGCAGTTGAGTCCCATAATGCACAGAGCCATTTGAACCGTTTTTTGTTTTTTTTTTTTTTTTTTTTTTTTTATTAGCACATCAGCCTAGTGAGCAAAATACCTGGTTTTCGAATCCTAGCACTAGTACAAATTTTGATTCATAGCTTCTTACAGCGTTTATACATTATATGTATTTGAGACCTGAAAAGGTCTCTTGAACCACTTAGTTTTTTGTATCCTCTAGTAAATGCGAGAGCACGAAAAACACAGGGGAACGAAAATAAAGTAGAATGTAAGCAATATACTTACAATGCATTTAAAGGAACAGTTCACAAACGGATTCTTAAGCAGTGATAAATAGCCTTGTGTCCACAGTATGCCCTGTGAATACACTAGCTACGGTTTCATATGAAACAAGAATAACTATGGAATTACTTACCGCGCCCAATACTACATATGAGAGCAAAGGCTCAGTAGAATACGAGCAACATATTTATAAAGCAGTTCAAAGACTGGTATACACACAAGGGCGTCGTAATCGGGAACATAATATCCATTTGATAACAGTCAAATGGTCATATTTCTATATGGGGTTTTATATATACACTTTACCACCAGAGCCCCCATCACGTATAAATGAAAAATATTATCATCTGTGTTGTCAAAGTAGGAAAACAGATTTTCGAGCCGTATTTTCGAGGATTCGAAGTTCACTTGCAGGCCACACGGAGCGACACTGTCTGTCTCTGTTCTCGTATCGTAGCAAGTGCCTTGCATTTCTGATATTTTGGTGTTTTGTGGTCGTTAGTACATACCAAAAGATGGCGTCGAAATGTCGTGCCATCAGGTTACTGACATTCGGCAGTTCGACGACGTTTCTGAGTAGTTTTGTTCAGTTCAGAATATTTATCGTATTCCTACCAACATCTGATCGCAGCTCTCACTTTCTCTTCAATACCAACCTCGTTCCAGTCGAGATAGTTCATCTTTTGCCTTCTTCATATCTGTAGTATCTCCCGTTTTCTTTGTACCCACAATATCCTTTGCTTTTCGCAAAAGGAGTTTTGTTAAATAATTGCCCCTTTCATTTATGTCTGTGTAGTCTTAATTTTTAATGATGCTGAATTTATTAATTAATTTAGTATGCTATACCTTCTCAAATTCACAATTTCCTACGTGATGAGCTTTGAGCCTGTTGCCTTCTAACTATATGTAGGTTTTGCTCAGAATCTTATGAGTCTAAAACACTTGAAATTTGAAAGTATGTTAGGTCTTTCACGTCGCGTACAATATTAGCTGCGTTTGAGTCGCTCAGTTACTTTTTTACTTATTTTCTTCTGAAATAATGACATAAAGGCTAACACTTTGTTGTTGTCGCAAATTCACCTTTGTCATTTCGGGTGTTGTACCTCAGTGTATTATAACCGAAGGCAAAAAATCGAATCGTTTGATAAGGATTTCCCTAGTTTTCGCATAAAAATCTAGCATTTTCAGAAAACAGCTTTCGTTTATCAGTTCCTATAACTCTTCGTAGAAGTATTCTACATCCTCATAACAATGTGATCTCGTTGGTGAAAGTGGAATGAAAAGACCATATGACATTGATGGCTGGGAGAGTCCACGCGGAGATGTCTGGCCGACGAGTTGCAAGTTTTCTCACTAGACCCCGCATTGAGTGACATTCGTGTCGATGATGATGAAATGCGGATGAGGACAACATAACAACCAGTCCCCAAGCGCAGAACCTGGCTGGGAATAAAATCTGGACCCACTGCACGGCAGTCAGACGTGCCGACCTCTCAGCTAAGAAGGCGAAACAACGTTGCTGCTACATTGTATTGAAAAGTGGTTTACTTTATTTTGTAAAGCAAAGCCTTGTTACCCAGTCAGAGACATCACACACAATGTTATAAATTCTTTTCATTTACTACAAAGCCTACACATGAATTCCCTTGCAGCTCACTTCCTCTGTAGTAAAACCTGTGTATTGATTTTTACTATTTCCGGTCGTTCTGATAACCGAATCTATCCTATTCGACATAATATGATTTCTCTTCCTAATCTATCAATACACAATGTGACAAAAGTCAGTGAATACCTCCTAATATCGTATGAGACATCCATTTGCGCGGCGTAATGCAGTAGCTCGACATGACATGCACCCAACTATCCGTTGGAAGTTCCGTGCAGCAATATTGCACCATGTTACACCTGCCACGGTCCATAATTGCGAGTTTTGAAATTTTGTAAATGGCTGGATCAGCAATCGTAGAACTGATTGGTTATTCACCACTTCCACAAGGAAATTGCGAAAGTACTATCGGTGCAGGATTTGTTACACGAACAGGCCATAAACGTTTGATGGTCGGGCGATGCCGGTGGCCAAATTATTTGCTCGAACTGTCGATGAATGTTATTCAAACCAGTCTTGAACAGTTGTGGCCTGGTGGCATGGCGTATTATCATCCATAAAAATATGATCATTGTTTGGCAACTTGAAGTCCATAGTTGGTTGTAAATAGTCTCCAGTCAGTGATCGGTTCAGTTGGACCAGAGGACTCAGGCCATTCCATGTAAACATAGCCCACACCATTTTGGGGCCACCACCAGCCTAGGCAGTGCCTTGTTGACAACTGGGGTCCATAGTATCGTGCGGTCTGCACCGCACTCGAACCCTACCAGCAGCTCTTACCAACTGAAATTGGGACTCATCTGACCAGGCCATGGATTTCCAGTCGCCTCGGGTCTAAAGGGCTCTGAGCACTATGGGACTTAACTTCTAAGGTCATCAGTCCCCTAGAACTCAGAACTACTTAAACCTAACGACATCACACACATCCATGCCCGAGGCAGGATTCGAACCTGCGACCGTAGCGGTCGCGCGGTTGCAGACTGTAGCGCCTTTAACGGCTTGGCCACCCCGGCCGGCGCCTAGGGTCTAACAAATTTGGTCACGAGCTCGGGCGCGGTTCTAGGCGCGCAGTCCGGAACCGTGCGACTGCTGCAGTCGCAGGTTCGAATCCTGCCTCGGGCATGGATGTGTGTGATGTCCTTAGGTTAGTTAGGTTTAAGTAGTTCTAAGTTCTAGGGGACTGATGACCACAGCAGTTGAGTCCCATAGTGCTCAGAGCCAGTTGAACCATTTGAACCACGAGCTCGGGAAAGGCGCTCCAGGCGTTGTTAACGAAGGCACTCGCGTCAGACGTCTGCTGGTCTTAGCCCATTAACACAAGATTTCATCACACTGACCTAATGGACACGTTCGTCGTACAACCCACACTGATTCCTGCGTTTATTTCACGTGGTGTTTCTTGTCTGTTATCAACGGCAACTGTTATCAAACGCCGCTGCTCCCGGTCGTTAATTGATGACCTTCGGCCACTGCGTTGTTGGTGGTGAGAGGTAATGCCGGAAATTTGGTATTCTAGGCCCACTGTTGACACTGTGGATCTCATAATACAGAATTCTCTAACGGTTTCAAAAACTGAATGTTCCATATGACTAACTCCAACTACCATTCCACGTTCAGAGTCTCTTAATTCCCATCGTGCGGCCTTAATCAGGTCAAGCACCTTTTCATATAAATAAGCTGAAAACAAATGACAGCTCCGCAAATGCACTTCCCTTTTACGCCTTGCGTACGTGAAACTACCGCCATTTTTACATGTGCATGTTGCTATCTCTTGACTTTCGTCAACTCAGTGTATGCAGACGTGTATATGGAAAGAAATACAAGCTGTATCTTCAACTTTTGTTAGCTTTTCGTCCTCAGGTGCGTGTAACGTTACGGTATGTTGACAATTTTCACGTTTGGATGGTCTAATCCGCATCCAGAAATCCACTGTTGAAAAGAAACCTGTGGTAGATGAGCAAACACACATCAATACAAACTCTCTCAAACAGTTAATATAAGAAAAGATAAGATAAAAATCATTCCACTTGTACATACAGGCACATTGAAACAAATACAAATCCTCTCTCTCCCTCCCTCCCTCTCTCTCTCTCTCTCTCTCTCTCTCTCTCTCTCTCTCTTACTCTCTCCCTCTGGTCATACACAAACATACAAACATACACACACACACACACACACACACACACTCACACACACGCACACAGATCATAGTTATCTCAAAATTACAGTCAGTAATTGGCAATAACTTTCGACAGTTGGCAGCAGCAACCAAAACATAGTATCAAAACAATTTTCAGTTCCTAATACTGTGAAGTGTGGAAAACAAAACATCAAATGGCAGCAGTTATAAGAAGAAGAACAACGCCAAAAATGGAATATAAACGCAACATGTAGAACAACATCCGCGGAACCTGTTCGTAGAATTTTTAATTGTTACTACGTCACAGAAAAGCCAACCACCAGAACTGTTTATTACCAGTACATACATTGAACCAAGGTGTAAACTAAATAGGATGAACAAAAAGATGTACAGATCCCAGGCCAATAAAGATGCCTTTGAAAGCATAAAGGCGAAACGGGTATGGCTCAAAAATTTTGCTTCATTCACTGATGACCATTTGGTCCAAAAGTAAAAATTATCAACATACCAGAGTAAAAAATAAAAATTGTATATGAATTTATATGTAAAATTTGAATGAACCTAAAAAAATAGCACTGAAACGAATGTTCGTACGTCTGTGGATAAATGTCATTTTTTATTTCTCGATTTTCTATGCTCTCCATTTGTGGTTATCTTAGAAATGAAATCGTGGTAAAAACAACAGAATCACTTCAGCTATTACGTCTATTACCTCGAATTCCAATGTTTGCAATTCCTACCATGAAAAGCAAAAGTACCTGTCAGGCAGTTTTACGATTGCGCAAACGAGACGATTTCAGCAGCTATGATACAAATGTCCTGGTGCCGTCACTTAGAGATTCCGTGATTGTAGCAGATATGATAGAATTTGTCTCTCATTTTTAGAGCGTATCGAGTTTTGTTTCTGCGACGCACTCTCTCCATTCAATGCTAAAAAATAAAGAAACACAAATACAAAAAAATCTGAGTGACACGATTCAACAGTGAATTCCATGAAGTATTATTTTAATTAATGATTCAGGCACATACGCCTTAACTGATAAATGCATCCAGCGCGGACGTACGCGTTCTTTGTTCTATCAGAACTTTTCAGCGTATAACGACATTAGTTTCCTGTTACAGCAGACGTCACGTTTCCACCGAAATTCATTAGAATAGCAGCATTAAATTACCATATGTAGTTCGCGCCATCTACTGCGGTTATGAGCCCCGTTGTAATGAGTACAAAATGTAATATACGTCGCTAATTTACAAAGATTTTCTACGACTACCGCTGTCTAATCTGTGACTAGGCTAAGAACGTATAGTATTTCATTAAACTGACTGAAAGGTTTTGAACAGTTACTAGACACGAAACTTCAACGCACAAAAGTATAGAACTTAATAGGAGGTGACGTAGAAAGTACAAGGTTCATCAGTAACTACACTCCTGGAAATGGAAAAAAGAACACATTGACACCGGTGTGTCAGACCCACCATACTTGCTCCGGACACTGCGAGAGGGCTGTACAAGCAATGATCACACGCACGGCACAGCGGAGACACCAGGAACCGCGGTGTTGGCCGTCGAATGGCGCTAGCTGCGCAGCATTTGTGCACCGCCGCCGTCAGTGTCAGCCAGTTTGCCGTGGCATACGGAGCTCCATCGCAGTCTTTAACACTGGTAGCATGCCGCGACAGCGTGGACGTGAACCGTATGTGTAGTTGACGGACTTTGAGCGAGGGCGTATAGTGGGCATGCGGGAGGCCGGGTGGACGTACCGCCGAATTGCTCAACACGTGGGGCGTGAGGTCTCCACAGTACATCGATGTTGTCGCCAGTGGTCGGCGGAAGGTGCACGTGCCCGTCGACCTGGGACCGGACCGCAGCGACGCACGGATGCACGCCAAGACCGTAGGATCCTACGCAGTGCCGTAGGGGACCGCACCGCCACTTCCCAGCAAATTAGGCACACTGTTGCTCCTGGGGTATCGGCGAGGACCATTCGCAACCGTCTCCATGAAGCTGGGCTACGGTCCCGCACACCGTTAGGCCGTCTACCGCTCACGCCCCAACATCGTGCAGCCCGCCTCCAGTGGTGTCGCGACAGGCGTGAATGGAGGGACGAATGGAGACGTGTCGTCTTCCGCGATGAGAGTCGCTTCTGCATTGGTGCCAATGATGGTCGTATGCGTGTTTGGCGCCGTGCAGGTGAGCGCCACAATCGGGACTGCATACGACCGAGGCACACAGGGCCAACACCCAGCATCATGGTGTGGGGAGCGATCTCCTACACTGGCTGTACACCACTGGTGATCGTCGAGGGGACACTGAATAGTGCACGGTACATCCAAACCGTCATCGAACCCATCGTTCTACCATTCCTAGACCGGCAAGGGAACTTGCTGTTCCAACAGGACAATGCACGTCCGCATGTATCCCGTGCCACCCAACGTGCTCTAGAAGGTGTAAGTCAACTACCCTGGCCAGCAAGATCTCCGGATCTGTCCCCATTGAGCATGTTTGGGACTGGATGAAGCGTCGTCTCACGCGGTCTGCACGTCCAGCACGAACGCTGGTCCAACTGAGGCGCCAGGTGGAAATGGCATGGCAAGCCGTTCCACAGGACTACATCCAGCATCTCTACGATCGTCTCCATGGGAGAATAGCAGCCTGCATTGGTGCGAAAGGTGGATATACACTGTACTAGTGCCGACATTGTGCATGCTCTGTTGCCTGTGTCTATGTGCCTGTGGTTCTGTCAGTGTGATCATGTGATGTATCTGACCCCAGGAATGTGTCAATAAAGTTTGCCCTTCCTGGGACAATGAATTCACGGTGTTCTTATTTCAATTTCCAGGAGTGTATTTAACTGGATAATATGATAAACATGGTGCTAACGCAAGACAGGGTCGCGCGCTATGCGATCTTTGTGCAAACAGTGCAGCGAAAAAGGTCGATGAGTAGAAATTTAACACCTGTGACGTGCATGCATAACATGATCGTTAGTCCCTAAGCGTAAAGAACTTGGCGTCACCTGTTAGTATTGCTGGTTCCCCAGGAAGGTACGACATCACGGAACTTTGTGCGCTATAGTGCTAGGGGACGTAACATAAATACGTAGCAAGGAACGCACCAATGGTATAAATGCTCCTCAACATCAAGAGGATTAGAGTATGTGGATAGTGGAAGAAATGTGGTGCTAGAAATCCATTTACCGCACTCCAGTAGTATTAACCTATCCAGATATGCGTTATTCTGTTATGGGATTGGTCTATCGAGTACTCACGAAACCACCATTGTTTTCAGTTCTCGATCTAATAAGATTTCCAATAATTTGGTGATATCCGCACACGTAACAATTACCTTTCGTCAAAACGATGACTGAATAACCTAGTCTATCCATCACATTAATGTGACGACCTGTCAAAAGCCTGCAAAACAAATCGCTGTGAGAGAATGACGTCCGGAAGATACCAACAGGGATGTGCACCCAAGCCGACTTCAGTCCCGTGGCCAGCTATGCTAGGTTTCTCTACTGAGGATCCATGTCGCAAAGAGCCCGACCGAAGTGTCCCCACTTATTCTTGATTGGATTTAAATCTGGGTAGTTTGGTGGCCACGGCCTTGCTGCAGTGGTTACACCGGTTCCCGTGAGATCGCCGGAGTTAAGCGCTGTCGGGAGTGGTCGGCACTTGGTGACCACCAGGGCCGCCATGCGCTGTTGCCATTTTTCGTGGTGCACTCAGCCTCGTGATGCCAATTGAGGAGCTACTCGACGGAATAGTAGCAGCTTCGGTCGAGAATACCATTATGACAACCGGGAGAGCGGTGTGCTGACCCCACGCCCCTCCTATCCGCATCCTGTCCTGAGGATGACACGGCGGTCGGATGGTTTCGATGGGCCAGTTGTGGCCTGTAGACGGAGTGGTTTTTTTAGGTTGGTGGCCAGTGAAGTACGGGTACCTCATTCTGGTTCTCCTTGAACCATGCACGTTCACTGGGAACTGTGTGACATGTTGCATTGCCCTGTCGGTAGATGGTATGGTGCCGAGAAAAACCAAATTTCATGCAAGGCGTAAATATGGCCCTCAAGGATAGAAGAATACCTTTGTTGATCCTTAGTGCCTTCCTGAATGACGAGATCAGCCAGGGAGTCAAACGAAAATATTCCTCAGACAATAACGCTCCGACGATTGTTGCAGTTTGGTTGCTTTCAGACGTTTCATGTCATACACACCAATGGCCATCTGTCCGATGGAGCGTAACGTGACATTCGTCTGAAAAGGCCTTCTGCCATCATGCAGTGGATGCCCAGTTGCCCTTTCGCATGCAGATTCCAGCCTTCGTCGTCAATGAACAGCAGTCATCATGGGTACATTAAACGGGAGACTGCTGCGAAGACCCATCTGTAGCAACGTTCGCTGAACGGTCGTTGAGGAGACGGTGTTGGTAGTCCACTAGTTCCTCTGGGAGGTCAGTTGCTCAACAGTTGCACGTCTGTTCGCCCATACACAACTCACTAGCCTTAGTTCGGCCCAGTCGTCTATGGCCGGTGGTGCACCGTAGTTGCCTCGGCGTCGGTTCTGGATATTGACATTTTGCCATACACTTTATACTTTAACAAAGGTGGCACGCGAACAGTTTACAGACTTACCGTTTTTGAAATGCGTCTGTCCTTGGCCGCGCCGTTTTTGCATTACGATAACGGCATCACTATTTCTGCATGCCCCCAACACGCCTTACACACATTCTGCTGCTAGTGCTGCCATCTGCCGTCTGTGAGTGGTCATTGCACGTTGACATCGACCATAGGCGGTGGTCACATAATGTGACTAAAGCGTGAATAAAGACAGCTACAACAAGGGTTCAGATCGGAACGTAAGATATTTTAGACTTTTGCTGAGAGTCGAAATATAAGACTTGCAAGTACGACCATTGCCACCAACCTCCTTTAAAAAGGTAGGCAAAATCTTATACAGCAACATGTGTTTCCCATCGATCAACACAACAACAACAAAATTAGATAGCGTACCTTTCAGTCGCAAGTAATCTTGCGTTCCTATTCTAACATTTTTACAATTATTCACTAGGCGTTCCAATATGTATACTCGACTTATCAGTGGAGACCTATCCTCTTAAGGGTGTCGAGTGGCATATTTTTCATACACAAAGGAATTAACATATCCGAAACAACAGACACCACATACATAAGTAGGGCGAGTTCGGCTAATGATCACATCGGTGCAGATGTATACTACGCTCGAACTGTTACGGTAATCAGAGAAAGGCTGGGAGTACACCAGAAGTAAGTTGAAAATTTGGGTCTGACGGGAGGCATGATAGGCCAGTCCGTCCAAGTGGGCTGAGTATTGGCTCCAGATGGCGCAGTGGTCACTGGATCTATCTAGTACACGGGAGACTCCTGTTCGAATACCAGAGCGGAACAAATTTTAAACTTTCCCACGGCATTCAAATGAGTGCTCACTGGCAATTAATGTCATTTATTTTTTGTGTTTTTCATAATTAAGAAACTAGAAGCTATTATAAGTTACGGATCTTCTACCACATCATTGCTTTATGGCGAGGCAGCGACTACAGACACATAATTTTAGTGAATGCACAAATCATAGAACCTACCATGCGCAGCTGGGCATGTGCCTGTTCCATATAAAGACAAGTAGTTGCTTAGGTGCTATTGTACATTATTACACTAGTGTATTAGGTAACTATTTCCCCCTACAAGACAACGTTCGAAAACACATACGTTGCCTTGAAGGTAAATTTATTCTATAGCGCAAACCCAGAATATGAAGTGTTCTGTGCATAGTTCCGCGTAGTCAGCGCGTACATAACTTTCCCAATAGAGCGCGCCCCGCTAAGCACAACAGCGCAGGCGCAGCGCTCGTCCATCTCCGCACTACGACATAGCGCTCTCTTAGAGACGGACCAAATTCTGCTTCCGCCGATCCGCATATTAACAAATAACGCAGCCAATGAGGTTGCTGCTAACGTAGAACCTTTTCTCCTCGCGGATCACACTCGCGCAGTGATACCTGAACGCTTGAGGTATTATAACGATTGTACAGACCTCCGATTAGCCAGTTTGCATTTGTCTGCACCAGTCCGTACCAGTCTGCATTAGTTTGTACCAGTCTATAGTCAAGTTTCAGTCTGCACCTAATAAGATTATCACATTCCTGTACATAGCCATGAAGAGACACTTTGTCAAGTATCAGAGATATGTGAGAATAAGATTAACGTACCAAGACCAAAGGAACTTCAGATTGTCAATTGTAAACAGCATCCAGAATCAAGTTATGTAATATCTATGATTTTTATTATTTTAATAAATGTGTGTGAGAATTAATCAAGTTCTGTTTAAAGTTGATCACCGTCAATCTGCTACTCTAAGCGTGCAAGTGGCATTTCTATCGTCTGACCGAAGTGCAGAAGATAAACACGCCACGATAAGACCACGAGATATATTGCTGACACTCGCCTACTTCGTTAGAGCGACAAGTCAAATAATCTGATGGTGTGTGTACCGAAGGTCTTACAGTATGCACACCACATGAAGTTTCCAGTATGATTGAGAAAGAGTGGCACTCTTTTCAGAACCTAGCCGTTGTGCAAAGTGTTCTTCCCCTTAGTGTCCTATCTCCCTTGTAGCAGCTTTGGAATAGAAATAGTATTTGTCTCGTATCCAGCTTAAGTGCTATCACTTAAAGTATAACACATCTCAGTTTGTGTTATAGTGCTACTCAGTACAATGACAGTATACTCATCAGTACTAAAACCCAAGAAGACGTTTGGTAATTTATATGTGAAAGGAAGCTTTCCAGGTTATCTGCTGTTTGAAGGGGTCTCGGGTGTCCAGAAGAATACGATCGTCGAATGCCCACGTTATTTCTCCGAATAACCATTCCGGCATCTTCAGGTGATGCTATGCAATGTTCTGTTCGCTCTCTGAGGCTAGTATTTATCCCTCGCGGGTCCAGGTGCGATTCCGTGCGAGGACGGCTCGCGGCATATCCGATGGTGGGGTAAGCGGAGACTGCGGTAGGTGCTGGTGGATGGAGGAGGGGAGTGCGGTATCTCTGCGACGACTGTGGCGGAATTATCTCGTGTCCGTTTGCACCGTTGCTCCTTGATAGAGCTTAGTATTGGTTTCCAAGTTTTACTGATTTGGTAACCAGTGTCCCTGTTGATGAGGTTGTCTGTTACGCGAATTTCTATGGCCTCTTCGAAGATCAAGTCCCCATAGTTATTTGTGGAGGCTACTACTTTGTCTCGATAATTCACTGTGTTTTAAACGTTTTTGCAGTGTTCTGCTAAGGCAGATTGGCTTGGTTGGCGTAGGCGGGTGTAGCATTGGTGTTCTTTGCATCGAGGGCTACTACCCTTTCTTGATGTCCTGCTGCAGCGCAGGTCGAATGGCTCGCTAGTTCTAAGTGTGTACAACAAGGTCACACACACAGACCTGAACGTATACGCTTCCAGCAGCCACTTTGCGGCTCAGCTAAACGGAAACAGCACATAGGATCTCGTACGAACAGGGCCTACCAAAGTACCATAAACGCCTAGAGAATCTGTTCCGCAAGAATGGATACGGCAACACCCAAATCGAAAGGACCTTCCGACGATAGAATCGCCGTTGGAACCAGGATGGAAAACAAACGGAAGAAGAGAAAAAGGCCTGGCGTGGGCAAAGCGTCGTCCGAAATAGGGAGACTGTTGAGGCAACACAGGATCGACAAAGACTTTCGACCACGGGCTAAGACTTACGGCTTACTAGGAACGATGAAAGACGATGTCGGTCGTGTACAAAATTTTTTGCGCCTGTAGCAAGTCCTACGTGGGCCAACCATTTCATAGCATCGAAGATCGATTCAAGGACAAAAACGTTACAGCCATCTAGGTCAACCACATTTGCCTGATCTAGCAGAACATTGCATAAACACAACGAATTATGACGAGACAAAGTATTGGCCTCCACAAATAACTTCTGGAACTGCATCTTCAAGGAGACCATAGAAATTCACGTAGCAGACAATTTCGTCAACAGCGACACTGGTTACCATGATTCAGTAAGGCCTGGAAATCAATACTAAGTTCTATCAAGGAGCAACGTTGCAAGCTGGCATAATTCCGCCACGGCTGCCGAAGATATACTGCGCCCTTTCCCCACCACCTACCGCAGCCACTGCTTGCCCCATCACCAGACACTTTCCGAGCCGTCCTCGCATGGAATCGCTTGTGGACCCGCGAGGGACAAATACTAGCAAACAGACCATTGTATAAGCACCACCTGATTATGAACGAACGGTTATTCGCTGAAATATCGTGGGCATTCGACGTTCGTATCTGGCTGGACATCAGAGGACCCTTCAAACAGCGTTTGCCAGTTTTTTTACTTGTTCTAAACTTCAATGTAAATATGTCTTTTGCTAACTTAATTTAGTTTTTAGTTATCTTCATGACACGGAATGAAACACAATTCATTTTTAGTTAGTGAAATAATTATTTTTTCTTGATTTTGCAGACCGATGTAATTATTGTGAATTAAAGTCGAATTGCGAAGCCACACTGTAATTGGTTTTTTTACCTTTCGAGCACTGTATTTTGCCAACTGAAACATTTGAGGCATCATCGTGGAGAAATTCAAATTTTCTTTTTGCACTTTTCATTCTCTACGCCAAGGAGTCGAGTGGGCTGTTTGATATCCTGCCCATTAAAAAATCGCGGTTCTTTTCAGAAAACCAACAGACAATCTGGTAGTGGGATGCCGAGATTCCGGAATATTTTCTTTTTTACATACTTTCGCTTCCCTACTCACGAGAACTTCACTGGCTGTTATAGAACCAGAGTTAGGGATAACTTCCAGTTCGGGGTACTTGGGAATTGATTTCCAGTTCCAGTATTCACTTGATGATCAAGAGAGATGCTTGATCAGTATCGAGAGATTCGGCTTATCTCAATTAATTTTGAAGCCTGGTAGAAAATGGAGGAGGGGGAGGAGTAACACTTCGTCAAAAAACCTTGGTTCACCTGGCCTGGGTGATAGTACCTTGTGAGGGCCCCTTGCCAGGGATAGGGTGAAGGCCTCAACGGCAGTGAAGGTCGAGATGAAGATCATCGGTACGGCGGAACTGGCTGAAGAGGCAGCACAAAATCCAGTAGCGTCTGTTCTGGAATCCAGCTGGTAGTGGTCAACGTCTGTTCACCTAGTTGGAGCGGCTGCTCGATGCTCTTCTTGATCTCAACAGTCAAGTCGTAACCATGTGGCCTTCATAGAAGATCACCACAAAACATGTTTCAACTTGAATAAACATGATGGAACAAAAGGAAAGAAATCCACTACCCCAGGCATCAGTCTCTAGACTGAATCTTCCTGGTCATCGGATTCTGGGGGACCAGGAACGTCATGCGCAGAAGATTCGGAACTTCTCAGAATCTCTAAGACCAAAACCGAAAAACTTCATAGGAACTCTCAACACAAACATACTCTCCAAGGTAGGTAAACTCAAACAACCCACAAATACTATGGGAAAATCGTTGCGATTCAAGAAACACGATTTACTGAAAAAAATCATTTTGATTCCGGAAACTTCAGAATCTACAAAGGAAAACCTGCAGTCCAGCTGAACAAGGGACCCAAACAATTTGGCAAAGCTTTGGTTGTGCACAAATCAATTATAGACTCCATAATAAACTTCCATTCAACATCAGAAAAAATCTCGACAATCTCAGTAAAATTTGGAAACAAGGCATACACACTGATAAGTGCACATTCCCCCACAAATGATTACAATAGAAAATATCGACAGGTAATAGATGACTTCTTGGAACTACTGGAGGAAACCTCAAATAAAATCCCTACTCATCACATGAAAATTGTGTTAGGAGATTTCAATGGGGAACTCGGCAAAGAGAAAAAATTCAGGAAAACAACGGGAATTCATACAGCTCACAAAAGAACAAATAAAAAGGCACGACACTGATAAACTTCTGCGAGAATTTTGATCTTAAATTCATGTTTACATAATTTCTTAAACCTGTAAACAAACTTACAACATGGAAATCACCAAATTCAACTTTGGGTTAATTTCAGACAGACCATGTTGCCATATGTAATAAGAACACCAATGAAATACTCAAGGTACGAGCAAGAAAGGGATTTTTTTCAATCAGACCATCATCTGCTGCAAATAAAGATTAGGTTTCAACCTAACAGAAAGAAACCACCAATGAACAAAACAGAATTGATCCAGAATACCTCAAACTTAACGAGAGGGAAATTCTCCAGGAAATTGGGCAATCAAACGCAACGAACTAGAATGAAGTTGCAGAAGTACTGAAAAACACTATGAAATTTGGTAAACCCTCAAGAAAGGGCAAACACAGATGGTGGAACAGTGGATGTGATTAAGCAATAGAAGAAAGAATACAAGCTTGGAAAACTTTCAGTAGCAACAAAACTACAGAAAAATGGCAGAAATCTGTGCTTTCGCCGGTCCGATGGACCATTGGAAACCAACCCTAAAAAGAACAGTCAAATTTTAGCTATATATTTTAACTCACTTCTCAACTGCGAGCCTCCGACAGAACAACTAGAGTTCTAAAAACCCACATCCAACCCCGATTTAAAACCGCCATCACTTAAAGAGGTAAAGGAAATAATCAATTCTTTGAAGAACAACAAGTCTCCAGGGGAAGACGGAACCATAGCAGAAGTATGGAAATTAAATAACAATTATCTTACACAAGCAACCCCCAGAATTCTATCAAATATTTGGGAAGCTGAACAAATACCTGCGGAGTGGAAATGTGCACTAATTCACTATCTCCACAAAAAAGGTACATTAACCGATCCAAATAATTACAGGGGAATTTCACGCTCCCTGTAATATACAGAATTCATTGAAAGGCCATGTTGAACAGACTAGGGGAACAAGCCGACCAGTTAATAGGGTAGTATCATGCAGGGTTTCGCAAAGGTCGATCATGCATCGAACGGATATGGAACTTAAAAACGATTTTGCAAATGAGAAGATGTAGAAATACTGTGGTAACTTTTGTCGATTTTAAAAAGGCGTACGATTCAATAAATAGACAGACATTATTTCACAACTTAGAGGAGTTCATGATTGAAAGGAAAACAAGGTCAGTTATTCAACAGGCATTAACAGATACAACGTCCAAAGTTAAATTCAAGGGAGAAATATCAGAAGCATTTCATATCCATACTGAAGTTTGCCAGGGAGATGGAATGTCTCCCGTTCTGTTTAACATGGTTCTGGAAAAAACTGTGAGAACCTGGGAAAAGGGAATAAAAGGAATTTAGCTTGGGATTAAAAAAGAGCAGAGAATTAGGGTGAAGTGTCTGGCTTTCGCTGACGATCATGACATTTTAACAAACAATAGAGAGGAAGCCAAACATGCATTGGAAAAACTACACGAAATCTCACAGAAAACTGGGCTATAAATCTCCTACGAGAAAACACAGTATATGGAAAACAAACCTGTAGATAATCTCCACATTACTACTCAAGACGGGAAAGTGGCACAAGTTGCCCACTTCAGATATCTGGGAGAGATAATCCAACCATCAGGACTGAACACAATAGCTAATAAAGATAGAATCTCCAGATTACAAAAAGCATATAAGCTCACTTGGAATCACTATAATAAAAAATCTACTTCTGTCAATGCGAAACTAAGACATTACAACTCAGTAGTTCTACCAGAAGCACTTTATGCTGCAGAAACTACCGTGATTCATGGTCATACTAAGATCAGAGAAATTGAAAAGCAGGAAAGAAGTATTATGAGGAAAATATATGGACCAGTGTTTCGGGAAGGAATTTGGATGAAGGGGCCAACGAGAGAGATTTACAAAGACATAGAAACAATAACAGGCACCATTAGAACGAGAAGGATGAAATTTTATGGACATATCAGCAGGATGAATAAAAGCAGGCTCACAAGACAAATCTTTGAGATAGTAAACAAGAGCAAAAACAACACAAAGTTGATCACTGAGGCAGATGAAGACATCAAAGAAATGGGGATCACACAAGACAGCATAAACAACAGAGAAATGTTTAGAACCATCATACAGAAACACACACTTTAAACAAGAACATACTGAGAACAGAACGGGAAAAAGATGGTCGGAAGAACACAAGAGAGAACACAGTGAACGTATGAAGAGAATTTGGAAAGAACGAAGAAAGAAGAAGAAATAATGACTACTCAAGTTCAATCGCTCTCTCAAAAGGGAATAATAGAAAATTATATATATATATATATATATATATATATATATATATATATATATATATATATATATATATATGTATGTGTGTGTGTGTGTGTGTGCGGTGTGCGGTGTGTGTATTTGTTAAATGTATGAATGTATCACTAACCTTCCATATTTTTCAAACGGAATGAAAGCGATAGGTAACTATGTCACCGACAACGGACTGCACAAAATAGCAAAAAGATATGTCGCAAGAATTCATGCAATTTTCTTCTTAAACAACAACTTACATCACTTGATTTCTACGTGGAATACCTTAGTGGACGGTAGGTACTTCGTGAAAGGCGATATATTCTATTCTAAATGCTGAGATGCATTAATTTATTTGCATTTTTAGTAAATTATATTTACGACGTCTCACTATAATATGGACTTCCTTCATACACTTCGACAGTACGAAATAAAAACCAATATTTCTGAGTCATTTTATGTTACTGGAAACTATTCTAGTGTTTCGTAGAGCTATACTTGCTGCCAAAACTATTACTCTTCCTACAAAGTGTTGTTCTTCATCCTCCTCTTGAGCTTTCTCCCTTACCTGTGGCCTGCCTCCCCACCCCTTTCCCACCCCGCTTTTACCTCCTGGGACGGAACATGTGTACGCCTACGGTCCGCGTGTAGCGTTATTCACGTGAATGTTTACTAAATGTTTGCCGGCCGGTGTGGTCGTGCGGTTCTAGGCGCTTCAGTCTAGAACCGCGTGACCGCTACGGTCGCAGGTTCGAATCCTGCCTCGGGCATGGATGTGTGTGATGTCCTTAGGTTTGTTAGGTTTAAGTAGTTCTAAGTTCTACGGGACTGATGACCACAGATGTTAAGTCCCATAGTGCTCAGAGCCATTTGAACCATATTTTTTACTAAATGTTTGCGAATCGTGTAACTCAAGTGGGATTTGGGTATCAGCCCGGTATTCATCTAGTGGGATGTAGCGAATCCCATAAAAACTACACTCAGACTTGCTGACAAACCAACCCTCGTCGTTAATCCGGTGGACGGGTTGGACGCGGGGCTGGAGCACCTCCCCCTCCCTAAAGCTGCGCTTTAAGACGCATGGTTATCCGGACGGGTTTCCTACTTGTTATTACTTTTTATATACTTAGTTTCATTCCTAAGCATTACACAACAAGATTAATTTTTGCCTCCATTCCACTTTCAATGGCAAAAACGTCGCATGTCTTTATAATCCTGCGACTTTCTTTCGTCTTTTTCAACATCAATTTCGTGCTGCATTAACTTTTTGTACGACTGGAGGAAACTTTTGGTTGTCTTTCTAGTAACAAAATCGAAAATACCTAATCCTTACAATGTAATAAGGTGTTAATTTAGAATGAGATTTTCACTCTGCAGTGGAGTGTGCGCTGATATGAAACTTCCTGGCAGTCTATGCAGAACGTATTATAATGTAATGCAATATAAAGATGGATTCATGTTTATATTATAGCTGATGAATGAATTAAATTAACACTGTTTGTCGGACCGAGACTGAAGTCGGGACCTTCGCCTTTCGCGGGCAAGTGCTCTACTAACTGAGCTACCCAAGCACGACTCACGCCCCGTGGAAGGTAGGAGACGAGGTAATGGCAGAAGTAAAGGTGTGAGGACGGGGCGTGAGTCGTGCTTGGGTAGCTCAGTTGGTAGAGCACTTGCCCGCGAAAGGCAAAGGTCCGGAGTTCGAGTCTCGGTCCGGCACACAGTGTTAATTTAATTCATTCATCAGCTATAATATAAACATGAATCCATCTTTATATTGCATTACATTATAATACGTTCTACATAGACTTACAGCGATACAGGAAAATTATCCTATTTTGTTTGTGATTCTTAATATATAAATACATTTATTTGTTTTCCGTATGCAACTTTCTATTACAATGCATCGCTGAGTCGTGCATCATTAGCCTATACTTTAAACCCTAAAATAAGATGCTCTCATTTCTTGTAAATAGACAAAAGTCACACATAAATTGTTCTTCTAAGGCCCAAACGTGAATTCGTCTCAATGAGCTTAAAAGAAAAAGAACAATATAATAACATCCATTTATTATTAAATCAACTAAAACTTCGTTGTATTTATCTCGTAGCAACAGCGTGAATATGCCGTACAACGAGTACATAAATCAGGAAAGTTACCCACGTGCTAAGTCTGCTTAGCAAGCAAAGCGTAACTACCAAGTGAACTTCCTACAGTCTTCGTGCAATTACCGGTTCCCAGGGTATCAGTTAAACAAGCACTCACGGGAGGTCTGAACTACAAAACAATCAGGTGATTCTGCTATCTTTGTTGCTCTATCAGCACAGCGCAGTGGTACTACGACGTAATAGTGGTTAATCTTTCGCGCCACAAATCCGCAGCGTGGTAAAACGGATTACAGTAATGAAGGGTTAACTAGATAATTATGGTTGAATAACTTCCTCGATTACGCTGTTAGAGCTGTAATTAGCGCTTAATGACGTGTGACATGACCAGCGGCACATCGGGGCCAAAACTGTGGACGTGGGCCGCGAGAATTTGCGATTTCGCCGTTCACGAAACCCATTATTCACACGAACGCGCAGCAATTTCATTGGCGCTGCTGCTTTGCTTTTGAAGCTATATTTCACGATGACCGTAATTCCCTGCTTTAGCCTATACATCAAACGACATCTAGTGTCAGAGTAAATATCTCGGTTTTTGCTGGTACAATGCCTGGGGGGTGGCTGTACTCTGCCTGTGGTCCCAAGGGGCTGTGCGTTATCTCGGTCCTTTGTGAAATGTGGTTTGCTTGCGCTCGCTTTTTATGACTAGGTATTTCGTTGCGTTCAGAACTGCATCTGTACAAATTTGTGAATCTCATTAGTGTTAAAACAGATTACGTTGTAACCACTATCCAACTGTGTCTCTTTGCAGTGGCAAATGATATATAGGAATATGTTCAGTATACGTCCCCATATTACGCCTGTAGGGAATATGTCATGACAAATGAAAGTTATTAACAGACAAGAAATTTAATCTGATGGCTGGTAATCGTGTAAGGAGAACAGATGTATATACTATGTTTGCGAAACTTCGGAATCTTTTTACTGAAGGTATAAAAGACATGGATGAACTGCAGAAACAAATGCACAGCTGAAATACCACACAATTAAAGACAAAAGGTATGAAGAGTAACATAGGTGTAAGTAAAGACGAAAACGACGTGAAATAACGCGAAGAGACGCAAGAAACTGGGCTTGAAGTGCAAATACCTACTAGAAAAGAGGAAAGAATTAAATTTGCTACTAAACGTGGGTCTAGAAGGTCATCGAAAGAATAGAGTCATCTGAAACATTTTGACACAAGCGATGAATTACTCTGACAAAAGGGCCTCACCAAAAATTGACTCTGTAAAGTATTTCAGCAACATATCTGAAGCACAGATGTATTTGTAAACGAACGAAGAACAAGAAGAAAATGGAAGTATCTGAAATGCTGTTATAGAGAATAACGCTGAAAATCAGGGTAAATACTATAAAATGAAGAGAAATAATAGAAATAAAAGAATACTATATGTAAAAATTCCCCCAAAAAATAACTGCTACAGTGATAAAACTTCGTCGTATCATGAAAGCAGTAGGAATTTGAGTAGTAGTAAATCACGAAATTCATTACTACTCATAGAAATTTAGTCACCTGTTTTGATATAAGGAATTTAGATAGCCGATAGAAGAATACATGGTTTCGAATACTATTTTAGTGCTACACTTGCCTTATGGAATACTTAGTATGGCTTATGTCCACAACTTTGGGGTCAAGCTGCAACTCATTTTGGAAGAGTGATGATGCAGCTAATAATACGTCATCATAACTAGTAGCCTGTAATGGAAACAAAACTTTAAACTGAGTGGTTTTACTGGTTAGAAGTACATAAAATCTGATGTATGAAACGATGGAAAATGAAATGCTATAGTCATCACATTTTAAGACTGTTGAAGCGTGCGTATATTTATGAGTATCTTCATCCTACTATCGACCAATTCAAAACCTATTTAAACAATACGGAGGTATTCTTGGGGGGTGGGGGGGAGAGTGGGGAAAGGGGAGGGGGAGAGGTTTTACTTTCTTCAGCTCCCTCTAGCACCATGGACATTTTTCCCTGATGTCTTAAAACATGTGCTGTAACCCAGCTCATTCGTTGCCGTATGTTCCTTTCCTCGTTGATACTGCGGAGGTACTCCTCTCTCCTTATGTTGTCAGTGTGCCCAATTTTCAACATCCATCTATAGATTCGCACCTGAAACTCTTCGATTCTCTCGTTTTCCAATTTTCTGCCGTGTTCCAAACGTATGTTCTCAGGAACTTCTTCCTCAAACTGAGGTGTGTATTTGAGTATGAGAGACTTCTTTTGGCCAGTTAAGCCTTCTCTGTCGTTGCATGATCTACTTTTTATGTCCTTCTTGCATCCTCCGTCTTGTGTTATTTTGCTTCCAAGGTACCAGATTCCTTAACTTCGTCTACTTCTTGTGGTGTTAAGTTTAAGACTATCTCATTTATGCTACGCCGCGTTACCACTGTCTTTCCTTGATTTACTCTCAGCCCATAAAGTATGCTCACTAAACTTCGCTTCCAATGAGGACAACAATGTCACCAGCTAATCCTATCGTTAACTTCGTCTCACTATTGCTTTTAATCCCACTCCTGAACCTTTCATTTATTATCGTCATTGTTTCTTCGTTGTATCGATTGAACTGTAGGGGCTAAAAACTATTTCCGTCTTATACCCGTTTTAGTCCGAGCGCTTCTTGTTCATTTTCTATTGTTCCGCCTTGGTTACTTTTACATGTCGTATAATAACCGTATTCCCCTGCAGCTTACTCGTATAGCGATTGCTATATGATGTGGAGTGCATTGAGAGGAATGGTTTCTGACAAGGCCTTAGAAACAGTCCTTTCTTGTGAAGATGATCTGTCAGTGGCGCTAAGTCTTCCCGCTATCGGCAGATAATAATGCAGAAATCCAGTAATTGCCGAGATGAGCGTGATGCTAAACTCCCACCTTTTCCCTGTTCTTCACAATCCGTAACATTTGTGATTTACTGAGACATTTTGTATTTATAGGAAATATAATTGCTGACCTCTAACCCTAGTCCAGGACGTATTAAAGAGCTGGAACATTCTCTGCTTTTGGAATTTTATAAAGTGGTACTTAACAACAAATGTACATGCATTGGTAATCAACAGGATGCAGATTTACCTTAACAGAAGTTATACATCGCTGAATGCTTTGCTCATAGATGTGACACAAGTTATGAGTTTTTCTTTTTCTCTCTTACCATTGCCAGACAACTCAGATGCAAATAGTCACACTCCAAACATAATTTCGATACTTCTAATAATCATCGTCAGATCTGAAAATAAAATAAAATTAAATATTAATAAATAATTTAGATTGAAAATATTTAGTTCTTTCTTTTGAATTACACCTCGACAAGAAGATAATATAGGTTGCCAATACATAAAATTCAAAATTCTTTGAAAAGAGCAAGAGCAACGGTGATATATGCAGTAACATAATAGTTTCGGAAAATCGGTTTAACGACTGGCTTTTGCGTTAGGGAAACTGTTTAAGCAAAAACATGATGCAAATACATCAAGTTGTAAATTTGGTTCATAGGATATGTGTAAGATTAAATGCAGCTATTGAGGAAGCAGTATGTAGGTCAAACTGGTAGAACTTCTAAGAAACTATTTAAAAAATTTATATGACTACAAAGTGATCGGTAATACCAATAGAGACAGATCTTGCAATGCAGGGCTCTATCCTTTTAAGAAATAGTCAAAAGAAGACACATACAATTGAATTTACAGTTCATTTTCAATCGAATGATTGTTGTAATAAAAGGCAGTGGTAACTACAGTTACTAATGTAGTTTTACATTACTACTGGAGACGATCGGTTCACATTAAAAGTGATTTAAAGCGAAATTATAATAAAGGCATGCTGGCTTTCATGTTATCAAAGGAGATTAGCCGTTTTATGCATGTAGTATTGAAAAACAGTTGTAGCCAGAAAGTAAAGTTACTCTGGCATTAATTTGAGACGCAATCATTTTCAAAGTAATAAATAAAGAATGATAATCAGTTTTTGTCACATTTAGGCACTTGTCAAAAGGATAGCATTATCATGAGTTACGTAACACAGAGCACTTTCAAAGGTACCTCTTATTTTCAGGCAAGAGCGCATTTCACTTTATTTCCAGTTCTGATATTTCATATATAGTCAGTAACAAAAGAAAGTGTACGCCATTATCTGTATGAAATAAAAGACACTACTGTAAATATATGTTTACATGAAAATACATGTTAATACTACCTGCACAACTAACTAATAGTTAATCCAATCGCCACCAATATCGATTATAGCTTGGCATCTTAGCTCTCTCTCTGGTAAATTATCCATGTTTCCAAACTATAAATGTCGTCTGACACACCTCGCAATGAATGTCTTTGACTTTCTAGGAAATTTAGCTGCTGCTCCATATGAAAACTTTGGTCCGTTTGGATGATTAAGAAGGAACACTGCCTCATGATGTTTCAGATATTTTGCAATCATTTTGACGTGCAACCGGCAAAACAAAACATACAACTCTCACACTTCTTATCTATACAGTATGCAGAAGCACAATGATTACAAATTCGAGGCCATTACCAGAGATATCGGAGTCGACCTTACATTTACAATTATGGCATACACTTTCTTGTGGAACTGACTGTACCTGAAATGAATGTATATGTACTGCCATAAGTACGGAATAAAGAGCGACCACTAGGTTCCCATGCTGGTTAGCGGAGGCGGTTGGCCATCTGGCACTTTCATAGCCGGTGGGATGAGTTGCCGAAGCAGAATTCGCTAGTGAAGTCAGCAAAGATATACATAGGGAAAGTATATTTATTCTAGCACGAATCAAGTAACTGTTATTGCTAAACATTTGCTAACAAAATTTGACTTTTGCCACTAAGACTTCAGAAGGAGTCTTTCAGTAACTTTACAGTGCTACTAATAAGTAACGGAAAAACGTCGGAATAACGAAAGATATACAATTTTATACAAACTGTACCTATTGTATAATCAAGCTACAGACTGTGCGCCATAGTCGGCAATCGTCGACAGGATGGCATTCTATCTAGTCATGCGATAGACTATGCTCTCGTACCGTTAATAGTTAGCTTATGATCACAGCGAACAACTTCATTTTGTTATGTTTCTTAAACAACGCTCCGTAACGGCACCCCCTGTAAAAATTATTGGCGCAAAAAAAAAAGAACTTCTTCCAGTTTCATTACGTAAAACGTAAGACATTAGCATTGCACTTTCAAGACCCGACGGCACTGCTACTGCTCTGCAAGGGGACATAAAACTAAGAGGGGTATCTCCATATAAAAGGCAGGAAGATTCCTACGCGGCAGTTCACTAAGTCGGTTCAAGAATGGACTGGCTTCATTATCGCGGAACTTAGGCGCGAAAGCGTGGCCAGTTATATTGCACGGTCCTTATACCACCATCTACGGACCCATCGGCTAAACTGAGACACTTCTGGAGGTTTAGTACGAGTGAGAGGTCTTGCAACTTTCCATAAAGTGCTGCTACCCATCACTCATTATTGGTGGTTATTAATGTAACTAAAATCGTCGCATTCCATATGCTAAATGTCTTTTATGTTCGTGCCACACGTATCATTTATATGTAGGTGAGCACCTGTGCATTTTGCTGCTTTCTTTCTCACACGAAATACGTGATTCGAAAGTCATTACAGTCATTTACTAAGTCAATTTTTTGCTCGTTTACGGAACTGGCAACCGTTTCATTCTGCAATCAAAACTCATTTAAACTTCATTCTGATATTCAAAATTATGGTTAACTACAGTGGGTATGTAATTTATTACTTTTTTTTTTTTTACATTTTGGTCGTTGTACACAGTAATAAATGTTCGTGTATAGCAGTGAGATTGCAACTATTGATATTCTATCGGTAGTATTGCTCTTCGGATTCGATGCTGTGGTTCCAATAACAGCGAAACACCAGCAACACGTATCATGATAGAACGATAATACCTTGCACTGTAGAGTATAGGTACCTCGTAACCTTCCTACCTCCGCCACCCATCATCAACGATGCATGGGTCCATATCATCCATAGATGGTTCAGTAAAATGCTAGTTGACATGAAATCATGTCATAAGCGTACCATTGTGCTGTTCACTTTATTTTACAGATTTCACTAGGTTCTTTATAAAGAACTTTTACTTTTCACAAATCGTGATTGATCAGGTACAATTACTAAGAATTTAATATTATTTATATTATAAATCTCTGTTGTCTGCATATTCAGGTACTATTTTAAAAAATTAAATATATATATTTTATCTTCAGAAATAGTTATTTACTATTGTTTTATTTTTTATACGAAGGTATAATCATATATGATACAAACCAGCTACGGAGTGCGACTGCTTACTACTGAGAATGTTATAATAGATATTTTAAGAAGAAAACATTGTTGTGTTCTGAGGCCCGTAGATATATTTACGGCTGCCACATTTTTCCAATTATTTCATTGGCCTTGGAGCATTCTCATTACAGCCAACCACGTAAGTAAATCATAATGACATAGGACTAGTAGAGATACAAAAGCAAACTGATGAAGAAAACACTAACGATGATGACGTGAAAAAGACGGAGAACTACTTGAAAGGTCATACTGAGATTAGACAAAGTTATGCCTGCTAGGTTAATACCAGGCTGCTAGCACGGCGAAGCCTGCTTCCCAGGACTTCTGTGGTAGCGTAATGCGCATCTGCGTCAAAGCCCCTAGCAAGGATTTCCAGGGACTTCCGAAGCCTTAGAAACGGGACGCAGTTGAGTTGGGTCATAGTGTTTGTATTTGCCCGAATCCAATAGTGTAACACCTGTAAGTTACCTAATCAAGCAAATTGTGGGTTGATGAGCTTAAGCGGAACTAAGCAGTTCAGAGTATCGCTACAGAAAGATAATGTTACTTCAAGAATTTTGCAGATAAGTTCCAGCAGGGATGAATGAGAAAATTACGAGCCTTTTAAATATTTATTCTGTCGTAAGATGATTTCCTTGACGTACCATTCTACTTCCTGCTATTTGAACACAAACATTGTAGGTTGAGTAATACGTGTCAAAGTGGCGAAGTTATACTCAATTTTACGATACTGCGCCGTGAAAAATTTACGGTGCGGCTTACATCACAAATTTCTAATTTTAGACAGTACGCTGTGACAGATTTTATCGAAATCGGTTATCTCTGTGTTAGTAGATCAATAATTTACTGCAGATGTCTTCTTGGCTGCGCTGTAAAATGTAGTGTACGACATCGCACACAAAGAGAAGCGATACCAGTTAGTCTTCTTACCAGATTTGTTCATTTAATTGTAATCTCCTTCAAGGTAGGATACATTTAAGTCTATGTACCTTAGCATTCGTCCCTTCTACCTGAACAGAACATTTCTCCTTCCCATCTTCTGTGACACCGCATACAAAGCCCCCTGTTTTTGCCTTGTGGTGGAGCTTAGAGCCATCGGCTAGTCCATCTAATAGAGCGCTTGAAATTCGCTTGGTTGATATTTCCGCCATTTGACTGTCCGAACGTCTTTATGTTTGTAATACTGACATGATCATCCTTTACAATGTTGGGTCCAATTTTACTTTGCTAAGTGAATAAGTTTGTACAACCACATGACGGAAATATCATTCAGACATTACAAGCTGAAAAATGCTCCTGCTGGAGCACAAAAAATGCGAATATGTTCCTGTTTATTTAAACGGTTCTGACTGCAAAGTTGTGTACCAGCTTCCTTTGTACCTTCCTTAGCACACTTAAAATTTTTGCATCCGAACAAAATGACTCTAAGCCCTATGGGACTTAACATCTGAGGTCATCAGTCCCCTAGACTTAGAACTACTTAAACCTAACTAACCTAAGGACATCACCTAAGAACATCACACACACCCATGCCCGAGGCAGGATTCGAACCTGCGACCGTAACAGCCGCGTGGTTCCAGACTGAAGGGCCTGAAATCGCTCAGCGACAGCGTCCGGCTGCATCCAAACATATTCCTTCTTTCTTCAAAAAACAACTCACCTAAGACTCCCACAAGGTCACCTGACTGTAACTTATTCACACCCACTAGATCATTGCTGTAAGTCGCTCATAACCATCCATTCTGAGTAGCTCTTTCTCACTCACTCCTTCAGACCAACTCATTGTCATTATCTCTTAGTGTCAATCATTGTCTAGCATGTCATAGCCGCAATACCCACCGTTCTGTCCTACTGATATCCTACTGATATCCTCCCATTGTCGCTGTCTACCTCTTGTTCTCTCTTGCTGCTAATATTTCATTCCTTTCTTCCTAGTGCTGCTATCTTTTCTCAGTGTCTCTATCTTTCACCTTGTCATTATCATACATTCTGTCCCTCATTATCACTGGCTCTCACCCATCTCCACTTTCTCCTCACCTTAATACCTACCCCCCCCCCCCCCACCCCCTCCCCATCCCCGGGCACTGCCGCCACCACTCTTTTCCTAGCACTGTTCTGTTAGTGACAACTATGTGCCACTGCCACTGCGTCCCTTTCTTTCTCTAACATTCCTATTGTCTCCATCGCTCTTCCTGTAACACAACCACAGTCTACCATCTCCCAACAATTACAACTTTTCCGTTTAGCCATTGCTGCTGTCTCTTTCCCTCTCAGCATTAGAGAAGCGAATATGTTTGCATGAGAAAATTTTTGGGAAATTTTTAAAGCTGTATATGAAGCTAGAATGAAGCAGCAGGGTCTTTCATTCAGAGTCTTTTGTGCTCCGATAGCAGCATTTTTCTGCTGTTGCCCTTCTTTTACCTTAATGCAGCAGGGTATGTAACTCATGGAAAAAGAAATAAATGTGGCAGTAAAATTTTACGGACCAATATCCGTAACTTCAGTTTGATGAAAAATCCTTGAACATATTCTCAGTTCGATTATAATAAACTTTTTTGAGATTGAGAAGCTTATGTCCACGAATCAGCACGGTTTTAGAAAGCGTCGCTTGTGCGAAACTCAGCTTACCCTTTTCTCACCTGATATGTACTCCGAACTGTGGATGAAGGGCAACAGGCAGATTTCATATTTCTAGATTTCCGGAAAGTATTTGACACGGTGCCCCATTGCAGGCTGTTAACAAAGGTACGAGCATATGAAATAAGTTCACATATATGTTAGTGTCTCGAAGGCTTCTTAAATAATAGAACCCAGTATGTTGTCGTCTACGGGGAGTGTTCATCAGAGAAAAGAATATCGTCAGGAGTGCTCCAGTGAAGGATGGTAGGACTGCTGTTGTTCCCTATGTACATAAATGATTTGGTTAGCCACAATCAGCGGTTGTTTGTTGATGGTGTACGGTAAGGTGTGAAGTTGAGTGACTGTTGGAAGACAGAAGACTACTTGGACAAAATTTTCAGTATATGTGATGCATGGCAGCTACCCCGAAATGTAGGAATTTGAAAGTTGATGCGGATGAGTAGCAATATAGGACCTGTAATGTGCACATACAGTATTACTAGTGTCCTGCTTGACACAGTCACGTCGCTTGTAACGCGATTCGTTATGGAACGAGCTTGTGTTAACTCTAGAAGGGAAGGCGAATGGTCTACTTCTGTTTAATGTATCTGACAGCAAGAAAGAGTAGTGACCCAGAAACTATCAAAAATTATAAAAACTACTGTGTTATATTAAGAAAAGTTATTAAAAAATCCAGGAGTATGTGTATCATGTCTGAAATCAGCAACTCTGATAATAAAATTAAAACAATTTGGAATATTATTAAAAGAGAAACAGGTCAACCAAGAGCGGAGGAAGACAGTATTACCATCAAATTGAATGAAAACTTTACAAACAAAAAGTCAGAAGTTGAAAATATTTTTAATAATCATTTTCTAAATGTTGTGGATATAGTAGGATCCAGGTGTTCATTAGAAGATGCTAGGCTGTTAATGGAAGAGGCCATACCTATGCAATTTGATACAATTGAAATCTCACCCACTTCTCCCTCTGAAATTAGGAAAATAATAGACTTGCTTAAAAGCAAAAACTCACATGGAATTGATGGCATTTCCAGCAAAATACTAAAAGCTTGTTCTCAACAGATAAGTAAGATTCTCAGCCACCTGTGTAATAGCTCTCTGGAACAGGGCATTTTCCCTGATAGACTGAAATATGCTATTGTTATACCTTTGCATAAAAAGGGGGATAGATCTGATGTCAACAATTACCGTCCAATCTCCCTTCTAACAGCTTTATCCAAAATTTTTGAGAAAGTAATGTATTCAAGAGTAGCTTCACATATCTGTAAAAATGAAGTACTAACAAAATGTCATTTTGGTTTCCAGAAAGGTTTTTCAACAGAAAATGCCATATATGCTTTCACCAGTCAAATTTTCAATGATCTGAATAACCGAACACCTCCCATTGGGATTTTTTGTGATCTCTCAAAGGCTTTTGATTGTGTAAATCATGAAATTCTGCGAGACAAGCTCAAGTATTGTGGCATGAGTGGGACAGTGCACAAATGGTTTAATTCATACCTAACTGGAAGAGTACAGAAAGTTGAAATAAGTAGTTCTCGTAACATGCAAAGATCAGCACATTCCTCAAACTGGGGAACTATCAAGAATGGGGTTCCACAAGGGTCAGTCTTGGGTCCTTTGTTGTTCTTATTACATATTAATGACTTGCCATTCTATATTCATGAAGAGGCAAAGTTAGTTCTCTTTGCTGATAATACAAGTATAGTAATCACACCTGAGAAACAAGAATTAACTGATGAAATTGTCAATACTGTCTTTCAGAAAATTACTAAGTGGTTCCTTGTAAACGGACTCTCACTGAATTTTGATAAGACACAGTACATACAGTTCCGTACAGTGAATGGTATGACGCCATTAATAAATATAGACCTTAATCAGAAGCATATAGCTAAGGTAGAATATTCCAAATTTTTAGGTATGTCCATTGATGAGAGATTAAATTGGAAGAAACACATTGATGATCTGCTGAAACGTTTGAGTTCAGCTACTTATGCAGTAAGGGTCATTGCAAATGTTGGTGATAAACATCTTAGTAAATTAGCTTACTACGCCTATTTTCACTCATTGATTTCATATGGCATCATATTTTGGGGTAATTCATCACTGAGGAATAAAGTATTTATTGCACAGAAGCGTGTAATCAGAATAATAGCTGGAGTCCACCCAAGATCATCCTGCAGACATTTATTTAAGGATCTAGGGATATTCACAGTAGCTTCTCAGTATATATACTCTCTTATGAAGTTTGTTATTAACAACCAAACCCAATTCAAAAGTAATAGCAGTGTGAATAACTACAATACTAGGAGAAAGGACGATCTTCACTATTCAAGATTAAATCTAACTTTGGCACAGAAAGGGGTGAATTATACTGGCACTAAAGTCTTTGGTCACTTACCAAATAGTATCAAAAGTCTGACAGATAACCAACAAGTATTTAAGAAGAAATTAAAAGAATTTCTGAATGACAACTCCTTCTACTCCATAGAGGAATTTTTAGATATAAATTAAGAAAAAAAAATATTAAAAAAATAAAAAAAATAAAAAAATAAAAATAAAAAAACACAAAAAATAAAGTTGTTATATTAACTTAAGTATGTTGTTAAATTAACCTAATTATGTAATGTATTGGAAAATTTGACTCGTTCCACATCATTACGAAATATCGTATTCATGATCCATGGAACTAGTAGTAATCTAATCTAATCTAATCTAATCTAATCTGGGAGAATTTTAGGAAAGAGTGGTTCACCTGTAAAGGGGACTGTTTGTAGCACGCTGGTGAGACCTGCTCTTGTGTACTGCTTGAGTGTTTTGGATCCGCACCAGGTCGAATTGAAGGAAAGACGTCGAAGCAGTTCAGAGGCGGGCTGCCAGATTTTGTTACCGGTATGTTCGAACAACAGGTAAGTGATACGGAGATGCTTCGAGAACTTCTCTAGAGGGAACGCCACGCTCTGTTGTTGAAACACTGTTGTGAAAATTTAGAGAAACGGCATTTCAGGCTGACCACCGAACAGTTCTACTGCCGCCAACTAACATTACACGTAAGGACCACGAAGGTAAGACACGAGAAATTAGGGCTCATACTGAGGCATATAGACAGTCGCATTTCCCGCGTTCTATTTGCGAGTGGAACCGAAAGGAAACGACTAGTAGAGGTTCAAGGTACCCTCCGCCACGCACCGTACGGTGGCTTGCGGAATACCTAAATAGAGGTAGCTGTAGATGTTAGATAACTTACGAGAAATTGAAATAACGCGGAACTAATTTTGCACCACAGACAGGATTTAACACGCAAAAAAATGTTAGCATGTGCTTCAGTACCAAAACATGGAGTTCCGAGACGGTAACGGAGACACTTTACAGCATAGTTCTCCTTCTTACATCTGTTTATAGCGTCTCCGCCACACGAGGGATTTTACGTGTAGAAGTGGGGTAAATTTTAACCTCTGTATATCGGAAACGGATGAAGATATGAAGAAACTCTCCGAAGTAGTTTAAAATACGGATTTTAGGTATACATAGTAAAGACTACAGCCATTTGCTGTCCATAGCTATCTCGGAATCCGTTACTGGGTTTTATTTGGGGGGGGGGGGTGTTTCTCGATAACAAGTAAATATTTTAGAAAATGGGGAGATGGTTCTTCTAGATAAACGCCTAGAAAATGTTCAAATGTGTTTGAAATCTTATGTTACTTAACTGCTAAGGTCATCAGTCCCTAAGATTAAACACTATTTAACCTAAGTTATCCTAAGGACAAACACACACACCCATGCCGGAGGGAGGACTCGAACCTCCACCGGGATCAGCTGCACAGTCCATGGCTGCAGAGCCTAAGACCGCACGGCTAATCCCGCGCGGCAAACGCCTAGAAAATACACCGCTAAAATTTGAGCAATTTCCAGCGGTTACTAATTTTTTACGTTTCGCTGTACAATGGATTATATGTGTAGGAGTAGGGTAACGTAGAACCTCTTTGCCTTGGAGAAGGGTAGAGATACCAAGGAAATTTTCAAGGGCCTTCGAGATCGGGAACTTGGGAATATATCGTAAATATCTAAGATATTTACTGTGCGTAGCCGTTTTAGAATCCTCTGTTTGGTTTCCGTTCGCTGGCGGCAGCGAAAATATAATAAAAAAATCTTTTTGTGAGATTTTCTGAGGAACTGCCCATGAACTAATGGTGCCCGTCCAAGTACAAGGCCCAGCGCAGTCTACATCAAATGCAAAAAGACTCAACGAATTTGCTCCATTTACCTAAACAGGAGAAAGCGTGAAATGATCATAATTTGACCCTGTACTATCGGAAAGCGGCGCTAAGACATCTCGTTACTGGGTATATTAATAGTCCATAGCCCAAGGACTATGCAGAAGGCTTAATCTTATCACTTTATCACAAACAGGTTACGTTGTATAAGCACAGGAAATTCCCCTCCGTAAGCGCGGCATTTTGGTACACACTAAACACGCATGCAGCTATCGGAAAGCGGCGCTAAGACATCTCGTTACTGGGTATATTAATAGTCCATAGCCCAAGGACTATGCAGAAGGCTTAATCTTATCACTTTATCACAAACAGGTTACGTTGTATAAGCACAGGAAATTCCCCTCCGTAAGCGCGGCATTTTGGTACACACTAAACACGCATGCAGTAGCATTAATACCGATTACATGACTGTGGTCCAAATATATGAGAACTTTATCAAGTGGACATTTGTCACAGAGAACGAACACAGGGAAGAACCCTAAAAGTTATAATATAAAGTTGGTTAAAAACTCAATAATGCAACACAATGCATGGTCAACACTGATATTCGCCTCACAAAGGAGGTGAGATACCTAAGGACCCTTAAGTGGCTAGACTAGTCCCCATATTTGTCACACAAATAGCATAGCTGAAATGATATATATTATTATACCAACCACCAGTCAGAAATTTTCGTGAAATGACACTGTATGTAAAAAAGCTGACATTAGGAGATTCTTTGCTTTCCTGTTACAACGCGGACATTTTCTTTATTCGACGGACGATTCTACAAATTTTACCTTGGTATTATTTAAGCGTCTAAAACGGAGCCATAACACATTGAATGCGTTACTGTCAATTTCTAAATTAAACACAAGAAAAGTCGTATCCCATGATATACTAATAGGACTACAATTTAATTTGAGGTAATTCATTCATGAAAATTAATTCATATACATCTTTTTTGTTTCTATGTTGTAACTGTGAGCTCCTCTAATTGTCATAAAATAAACTGGAGACATTTTTTCGTTATTATAGGGCACGTTACTCTTGAGCAGTTGTTGCAAAGATCTTACATATGAAGTCGATGTTTTCTACGTACATAAGATGAGTTTAAAGTAGTTTACAGAATTTCGTTAATGATACATTATGCAGAATACCTATTATTTGTTATGTATATTTCATTGTCGTTCATCATTGTTGTAAATTCGACTGCAGCAATTTCCACAAAATATGTTCGAAACATTTGTTTTTCTGTTAAGGGGAGCACGTCACCTTTGAACAGTTGTTACAAAAATGTTGTATATAAAGTCGATGAATTAACGTATATGAGTGATGGAAAAGGCTGTAAGTTTCTTTTTGTGACTCTAAAATATTAAGACATATTCAACTAAAATAAAACTATCATGCAAGTCAGTTTTTAATCTTCCTAGAATATATCCGTTAATAATATCAACTTTTTATGTAAGAGCCTAGCAATAACTACTCAAAGGAAATGTGCTACCAATATAACGACAACGTATTTCGAGTTCATGTTAAGAGAGTTACGTGCAGTCGCAATCACAACATAGGAGAAAAGACCCATATAGCATAATCTACTATTAAAGAATCGTCTGTAAAGTAAGATACAATCCTCCTAGTATATGTAAGGACATGATTTGTTCTTGCGTTTAGTTCATAAGTGATACTAATGCTTTCAGTGTGTAATACATCTGTTACAGATATTGGAAAATGGCCTATGACTGAAAGGTGTAGAATCGTACTTCAATTAAAAAAATATCTTCCCTGAATTCTCTGGATTGCAGCTGGGTAACGTCGACTTCCTGCCACAATGTTTCGGTTGACAGTCATTCAGCCATATTCATGTGAGTGTTTTGCACTGGAGGTTCCTAGTTCATGTCGCTACCTTTATGCCACATCAGATCAGCACACCTTTAGGGAAGAAGAGACGTGGCCACCTACACAAGCAAGAGGAAAGGAGTTGTTAAAGTCATGGTTTACTGCTCCCATACGTCGGCAGTTTCATTCCTCTTTTAGTGTTCAATCCTGAGGCTGGTTTGCAGCAGAGGGTCATTCCTCTTTTCTGTCTGCCTTCCTCTTCATTCCCACGTACGTGTTACATCCAACATCACTCATGATTTGTTGCGTGTACGATATCCTTGGTCTCCCCCGCCGATTCCTTACCTCAGTGGCTCCTTCTGCTATCATTCCAATGATGATGGTGTGTCTTAGGATGTGTCCTACAAGTGTATCTCATCTTGTTTGGATGTGCCCCCATAGAGATCTCGTTTCCTGTACTCTTCTAAGCACCTCTTCATTTGTTACTTTGTCTCTTCAGCTCATCTTCATCATCCTTCTATAGCACCACATCTCCATGGACTCTCGCCATCTTCTCTCTCTTCTTCCCATTATTCAAGTTTCACATTCGTATAGAGACACCACACTCGAAACAAAAGCGTTCATGCTACGTTTCCTTATTTTGAGACTGATGTTCTTGCTGGTGAGTAAGTTCTTCCTCAGATTAAACGCAAATTTCGTTTGTTGTGTTCTGCACAGAATTTCTTTACGGCTTCTACCATCCGTTGTGATTTTGTTTGCCAGGTACGTAAATTCCTCTATCGTTTCCAGCTCCTCTCTTCGAAATCTCATTCTCAGAGGTTCATATTCTGCTTCTGTACTGCGTACCATCATTTCAGTGTTTTTCTTGTTTATTCCCATTCCATACTGATTGCATAGAATCCTTTCCATTGTTCTGACTTCCTCTAGACCTTCTTTTGTCTCTGTGACTATAGCAATATCATCTGCATAACGTAGCATCTTCTGCTCATTAATTTTGATCTCCATCTCAATAGTTTTTCGAACTTGGTCTATAGGTTCCTGGATGTAAATGTTGAATATAATAATATTTGCCTCTTATTACTGGTGGCAGTTCCTAATCACTGCCACCTCATTCTTACAGAAACTCAGTATCACATAGATGTCTTTGTACTTCACTCCACTTTTCCTCAGCAGTATTAACATCTCTTGCCAGATAACGTTATAAAATGCCTTTTCCAGGCATAAAAAGGCAATATAAGTTGGTGTATTTTTCTGTAATTGCTTTTCGAATTGTAATCTCAGTACCAGCATCGCTTCTCTTGCTCCTAATCCCCTTCTGTAACCAAACTGATCTTCACTCAGCATATCCTCCACCTTCTGCTCAGTTCTCTTCAAAATTATTTTTGTGAGAATTTATGATACATGTGATATTAGCCTTAAAGTTCGGTACTGTTCACATTTTGTAGCTGTTGCATTCTTTGGTATAGGAACAACGATGCATTTCTGGAAGTCTGTCGGTATCTCTCCTATGTTGTAGGTGGACCTAAAAGTTTAAGCAGCGTCATTTTCATGCTGTCACCAGAATTCTTTATTAGTTCTGCAGAGATGTCATTAATACCCCTTGCTTTGTTGTCCCACAGTTCTTTCAGAGATTTATCAAATTATTCTTGCAGAATGTCATCTCCCTTGCCATCTTCATCTACTTGCTCTCCTCTTCCTATTACTTCCTCCGAAAGAGGTGTTCCGGCATACAACACCTGAATGTGTTCTTTCAATCTCTTCTCCATGTTTTCACCAAACAGCATTTTCTCCTCTTTGTTTTCTATTGTATCTGAGAGTGTTGGTTTCCATTTGTTAAAAAATTTATCTGCTATTCTGTAGGCTAAATCAGTTCTTCCAATTTGCATATTTTTCACTTCCATGCACATTTCCTAAAGAAAATTTTCTTTTCCTTTCCTAGCTTTTCTATTCACCAAATTCCTTAGTCTTCTGTGTTCAGCATTTCCTTGTTCATCAGTTGCGTTTTTATACAATGTTCTGTTTTCTATACGTTTATATATATATATATATATATATATATATATATATAATTAGATCCCAGTCTTCATTTTCTCCACCATGTGGAAAATTTTTAGCTACTTTCTCTGTTTCGTGAGAATAGCGCTTTGCCAGTCCCTCGATTTTCAGTTTTTCTAGTTCCCATTTAAGTTTTACTCTCTTCTTCCTCAGATATTTGAATCTGAGTGAACTTTTCATCAGGACCAGGTTAAGATCACTGCCTGTGTTTGCAGATGGTTATGTCCTGCAATCTTTTACCCGGTTCCTAAAATGTGCTTTCACTAGAATGTAATCAATCTGCTGTCTCCTCAGGTCTTCACGGACCTTCCACTTGTATCTTCTTCGTTTTTGATGTTGGAAAAGTGTATTTGCAACAACTAATTGGTCTCTCGAGCAGAACTCGATTAGTCGATCTCCTCTTTCATTTCTTCTTTCAAGTCCATGTTTGCCAACAATTCCTTCCTTCAGTTCTTCACACACAATCGCATTTCAGTCGCCCTCGACAATCAGGTACTCACCTCCCTTATCATTTCTCATCGCGTTATTTACTTCTTTGTTTATTTCGTCAACGACTGCATCTTCTTCTTTGGATTTTGCCTTGCATACTTGTATTATCATAGTGTCCTTTGGTTTAGTATCAAATTTGACTAGTCTTAATCGAGAGCTATATTGCACATATCCCTTGACACGTGAGCCATAATTTTTCCTCAAAACTATTCAAACTCCTCCCATTCCTGGTCTATGTTGGTCAGTTGCGGTGTGAATGGTTCTGTATTCTTCATACTAGAAATTACCTCATCTGGGCCATGTCATCTACGATATGCCTAGGATATAGATTTACATTATTTCCATTTCCTGTTTGAAGTTTTCTGGTTTGCTAAACTGAAGCAATGTTCTCACACTCCACGTTTCTATTTTAAAAATAGGATTCTTTTCCTTCACCTTCTCTATATCTTTTCCAGTCTCCACCTGGAGAACCGATTGGGGGGTTGTGACGTCCCTTCCCTCCTTCTTCACTCGCCGGGAGGAGGCGCGACTCGTAACGATGTTCGTCCCCGTCGGTATGACGTGGAACAGCAGCTGTAACTGTCGTAAGAACACAACTCCCCGCCTGGTTTAGAAATATTCTGTTATCTGTCCGCAACAGTCTTCTCAGCTTGTGCGAACTGCTAAACTGCAATCTTTCTTTCTTTTTTTTTTTTTTTTTTTTTTTTTTTTTGCCCGCATCTCGCGGTCGTGCGGTAGCGTTCTCGCTTCCCACGCCCGTGTTCCCGGGTTCGATTCCCGGCGGGGTCAGGGATTTTCTCTTCCTCGTGATGGCTGGGTGTTGTGTGCTGTCCATAGGTTAGTTAGGTTTAAGTAGTTCTAAGTTCTAGGGGACTGATGACCATAGATGTTAAGTCCCATAGTGCTCAGAGCCATTTATTTTTTTGCCCGGTTAGTTCCGTGATGAAATAAAATCTTGAATTTTGATTTCTTTATTACGGTCGTTTTTCACATCATACATAGCGAGGATGAAATTTTGCTTTCTGTTATTCCGTTGCTAAGCCGTTACTACGTCAAGATATTAAAAACGGTCCGACGTAACTCCAGAGGTAACTTACGTTGCAGTAAATGTTTTTTTTTAATACGCAGTAATACTGGTTTAAACTAATTCATGTACTCACTTAGTCACTTAAAATGCTTAAAGAGTCAATCAACTTGCTGTAATACGCATTGTATTGTCCGTTTAATGAGTTAGGCGGCACGTAAAATTTATCTTTTGACTCAGATTTCATTGTTCTTTCTGTAATTAATTGTTTGGCCCTATAACACACGCACACTGATATAACATTCAAGTTTAACTTCTGTTCAGTTCAGTAATCGTGACGCCGACGACAACTTTTGACTAATCGGCGTACTTGTCTTTCTTCGTGTCTTCGTTTTATTGTGTCCTACTAAAGACTACGCATTGTTGTACTGTCGTTGATCCATTGATCTCAAGGTTTGTAACTGTTCATCAGTACGAAGGCTAATTCCGATAAACCTATAATACTCAATTGAAGTCTAACACTCATCAGTCGAATGACTGAGCAATACTTCAGCCTCTATCTCGCCAATTATCAATTTCCCAAAACTGAAACAATCCAATAGCGTTTGCGTCCAGACAACTATCACAAAAGTACTCTAGAGCGACTGAAGAAGAACTAATTAACTGAACATTTCCATATCCGAGTTGCAATGTAGTCGCATTGAATTTCGTTTTCGATGCGGCTACAACTCTCTGCCATCATAAATGTTATCTTTGACTGAATTACTTTCTTGGATTTAACCTTCGTTCGTATGATTTTGAATTTATTCTATAGATGTTTGATAAGGAATCTATGATAATCCTTTCCTTTTATCTCCCCTTTTTGTATGCCATTCTCAGTATTTGAATGATACAGGTGTTAGTCAAAATATTACCAGTGTAGATTTTATCATCAGTAGTTGCCGCCACTGTCAAGATGACTCATTTCCCTACTTTAAGTTTCCACAAAGTTTGTTAACTTGGGTTTTCTGTCCTTGGGGCGTTACAGGGACTATTTTATCTCCGGAAAATTTTACAGAAGGTACTGGCGTGGTTTACTGTTGGTGTTTGGGATAACCGTAGTTCTTTTATGTGGTGGTTTCCCGTTGCCTTTCACATCCTATGAAGTTGATTATCACGTGGTTCTCTTGCCTTTGCCAATTATTTCTCATTTCCAGGGCAAGAGGGTGCTCTGACCACCAAATGCTGGAGTGATGACTTATCCCGGTCATCCCTCGGTCCCTGCTTACGTTAGCCATCATATGAAGTGACGTTGCCCACTGTCTACCGCCTAGTGATGTAGATCAGGAGTTTGACTTCATCGAGTCTAGGCATTTCCTAATTCCCTCCAGTGCTTTTAGACAGTAAAATATTTTGTCAAAATTAGGCAGACTCTTAAGAAAACGTCATGTCAAAGTAATCTTTCACCCACCTACAAAGACTTCTGCTCTTCTCGGTTCGGTAAAGGACGATCTGGGATTGCGAGAGACTAGAATCTACTGAATACCTGGTTAGTGTGGTAAACCTACATTGGTCAGACTACACGCACAGTGCGTGAAAGATACGTTGAATATGATCACCACACTCGCCTAAGTCAGCCATATTGGAGTATTGTATCTTCATGAGACATTCCATGGATTACTCTGCCGAAGAAATCTTGGCCTCGACACCTTTCTGCGATTCAGTTATTGATGAATCAGTGGAAATACGTTCAGCGCAAAATCTTATTATTTGAGATGATGGCTTTCAACTGGATACGGCGAGGGACCTTATGACTTCTTTAATTTCTTGAAAAACAAATCATTTTATGGACAATGACACGTCTAGTGACATTTAATGTAATTAATTTGGGCGTCTGAATTTTAACTCCGTGGGTCCGCATTCCGACAGAGACGGTACATGCAGTATTTCATTACGGTTGCGCCTGCGCGCCATAAATGGAGCAGTATTCGAAGAGAAGCGTAACTCGACAGAGATCGCCCATGTAGCGATTGGCTTTCGAAGTGCATCTTCGTACCTATTTTCGGTGTAAAGGCAGCGGCTAAACTAGCGACCTCCAGTATAAAAGTCTCACCTGAAAACGACTGAATAGTTGTCAGCCGAAATATCGTTGCAGGAAGTCGAAATATATCGTGGCAGAAAGTATACGTTTTACGGCTGCAATCCCGAAATTTCATAGAATACTCTTCACGCCGAAATTATTTTAACACTCACAAAGAAAATATCAGCTGAACGCCTCACAAAATCAGTTAAAAAATACAAGAGTGTATACGTACTCGTGGGGGTTACACCTCATACTGATCTCGGTGATGTTTACTAGCTCTGATTGGAATTAACGTTTAAAAAGTTAATAGGCACTATGTGACGCAAATCTCCGCATCATTTGAGAAATATAGACCTGAATCTTCACGAAGTAAAGTTTTCCACGTCCGTTAGCGTACCTTTGATTGAAAGTATGAAGGTACAATATAACTTAGATAGAAGTAACTGTTTATGACACAGTACGGACAGGAATAAATACATGACATACATAATACTAGCGAGTAAAGAAGAGCCAGTTATGTAAGCATTGAAAGGGTTCAGTAGCGAATCAGGAAAATAAATAATCAATACTGGAAACGATAAAATTCCCGTATTTTCATTCCTGATGTGTGGAGACCTTCTTACTGCAGAGAAAGGAGCTTTCGTACAATTCTACTTCTGGTTTCCCAAATTTTACAATCATATTACAATAGCTGATGTAAACGTTAAATGTCATTCATTTCATATTATCCCTTCAAAATTTTTCTACATCTGATTCAATCATCCATATGAACATGGGTTATTTCCTGTGAGCAGTTACTCTAAAAAGAATTCTGCTCAAAATGGCTCTGATCACTATGGGACTTAACATCTGAGGTCATCAGTCCCCTATACTTAGAACTACTTAAACCTACCTAGCCTAAGGACAACACACACATCCATGCCTGAGGCAGATTCGAACCTGGGGCCGTTGCAGCACCGCGGTTCCGAACTGAAGCGCCCAGAACCGCTCGGCCACAGCTGCCGGCAAGAATTCTGCAGCCAACTGGAACTCAAGTGCAACTCAAAAAGTAGGCGTAGTATAAAAGTAATGTTAGCACATTCTAACGCCGTAGTAGGATAGGAAGAGTCTTACAGACGAATCACTGGTAATTTCAGCTTGCACGAGGAAAGATAAAATAATGGGATTCGACCTATAAACTCTGGAATCACAATTGACCTTGCGCTAAGCCTCACAAAATTGCCGTACAAATGATTCATTTAGGGACATGATATCACCAGATTGAGATGAAGTGAATCAGATTGACTGTGAAGCCATCTAGAAAAGATCCAAGGCATTATAAAGTTAGAACCTTTAGGAGTGCGAATTCCGACACAGACCATACTTGAAAATAACATCAAGAATAAAATTAAACTGCAAGGGAAACTAAGTACATTTGTTGTTGTTGTGGTCTTCAGTCCAGAGACTGGTTTGATGCAGCTCTCCATGCTACTCTATCCTGTGCAAGCTTCTTCATCTCCCAATACTTACTGCAACCTAAATCCCTCTGAATCTGCTTAGAGTATTCATTTCTTGATCTCCCTCTACAATTTTTACCCTCCACGCTCCCTTCCAATATTAAATTGGTGATCCCTCGATGCCTCACAACATGTCCTACCAATCGGTCCCTCCTTCTTGTCAAGTTGTGCCACAAACTTCTCCTCTCCACAATCCTGTCCAATACCTCCTCGTTACTTATGTGATCTACCCATCTAATCTTCAGCATTCTTCTGTAGCACCTCATTTCGAAAGCTTCTATTCTCTCCTTGTCCAAACTATTTATTGTGCATGTTTCACTTCCATACATGGCTAAACTCCATACAAATACTTTCAGAAACGACTATACTCGATGTTAACAAATTTCTCTTCTTCGGAAACGCTTTCCTTGCAAATTGCCAGTCTACATTTTCTCTCCTCTCTACTTCGACCGTCATCAGTTATTTACCTCCCCAAATAGCAAAACTCCTTTACTACTTTAAGTGTCTCATTTCCTTATCTAATTCCCTCAGCATCACCCGACTCAATTCAACTACATTCCACTATTCTCGTTTTGCTTTTGTTGATGTTCATCTTATATCCTCCATTCAAGACACTGTCCATTCCGTTCAACTGCTCTTCCAAGTCCTTTACTGTCTCTGACAGAATTATAATGTCATCGACGCACCTTAAAGTTTTTATTTCTTCTCCGTGGATTTTAATACCGACTCCGAAAATTTCTTTAGTTGCCTAACTGCTTGCTGAATATACAGATTGAACAACATCGGGGAGAGGCTACAACCCTGTCTCACTCCCTTCCCAACGACTGCTTCCCTTTCATGCCCCTCGACTCTTATAACTGCCATCTGGTTTCTGTACAAATTGTAAATAGCCTTCCACTGCCTGTATTTTATCCCTGCCACGTTCAAAATTTTAAAGAGAGTATTCCAGTCAACATTGTCAAAAGCTTTCTCTAAGTCTACAAATGCTAGAAACGTAGGTTTGCCTCTCCTTAATCTTTCTTTTAAGATAAGTCGTGAAGTCAGTATTGCCTCACGTGTTCCAACATTTCTACGGAATTCAAACTGATCTTCGCCGAGGTCGGCTTCTGCCAATTTTTCCATTCGTCTGTAAAGAATTCGCGTTAGTATTTTGCAGGTGTGACTTATTAAACTGATAGTTCGGTAATTTTCACATCTGTCAACACCTGCTTTTTTGGGATTGGAATTATTGTATTCTTCTTGAAGCCTGAGGATATTTCGCCTGTCTCATACATCTTGCTCACCAGTTGGTAGAGTTGTGTCAGGGTGGAAACTTAGTGCCTCCGTTTTTCTTTCCAACTTCTATGATTGCCCTTTTTAGATATGTCTATTCCCCTTCAACTGTACTGCCTACTGATCTATTCCTTATTGCTATATCGATAGCCTTAGAGAACTTCAAGCGTATCTCATCATTCTTCAGTGCTCCCGTATGCCATTTTTTGCGTGATGATTCTCCCTGACTAATCTCTTGAACTTTAACATACTCTTCATCGCTACTATAATGTGATCTGGGTCTACATCTGTTCCCAGGTACGCCTCCCGATCCACAATCTGATTTCTGAATCTCTGTCTGACCGTGTGTCGTATCACCCGGCCTTTTCCAAGTGCACCTCCTCCTCTTGTGATTCTTGAAAAGAGTATTACCATTATCAGCTGAAATTTGTTGCAGAATTTAATTAGTCTTTCTTCTCTCTCATTCGTTGTCCCAAGCCCATATTCTCCTGCAACCTTTCCTTCTACTCCTTTTCCTTCACCTATCTTCCAGTCTCCCATGGGTGTTAGATTGTCATCTCGTCTTACGTACTCTATTACCCTTTCAATATCCTCATACACTCTCTCTGTGTCTTAATCTTCAGCTTGTGACGTCAGCTGAACTATCGTGTCAGTGTTGGCTTGCTGTAGATTCTGATAAGAACAACCCTCTCACTGAACCGTTCACAGTAACAAACTCTCTCCATACCATCCTATTCATAACGAATTCTACTCCCGTTATACCATTTTCTGATGCTTTCTATATTACGCTATACTTATCTGACCAGAAATCCTGGTGTTTTTTCCATTTCACTTCGCTGACCCTCTACCATATCTAGATTGAGCCTATACGTTTTCCTTCGCAGATTTTTCTTGTTTCCCTACCACGTTCAAGTTACTGACATTCCACGCCCCTTATAATTAGCCTTTCGTTGGCTATTCAGTCCTTTTCTCACGGTCACCCCCTCTCTGCAGTCCCCTCTCGGAGGTCCGATTGGGGGACTATTCCAGAATTTTTTGCCATTGGAGAGGTCAACGTGACACTTTTCCAATTACAAATAACGTGTCTTTAATGCAGTGATTTTCATTGCCTTCTGCGTCCTCATACCGTTGTTCATTGCTGATTGTTCTATATTTAGAGTCAGTTCCCATTCCAAGGACAAGAGTGTGCCCTGAATCTGTGTCCGCTCCTCCACCCTCTTTGACAAAGCCGCTGGCAGAATGAAGGTGACGTCTTATGCCGGAAGACTTTGGCCGACATGCTGATTATTAATCAGAATTTTAGCGGTGGCGGCCTTCGATCTTCGAACTGAGGACTTTACGATTGGTAATGAAAGATGCTATCCTTAGACTACCCACTAAGTAAAATTATAAGAACGGAGATATGTCAGTTACGTGTATCTAAGAGGAAATACAAGTTACGAGAAGAATATCGACTGGAAAGAGTTGTGCGAGAGCCAGCCAGGGAAGGTAAATGGAGCAGCCAACAGCTGGTTTGGTAGCAATGATGACGGCAGAATGGCGGGCAATATGACTCCAGGTAGTTGTGGCAAACGCCAGACGCGAGAAAGCGTCGATGGTAGATAAAAGAATTGGCGTCATAGCACACAGAATCAATACATACCGTGAGTTGGGCGTGAGTGAGGAGGTGGATTTGTGCCCACTATGATAAAGCGATTTCCTGTGTGTATGTATCATGTGACTGTACAATGGTCAGTAAATCGATGAAAATGACACACGACTGGATTCAACATCTCATTCAGTAGGTACTATGTACACAGGGCAGAGTGGCCAGATGAGGCAATGGAATTTTTGATTTTATATCGACTTCATTTTTGGTTTGATTACAAACAGTACTACCTATCCGCTTGCGGCTATCTTTCTAATTAATTTTAAGGCGCGTTACGAGAATGCGTATCAATCGGAAAGATTGCGAGTCGAGAGAGCTTCTTTTTGGTAGCGTGATGAGTGAGACTTAATGAGCATTCCTTCAAATGACAACTTCATTCTGGGACAACTCGAGACACGTTAATCGGGACTTGGCCTACACAGGCCCTTGGGGCTGATCCGCTGCTGTAATGTCTTCAGTCTACTCCATGTTGTTCCCACCCACTTTCCAGTTCCTGCTGGATTTCATTAAGTTCGATGATTTTTCTCATGACCGTTGGGTTTGGGTGCCACCTTCGTAATGTGAAGCATTACAGCTTACTACCTGGGCGGCGAACTCCTGTCCTTCGCCAGCAGACCCCAGCGCCACTCCTTTAGACTTTACAACTGGCAACAGATGTGAATCCGCCACACGCCAGTCGCTAGCATGGATAAATGACGAGACAGAAGCCGAAGGCACACGACGTCGCAGATCGCTGCCCGACCGCAACCAACTCTGCATTGCAGACGGCAGGCTACACTCTGACTCAGTAACCAGCTCCTCAGAGAACACAAGTGCCTTACCTCTATTCGAGTTCCCTGAGACTAGGTGTTCGATGAAGTTTACTTTTTGTGGTTGTTTTAATAAACTGTTTTGATCTTACTATCTGTGTTCACGTCACAGTCATTCCAATAATTTGCACACATCCAGTGATTAGGAACCGGCTGGTCCCGGCGGAGGTTCGAGACCTCCCTCGGGCATGGGTGTGTGTGTTTGCCCTTAGGTTAATGTAGGTTAAGTAGTGTGTAAGATTAGGGACTGATGACCTTAGGAGTTAAGTCCCATAAGATCTCACACACATTTGAACATTTTGGTTAGGAACTTTGGGTTTGCTTAGTTATGATAAATTATGGGGACCACCAAACAAGTTATCAATTCCCTTTCTCTCTGTTTCATTCACAACATTAGGTCTTGACTACGTACTATACGGAAATATCGTTCTTCGGCTATGTGCGGCACGGCACATTGTCACTACCCAACTCCTTGTAGTTTAGTAGGCCACGGTAATTATATTGTTGCGCACATTGACACCCTTGGATGGTGAGTTTGTTTGTATGTGTTTACCAAATACAGTATATTCTGAGATATAAGCTGTCACTCTCGTTCAGCCAACGGTTTTGTCAAGCAGGGCGGAGGAGTCGCCAGAATTCCAGGGCACTCCCTTGTCCTTGGGGTGGGAAATCGTCCATAACGGGAGGTAGCATCAGAAATGATCAACGTCCTGAGGATGAGGAAGGCAATGGAAACCGCTGCATTAAAGACACATATCACAATTAAGTAGTACTGAAGTGTCGGCAGAAGTTTAAGAGACCAATCAGGAAGAATCAGTGCACAAGGAAGTGGGGTGCTAAAGGATGAAAGATAAGTTTGAAGTTCTCTGAGGCCATAGGTACCGCGATAGTGAATAGCTCAGCAGGCATTTCAGCTGAAGAGGAATGGACTAAAGAGAAATCACAGAAGTTGGAGAAAGAGAGAGAGAGGTATAAGGAAGGTAACTGCGAAGAAACCACGGTTGACAGTAGGAATGCTTCAGTTAATCGACAAAAGAGAAAAGTACAAAAATGTTCAGAGAAATGCAGGAATACATAGATAAAAGTCACTTAGGAGTGAAATAAACAAGAATTGGATGGAAATTGCTACATGAGAAATGTGAAGAAATCTAAAAATAAATGATTGTCGGAAGGACTGACTCAGCATATAGAAAAGTCAAAACAAGGTACGGTGTAATTAAAAGGAAAGGCGATAACATTAAGAGTGAAATGGGAATTGTACTGCTAAATGTACAGGAGAGAGGGGATAGGTGAAAAAAGTGCATTGAGGCCTCTATGAGGGGTAAGACTTTCTGATGACGTGATAGAAGAAGAAACAAGAATCGACAGGAAGGGGATAGGGGATCCAGTATTAGAATCATAATTTAAAAGAGCTTTGCAAAACGTAAAACCAAAACCGGCAAAAGGGATCGATAGCATTAGATCGGAATTTCTGTAATCATTATAGGAATTTCCAACAAAATGACTATCCTCGTTGGTGCATAGAATGTATGAGACTGGCCGTATACCATCTGCCTTTCGGAAAATTGTTCCGAAGACTGCAGTAGCTGAGAAGTGTGAGAATTATATATCGGACAATAAGCTTGTAAGACGTATGCATTGCCGGCGATGGGTGAGGCATGGCAGAGTCTCTGACCAGAGAGTAGTATGTAGTTAGTTGTTGCTTGTCGCTAGTTGGCGCGAGTCGGCGTCAGTCCGTAGTAGTGGTCAGTCGGTATTAGTCTTCAGTAGTCGGCAGTAGTCTGTGCTAGTATGCGGTAGTCCGTGCTAGTAAGCTGTAGTATGCAGTGGTCGGCGCGTGTCCGCGCGTGTCGGCAGTCTGCTCTGGTCGGGACTCTGGAGGATGAGTATTATTGTAGAAGGTAAAGAAGCAACCTTGCACATATCTAGTAATGTATATTGACTGTCATTAATTTCTTTAAAAATAAATGCCCCCAATAATAATTTTTATGATATAAAGTAGTTTCTTTTTTAAAAAAAGCATTCATTTAAATTTAAAGAATATTTCCAATGCATGATCATTCCTTCCAAGAATCAGAAAAATATATATGTATACGCCAGCATTGCACGAAGCTGTGCCAAAAAATTTCTACATAAGAGCAGATATATTCGCAGTTTTTATTGAGGTAAGAATTTTTCCTTTTTCATTCAGAATACAGGGCCAAAGGGCAGCGCTGCTATCCTCATAAAATTTATCAGGTTACTAATTTGTTTTTATTATTATTTCCGGATTTACGAATTGAATTTTGTGGTTACATTAAATGTGAATGCATTTCAGCATAGAGATCATAAATGGGAGCCAAATTTGTTCAGAGGTTACATTAAAATTAATTTTTGTTCAGTGGTTACAATATTTATAAATTCATTTAATTATTATTTTGTGCGGAGGTTACGCTTGGTTCACGATTCATGGTTTCTTATAAAAATATTTTCTTGTGGGGAGTTTACACTTGGCTCATGGTTCATATTTCTGTGGGGAGGTTACAAGCTTAAAAACTCGTGAATCCAAGCTGCTGGTAAAATAATATACAGAAGAATGGAGAAGAGATTGAAGATGTGGTGGATGAAAACCAGTTTGGCTTTAGGAAAGTACAGGCATCAGAGAGGGAATTCTGACTTTGCTCTTGACAATGGAATCAAGACTAATGAAAAACCAAGGCAGGTTCTTAGGATTTGTGGACATGGAAAAAATGTTCGACAATGTTCAGTGGTGGAAGATGTTTATAATTCTGTGTGAAATTTGTGTAAGCTATAGGAGAGACGGATAATATACGGCATGTACAAGAGCCGAGAGGAAATAATAAGAGTCCAAGGCCAAGAACGAAGTGCTCGGAATAAAAACGGTGTAAGACATGGATCTTGTCTTTGGCCCCTGCTGCTCAGTCTATACTGGAAGAAGCAATCACGGAAATAGAAGGTTCAAGAGGAGGAATAAAATTCATTATGAGAGGATATCAACGTTAAGATTCGCTGATGACATTGTTATCCATAGTGAAAGCGAAGAAGACTGTAATGAAGAGTCTACTGAGTACAGGATATGGATTCAGAGTAAATCGAAGAAAGACGAATTTAATTAGAAGTAGTAGAAACGAGTATAGCGAGAAACTTAACATAATAATTGGTGATTACGAAGCAGATGAGTTTCAGGAATTCCGCTACCATTTTTTTTTTTTTTTTTTTTTTTTTTTGACAACAAGGTAACTCACGATGGACGATGGAAGGAGAACAAAACGAAAACCAGCAGAAGCTAAAATAAGTCTACTAGTACCAAATACAGATCTTAATTTGAGACAGAAATTTCGAAGAATGTACGTTTGGAGTACATCATTGCATGGTGGTGAAACATGAACGGGAAGAAGACCGGAACAGATGATAATAGAAGATTCTGAGACTTGGTGCTACAGTCGAATGCTGAAAATTAGGCGGACTGATAAGGTGAGGGACGAGGATGTTCTCCACAGAATCTCCAGGGAATGAAATATGTGGAAGACACTGACAAGAAGAAAGGACAGGATAAAAGGAGATCTGTTAAGTCATTGGGGGATAATTTCCATATTACCTCATAGAGGCCCTCAGCGCACTGTTTTCACCCGTCCCCTCTGTCCACTACATTTAGCAGTGCAATTCCCATTTCACTCTGCGTTTTACGGCCTTTCCTTTTAGTTCTGCCGTACGTTGTTTTGACTATTCTATATGCTGAGTCAGTCCTTCCGACAATCCTTTATTTTTCGATTTCTTCACATTTCTTATGCAGCCATTTCTCATTAAGTCATCGAGAAATAATTATCATGTTACCACAGGAGCTGTAGTGGTAAAAGCTGCAGAGGAAAGCAGAAACTGGAATACATCCAGCAAATAATTGAGGACGTAGGTTGTGCTACCCTGAGATGAAGAGGTAGGCCATGAGGAGAAATTCGTCGCCGGCCGAGTGCTACCAGTCATAAAACTGATAACTGAAAAGAAAAGTACGGTATATATTTAATCCATCGACTTATTGTTATGTTCTAATTTCCATGTGTCGTTAGTCGTTATTGTTCTGGCGTGGCCACAAGCGCAGGAACGAAGATGCAGTACACAAGACCAGAGAAGGCGGTGAAGAAACATCAGAAAATGGTGCGCGGAACTGTATCGCACCGCGACAAGAGCGACATCTGGAAAAAGTGATTACAAGCGTTGCTTCTGCTAGCCTCGGCCGCTCAGATCGGTCCAGTCTGTAACGGACGTTAGTGCTATGCTATCAGATTCTCGTGATCCGTATCAAGTGCTTACTTGAACATTGTGATAGCAAGAACTTTACTGTTATCGTGATGTCTCTCGCTAGCGACATTTGCTGTAATCGAAGTTTAAATATTGTCAAATTGGTTTCTAGAAATAAAACTACTAATCTTATTTGTTTGAATTGTTGTATAGCATTCCGAGAACGCTGCATCCCTTAGGCATCCTAATAGCGACGGGTGGGGAAGACCCCCGACTGGCGACGAGGTGTTAGAGAGAAACTACGGGCCCTCAGGCCACGGACTGTCTGTTTTTCTTTTTTTTTTCTTTTTTTTTTTTGCTGGCGCTTTAATTATCTCTTGTCTTCACTTTGCACGGGGGCATATTGCTTCAGCATTTTCTTGTCGTTTTTGCTAATAAGTGTTTTCAGGAGGGCGTTGCGGAACATTTCTTTGGTTTTGTCATAATTTTTGTCTTTTTGTTGCCTATGTGTCTTCCAGTATGACCACCAATCCTGTCCCGCCCCCTGCTCCAGCAACGCATCCGCAATCATTAGATGGTACACACCAAATGCAGATGTTTCGGTTTGAGTCATAACATATATCTACCCTGCTCAACACGCTGCAGCAGCTACTGGCCAAAGCTTCACACCCGCAGGAATAAGCACCGCTTACTACAGCTGCTGTACCACCTTTTTGACAGTTTAGTAAACAAGACGAGAAATGGCTCGAGTGGTTGTCTCAGTCTGACGCCCACGTCATCGCCCACAATGTGTCAGGCACTGTGAAACTTCCCTATCTCCCATAAACGATAGGAAGTGCAGTGTTCTGCCTCACTCAAGAACATTTTCATAACGCCACTCCGAGTGAACTGTCGTACGGACAAGCAGTAACATCACTAACAAACTATTATGAGGAAGAAGAGTATGTGGTAGCAGCTAGGTATCAATTCTTTAATTGCAAAAATCGGTCAGAACAGACGTATCGCGAGTGGGTAACAGATTTGCAGCGAATGACAAGGAAATGCAAATTCACATGTGCTTTCGGTGCTTTATATTCAGATGTTATGTTGCGAGATGCGATCGTGCACAAAGTATCTGATGTCAAAATCGGAGACCATATTTAGAAACAATCCGCTCCATCATTTCTGCATGTAGTGCAAATATTAGATCAGTACGATTCCGGTGCCTTGTCGGCTGATACATTTGAGCAGCCAGCTATATGTTGGTCTGAGTCCCTTAGTTGTGATCGCCCAATTCCGCACCGGCGGCTTGCGCTAGCCAAGCCGAGTAAAGAACGTTCCACATCACGTCACCAGTTCGCGGCTACACAGGCGAACAGAATTAAATCTTGCCCTGACTGTTATTCACGGCACAAACGCCAAGTCTGCCCCTTCCGACAAGCTCACAATTACGCTAGTGGTAGGAAAGGAGAGTGCAATCCGTATGTTTGCAACGGAACAAACATAAGAATTTGGCCCACTCACAGAAATCTACTCAGCAGTGATATATCAGTCAAATAAACATTTTCTCGATTTTCTTATTTGCGGGAAACGTGTGAAATTTGAGTTGGACATGGGTGCCTCTATCACGTTCCTAAATCGTCACACAAATGACATGTTAGGATCCCCACGCCTGTCTAAAACTAGCACGCAACTAACGGCTTACAATGGACAAGACATTCCCGTTCTCAGACATGTACATCGCCAGCTACGTATCACTCGCATACGCGAACAGTGACTATTACAGTGATAAATTCACGCTAGTGTGAGAACATATTTGGACTTGACTATTTTGATTTGTTTGGCTTTAACATTCAGGACAATGTGTTGCCAGTATTTACATTCAATCCAAACGATAGTGCATCTACCTTCCTAAATGAATTCCCATAACTCTCTCATGGAGGTTTAGGCAAAGCTAAGAATTTTGTAGCACATATTGCGCTGAAGGACAATGCTCAGTCGAAATTTTTCCGGGCCAGAACTGCCCCCATAACATTACGCGATAAAATCGCAGCTGAACTTAAATAATTGCAAGATATGGAGCTATTGCGCCCATGTCAATGGTCAAGTCCGCAGGTTTTGTTCCCCAAATCTTAGGTCGCACTCGCCTCTTTGTTGACTTTAAGTCTACAGTCAACCCACAAACTGTCATTGATATTTTTCCATAGCCACGGCCAGAGGATTTCATGGGAAAATTTGGCGCTGGATGCTAGTTTTGAAAAACTGATTTGCGCATTTGCGTATCTTCGTATACCGCCCGATGAAGAGTCTCCAAAAGTGTGTGAAGTAAATACTCATTTGGACTTGTTCAAATGTTTGCGTTTGCTTTTTGGCAGTGCTTCCGCATCCACCATTTTCCATGGGTATGTGGAACAGCTGACTGCACAAGTGCCAAACTGTTAAAACTATTTGGAAAATAGTGTTGTAGCAGGTCCTACATCTGAAACCCATATTGTAGATTAATGTACTTTGTTCCGTATGTTATCTGATGCAGGGCTAATGTACAGACTGGACAAGTGTGATTTTTTTAAAGCCTAAATTGCAATATCTTGGTCATGTCATAAACAGTCAGGGTGTACATCTTCTGCGCCAGTTCCTGGCAATATCAAAGAATTGCAGTCGGTTTTATGAAAAATGAAGTATTGTATTCGGTTTATACCAAATGCTGCACAAATCGCAGTTCCATTGCTTCGCTTGCGTCGCAAGAATGTCCCCTTTGTTTGGACAGATGAGTGCCAAGTAGCATTTCAAGAAGTTAAAAATGCATTACTCAGTGATCGATACTTAGTTCCCTTTGATCCTGAAAGAACAGTGGTATCGCAAGTTAACGCTTCCTATTACCGCATCGGAGCAGTGCTTTCGGACACAACTTTTGTTAAAGACAGGCCTATTGCTTTCGCTTCAAAAGTGTTGTACAAAGCTCAATGTAGCTATTCACAAATCGAAAAAGAGGCTTTGGCTATTCTGTATGATGTCACCAAATTTCGCCACTATTTGTATGGCAGGCAATTCTGCTTGGTAACGGATCATAAGTCTTTGCAGTCCTTGTTTCATCCGACTAAACGGTTTCCTGTACGAACTGCCCAAAAATTGCTTAGAATTCTGAATTGCTTCAGTCTTTTCGGCTGAACTATAATAAAATTTCACAGGCCACGGAAGCTGATCCAGATCTGAAAGTTTTACGCCAGTACATTCACACATCTTGACCTTGTTCCTGCATAGCATAAAGAACTCTCTAGTGCGCCGATACTTGCACGTCGGTATAGCCTCGCTGTACAGAAAAGTATAATTCTTGTTCAAAATGACAGTGGATAGTCACATGCGTTGATCCCTAAAGCTTTGCAAAAAGAGTGTCGCAGTTACTTCATCAAGGACACTGGGGGATTGTTAGCACTTGGCAGGGAATGGACGCCCAAATCGAACACATGACATCGCAGTGTCACGCATGTGCGAAAAATCAGTCCGCTCGGCCACAAAAATTGTTTGCTTGTCCTATGTCGTAATCGCCATTCCAACGGGTGCACATAGACTTTATGGTACCCTTTTGGAACACTCGCTGGCTGAAATTGACTCATTTAACAAGTTTCGTTTTGCTATGCCATTGAACTCGACAACGTCACGTAGCACAATTCAGGTGTTGTCACATAATTTTCGCTTAGAAGGTTTATCTGAAGTAATAGTGTCAGACAACGGACCTCAGTTCACTTTTCATGAGTTTGAAACATTTTGTCAACGCAATGGCGTATGGCATCTAACTGGAACATCGTTACATCCAGTCAAACGGCGAAGCGGAACGGTTTGTCAGAACATTCAAGCAGCAGTTGGCCAAACTTCGCTCCGCATACGCCAGAGATCAAGCAGTGCAACTGTTGCTCGCCTTATATTGTTCGCACCCCAGATGTGGATCGTAGCCGGCGGAGTTGCTTCACGGCCGCCTCCATCGCACACTGCTCCAACTGTTCCACCCTCCGCAGCATCCGGTGCCGAAGGAAGGCCGCAAGTATCGCTTCGCGCCGCATCATATTGTTTTTATACACGGTTTTTAGTGGCAGCAGACGATGGCGAGATCGTCCGTCGACTTGGCGCTTTCAGGTCCAGATGGATGGCATCGCCACCATCCAAATCAACTTCGCCTCTGACACGTACACGATAATCTATCTGTCTCTCTTCCCCCAGATTCACGGGTCAAGGGGGCAGCGCGGCCACGGCAGCTGCCAGAGGGTGTTCTCACGACACCGCGGGACGACCTCATGGAGTCTTCGCCTTCTCCGCCTCTTCTCGACCTACCGACGGAGCTGGACCCGCCCACACCGCAGCAGTTGCCGCCTTCTTCATCTGGTTCATGGCAGCAGGAGGTGGACTCGTACCCCTCTGGTCGTTTTCCGGGAGAAGTTTCCTCCAGAGTGCAGGCCGGATGGTGACGTATGGCCGGAAGTTGGACGGCCCCTGGAGCCACAGCTTTCGGCCCATCAGAGCGTCGATGCTCCTGTATCCCCCGCCGGTCGCACTCCACACTCCACGACGGTCCGTCACTGTGGAGGGGGAGGATTGTTCTGGTGTAACCACAGTAGGCGGAGCGAAGATGCGTTACGCATGATCAGAAAAGACGGTGAGGAAACATCGGCCAATGGTGCGCGGAACTGGACCGCACCGCGCCCAGAGCGACACTTGGAAGAAGTGAATATAAGCGTTGTTCCTGCTGGCCTCGGCGGCTCAGGTCGTCCCAGTCTGCAACTGACATTAATGCTGCGCTATCAGATTGTCGTGATCCGTATCAGGTGCTTACTTGGACATTGTGTACAGCAAGAACTTTACTATTTTCATGTCATCTCTTGCTAGCGGCAATTGGTGTAATCAAAGTTAAGTATTGTCAATTTGCTTTCTAGAAATAAAAGTACTAATGTTATTATTTGTTTGAATTGTTGTATAGCATTCCGAGAACGCTGCACCCTAGTAGCGACGGGTGAGAAAGACTCCAGTTGTCTTAATTTTGTCTGTGCGCCCGCAGTCACAAGTTTATTTAAACCAGCGCTGTGACCAGTGCTATGTGCTTCCTAATCCTGTGGCATATCTTCTTTGAATTTGATGAGAAATGGCTGAGAACAGTAAGTCAATATGCAGTCGGATAGATAGATTGAGCCCTGTTCGGAGGCTAGCAAAGCTCCATTGAGTGTTCTTCTAGAAAATATGTCGAATTCATGTGTGTTGGACTGGAAACTGTAATCGCAACGTTAAGGAACACCATAGAGCATTTGGCTGAGGTGCTCAGGGTAGGGATAAGACCACAGAGCAAAGAGAGGAAATGAGCAAGGGAAACCAGACTCATATATATGAGAATAGTGTTTGAAACAAGGCAGTGCTACCGCAAGATTGATGGTCATATCCCAGAAGCGAAGCGTGGTTAATGACAGAAGCAACAACGACAATCACCGAGCGAGGTGGCACACTGCACTCGCATTCGGGAGGAAGACGGTTCAATCCCGCCTCCGGCCATCCTGATTTAGGTTTTCCATGATTTCCCTAAATCACTTCAGGCAACTGCCAGGATGGTTCCTTTAACAGGGCACGGCCGACTTCCTTCCCCATCCTTCCCTAATCCAATGAGACCGATTACCTCGCTGTTTGGTCTCTTCCCCCAAATCATTCCATTCCAAGAACGAAAATCAGCCAGAAGTAACCAACTGACCGAATGAGGTGCAAGTTGCGTGTTCGACAAGCTCAACGCCATGGAGGTGAATCTCAAATTGAAATTGATGGATGGAGATCTTCACCAGCGTCGACGGCAAAAGAATCACTCACTTAGGCATGTGGGGAATCCAAATAATAACAGGACAATAAACAAGCAAGGATATAAATACTAAAACTTGAGTGTTTGCAGTTCGGTAGGTAAATAGGCCTTGGATACATGTTTCATCGCCGTATTGACCTACAATGTTTGCAGATCAAAGATCGATATTCCACTTCCCAGGTTTGGCCAAAAACTGAACTTACGCCCGTAAACATATCCCAAAATCATACATTCCTACATGGCAAAAGAGTGGCCGAATGTAAAGCGGTACTTCTGGTACGTCAAACATTAGATCACGAGGAGACTGCCCGGTACTTTTATGATCAGAAAAGTAGCACATGCTGCTACCACTGTACGAAATTCCTGGCCGCGTACTGGAACCGAACTGAGCGGACGACTGCAGAACCGAAAGTTTATCGAGGGAAGTATCTCCTACATTCACAACAGCAGATGGCATCATATGCCGCGCGATTTGCTGTTGTGGTAGGTATTTGGATACCAAAATAGCGGACGTGATGTGGTTTATCGCTTTGAATTCACATTTCTCCATACACGTGCAGCGTACTAATGAAGATGGAAACAAAGGAGCATTTTATGGAGATTTTAGTATTCCATGATGTGATAGAAGAACAGGCCGGCCAGGGTCGGACCCAGCACAGTGATGAACCGCATCAGCAGAGTAGGGAAGATAGGAGCTTTGACACCCATAGGAGACACTGTGGTTGACCTCTAGACCAATCGTGCTTGATCAGCGTCGAAATGAAGCGCCGCAGCAGCTACGCCTCGTTAATCGTGTCCGAGAATCACGAAACAAGAGATGTGGCTACCTAAGGCGGAAGTATAAGAGGCATATTGAAGGCAAGACCAAGGACAGTATTTCTCAAGGGACACATCCTTCAGCGCGGATAATCTCATACGCAAAACGCGGTGCTGGGGATCAAAAGCACATAAGGTGTCTGCCTGGAGGGGCAGAAGTCCGGTATCCCCTCATCGAAATATCTGGGGAAGGGATACATGCGAGAAGATACATACGAAAGCTTGTGAGGAGACTGATCCTTAAGTGGGGTAGGACGTCAAACGGGCCGATTTGGAGCAGGAGAGGAATCACAGGACATTAATTTCCACTGTCTATACTCTTACAAATAAATTCATAAAACTTTGTCGGCATCATCAGGAAGGATTCAGCATTGACACTCATTGCAGAGGAAGATCGAAAACATAACAAAATAGTTTTTTTTCGTGTGAAATTTCATCATTCTTTCACTTACTAATGGCTGCATTTGTTGCTATAGGAACACTTTTCTGCATAAGTTAGAAAGAATCTTCGATGAATTTTGTACAGCATACAATCCATACTTACAGGTGTATGAAACTCTAGAATTTATTTAATTTATGAAAAAACGAATGAGCTGTTATATTTTAAACTTCATGTTTAGAAAAAACACTAATTTTCTAGTTAAATACCTAAATTTTTACCACAGTTTTTAATAGACTTGTAAAATTCTAGAGTTTCATACACCTTTGAGTATGGTTTGTTTGCTGTGCAAAATTCATCGAAGACTCTCTCTTACCTATGAAGAAAAGTGTACCTATAGCAAGAAATGCTGCCATTAGTAAGTGAAAAAAATGATGAAATTTCACATGTAAAAAAAAAATTATTTTGTTATGTTTTCGAACTTCCACTGCTGTGAGTGTAAATTCTGAATCCTTCCTGGTCATGCTGACAAAGTTTTATGAACTTATTTGTAAAAGTATAGACAGTGGAATTTAAAATGTCCTGTGATGCCTCTCTTGCTCCAAGACGGCCAGTTTGACGTCTAACCCCCCTTAAGTAACCGACGTCTCCATGACGTTATACACAAAACTGGTGGAGAGTAGCAGAAAGTTAGCCGAGATTTTTGTTAACGAAATTTCGCTTATACACTGGTTTAGGGCAACACTGAAACGCGCAGTGAGCGAGACTTAGTGTAGCTCAGTTGCTAACAAAACGAATTTCTAGTTAACATGATCATTATTGGTGGGTTTTCGCTTGATGTTTTTATCTTCAACGACATATTGTCGGAAAGGGCCGTAGTCATGAAATTCAGCAAGAGATCGTTGGATAATTTGTTTCAGGATCCAATTTCATGGCGTGGAAACGGCGGCAGCGGTGAAAGAAATATTGCTGAGCCGTAGCGCTCAGTGCAAGGGGCACTTTCCTTCGACAAGAAGATCTTTGAGAGAATTTCCCGAGTTCGAGTAGAGAAACAACCTCGAGAGGTCAGGGCTGGAGCGAGAAAGAGGAGACGCATGCAGACGGCGCTCGAGAGATGAAGTCTGGAGGAGCACCGAATGCACGGACTGGGTGTGGAGGCGGGCCCGTAGCCACTTGGAGGCTGCTGCCATTGTCGGCTGCGATTGTCTCTCGTGGAGGTGAAGGTGGAGCTGTGAGGTGGTGCTCTTGTGTCTATGGATGCCACTGTGTACGCTGCCCTATGAGACCAATTCCGGAGACTATAAACTGTGAACCTTGCTGCGCATCGGACCAATCTGAGTGTAACGAATGTTTGTAAAGTGGCGAGTAGGGTCACAATCTATTTGTGAATGTTTCTTATGAATCGAGCATAAAGACTGGAACTATGTACGCTGGTTATAGGTCTCACTAGTGTAGTAGGCTCAAGTGGAGGATCGCATGTGACTTTGTGGTACAGCTTGGTCAGCTGAGCTAGATAGGCTAGCCTGTTAGTAATCATAAGAGTAAACGCTCCTTTTGCCGTGTCGTGCTTGTTGTAATTACGTACACTCAACCTTATTACTGCAGATGGGCAGTAACTTGGTACATTCAAGTTACATTCTTGTCAGATAACAGAGTTAAACTTCGTGTCACTGTTCATATGCCTAGCGGCCATTGAAGCAATATAAGCTTTCGGTGTGGCCTATTACTACTCCTTAATAATGTCATAAACAAACTTAGTCTGTTTTAGTGCCCTTCTCCTCGAGGCCTGTAATTTGTAGTCTTTCCCTCGAAGTTGTAAATCAAACAATTCAAGTTGCTTGTGGCGATCCAAATGACAGGAGCCGATGAACAGTTGATGGAGGAAGGAAACTGCCCAATGTAGTAGCCGTATTTATAATATTGCTGTGAAAAAGGAGAACAGGTCGGTGCCTTGCCCTTGGATTATTTTGGACTAATTACGAACATAACAGTCGAATTAAAGTTATTACGTTTAAAGGTTTGTTAAAGTGCCTCGCTTATTTGCTTGCCACTTGGCAACTGTACTGTATTTAAGTGTGTGCCTAGCAGTAATTTCTCACATTCTGTGTGAGTGCATGAAACTCATTTAATCCCATTTTAATCTCTGTAATTTATTACTATGTTGTTACTGAATGTTGGCTTTACGATTTATCCAGTTGTGACTGTCGAGAAATGATCGCTTCACATATCAAGTGACTAACTGTCTTATTTGTGATGGTATTCTTGATGATATAAATTTAATCAATCAGTTTCTTACTGTCAGTATTTGTTAGCCTTACGTTTTGGCACGAATTTTGGAAGTTGCTAGTAGTTCAAGATGTTGATTGCCCCAATAGCTGCTAGATATGTGAAGCAAACATCTTACCTGCAATTTCATTATTCTGGATATTGTCTTTGGATTTATTAATGCTATTTATGATACAAGGTGTTTAAAAAAATGTTTACCCTTTTTAAGGAGATCATTATTTTTTCTCTTTTGTTTGAGATCATTATTTTGAATGTATCTGAGAATTTTCAAAGTGAGTGTAATCTGAAGAAAAGAAATTGTCTTAAACATTTCATTATCATAAATATATGCAACTATTTAAGGTTGCTGTATCAAATTAAGCTCCCCAATTGCAAAATAAATTTTCTGTTAAGAATTTTTAACTGTGAATGGTGGTGCTGTTGTGTTACACTTGGATTCCCCCTTCACACGACAGCCCTTGTGCTTACCTTTACCATCCCCCTGGTAAAACCCTTTCTAATTGTCAAGTGCGAAGACAATAAGGAAGTTTGTAAAGGTGCACTACAGAAGCAAAGTGATTATTTAATAGAATGGACAGGAGTCGAAGACAACGCAAGCATTTTGTCGAGAGGACGTTATTGTGGTATCATAGATTGATACCACGCTCACCGGCGTCTCACAATTGCCAAACAAAACCCACGTTTCCGACAGGCACTGATAGTAGTCGTGCAGGAAACAGGTGGGTGCAAAGATGCGCGCGCACTGCGCCACAATTTCAGTGGCTCTGAGTACGTTCGCCCTCAGCCGGCGCGATATAAAATGGGCCGTGGCAGCTACAAGGGCCAGCCTCAGCCGCAGTTTTGACAGTCTTCGGTCTTAGTCAGCCTTCCACATTTCGCTCATGCGTTAGTAGTGGGAGCCACAAACTGCATGATGATCTTCAATTTGCTTCTTGTAATAGCTGCACTTTATTCCTATTTGTGTTTCTGTAAAGTTTATTCGCAACACTTGGAGAAAGCTACAAGTGAGACTTCTGTTTACTGTTTTTAAGTGTTCGCTAATCAATTCTGCTCGTATGCAGCTTCACTACGAAGACAGCTGCTGCATCACTCGGCGCCTACCTCTCTTTACCGCCGTGTATGAAGTAGTAAACAACGCTGCGCACGTGCTATAATGGTTCAGATGGCTCCGAGCACTATGGGACTTAACTGCTGAGGTCATCAGTCCCCTAGAACTTAGAACTACTTAAACCTAATTAACCTAAAGACATCATACACATCCATGCCTGAGGCGGGAGTCGAACCTGCGATCGTAGCGGTCGCGCGGTTCCAGACTGAAGCGCCTAGAGCCGGCCGAAGTGGCCGCGCGGTTCTGGCGCTGCAGTCTGGAACCGCGAGACCGCTACGGTCGCAGGTTCGGATCCTGCCTTGGGCATGGATGTGTGTGATGTCCTTAGGTTAGTTAGGTTTAACTAGTTCTAAGTTCTAGGGGACTAATGACCTCAGCAGTTGAGTCCCATAGTGCTCAGAGCCATTTGAAGCGCCTAGAACCGCTCGGCCACAGCGGCCGGCGCACGTGCTATACCCGCAGGAATCTGATGAACCTGTTGTGACTGTGGAGGGCCTATAACAGGTGCTAATATGATCTAAAAGAACCGGCACAGTTGATTCGTATGCTCTTGTGACACTTCGTGCTTTCTGTGTTGGAACGGAGCTACTGTGAAGTGAGACACATGCCAGTTTACAACTGAGACCGCCACACATCCTCGCGTGTGAGAACCCATTGATAAGCGCACTTACGTGATTCCAAATACCAGAGACAAAACCCTACGATGTCTGTTCATACCACACGGAGTGAAATGGGCACCGGTGAGAGTTATAAAGCAACAAGACTGCGCTATCAGCGAATGGTCGGATCCGGCTGCAGCACTGAATATTTTGATTCCAGAAAGGAATAAGCTCCTTGCCAATGATGTTGTTGTTAATGAGTAATTACTGTCTTCTGTTTACGTCTCTCATTCGACTGTTAATGTGTCTTTATTTTGCTGCTTGATATTTCGTATGCATAATAATAGTTAGTGAGTACAGAGTGGGTGCTGTGCTCAAAATTGTGTACCTGCGTGCAAACGAACCGTACACTTCAAGTCGGCAACACGGCGAGCGTCTGCGTTAGCTTTAAGCTGACGTACCTCTAATGCCTTATTTTCCATTTTAATTATGGGGATGTACTGCCTTGTTTGCCTGGATTGCGGCTGAATGTTAATTTAACAACGTATATTTGCCTTTGTTCACATGGGTGACGCATGTCTCCTATGCACAATAGCCCTGTAAGCTTCTTGTAGCGTGTAGAAACCCGTGACCCCACGGCACAATCGAGGATGGAAGCAACAGTTTTACAGTAAGTCATTTAGTAAACTTGATCCACAAGTATGTAAGCTATTGTTGTTGCAGTGGTCTTCTGTCACCCACCGTTTTCAAGCAGCTTTCTAAGATGCTCTATCTGTACAGTCTCTACATCTTCAGACTGTGATTGCTGTGTTCGGATGAGGGCCGAGTTGGCATCCCTCCGCTCACAGCTGCAGGCGGCGCTGACTTGGGTCGCGCTGCTTCAGGCTGTTGCCAATGGACACCACTGTGGGTAGCCGGACTTGGGTAACACGAGGATGTCAACCTCGTCCCGTCTGTCCCCAGATTGGTTTGCCGCTGTGGTTTCCCCGGTTGCTACCTGCAGTGGGGCTGAGCCCTCGCCTGTGATTGATTGGGAGGTCGTTCCAAGGCGTGGCAGGCAGCGAAAGACGTCTCCAGAGGCTGATCAGAAAGCCTCCCCGGTGCGTCTGACAAACAGGTTTCAGGTACTGTCTCTGGCTGAGCCAGATGCAACTGCCTACCCCGTTTCAGAGGATGATTCTCAGCTTTCAAGGTCCGGGCAATCGCAGAAGGTGGGCCTATTGTTAGTTGGGAGCTCCAATGTTAGACGCGTAATGGGGCCCCTTAGGGATATGGCGGCTAAGGAGGCGAAGAAATCCAGTGAGCACTCCGTGTGCATTCCGGGTGGAGTCATTCCTGATGTGGAATGGGTCCTTCCGGATGCCATGAAGAGCACAGGGTGCTGCCAGCTGCAGGTGGTGGCAGATGTCGGCACTAATGACGTGTGTCGCTTTGGATCTGAGGAAATTCTCTCTGGATTCCATAGGCTATCTGATTTGGTGAAGGCTGCCGGTCTTGCTTACGAGATGAAGGCAGAGCTCACCATCTGCAGCATCGTTGACAGAACCGACTGCGGACCTTTGGTGCAGAGCCGGGTGGAGGGTCTGAATCAGAGGCTCAGACGGTTTTGCGGCCGTGTTGGCTGCAGATTCCTTGACTTGCACCATAGGGTGGTGGGGTTTCGGGTTCTGCTGAATAGGTCACGAGTTCACCACACTCAGCTGGCGGCTACACGTGTAACGGAGGCTGTGTGGCGTAGACTGGGTGGTTTTAGAAGGCCTCGGGAAAGTACGGGGTGGGCTGCAATCTCAAAGAGTGCATGGCAAATACAGGACGTGCTCGGATCAAGGGACAGTCGGAATTGTAGTTGTAAATTGTTGTAGTTGTGCTGGGAAAGTCCCTGAGCGTCAAGCGCTAATAGAAAGCACAGAAGCTGAAATCGTTATAGGTACAGAAAGCTGGCTAAAGCCTGAAATAAGTTCTGTAGAAATTTTTACGAAGTCTCAGATGGTGTTCAGGAAATATAGATTAGGCAGAATTGGTGGTGGAGTGTTTGTGTCTGTCAGTAGTGGTTTATCTGGTAGTGAAGTCGAAGTAGATACTCAGTGCGAATTGGTATGGGTGAAGGTTATACTTAACAGCCGAACTAAGTTAATAATTGGCTCCTTCTACCGACCCCCAGACTCTGACCATATAGTTGCAGAACAGTTCAGAAAAAAATTGAGTCTCGTAACAAATAAATACCCAATTCATACGGTTATAGTTGGTGTGGACTTCAACCTTCCCTTGATATGTTGGCAAAAATACTTGTTCAAAACCGGTGGTAGGCAGAAAACATCTTGCGAGATTGTTCTAAATGCTTTCTCCGAAAATTATTTCGAGCAGTTCTACATGCTTTCTCCGAAAATTATTTCGAGCAGTTTCGCGAATTGTAAATGGTTGCGAAAACACACTTGACCTCTTAGCCACAAACAATCCAGACAATCCAGAGCTAATAGGGAGCATCATGACTGACACAGGGATTAGTGATCACAAGGTCGCTGTAGCTAGCCTCAATACCGTTTCTTCCAAATTCACCAGAAACAAACGCAAAATAATTTTATTTAAAAAAGCTGATAAAGTGTCACTAGAAGCCTTCCTAAGAGACAATCTCCATTCCTTCCGAACTGACTATGCAAATGTAGACGAGATGTGGCTCAAATTCAAAGATATAGTAGCAACAGCCATTGAGAGATTCATAAATTGGTAAGAATGGACCTGATCCCCCATGGTACACAAAACAGGTCCGAACGCTGTTGCAGAGGCAACGGAAAAAGCATGCGAAGTTCAGAAGAACGCGAAATCCCGAAGTTTGGCTAAAATATACAGACGCACGAAATTTGGCACGGACTTCAATGCGAGGTGCCTTTAATAGGTTCCACAACGAAACATTGTCTCGAAATTTGGTAGAAAATCCGAAGAAATTCTGGTCGTATGTAAAGAACACAAGCGGCAAGAAGCAGTCAATACCTTCGCTGCTCAGTGCCGATGCTACTGTTACTGATGACTGTGCCGCTAAAGCGGAGTTATTGAACGCAGTTTGCCGAAATTCCTTCACCAGGGAAGAATTTGAAACACGAACAGCTGCTAGCATGAGTTTCTTAGAAGTAGATACCTTAGCGGTTGTGAAGCAACTCAAATTGCTTGATACGGGCAAGTCTTCAGGTCCAGATTGTAACCCATTAGGTTCCTTTCAGATTACGCTGATACAATAGCTCCCTACTTAGCAATCATATACAACCGATCGCTCACCGATAGATCTGTACCTACAGATAGGAAAATTGCGCAGGTCGCACCACTGTTTAAGAAGGGTGGTAGGAGCAATCCATCGAACTACAGATCTGTATCATTGACGTCGGTTTGCAGTACGGTTTTGGAGCATATACTGTATTCAAATATTATGAATCACCTCGCAGGGAACGATCTATTGATACGTAATCAGCTTGGTTTCAGAAAGCATCGTTCTTGTGCAACGCAGCTAGCTCTTTATTCGCACGAAGTAATGGCCGCTATCGACAAGGGATCTCAAGTTGATTCCGTCTTTCTAGATTTCCGGAAAGCTTTTGACACCGTTCCTCAGAAGCGACTTCTATTCAAGCTGCGGGCCTGTGGGATTCGTGATTTCCTGTCAGGAAGGTCGCAGTTCGTAGTAATAGACGGCAAATCATCGAGTAAAACTGAAGTGATATCAGGTGTTCCCCAGGGAAGCGTCCAGGGAACTCTGCTGTTCCTGATATATATAAATGACCTGGGTGACAATCTGAGCAGTTCTCTTAGGTTGTTCGCAGATGATGCTGTAATTTACCGCCTACGAGTAGTAAGGTCATCCGAAGACCAGTATCAGTTGCAAAGCGATTTAGTAAAGATTGTTTCTGGTGTGGCACGTGACAGTTGACGATAAATAACGAAAAGTGTGAGGTGATCCACATGAGTTCCAAAAGAAATCCGTTGGAATTCGATTACTCGATAAATAGTACAATTCTCAAGGCTGTCAATTCAACTAAGTACCTGGGTGTTAAAATTACGAACAACTTCAGTTGGAAAGACCACATAGATAATATTGTGGGGAAGGCGAGCCAAAGGTTGCGTTTCATTGACAGGACACTTAGAAGATGCAACAAGTCCACTAAAGAGACAGCTTACACTACACTCGTTCGTCCTCTGTTAGAATGTTGCTGCGCGGTGTGGGATCCTTACCAGGTGGGATTGACGGAGGACATCGAAAGGGTGCAAAAAAGGGCAGCTCGTTTTGTATTATCACGTAATAGGGGAGAGAGTGTGGCAGATATGATACGCTAGTTGCGATGGAAGTCATTAAAGCCAAGAGGGATTTTCGTCGCGGCGAGACCTATTTACGAAATTTCAGTCAGCAACTTTCTCTTCCGAATTCGAAAATATTTTCTTAAGCCCAACCTACATAGGTAGGAATGATCATCCAAATAAAATAAGAGAAATCAGAGCTCGAACAGAAAGGTTTAGGTGTTCGTTTTTCCCGCGCGCTGTTCGGGAGTGGAATGGTAGGGAGATAGTATGATTGTGGTTCGATGAACCCTCTGCCAATCACTTAAATGTGAATTGCAGAGTAATCATGTAGATGTAGATGTAGATGTAGATAACTACTGCAACCCACATCCATTTGAACCTCCTTGCTCTCCTTCTCCGATGTTTACCACCAATACTTACCTTCAATATTAAATTGACGATTCCTTGGTGCCTGTGAATGAGTCTTATCAACATCTCTCTTCTTATAGGCAGGTTTACCACACATTTCTTTTCTCTCCACTTTCCATCACTACATTAGCTGCGCAGTCTAATCGTCTAATCTTCTGTATTCTTCTGCAGCACCACAATTCAAATGCAGCTATTTCTTTCTCGTCTGAATTGCTGATTGTCCTCTTTTCACTTGGCTATACTCCTGATAAAAACCTTTAGAAAAGCGTTGGTCATATGCACAAATGTGTGTGCGTGTGGCAGTTAAATTTATATATGACTTCTTGAGAAACTCTTTTCTTTCCATTCCCAGTCTATGTTCTACTTCCTACCGAATTCGGCCATCATCAGTTAATTTACTGAGCAACTAACAAAACTCATATATTAGTTTTAGAGTTTCATTTCCTAATTTCTTCATCATCACCTGGTTTACTTCGACAACATTCCATTACCCTTTGTTTGTTTGGTGTTCCGTCTTCCTTTCAACACACTGTCCTGCCGTGTCTGGTTTTAATAGTAACAAGGCATGCTAGAAGTTAAGTTTAAGAGAAGATACCTTTTATAGTCATTAGGCACGCTATACTCATGACACTTGTGACCAAAGCTGGACACGCATTCAATGCTTCCCTTTCCTGTACATGAGTCAGCGTGTTAAGCAACGGGAGGGGCACATCCGTCTCACTGGTGGCCACTTTTGTAAGTTGGCTGCATTACAGCATCGGAGAGTCAACCTCTCACAGTTAAATGAATGGCCATCGCCAGCGGATGGACAACTAATCCTGTCGACCTTCACAAAGGGAACAGGCCATTCAGTCACAGACAGTTGTCAGTCATCCTCCATTCACTGCGTGATGGAGGACAAGACAACGGCCCAAGACACTCGCCGTCGCAGATCAAGACCCGCCAACAGCCAACTATACACTGACGACAGCCGATTCAAGCCTCTGATGAGAGCTAACGGACAGGTTTCTCAGAAAACCTATTTCAAATACGAAGGCCTAGTGCTAGCGCCCTGAAACCAATATTTCAATTATATTTACTTAATTCTTTTTCGTTGTTTTAATGAACCGATTTAATATTATTTGCGTTCACCTCTCAGTCATTCCGATTTGAACACAGAGAAGAAATAACTTTTAGTTTGCTTAATAACGATGGAAGCTGGTTCCAAGCAAACAAGAAATCAATTAATTATTCCCTGCGAGACGCCATACATAGACAATATTATATAAAGTCTACTCTCGCCTTAGAGGTTTTAGCTTTGAAAGCTTTTAAATACAGAAAGGATGGTGATGTTGCGGGTTTAATAAATTCACTTTATTTCAAAGCTTAAAACTATCCCTTAACCCGGTCCGCGCGGCTCCCCCGTCAGAGGTTCGAGTCCTCTCTCGGGCACGGGTGTGTGTGTCGTCCTTAGCGTAAGTTAGTTTAAGTTAGATTAATTAGTGTGTAAGCTTACGGACCGATGAACTCAGCAGTTTGGTCCCATAAGGCCTTACCACAAATTTCTAAACTTTTTTATCCCGTAACTAATCGGGGAATCTAAACAGCAGAAAAATTAAAAAGAAGGTAGCAAACATAAATCAAATAAAGATTGCGTCACATAAATCCAATTTGCATCAGATATAAACAATGCACAGAATAATCATTTTCATGCATAACACTACACTTCGCTTACCGCTGCACTCCACCACTCCCCTCTTTAATGTTAACGACATTTCTTGTTGCATAGAACATGTTACAACCAGTCGTGCACAGGCTGCTGCTGGGTCATCGGACGTAGCCTTCGACGTCCGTTGTTACTTATCTGTAGCGAGCGGCGTTGCTGCTGTTCCGTTTATTGAGTCCATAGTGATTGTGTCCGTGGATGAGACCGTACCGGTGTAGGGGGCACTGAAAGCTCATTTGAACCTGACAGCTGAAATGGAGGTAGGTGTACCCCATGACATCGACTATGAAAGTCGTTACGTCCCTTCTGATAACGCGATAAGGTCTGTTGTAATGCGGCTGCGTCACGCTGTACAAAAACAAAATCTCAGCTTTGTAGCTCGTAGAAAACAAAAGGGGCGACGGGTCTGCTTGTCTCGCGGAACAACGAGACGTAGCTGGTGGATATGTGCACGTAGAGGGCGTACGAAGTCTGATGGTTCAATGTGGTCATCCCACACGCTATTTATGAAACCGCCAGGCAGTGGCATCGCCTCGATATATACGAACTGCGTGAGCATGGCTTCCAAGAGGACGATGGGTAAAGTCTCTCTCCACCGCTGCGATTCATGGCACCAAACAGATTCCCTGAATTGGCGGTGCTTTCGTTCAACTAAGCCATTCGCTGACATGTGGTAACCTGTGGTTCCAATACACTTTATGCCCAGCAGTGCTTTGAACAGGTATGACCCGAAATGGGTTTCTTGGTGTGGTGTAACTCGTAGTGGTACACCGAAACGGGCGATCCATCCTCGGACAAAACGTGGTGGCGACGTTTTCGGCGGTACCGTCGACAATAGGTAACGCCTCTTGCCAGCGTGTTAAACCATCTGTGCCTGTTGAACTGGGAGCCGTCAAACGATGTCCAGATGCACACCCTCATATCTTTGCCTCGGTGGAACGAACTTGGCAGAAGGAGCCTGACATGTCAGCTAACTTAGTTCCCTTGGCAGGCCCACACATTGTCGCACATATTGCTTACAATCTTTATTCATGTTTAGCCTCACAAAATCTCGCTTCACCATGTTCATAGTGCCACGTACTCCAAGGTAAGACAGATTATGTAAGGAGGTGACTGCCTGCTGTCGAAAGTCCACAGTCACAAACGGTCGTAGTTTTGTAGTTACGACGTCATATTACAGCAGCGCGTTTCACTTTGGTACTGTAGTATGTAGGAGCAGTAGGGCTGATAATTACGCCAAAATGTCTTGCAGCTCGGTGTAAATTTCTTGAGCAGCAGCAAGAGCTTCTATATCATGTGTGTCAGTGATTCTTCAGTCCAAGGTAGAGTTTTAACTGGTACGTTCAGGTATCCCTCGACATGTACTATTTAAAAAATTCCACTTAGCGCAGCCGACATGGTGATGCTTTTTCTGGGCGCTGCCGAAAAGCGTGAATCAGTGGTTTGTGGTCTGTGATTTAGGTGAGGCGCCGGCCTCCAAAATGTTGCGAAACTTGTTAACGCGGGCATATATGGACCAGCCTTCTGCTGTAACAGTGCCGCACCGATTGTAGTGGCAGACGTGTCGACAAGTAGGGTGATAGGCGCTTGTGGCACTGGCTGTGCCCAACAGAGTCTTCATCATTTTAAACTCCAACTAGGATTCTTTATTAAACACCAGCTTGTCATTTAGCCTCGGTGCACCAAGCAAGAATTCATTGAATGACGCAGCCAGGAGCACATCGTTGGGAATGAAACGACGATAGAAACTAGTGACACTAAGGAATTGTAATTCTCTGGCTGTCTTAGGATGAGGAAAATTAGTTATAGTACCGACTTCCTTCATTGGAGAACGTGTATGATACGTAGTACTTACTGGAATTAAGGAAAAGATGGAAGGGAAGACCCACCAATATAACTTTCTTTTCACACAATCTGCCTATTTAACAATAAATAACCATAAAATTTTATTTAACAAAATGAACAAATTTGCAAAATTCTTCTGAAGTGCTGTATTGCAAAAAAATGGCTCTGAGCACTATGGGACTCAACTGCTGATGTCATTAGTCCCCTAGAATTTAGAACTAGTTAAACCTAACTAACCTAAGGACATCACAAACAGCCATGCCCGAGGCAGGATTCGAACCTGCGACCGTAGCGGTCTTGCGGTTCCAGACTGTAGCGCCTTTAACCGCACGGCCACTTCGGCCGCCTGCTGTACTGCAAAACAGCAAACAATATGACAATGATTATAAGACAACCGGTCCTGCAGTACGCCCGTTATCGGGTGAAACCGCGCACCATCGATGACAAAAGTGTTTCAGTTACTCAAAACAGATGACGTAACTTCCAATTTGAAAGCTGTATGTCGAAAGATTCGGGGTTAAGATGCGCACCTGAACTTCAAGTTTAAACAGATTAGGATACAATATCACAATGATAAGGCATACTTCAAAGCAACCATCCTCTTAATTTCAATCGGCTACCAAGGTGCGACTGGATCCCAACTCATCCCGTCTCAGAATTTTATTTTGACTTAAACTCTGGTTCAGTTGTCTGTTAATATTTTCAAAGTTAAACTGGTTGTCAGTTACTAAGGCCGCTCTGAAGGAACGTCTTAAAACATTACTTGTGAACACTTATTACAAGAGAGCTCACTCGGTGGAACCACAAGATCCAGCTAAAATACACCAATAACGGTACGGTCTTTCAAACACAGCAATAAACAGCTTAGTACAATAGATCGTTCTGATCATAAATAATGACTGAGAAATGCAATTACAATCAAAGAATTGAACCGATTAACATCTAAATCTAACCACAAGGTCCCTCTTTTGTTTAACGCCAACCTGCCCCTTAGTACAACTGTTCCGGCTGTATTTACGACCAGGAGCTGATTCATTAGAACATTAATTATCGGGTACAAATGAGAAAGGAGAGACAAGATAATAGCGGGACAAATTTTCAAACGACAACTAGTGTCTTAGTACAGTACTACGGCCTATATGTACGACCCAAGGGCCGACCGATTAAATCTCTGAGGGTCGGGTACAAACCACAAAATAATAAGGAGGGGAGATAGACAATCACACAAATCACCACGAAGTTTACAGAACGTTACTCCCCTTTATCAGAAAGCAGTTCCATGGATCCACGTTGCGTCGCAGCGGTTGCCGAATGGTGCCGATAAAAGCCGGGTAGAAGAGGGCAGCCAGGCCACGAGCGGTCGTCCGACACGAATGTTGCCAACGACCTGCTGCTTGTAGTCGATGCTGACCCCAGTGAAGTAGTCCGGTATCTTCGCTCTGCGCCGGCACTCTTTTCGCAACTCGTGGTTTCGGCTGCTCGGACCTCGTGACCATCTCTTGCGCCACTATCGCCATTCCCAAAACAACGTCTCTCTCTCTCTCTCTCGGGCCAGTGAACCCCGTATATATTTCGGCAAGCAAATACCTTCTAAGGGCACAAGCCACAAAATTGGAAATTTGTGGTAACGTCTTATGGGACCAAACTGCTGAGGTCATCGGTCCCTAAGCATACACGCTACTTAATCTAACTTAAACTAACTTACGCTAAGGGCAACACATAAACACACATGCCCGAGGGAGGACTCGAACCTCCGGCGTGGCGAGCCACGTGCCACAACCCACAGACACCAACCCTTCGCCATGGATATTGGCAATGGGGCCACAAGAAAGATAGTTGATACTACACCTGAGCCGGTGGAGCCAAACTGAACTTTCTGCTAAGTCAATGGCGCCACGGCTCAGAATACCTTTAATATTGATAGTGTAATCTAGGAGCTAAACCTCAGGTACTTCGAAGATACACTTTGACGGATTGATAAGTAAACCGTGAGCACAAAGACGAGTGATAATCTGCCATAAGTGTGGCTGATGTTCTGCCTTAGTGCGTGATATGACCAAAACGTCGTCTACGTACACATAACAAAAATGTAACCTCGTTCATGAAATGTTGAAACGTTTGGGCAGCATTACAAAGTCAAAAGGTATTCTAATGAAAGCAAACAGTCTCAACGGTGTGCAGACAGCGGTCTGAGCAAAGTCATCTGATCCCGCAGGTATTTGGTAGAACACACACACTAATCCACTGAAGTAAAAATTACTTTCCATGGACTTTGAAAGCGAAATCTTTGATATCCGGTAGCTTATACCCATTACCGATGGTACCGTCGTTCGTACATGGGCCCCATCTTGTGGTTCTTCTTTGGGACCAGACGCAGTGGAGATAACCAACTACTGCTCGATGAGGGTATGGCGTGTGATCTCTGGGAAGTGCTACAGGAGCTCTGTGAACAGGAAGTCACCAGTTATCATCTGCAATGCAGGTCATCCACATGACGTACTCGTGCTCGGCTTACCAGGTTAACAGTGGCCATATGTTGGGATCGTGGAAACATTGGCGACAAAAAGGTGGCATCACGGCTGACGAGGGGCTAGATAAACTGACAAGCCAGCACCAGTGTCTGCAAGGAAACGCAGTTCTGTCACGAACAGTAAACGTCTGCCTTCTGGAGAGCCAGTGGCCATTATCATTGATTTCCTGTTGAGTTTCCCTTCTCCCGAAATGGAATTCACTTCAGCGCTTCAGGCCGAAATGTCGGTGACATCAGCAGAGCCTTGCTGAAAGGGCCAGTAGCCGCATTTTCCCGATGAGCGGTGGTACCGGGATTGGCGACTGGTACTCTAAAGTTGTAAGGCAGCAACTTGCGTAGTCAGCTCGGCGATCTACACTTTTTGCCGTGGCGACTATTATCTGTCTGAGGTTGTGGGAAAACTGTGGAGACGCATGCGAACGGATTCATCAACTCTAAGCGATATGCAGTTTGCGTGAGCGCACACTGTTAATAGCTTCTGCGAGTCAGGGGGTAGGCTCGATAACCAAATATTCCGTAGGATATCCTCACTAGCAGCGTGGCTTTCTGACGTAAGTTGATGGCGTAATAGATGCGACGGAGTGAGGAGGCGTCAGTGACCTCCAAATATGACGTCGAGGCCACAAACTGTTATGGGTTTAATGAATTCACTTTATTGCAACACTTAAAACTATCCTGTAACTCATTCGATATTTTCAAAACAGAGAATCTTAACAACAGAAAAATTAAAAAGCAGAGAGCAAACATAAATCAAATAGACATTTCGTCAGAACTTATCGCTGCATGGAGTAATCACTTGCTTGCAGAACACTGCACTTCACACAACCCTGCAGTGGTCTAAATTCGCGCGATGAAATTTGAAGGGAAATGTGAAAGAAATGCAATCGTCTGGTAGCGCAAACTGGGTTCGTCTGCTGCTTAGTTTAATGGACGCTGAGGGTGTATGTTGCTGCCAGCAAGCTTACAATGCAGATAATGCAAACCGTTTTAAGGCCCCAGTGTCAGTCACACAAAAGAACCCATGAATTTGGCACTTTATATTTTCTATCTCGCAGAAATTCCACATCAGCGGTTCTAGCTACGTAGAACAATATTTTTTTGATGACCAATCAGGAGACATAGGAGAGAGGCCCCGTAGCTAATTCCCGTGTCTGCCTGCGGAGAGAATTTTCCGGATCTCGCTCTCTTGTGGTTGCCATCTCTTACGGGACTGATGCTTTACGCAATTTTGTATGTGTAGCTACCTATAGCACGGACTGCGTTTTGCCGCCTGCCTATGTCTCATTTCTGATGTAGTCCTGCCCAGGGCTGACAGGTATGTGACTTCCGGCCCTGTCTCCTGATCACGACGATGATTGGATTATGGGGCTCTCACCGACGCGGTTATCATAGTCTGTACGAATTCCCAAACTTTCCACAGTCCAGTCTTGACATTTTCCAGAATGATGATGAAATTATGAGGGCAACACAAACATCCAGTGTCCAGATGGAGAAAATCTTCGACCCGGTTGGGAATCGAACCTGAGATCTCCTGATCCAGAAGCAGCAGAGTTAACCAGTAGACCACGAGCTGCGGGCTTTGGACAGTGCGTCTGTCCCAGTTTGTCTGTCCCAGTCTGCTTTAATATTCGGCAATAGCCTTGTAGTATCACTGTTCCTTTCCATCAGCTGTTACATTTTGGCCATTCACTCCTGTTTGAAGTGTGACTGGTATGTGGAGGATGTACATCCTCCCTGATAAACACCATTCGAGTCAAAATCTACGGTAAACACAGAATTTTCTTGACTTCCATGATTTTCATTTTTGCTGACAGCACAGTTCTTCCATAACCCACACATCTCACTCGATCCGACCGGCACACCGTGAACATTAATGTCCTTCTGATTCACCCCACAATATGAGTATCAGTTCTACAAGGTCCGTGCAGTGTGTTGTTGTTGTTGTTGATTTTGTGGTTTTCAGCCCAGAGACTAGTTTGATGCAGCTCTCCATGCTACTCTATCCTGTGCAAGCTTCTTCATCTCCCAGTACCTACTGCAACCTACATCCTTCTGAATCTGTTTAGTGTATTCATCCGTTGGCCTCCCTCTACGATTTTTACCCTCCACGCTGCCATCCTATACTAAATTGGTGATCCCTTAATGCCTCAGCATATGCCCTACCAACCTATCCCTTCTTATAGTCATGTTGCGCCACAAATTTCTCTTCTCTCCAATTCCATTCAACACCTCCTCGTTAGTTATGTGATCTACCCATCTAATCTTCAGCATTCTTCTGTAGCACCATATTTCGAAACCTTCTATTCTCTTCTTCACTAAACTATTAATCGTCTACGTTTCACTTCCATAGACGGCTACACTCCATATAAATACTGTCAGAAACGACTTCCTGCCACTTGAATCTATACTCGATTTTAACAAATTTCTCTTCTTCAGAAACGGTTTCCTTACCACTGCCAGTCTACATTTTATATCCTCTCTATTTCGACCATCATCAGTTATTTTGCTTCCCAAATAGAAAAACTCATTTACTACTTTAAGCGTCTCATTTCCTAATCTCATTCCCGCGGCATCACCCGATTTAATTCGACTACATTCCATTATCCTCGTTTTGCTTTTGTTGATGTTCATCTTATATCCTCCTTTCAAGACACTGTCCATTCCGTTCAACTGCTCTTCCAAGTCCTTTGCTGTCTCTGACAGAATTACAATGTCATCGGCGAACCTTAAAGTTTTATTTCTTCTCCACGGATTTTAATAGCTACTGCGAATTTTTCTTTTGTTTCCTTTATTGCTTGCTCAATATACAGATTGAATCACATCGGGGATAAGCTACAGCCCTGTCTCACTTCCTTCCCAACCACTGCTTCCCCTTCATGTCCCTCGACTCATACAACTGCCATCTGATTTCTGTACAAATTGTAAATAGCATTTCGCTCCCTGTGTTTTACCCCTGCCACCTTCAGAATTTGAAAGAGGGTATTCCAGTCAACATTGTCAGAAGCTTTCTCTAGGTCTACAAATGCTAGAAACGTAGGTTTGTCTTTCCTTAATCTATTTTCTAAGATAAGTCGTAGGGTCAGTATTGCCTCTCGTGTTCCAACATTTCTACGGAATCCAAACTGATCTTCCCCGAGATCGGCTTCTACCAGCGTTTCCATTCGTCTGTAAAGAATTCGCGTTAGTATTTTGCAGCCGTTACTTATTAAACTGATAGTTCGGTAATTTTCACATTTGTCAACACCTGCTTTCTCTGCAGTATGTAATGAAACCAAATTATTTTCCAATCACTTGACTACGAAGCATTATCTCCGTTCAGTGCGAGGACCTTACAAAACCTTATTGGCAAGGCATGAATGCCCGCATGGCACCACTCTACTGGTCGACGTCGGAGCCAACGTCGGAGCTCAACAATAACCTCCACATCGTTGCACTCCTTCCCACCGAGAGCATCCTTCAGTTTGCCAAACAGATGGAAGTTGGAAGATGTGGAATCCAGGGTGCATGATGAAGAACAATCCAACGAAGTGTTGTGAGCTCCTCTGAAGTACGCAGGCTTGTGTGACGCCTTGCCTGGGCATGGTGATGGAGATGTTCGTTTACATTTTTGTGGCGACGATCACGTTGCAGTCATTTCTTAAGCACATATACTTCCGAGGTGATCGTTGCACCATGAGGGTGGAACATCAAGCAGAGCGTCGCCCTGACTTTACCGGCTGACAGTGTTGCTTTGAAAATTTTTTTAGGAAGAGAGTGGCACCACTCAATGAGTTGAAATTATGTTTCCGGTTCGGAGTGATGAAACCATATTTCGTTGCCTGTGATGATGTTCGACAAAAATTGTCAGTATCAGTCTCACTATGTACAAGCGTTTCCACACAATTGGTCCTTCGAAGCTCTTTACGGTCTTCTCTTAGGCACCGAGGAACCCCGACTGGATGATGAGTGTGTGGGCATCACCAGCAGAGACGTAAAGTTGTGCAGCGCCGCCCGTTAACCACCCAGAACGACAGTATCCACAAGTTCGAACGTTGCAGGAGTCGTAGGCGTGTGCGGCCGGGCGGTACTCGTAAGATCCAACAGGTTTGCGCGACCTTCGCGCAGTGATCACAGATGCCACGCCCAACGACTTATCGTGCTTTTGTTCACTGCCAAGTCTCCGTAGACACTTTTCAAGCGCCTATGAATATCTGTACATTCTCATTTTGCACCGAAAGAAACTCAATGACAGCTCTTTTCTCCGCAACAGACTACAATTTGAAGGCTACGTGTTGCGCAGTAACCTATTGGAACTTGATGAAACTATAGGGCCGAAGCGGAAAATTCCATGATGTCCCACAAATTCTCCATTCTCTCAGCGGAAATTTGTCGGAAAGATGTGTTGCGTTACTTATTGTTCGCCTCCCGTATATTCCATTGCTGTTTACATACACTATTGGCCATTAAAATTGCTACACCACGAAGTGGACGTGCTACAGTCGCGAAATTTAACCGACAGGAAGAAGATGCTTTGAGATGCAAATGATTAGCTTTCAGAGCATTCACACAAAGTTGGCGCCCTACATGCTGAGATGGGGAAAGTTTCTAACCGATTTCTCATACACAAACAGCAGTTGACTCGCTTCGCCTGGTGAAACGTTGTTGTGATGCCTCGTGTAAGGAGGAGAAAGGCGTACCGTCACGTGTCAGACTTTAATAAAGGTCGGATTGTAGCCTATTGCGATTGCGGTTTCTCGTATCGGGACATTGCTGCTCACGTTGGTCGAGATCCAATGACTGGTAGCAGAATGTGGAATCAGTGGGTTCAGGAGGTTAATACGGAACGCCGTGATGGATCCCAACTGCCTCGTATCCCTAGCAGTCGAGATGACAGGCATTGTATCCGCATGGCTGTAACGGATCGTGCAGCCACGTCTCGATCTCTGAGTCAACAGATGGCGACGTTTGCAAGACATCAACCATTTGCACGAACAGTTCGACGACGGTTGCAGCAGCAGCATGGACTCTCAGCTCGGAAACCATGGCTGTAGTCACAGACAGGAGCGCCTGAGATGGTGTACTCGACGACGAAGGTGGGTGCACGAATAGCAAAACGTCATTTTTTCGGATCAATCCAGGTTCTGTTCACAGCATCATGATCGTCGCATCCGTGTTTGGCGACATCGCGGTGAACGCACATTGGAAGCGTGGTTTCGTCATCGCCACACTGGCGTATCACCCGGCGTGATGGTATGGGGTGCCATTGGTTACACGTCTCTGTCACCTCTTGTTCGCATTGACGGCACTTTGAACAGTGGACGTTACATTTCAGCTATGTTAAGACCCGTGGCTCTACCCTTCATTCGATCCCTGCGAAACCCTACAATTCAGCAGGATAATGCACGACCGAATGTTGCAGGTATTTTACGGGCCTTTCTGGATACAGAAAATGTTCTACTGCTGCCCTGGCCAGCACATTCTCCATATCTCTTACCAATTGGAAACGTCTGGTCAATGGTGGCCGAGCAACTGGCTCGTCACAATACGCCAGTCACTACTCTCGATGAACTGTGGTATCGTGTTGAAGCTGCATGGGCAGCTGTACCTGTACACTCCATCCAAGCTCTGTTTGACCCAATGCCCAGGCGTACCAAGGCCGTTATTACGGCCAGGGGTGTTTGTTCTGGGTACTAATTTCTCAGGATCTATGCACCCAAATTACGTGAAAATGTAATCACATGTCAGTTCTAGTATAATATATTTGTCCATTGAATACCCGTTTATCATCTGCATTTCTTCTTGGTGTAGCAATTTTAATAGCCAGTAGTGTAGATTGCACTAGTTCATGAAATATTTATTTTTGTTCTGTTGGTCCTCAGTAAGCTCACTTGACAAAATATTTCTGACTTAAAATTGTATGCTACTGCTTTCCTAACTGACAGGAAACTGCGACGAATGTCACGCTGGTTGGTAAGAATCGGTCTCAGGCTAGGGACCAATTGTAATTGTCAGTGAATACATATCCATCTAAACCTGTTCCCTAGAGAACATAGCGAACTGAACAGCACGTAACTCGCAAAAGGCCTTTGGTCACAACGACACATCGAGGTGCAAGATGTCAGTGGCAAAGACAACACAGAAACTAGATACTAGCTGACGATTACACCGACAGCTCACTATTTTGCCTTTTCGAAACGATGCAAGTCGTCCAGTGCACCTGATATATACCAACTGCTGTTGAACAGGAGACCTGGGCTGCAAGGATGCGTAGCTGGTAAGCCACTGGGCATTTACTGTAAAGTTTTTACTTCCAACCGTTTACGGATTACAAAATATAAATATTTTCATACATTGGTTCTTGAAGAACCCAACTCCAAAAAATAGTAAAAATTGACACCAATATCCCTTAAAGCAGCATGGGACTCCGCCCTTTCCCATTTAGCCTTTGCAACAACAACAAAAACTAACTTAAGAAACAAACGAATTGACAAAGAATCCTTAAAACATAAATCATAATCTTCAGCTGGTCTCGATGAGTCGCAAGTGGCATTCAAAGATTTAAAGAAACCTCTAAACGCCAAAACACCAAGTAATCAGCTACTACTGCAATTTCTAGTAACTCCCTATCACCATTAAATAACGTTAGACAGTTACATCAGAATAAAGAGTAGAACATTAGTAAAACCAAGAGACAGCAAAAGGGTTCAATTACTCAAACTGGTGACGAATGGTATTTATAGAACCTTGATAAGTAACTTCTACAACCAAGCCACCAGTCATGTTATTCAGAATGTATCCTTCAGTAACCTGGCCATACAGTTATTGAAAACTCACGCTTCACGCACAAGTTAACATTAAACAGTCATTAAGAAAAGGGACTGGTTCAAAAGGTAACTGCCTCTTTACTCAGCCGGGCAGAGAAGCATCGAGTAGCACTTACTCGTGAAGGAGGAATTGGTTGCTTTGTACCAGGCCGAAGTCAGCCTCAGTATTCAGCCGCCAAGTAAAACACGCCCATGTGCTACTGCATGTACCAAGCCATATTAAGATACACAATATACAAGCAGACCTCTATAACTGAGAAAGGAACACAATAAACTTACGTATCATAATGAGATAATCATTTACACCAAAATTTTCTCTACCTTTTTCCACAAGGAACGAACACCCAATGCAGCAATGAAGTGATTTTATCAATCGTAGGAAACAGCAGTGAAACAATATAGCCTTGAAGTAAGTCACGGCCATAATGACTGACCAAATTATCATATAAAAGGTGGCAAGTCAATAGTTCGGAGTCTTACAGGTGAAATCTGGGTATCCTAGAGCATGTTATCTTTAGTGGCACTACATGCGACTGCGGACAGCTGGCCGCGCTTCCGTCGGGAACCGCACGTCTGCTGCGGTCGCAGGTTCGAATCCTGCCTCGGGCATGGATGTGTGTGATGTCCTTAGGTTAGTTAAGTTTAAGTAGTTTTAAGTTCTAGGGGACTGATGACCTCCGATGTTAAGTCCTATAGTGCTCAGAGCCATTAGAACCATATGTGACTGCGCACATTACCAATTTTTATAGGCACAGTCTACACTGCGGCACCTGAACTTATCTAGGCTAACAGCCCAGCCTAGAGAATCTGACACTTTGGCAACACAGTTAGCTTTACTGGAGACAGGGAATCTGACAGATCCTCACCAGTGTAAAACAGCGAAACCGGCGATGAGATCCACGCCCCTGCCTTGATGCGGTAACCGCACCTCTTAAAACGTTCTTTCTCGCCAGGAACGGGTCGCTTCCCTCTCCGGTGTACTTGTTCGTCTGCGGTGATACAAACACTGCCGCCTTTTCCACTTTCCACCGGTGCTTCTTGCTCGCGCTATGCTGGCTCAGCGAAATGTCGCGGTCTCCAAACAAGTCACCCCCTATCACTAACAGCCAAATGAGCGCTTGATCTGCAGTGTGTGACTGATGCAGTTGTCTCCAGAGATGCTTGTATGATGTTTTGGGTGTTTTGTTTGCAACATTACTTGACTCAGTCATTCTGGCTGCCGTCAACATGGACGACGAAGGTTATTTCAACAGTCTTGGTGACCAGACGTCGCACTTTCCTTTGTTCCTTCGAAACAAGTATGCTATGGACATTCCCACTTTCCAAGATGATAACAGTCGTATTGACAGGGCTGCACATGTGCATTTTTTGGTTTGGTGAACACTCAAGCACCGTTTCGAACCTCATCAGGCCCGCCATATTGTTTGATCCTAATTCCATATGACATGATGACATGTCTGGGACAGTGTGCAGCTGTGGGTGAAAAATTCTTGCAATTTGTAAGTTCCGCGGGTTCTGATCATCAATGAGTGGTTTCAGGTAGAGGTGAGATACCTAAAGGAACTAATGGACTTTCGGACACTCGTCCTTGTCGAATCAAGGTCACTGTCAGTAATAAAAGCCCTGTTACTGGTAGTCTGCTCTGGGTAATCTTATTTATTAAGAATTGAACTGTGTTATCCACAGCTTTGCTTCTTTATTTTTATTCTATTTAATAAAGCAATGCATTTCAGAGTAAACCAATCTCCCTTTAGAAATATGAAGAAATGAGGTGTATATTGTACGACGCAATTTTTAATGGAAGATAGTGGGAAGTCCAGCATCCGTAGTAAATTTTAATCTCTTTATCCTAGATCGATTCCAGCTACTGTATAGCTATTTTCATTGGAATAATATCCAAGTCATGATGACTCATCGTAAATAAAATCGGACATGGTACGATCTAAACGTTATCTGTAATGTCTAGGTGGTACTACAAGCAGGGCCGGCGCAAGGCATGTGCCGCTCCCTTTTTTTTTTTACCTCCGCCCCCTCCTTCTTTATTTGGACAAACTCAACATTCACGCCCAAGAGGGGATTCGAAACCAGACCTCGGAAGGAGCGGCTCCGGGAACTGTGACATGGCGCCTCGACTACCTGCCGGCCGCCCCCTTTTGAACAAGGGTACGGAGGAGGACTCATTTCCTCCTCGCCGCCGTGTTTACGCCGGAGGAACAGAGAGGGGGAAGCAGTCTGGCGTACAAGCCAGTATTCTTATGAGTGGAGCGCTGCCACCCTGTTACGCGCCGTGCTTTTACCCACAACTAGTTTTGTATAAGACGAAATCTAATTTGGAAATTCGAATGCAATGTTCTATACAGCGGTTACATGTTAAGCCTGAAGCAATTTTCCTAAGCCCTTCAATGGCAGTTTCCGAGTGTTTTATTCTTCCCACATTATGGTAAAAAATGGTTGAACATTACTACAGCCAAACATGTCCAACACCTACAATGGCTAGAAGTATTCCGAATGGGTAAATACGCTGCGAGTAATTACAAGGGATAAAGACATTGCAAATAAGCCTGGCATAAGTTGGGTTTCGACGTACTTTTGGAAATTTTTGCTGAACGGTTCTAGGCGCTACAGTCTGGAACCGGGCGACCGCTACGGTCGCAGGTTCGAATCCTGCCTCGGGCATGGATGTGTGTGACGTCGTTAGTTTTAAGTAGTTCTAAGTTCTAGGGGATTGATGACCTCAGAAGTTAAGTCCCATAGTGCTCAGAGCCATTAGAAAATTTTTGCTGTCCGTTTCTGAGTGATAGTCGGACGTTTTGGCTTTTCAGCCATGAAACACCTGACTCCGCCTGCATGAACAACAATTAAACTCTTACCAGCACTTTTGTTCGACAATACTACTCGCTCAGTGTCACTTTGCCAACATTTATTGACTGTGTAATGCGTGTGAATGCATGTTTCATGTTAGTAAACTACTGGTCGCTTTGATTCTGATGAAAACCTGAGAAAGTATGGTCTTTTAGCAACAATGCCCTCTCGTACGCACAAAACAATACGTTAATTTTTACACCTTCTAAAATGGAAATCCATAGACAGAACATTGCTTCTAAGGGTGTCCTTGCTAGCTTTGAAGCTCATTTCTGTTTGACAAAAGTTGTGCAGTTTTCGCAAAGTTCGTATTTCTTTCTATTGTTCGTAATGCCATAGAAATTGCTACCTGATAATACATTTATCCATATCATCGATTACACATTTATTTTGAGCTTCTTGCTTCTTCTTCTTGGGCGCTAGTTCAACCGTAGCCCCGCTGGGCCTCGTCACGCGACCCAGTCGGCAATAGGTATTATTGCTTTCTTTATAACGAAAACTACATTATTCGTTTCGGTAGTTGTCCGAGGGAGTCAAGATTGGTCAGAAGCACTTTCATTGCGTTTCGTAAGAACAGAAGAACTGGTGCGTCGGAATTTCTTGCAACTTGGGATGTAATAGGTAAGTGCGTTTCATATAACGTACAATTAGTATTAAGCATGCGCGTTACTCATAAGTTAGAATTTTTCTCCTTGATGATTGCAGAATAGGAAACTTTATTTTTCTTATGATCTGTTACTTCAAAAATTGCCAAGTCGGCAAATAAGCACGCGTCGTCCCCATAGCTAGAATGAAAATAAAGCGAAGAAAAGTAAAGTGATACGGCGATCGGCGATGACTAATTTGTTACTCCTTATTCCATAATCAGACACGAAAGAAGTGACACATGGAAATTACGACAGATGTCGAGTGTCAGTTCTTTGAAATGAACAACGGCAGTGCAGTGAGTTAATATATTTCGACTAGCATTAGTACCCGTCGATGCCCAGGTGTGTATTTATTGCATTATTATGTTACTCTATCTCCTTACCCTTCCTCTATCCATTGTCTTCCGTCCCATTCTTTGACCGTTTCACCTGCGTCTGTAGTGAAATTCGACCCGAAATTGAACTTCATGCGGCTCAATTCTTATGACTTCATCTCCTGAACAGTGTATCCTACAGCAATATAATTTTCCGTTTACGTGCAGTGAATATAAGGAAATTGTCTGCGAAGTGTGTTGCAAATATAGGTAGTACACTGACATCAACAGTTAGTTTCACGCAGATAGTTAGAGAACCAACTCGTGAAGCTAACGTTTTAGACCTCATAGCAACAAATAGACCGGAACTTTTCGACTCCGTGAATGTAGAAGAGGGTATCAGTGATCATAAGTCAGTGGTTGCATCAATGACTACAAGTGTAATAAGAAATGCCAAGAAAGGAAGGAAAATATATTTGCTTAACAAGAGTGATAGGGCACAAATCGCAGAATATCTGAGTGACCACAATCAAACGTTCATTTCTGAGGAAGAGGATGTGGAACAAAAATGGAAAAAATTCAGAAACATCGTCCAGTACGCCTTAGATAAGTTCGTACCGACTAAGGTCCAAAGCGAGGGGAAAGATCCACCGTGGTATAACAATCATGTACGAAAGGTACTACGGAAACAAAGAAAGCTTCATCATAGGTTTAAGAGTAGTCGAATCATAGCTGATAAGGAAAAGCTGAACGAAGCGAAAAAGAGCGTAAAGAGAGCAATGAGAGAAGCATTCAACGAATTCGAACATAAAACATTGGCAAACAATCTAAACAAGAACCCTAAAAAGTTTTGGTCATATGTAAAATCGGTAAGCGGATCTAAATCCCCTATTCAGTCACTCGTTGACCACGATGGCACCGAAACAGAGGACGACCGAAGAAAGGCAGAAATACTGAATTCAGTGTTCCGAAACTGTTTCACTGCGGAAAATCGTAACACGGTCCCTGACTTCAGCCGTCGCACGGACGCCAAAATGGAAAATATTGAAATAAACGATATCGGAATTGAAAAACAACTGCTATCACTTAGTAGCGGAAAAGCATCCGGATCAGACGAGATACCCTTAAGATTCTACAGTGATTATGCTAAAGAACTTGCCCCCTTTCTATCAGCAATTTATCGTAGATCGCTGGAAGAACGTAAAGTACCTAGCGACTGGAAGAAAGCGCAGGTCGTTCCCATTTTCAAGAAGGGTCATAAATCAGATGCGAATAATTATAGGCCTATTTCGCTTACGTCAATCTGTTGTAGATTAATGGAACATGTTTTGTGTTCTCGTATTATGACGTTCTTAGATAACACAAATCTCCTTCATCATAACCAACATGGATTCCGCAAACAGAGATCATGTGAAACTCAGCTCGCCCTATTTGCCCAAGAAATTCACAGTGCCGTAGACACTGGCGAGCAGATTGATGCCGTATTCCTGGACTTCAGGAAGGCATTTGATACGGTTCCGCACTTACGTTTAGTGAAAAAAATACGTGCTTACGGAATATCAGACCAGGTTTGTGATTGGATTCAGGATTTCCTAGAAGAAAGAACACAACATGTCATTCTTAACGGTTCAAAATCTGCAGATGTAGAGGTAATTTCGGGAGTACCGCAGGGAAGCGTGATAGGACCTTTATTGTTTACAATATACATAAATGACTTAGTTGACAACATCGGTAGCTCCGTGAGGCTATTTGCAGATGACACGGTTGTCTACAAGAAAGTAGCAACATCAGAAGACTCGTACGTACTCCAGGAGGACCTGCAGAGGATTAATGCATGGTGCGACAGCTGGCAGCTTTCCCTAAACGTAGATAAATGTAATATAATGCGCATACATAGGGGCAGAAATCCATTCCAGTGCGATTATGCCATAGGTGGTAAATCATTGGAAGCGGTAACGACCGTAAAATACTTAGGAGTTACTATCCGGAGCGATCTGAAGTGGAATGATCACATAAAACAAATAGTGGGAAAAGCAGGCGCCAGGTTGAGATTCATAGGAAGAATTCTAAGAAAATGTGACTCATCGACGAAAGAAGTAGCTTACAAAACGCTTGTTCGTCCGATTCTTGAGTATTGCTCATCAGTATGGGACCCTTACCAAGTTGGATTAATAGAAGAGATAGACATGATCCAGCGAAAAGCAGCGCGATTCGTCATGGGGACATTTAGTCAGCGCGAGAGCGTTACGGAGATGCTGAACAAGCTCCAGTGGCGGACTCTTCAAGAAAGGCGTTACGCAATACGGAGAGGTTTATTATCGAAATTACGAGAGAGCACATTCCGGGAAGAGATGGGCAACATATTACTACCGCCCACATATATCTCGCGTAATGATCACAACGAAAAGATCCGAGAAATTAGAGCAAATACGGAGACTTACAAGCAGTCGTTCTTCCCACGCACAATTCGTGAATGGAACAGGGAAGGGGGGATCAGATAGTGGTACAATAAGTACCCTCCGCCACACACCGTAAGGTGGCTCGCGGAGTATAGATGTAGATGTAGATGTAGATGTAATCTTTCTTTACAGGCTGGATCGAAACATGACCGACGGTAGAAAAATACTGTCTGGCAGTGAATATAGGAAATGATGGGCGCTGAAGGAAGATGACGATACGAAGCAAGAGGATGGACTACAACGATATTTCAAGCCAAAGAGAGAACGACCTAGCAGCGGTGAGGGTGGAAAAATAGATCGTGAAGTTACAGACGCTAGTGGAGCTGCTGCAGCTACAACTTTATCTTCAGGACAGGACCAGGAAGTTAACGAACACAGTACGGCGACCACCGCATACGGTAGCAATGCTGACGGTGGGCCATCCACAACATGTTCAACAGACCTCGTATGGACTCAAGACCTGCTTTGTGACTAAAGCTCCGAGGTTGAAACATCAGGCAGAACTGAAATTAGGCGACCCGAATCGGAAAATATCGGAGGAGCATCAGCCGAGGTACTCACCACCGGAGAAGGGATTGAAGGCGATCCTAAACTGGAAGACACAATTGACTCAGATCCCGGAAGATGGCCGGAAATTATTACCGACTGCATTCTAACGACTTTGGTCATGCGAGGTCCTCCCGAGCGCATTAAGGAAGCTGAATAATGTCCTAAAAACGCGGACAACCGGCGTTTCAGCCATGCGCACTACAGCTATTCTTTGAAGAATTTAGAAGAAGCAGATAGACATTGGTTGGTGTAAAAGAGCTTTTGTTGCAAAATTTTTCGTCATCTACAGTAAAAATTGCAAAGAACGGTATAAGCGACTGGCGGCACCTTGCTTCGTATCTTGATAGTCACGGGAAGTCTACCGAGCATTTGAATCCACATAAAAAGTGGATCGTGTTTTCCGAGGCACTGAAAAAGTCACGACCTGCCGACGGCCAACATCAGGGGCTTCTGAATACTGAAAGCGAACATTGGAATAATGTTCTTGAGCGCTTAATAGCAAAAATTCATTTCCTGGGTGGGCTATATCTGCCTTTGAGAGGAAGTACAGATACACCATTTCAGCCTGACAACGGAAACTTCTTGAAACTCGATGAATTATTCGGGAAGTTCGACACTGTGATGATGGAGCACCTGCACAGAACAAAGCAAAGTGAGAACCAGGGTCATCATTATCTTGGAAAAGAAACACAGAATGAAATAATTTATCCTATTCGATCATCTATAACCAACAACATTCTATTTATGATGAAATCTGCAAAGTATTACAGTATAATTTTGAACTGCACACCAGATATTTCAAAAGTTGAGCAGATGACAGCTGTGGTACGCTTCGTCCAGGAGACAAGACTCGACGGGGTATATGATGTCCGAATTCGGGAGCATTTCCAGTGGCCAATTTTTGAAGCTCCACTTTGACGCCGGTCGTACTCAAGCTCTTGGAAGATAAGAATATCCTATTGTGTAATATGAGCGAGGAAGGATACGACAATGGAGCAAACATGAAAGGAAACAAGTCTGGTCTCCAGAAAAGAATTTGAGACATGAATAAGACAGCATTTTATGTACCATGTAGCAGTTACTCATTGAATCTTGTTGTAAACGATGCCGCTATGTCTTCTAAATATGCTTTTTCCATGTTTTTGACAGTGAAAAGCTTGTACGACTTCTTTTCGTCCTCCGTTCGACGTTGGGATGGTTTGAAGAAGTATCTGACTAACCTGTCGCTGAAGCCACTGAGCGATACTAGGTGAGAAAGTCGCATCGATGCACTTACTGCCCTGAGGTTTCAAATTGGAGGCGTTTATGATGCACTGGTTCAGATATCAGAAGAATTCGATGGCATGACCGCTCACGAAACAACGTCACTTAAGAATCAAATAAAAAATTACACCTTTCTCACTTCTCTGGTAATCTGGTACGAGGTTCTGCTTCACACCATTGTAGTCAGTAAGACCATCCAGACCACTGACATAAATGTTTCTGAGGCCGTGGAAATGCTAGAAAAAACGAAAGCATATATTGAGACCTGCAGAACAAAAGAAAATTTATGTCTTTGTTGACGGATTCCAAAGAATTGGCTACAGAATTAGAGCTAGAAGATCTAACGTCACCACGGATAAGTGTTCCTGGCGACGAAGTAAGAAGCCTATAAACTTTACCTATTAAGGAGGGGATGAGACAACAGATGACCCAACAAAACGTTACAAGATTGCATTCTACTCTTATCTTTTAGCGACAGTAACCACATCTTTGGATGAGAGATTCAATCAACTGAAATCTCATTGTGATTATTTGATTTTCTCAACGACATCGGCGGATTGAAGAATGTGACTCCTGACAGCCTGGACACAAAGTGTAGAAACCTCGAAGCGATTCTGCAAGATCATGAGTCAAGCGACATTGATGCACTGGAGTTGAGGGAGGAACTAAAAGTGCTTTCAACATTGTTGAAACCTGGAATAGGTCCAAAGAGACTCTGAAGTTTATAGGAAGACATAATTTTTGCCCTAATGTTAACATTGCTCTGAGAATTCTCGTAACACTCCCAGCGACAGTTGCGAGTGGAGAGAGGAGTCTCTCAAAACTGAAATTGATTAAGACATACCTCCGATCAACGATGAGCCAAACTCGTTTGAATGATCTTGTAACAATATCGACTCAGCGCGAGCTTGCAGAGGACTTAAATTACACAGATAGTGTGAAAGAGTTTGCACAAGAAAAACCCAGGAAGGTTCCATTTGTCTTGTATTTTTTTATATTTTTATATTATGATCAGTGTCCTGGTGTGTTGTTTCTCATTTTGTTAAACATTAAATAGTTATTGTAAATATTATTGTTCAAACCAAATCATTTTTAAATTGTAAATATACTTTGTTTTCCGTTGAATACATTATCTGTCCACAACCATTGAAAAATGTTTATTTACGTTACCTGTAAGTTCATGCCGCGCGGGATTAGCCGAGCGGTGTAAGGTGCTGCAGTCATGGACTGTGTGGCTGGTTCGAGTCCTCCCTCGCGCATGGATGTTTGTATTTGTCCTTAGGATAATTTAGGTCAAGTAGTGTGTAAGCTTAGGGACTGATGACCTTAGCGGTTACGTCCCATAAGGTTTCACACACATTTGTACATTTTTGTAAAATGACAAGGCTTATTAAAATTAACTACATTTCTTCAATCAGGTTTGACTCCATTTTTCAGCTGGTACCCAGCGACTGTTTTGTACAAATCTGTAGAGAATGTCACCAATCAGTAGCAATTTTTATTTTTCAGATCTACATAGATTTCGGGCACAATACGGCTATTCTCAATGCTTTGAGTTATGTTTACATTTATACCGTCATGCTGAACGTAACTGTCAACATGACGGTTTAGATGTAACCACATATTAAAAGCTTTGAGACTGGTCACTCAATGGCCGAAACCTAGATAGATCTGAAAAGTAAAACGAAAAATTGCCATTAATTGCTGACATTTCCTTCAGATTTGTTTACATAAAATTTCACAAACGTCCTGTAAAAAAAAAAAAAAACCGGGGTGGGGGGGGGGGGCGGGGGCGGCAATTTAGCACCTCGCACGGGGCTGGCGCCGGCCCTGACCACAAGCAATAAACGGATTAAAATTTACGATCGATGCTGGGGTTTCTTTTATCTTGGATCTTATTACTGCGATCGTGGAGCACGCTTTTCCTGATGGAAACAAACCTGAAGACTATTTTCAATCTTCATCATAGCTGTCGAGTACGACCTACACAAAGTATTACGATTTATTTGTATCTTGTTCGCTTATCTAACATACAAAGTGATCGGCGGGCTATACGTAACCGCTAAACTTAGCTGTCCGAAACTATTTTCAGTCTGGATGCTTAATTTGCTTTGTATCGATAGTGAGGCACCGTTTGGTAGTCCATTTTCATTGCAGTCCAATCCCAAATGAAGATGTATTCGTCACATAACAACTGATTTCTGAAACAATCAACAGGTTAAACGTTCATTGTTTCAGATACCACATGGCAACTGGGGACGTATTACCGTGTAGCTGATTCCAGGAAGACGCACCATGTCCAGCGACCGTACCGCACACCTGTCCCGAGACCTGCGCCTTGAACCGCGAGTCTGTTTGCAGCACTGCTCTGCCTCGCGTGGCGTCGCGCGGCAGCTGTTTGCGCGCAGGATTTGCTCTACATCACGCGTGAGGCTAGCGCACCAGCAGGTGGCGTGTTTGCTCACGGCCCCGCTTCATACACACACACACACACACACACACACACATGCGTATGAGTAGGGTCCCCAGCCTGCACCTCGCTGCACACAGCGCTTGTTTGAGACCGCAATTATTTGATTTGTGTATCACAGCGGCCACCGCTGTATGCGTAACGACAGCGTCCGGCTGCGTAGAGCGTAAATACCAGAGGGGCGCGCTGCCTATCACAGCGAGGAGAGTGTCATTACGCGAGAAAAATTCAATGTTTTCTACCGGATAAGAGTTTCATTTCGAAATAGGATGTCAGTGTAGAAGGGTACTGTTTCGTGTAGATCAGGGATAAAAGTGAATCTTTTTCCTATCTAATGGGTCGACCTTGCACTGAGAAATGTATATTTTTAGGTTATTTACTCAGGGAGCTGTATTCGGATGTTCAATGATGACGTATCAGAGGTCACGCACTCTTCATGTCTTTGGTTGTTAGATGTAGGCTACTCCTTACTTCTTCGCTTCTGCTGTAAATCACTTACATTGTCTGCTATTTGATGCTACTACTATTTGCAGTGTTGTGAGATATAATCCTAGCTTAAGGACACCTGCGGTTTCTGTTTGGCTTCGGTTCAGTCATGTGTGTTCCTTTCAACTTCTGATCTGATACTAGAAAGCAATCGAATAAAAAAAAGCGGGGTATGTCTCAGTAGAGTTGTCAAGGCTTGAAATACAGGGTGGAATGTAATAAACTTCTGATTTTGGATGAAATAACAAAAATGAATACTTAAAACCTACATTTTTATTTTTCTCATATTGGAAAATAATGGAATTTTCTAATTACAGAGTTCAAACAGTATATCTGGTAAATGTCTGTCTTCACAATCCACTCCCTGCCGCAGTCGTTTTCTAAAATTCTCATGCAACTCTTTGAAGCATGTTTTCTGGTATTCTCAGTATTGTTACGTAGATCTTGCAGGGTATTGGTACGGTTGCTACACACTTTTGGCTTCAGGTAATCCCAAAGAAAAAAATAGCATGGGGCTACGTCCGGTGATCGTGCTAGCCAGTAGTGACCCCCTTTCGAGAGATAAGCCTTCCAGGAGACATTTGCCTCAAAAAATTCATGGTAATAACTGCTGTGTGTGCGTGTAGCACCGCCTTGTTGAAACCAGGTAGCCTGTAATTGCATTGCCTCGAAAGCAGGGTAGAAAAACTCTTGTAGCGTTGTTAAATAAAGATCCGATTTCACACTTACAACACGACGATTTTCCTGGAATAAGTAAGGGCCAGTGATGTCTGCTCCTGACACGGCGCACCACACCGTGACGCAGTCTGAGTGCAGGGGTCTGTGCCTAATTTACCTGGGATTCGTATAGCTCCAGTATCGTATATTCTGTTTGTTTACACACTCACTGAGATGAAAATGTCTCTCATCAGAAAATAACACATTAGCGTCGAGGACTGTGGTTGCAACAACGTATTCACAAGATGCTCTTCGTGATACATAATCCCGTATTGACAATTGCTGGACCGTGCACATTTTATACAGGTGAAAATTCAGTTCATTATGAAGAATCCGATGGAGAGAACGCCTTTAAATGTGAAGAGTAAGTGCATGTTTCCGAGCTGCGCCTTTCGGACATTGCAGTATTGCTGCTCTGACTCGTTCGACATTTTGTGGTGTTGTAACGCTTCTCTCAGATCCTCCTCGTACAGATGACACGTACCCTGCTGTACTGAATACATACACCCAATTTAAAATTGACTGCCGTCCAAGAACACGTCCGCGTAGAGGTTTCCAGTGCATTATCGTAACTGAGCAACAACTGAATACAACCCTCCCATCAGTCACTATTAACCATGTCCACTCTCCCCTCTTTTCAACCAACAGTGCTGCCACAACATGAATTCTAAAAAAGCAAATTACCGCGTTCCACCCAGTATAACGTTGACAGAAGTTTATAAAAGTTCCAAAAACTATAGAGATTATGTGGATGGAAGGAAAGGTGAAAGCTTTCTCAGAAGATCTAGGAGGTTATGTTAACTCACGAACTCTTCTTTCGCTGAAGCTGGAGACTAAGGATTCATGAAGATGATGGGAGCAAAAGTGTGTGGAGGGAGATATACAGGTCATAGTTAGAGAGTTGGTATTTGCAGAAAGGAGTGTGAGGTAGGTTACTAAAATTGAAGGAGATGGAGCGAAAGAACGGGTCAGACAGCAGGCCAAGACAGACTGACATCTCACAGGCGTAGAGATTTTACAGGTGTTCATATCGTTTGGCAATGCGGAGAAGAGTGGAACGGGCAGTGCTGTTTAATAAAGTTGGAACAGACACCAGCTTACAGCGTAACCTATCTACAAACTACAGTATAACACAAAGAAAAAACGACGCACCAAGAAGAAATTATCTGAATGGGACGCAAATTAGTAGATGAGATGTATATGTCGAGACAAACCGCCAAAGGAAATTGCATTATTAGATACTTAAATTGAAATGGATTAAGTTAGCATCGTTCCATGTAAGCTGCTTCCCATGGCATCGCCTTGTATTCTCTTGTAAGAAAAAAATGTGATAGAAATCAGAAATAATTTTTATTGAATATAGTTCTTCTAGTTAATATATGTCTGCTATATTTCTGTACTTGTAACGTCACAAATGAAACATAGTGCCCCTGTATTAACTGCACTTGGAAAGAATTTTTATTGCCACTTAGAACCAGCCAGTTTCCTGGTGTGGCACTTAGAAAGTTCTTCATAAATTATTTATTTTCAATTTTGTTTCGTTATTTGTTGAGGGTAACATAATTGTTCAAATGTTAAAATTTGTGTGAATTTCTAAGGGACCAAACTGCTGAGATCATCGGTGCCTAGACCTACACACTACTTAAACTAACCTATGCTAAGAACAACACACACGCCCATGCCCTCCAGCGGCCACTCCGCGTGAAGTAGCATAATTCTTTGCTATCAGAAAACCTTCTCAGTTTTTTGGATACAAGTAAGTTATGACAGAAAGATAGGCATTGTATTTAGGATTCAGTGCCTCAATCTACAAATCTCCATCTGTCTGTCCGACTCTTAAAAACTTTTTCTAGAGAACAGGTAGACGTATCAAGCTGATATTTATGTCACATACCATGATCTATTCGCCCTTGGCGGTTAATAAATGTAAGCTTCTAAGCCAATGCAAACAAAAAGCTGCCGCCATTTAGGTCACATATTTTGAATGTCTTTCACATTCTAAAAGTGGCAGTGGTAAAATACAGGGAGTGAAAGGCTATTTATAATTTGTACAGAAACCAGACGGCAGTTATAAGGGTCGAGGGGAATGAAAGGGAAGCAGTGGTTGGGAAGGGAGTGAGACAGGGTTGTAGCCTCTCTCCGATGTTATTCAACCTGTATATTGAGCAAACAGTAAAGGAAACAAAAGAAAATTTCGGAGTAGGTATTAAAATACATGGAGAAGAAATGAAATCATTGAGGTCCGCCGATGACATTGTAATTCTGTCAGAGACAGCAAAGTACCTGGAAGAGCAGTTGAACGGAATGGACACTGTCATGAAAGGAGGATATAAAATAAACATCAACAAAAGCAAAACGAGGATAATGGAATGTAGTCGAATGAAGTCGGGTGATGCTGAGGGAATTAGATTAGGAAATGAGACACTTAAAGTAGAGAAGATACAAAATGTAGACTGGCAATGGCAAGGAAAGCGTTTCTGAAGAAGAGAAACTTGTTAATATCGGGTATAGATTTAAATGTCTGGAAGTCGTTTCTGAAAGTACTTGTATGGAGTGTAGCCATGTATGGAAGTGAAATGTGGACGATGAATAGTTTGGACAACGATAGAATAGAAGCTATGGATATGTGGTGCTACAGAAGAATGCTGATGATTAGATGGGTAGATCACGTAACTAATGATTGAGTATTGAATGGAATTGGGGAGAAGAGGAGTTTGTGGCACAACTTGACAAGAAGAAGGGATCGGTTGGTAGGAGACGTTCTGAGGCATCAAGTGATCACCGGTTTAGTATTGGAGGGCAGCGTGGAGGGTAAAAATCGTAGAGAGAGACCAAGAGATGAATACACTAAGCAAATTCAGAAGGATGTAGGTTGCAGTAGGTACGGGGAGATGAAGAAGTTTGCGCAGGATAGAGTAGCATGGAGAGCTTCATCCTACCAGTGTTAGGACTGAAGACCACAACAAACAACAACATTTTGGATCTTGCAAACTCATTCTTATAACCTGTAGGTCACTTCCAGTTGGTCTAGAACAGCGGTCTCAAAACCTTTTAGTCCTCGGGCCACGTTGACTCCTCCACGAAGTCATAAGGGCCTAGATCTACCTAGTGGGATCAAAGCTCCATGGCACTCCATGATCACCGTAATGTAAGGCGAAAGGAAAGATGAAATCGCAACAATCTAAGGTTGTGGGAATAGCTAGCACTGAAACGAACTAAGATTTTTATTTAATTGTATAATTTTGATTGGAGGACGTACCTGACCGAAATTCTGGCGTATTTTATTCTGGCGAATTTCACCGACAAAAAAGTATGTCACTGCACATTCTTCACGAAAGCGTCCTGCAAAGTTAACGAAATCTCAAAATCATTGTTAGCAACACTATTGCTGCAAGACATAACAGAGGTAGAGTATGTCAACGCATTGTTATTTCAACCGGCGCAACAATAAGTTTAGTTATGTAGTCTTGTAGCGAGTAGCAGAGCCGGAGCATATATTTGATAGTTCTGTTGCATGATTGTGTCTATGTTGCGAGTGTCTCACGAGTTTTTTTAGTGTTATATGCGCTGTACTAGGAGGTGTGACGATGAAGTGTGGGACAATTCAAAGTTTGAATTCGAAGAGACAGGGAAAATCTGAAAATCGAAATACTTACAGCACGATTTGAGTATTTTTTCACTGTATTTTTCAGTGGAGCTACAGTGTAATTGTGAGTATTTAATTTAGTAATTAAAGTACCTTCAAAATAAATTCATTGCATTTTGTTTAGTTTTATTGGTATTAAATAGCACAATTTTATTTTCAGGTTACAATCTTTTGTGAAGTTCTGTACAAATATGGAAAAGAAACGAAAGGTTGACAGTGAATGTAGAATTTTTAAAGAGCAGTGGGGGTGTCAATATTTCGTGGTGGAGTCAAGCAACAAACCCATGTGTATTATTTCCAATGAAGCAATATCAGTCTTCAAAGAATACAATATAAAACGTCATTATGACACTAAGCACTCTCAGAATTACTCAAAGTTTACAGGCTGCGAACGACTAGAAATGTATGAGCCTCAGAAACGCCAGCTGAAAACCCAGCAGTCGCTGTTTAAGAAAGTAAATGCTGAACTACATGCAGCCACTCGTGCTAGTTTTCGTGTGGCTCATTTAGTAGCGAAACAGTGTAAGCCATTTGCCGACGGTGAATTAATTAAGAACTGCATTATTGCAACAGCAGTAGAAATGTGTCCAGAAAAAGTTAATTTATTTAAAAACATAAGTTTGTCGGCAAACACTGTCGCTCGAAGAATAGGTGACATCGCACATCGGGGATGTCCGGCCAGCCAACGCGGGCCGGTCTGCCGGCTCTCGCGGGCCGGTTTCGGCCCGTGGGCCGTAATTTGGAGACCACTGGTCTAGAATCAAGAAATTTGTCAAGAAGCAAGGCTTCACAGTGCAACTGAGGGAACAAAACAGAAAACTGTTAATCTGTAATTATATCACATAAAAATTTGTTTGTGGTTTTTTATCCAATGCAGAAGTTGATATTAAATCAATCAGCAGTTCTGCATTAAAGCTGACTAGGTCACAATAGTAGAAGTCAAACATCGGGCAAGGAATTATTTTATTGCTCATATGACGTGTTTCGGAATTTATCCATCATCATATATCCAGGAGCGATTACTAAACGTTCATGTGACGTTTCAAACTGTATGTGAAACAAACATTCGCAGACTACTCCGGATATTTGACGATGGATAAATTCCTAAACACTCATATGACCAATAAAGTCATTCCTTGCCTGATGTTTCACTTTTACCATTCCGACCTAGTAAGCCTGAATGCAGAGCTACTGATTTTATGTCACATTTATGTTATTGAAATTTAAGCTTGGACTCCCTGGGACTGATATTTAACCAGTATCAATGTCGATAACAGGCAAAAATGGTCGAGAATCGCAATTCTATATTCAAAATTAAGTTTTTACAGAACCCTTAGTGTGCGAGTCCTACTGGCAGCTGGGAATTTTTTTTATTTGGTTCTCCTGACAAACGTTACATTTGGCACATAAAATCTTTTCCATTTTCACACGTCAGCTGCGCTTTGGCTGAGATAAACAACATATGAAAATATTCCATCATTCACTGAATTTAGTCTTAGAACCCATGCATTTACTGATCGGTTTTTCCAAATCAGAAATGTACTACTTACGACAAGTGATGGTTATCTACGGCTGTGGGTTCAGCCTATGGATAAATTAAATAGTAAGAATAGATCCGAGTGCCATTAATAAAAAAAGTAAGAACCATAAAAGAAACTTCCTATGTCTCTTCTAGCGAGATAACAATGACAACAATGAAAATATGCACATTCCTTGTTTCAGTATAATTTTCTTTAATATAACAGTATAACTTGGATGTTTTCCTATTTCAGTAGCACAAAAAAACAAAGGCTCTGAGCACTATGGGACTCAACTGCTGAGGTCATTAGTCCCCTAGAACTTAGAACTAGTTAAACCCAACTAACCTAAGGACATCACAAACATCCATGCCCGAGGCAGGATTCGAACCTGCGACCGTAGCGGTCTTGCGGTTCCAGACTGCAGCGCCTTTAACCGCACGGCCACTTCGGCCGGCTCAGTAGCACAACTTACTCTATTTCAAATATGCAGCTTGCACCCGTGGTCTAGGGAATTTCCAAGGAAGTGGTGACCACGCTACGGGCACGGTAGCTCAGCGTGCTCGGTCAGAGCTCTGGTTTCCCTCTGTAATAAAATACTGTGTAAAGGAATCAACGACCGACTTGAACGGTCCCATGTTTGTTTTCTGATTGCTGTGACATAACATGAGATTGCACCTAACCAGAGGCAATTAAAATTCCAGTGTGCTATAGCGGAAGCCGACGTGACGAACAAACAGGGAAGAATATGTACTGATCAGACCCAATGCTCCACAAACAAAGATGGCTAAAACTTACTAAAAGTATCTTTTTCGTGAAGTTTTCCGAAGTGAAAATATTTAACAGATTTGTGATCTTTCAATACTGTATGAGAATAAGCGTATTGTATAAGAGTAAACGCTGATAATTTCAGCGAGAATTATTTTGAACAACGAAATTATCACATGTTAGTTACGTGTGAAGAATTCAGCGTTCTCTATTAATTTTCAACTGCTGGCACTAGAATGACACTGAGCACAGCGCTAATATCTTTGCACTTACATGGTTAACAGTTGAATCATTAATTTACAACAAGGCAGTGGTTTCCAGGATTCTTAATAATGTTTTCCTTCTTTGTTTATCTCGGTTTTGTACTTGTGCAATGGTAGGGGAAACTGTTGTGCTTGTATAGTGCTCCTACGATCGCTATGACGTACGTATGGTATCAGTTGAACAAGTTCTCTATTGTGGTGGAGCATGGGAACGTAGTGTTTCAGAGAGTCAAAATTACAAATTAATTAGGCTCTGGCTGCAAGGGTGGTCTTAAATTTTGCTGCTGACCGCTGAGGTGCTATTTTGTGTGTCGTGTTGTAATCTTAGGTATCTGTGTGCCATTTGCTGATCAGTAATGAGAGCAGGCTGTGACCCTAAAATTGTAAACAAATTACTTAAAATAAGTCAATATAATCCAAAGAAGAGATCTACGAGAAAGGAAAATATTGGAAAAAACTATGGTAACGGTAACTAACCTTGAGTTCGGGGTAAAACGACTGATTGCAGCATATCCAAAATTTAGGATAGAGACGCCAGACACATGCTATTATTTGCAACACACTCATACATACAAAGGATAATTCAGTGGAAACATAGGAAAGGTTAGTATATCAACAACAAGGAATGTCAGTAGTACAACGGATTTCTTCTGGCCTTTTTATCAGAAAAAACATATACCGCATTATCAGCATCCACTTTCGCAGATTATTTTCTATTCCTAGTACACCCAGGTGATTCAAGTGCTCCTGAAATAGAGAGGCACGAAGGTAGTTCTTAAATCTTCCCAGAACGGACGAAGGATCATTCAGAAGGGCAGTTTGTTTATGATGTGCTCAAACGAATTTGAAGAGCGATTCTGATCTTTGGATCGATATCAAAGAGATATTTCTCTCTTAGCGTTGTATTTAAGACAGCTAAAGAAGGACGGTTGTCGTATCCAGAACACAAAAGGAAACTTCTGCGGCGGACAGGTTCTATTCCGATAGACTCCCCTATATCCAATGAGTAACCATGGATCAGAAGTTTTGCAAATTTTAACTTCATCAGGGTCCATTTTCGTCAAACTGGATAAGTCACCAAGATAGTAATTAGCCTGTAAATAGTCTGTCCAATATAATTAAATAATTAGTCTTCACTACCAAACAATAAAATTTACAAACCACAGTTTTATATTCTGATCAACAGTCTGAGTCATCAATGAAATTCTTTTGGTTCTTCACACGTTATTGTTTAGTGTGCAGCATTTGCGTTTGATCTAAAATGTCCTATTCGTTCCTATTCTTACGTTCAACTAACTTTCTGTAGTTTGCACCGCTGATACCTTTCCTACCGTGGATACTGACGTTCACTTCAAACCATAAGTTCACTACAACAATAAAACAGGAACGGTATACACACGAACAATGATAAAAGCACGAAGCTGATTCCGCGCGACATCAAAGCTTCTGTTTCAAATTTGTTTGCTAAAAATTTGTCGCCCCTAAGAATTCGCTGCCCTGGCCCGTGAATATGTGGCTCAGGTGTATATAAGTGTCAACGCGGACGAAAGTGTGTTGAATGTTAGCGACGGGCGTCTAGCCACATTGGAGCTGATGTCCACTGTGTCATTACAAACTTTCAGTAAATTAAAAATCAGATTAATTTGTAATGCCGACCATGACAATAAAGCTGTGGTTCCCAGCCTGTGAGTAGTGAGCGGCAGAGGGGTAAAGAAACTTTCTGAGAGATAAAAATGACCAAGGAATTGTGCTATCGCAAATACGGTAGACTCCCACACTTCATACCCAGCATCACAATTAGGCGACTAGCATCCACTGCTGGATTAAACTCAACTCTAGACCTTTTCGTATACTGCAGTCTCCAGCCAAACTCGCTCATGCTGTTCCCGGTTTTTTTCCTAAGGCAATCTATTAAATTTCTGTTCCGTTGTAGACTCAGTTTTTATCCATTTCTAGGAATATATACAATAGCTGCATTCCAAGAAATGGATAAAAACTGAGTCTGGACTTGAGCTCTAATGTGGCTAGCCGTGCATTACTAACATTTCTACATCTACATCTACATCTACATCTATACTCCGCGAGCCACCTTACGGTGTGTGGCGGAGGGTACTTATTGTACCACTATCTGATCCCCCCTTCCCTGTTCCATTCACGAATTGTGCGTGGGAAGAACGACTGCTTGTAAGTCTCCGTATTTGCTCTAATTTCTCGGATCTTTTCGTTGTGATCATTACGCGAGATATATGTGGGCGGTAGTAATATGTTGCCCATCTCTTCCCGGAATGTGCTCTCTCGTAATTTCGATAATAAACCTCTCCGTATTGCGTAACGCCTTTCTTGAAGTGTCCGCCACTGGAGCTTGTTCAGCATCTCCGTAACGCTCTCGCGCTGACTAAATGTCCCCATGACGAATCGCGCTGCTTTTCGCTGGATCATGTCTATCTCTTCTATTAATCCAACCTGGTAAGGGTCCCATACTGATGAGCAATACTCAAGAATCGGACGAACAAGCGTTTTGTAAGCTACTTCTTTCGTCGATGAGTCACATTTTCTTAGAATTCTTCCTATGAATCTCAACCTGGCGCCTGCTTTTCCCACTATTTGTTTTATGTAATCATTCCACTTCAGATCGCTCCGGATAGTAACTCCTAAGTATTTTACGGTCGTTACCGCTTCCAATGATTTACCACCTATGGCATAATCGTACTGGAATGGATTTCTGCCCCTATGTATGCGCATTATATTACATTTATCTACGTTTAGGGAAAGCTGCCACCTGTCGCACCGTGCATTAATCCTCTGCAGGTCCTCCTGGAGTACGTACGAGTCTTCTGATGTTGCTACTTTCTTGGAGACAACCGTGTCATCTGCAAATAGCCTCACGGAGCTACCGATGTTGTCAACTAAGTCATTTATGTATATTGTAAACAATAAAGGTCCTATCACGCTTCCCTGCGGTACTCCCGAAATTACCTCTACATCTGCAGATTTTGAACCGTTAAGAATGAGATGTTGTGTTCTTTCTTCTAGGAAATCCTGAATCCAATCACAAACCTGGTCCGATATTCCGTAAGCTCGTATTTTTTTCACTAAACGAAAGTGCGGAACCGTATCAAATGCCTTCCTGAAGTCCAGGAATACGGCATCAATCTGCTCGCCAGTGTCTACGGCACTGTGAATTTCTTGGGCAAATAGGGCGAGCTGAGTTTCACATGATCTCTGTTTGCGGAATCCATGTTGGTTATGATGAAGGAGATTTGTATTATCTAAGAACGTCATAATACGAGAACACAAAACATGTTCCATTATTCTACAACAGATTGACGTAAGCGAAATAGGCCTATAATTATTCGCATCTGATTTATGACCCTTCTTGAAAATGGGAACGACCTGCGCTTTCTTCCAGTCGCTAGGTACTTTACGTTCTTCCAGCGATCTACGATAAATTGCTGATAGAAAGGGGGCAAGTTCTTTAGCATAATCACTGTAGAATCTTAAGGGTATCTCGTCTGGTCCGGATGCTTTTCCGCTACTAAGTGATAGCAGTTGTTTTTCAATTCCGATATCGTTTATTTCAATATTTTCCATTTTGGCGTCCGTGCGACGGCTGAAGTCAGGGACCGTGTTACGATTTTCCGCAGTGAAACAGTTTCGGAACACTGAATTCAGTATTTCTGCCTTTCTTCGGTCGTCCTCTGTTTCGGTGCCATCGTGGTCAACGAGTGACTGAATAGGGGATTTAGATCCGCTTACCGATTTTACATATGACCAAAACTTTTTAGGGTTCTTGTTTAGATTGTTTGCCAATGTTTTATGTTCGAATTCGTTGAATGCTTCTCTCATTGCTCTCTTTACGCTCTTTTTCGCTTCGTTCAGCTTTTCCTTATCAGCTATGATTCGACTACTCTTAAACCTATGATGAAGCTTTCTTTGTTTCCGTAGTACCTTTCGTACATGATTGTTATACCACGGTGGATCTTTCCCCTCGCTTTGGACCTTAGTCGGTACGAACTTATCTAAGGCGTACTGGACGATGTTTCTGAATTTTTTCCATTTTTGTTCCACATCCTCTTCCTCAGAAATGAACGTTTGATGGTGGTCACTCAGATATTCTGCGATTTGTGCCCTATCACTCTTGTTAAGCAAATATATTTTCCTTCCTTTCTTGGCATTTCTTATTACACTTGTAGTCATTGATGCAACCACTGACTTATGATCACTGATACCCTCTTCTACATTCACGGAGTCGAAAAGTTCCGGTCTATTTGTTGCTATGAGGTCTAAAACGTTAGCTTCACGAGTTGGTTCTCTAACTATCTGCTCGAAGTAATTCTCGGACAAGGCAGTCAGGATAATGTCACAAGAGTCTCTGTCCCTGGCTCCAGTTCTGATTGTGTGACTATCCCATTCTATACCTGGTAGATTGAAGTCTCCCCCTATTACAATAGTATGATCACGAAACTTCTTCACGACGTTCTGCAGGTTCTCTCTGAGGCGCTCAACTACTACGGTTGCTGATGCAGGTGGTCTATAGAAGCATCCGACTATCATATCTGACCCACCTTTGATACTTAACTTAACCCAGATTATTTCACATTCGCATTCGCTAATAACTTCACTGGATATTATTGAATTCTTTACTGCTATAAATACTCCTCCACCATTGGCGTTTATCCTATCCTTGCGGTATATATTCCATTCTGTGTCTAGGATTTCGTTACTGTTCACTTCCGGTTTTAACCAACTTTCCGTTCCTAACACTATATGCGCACTATTTCCTTCAATAAGAGATACTAATTCAGGAACCTTGCCCTGGATACTCCTGCAGTTTACCAATATTACGTTAACTTTTCCTGTTTTTGGTCTCTGAGGACGGACGTTCTTTATCAACGATGATAATGTCCTCTCTGGTAAGCCGTCAGGTATTTTATCGTTTCGCCCAAGGGGGGGTCCCTCTAACCTAAAAAACCCCCGTGTGCACGCCACACGTACTCTGCTACCCTAGTAGCTGCTTCCGGTGTGTAGTGCACGCCTGACCTGTCTAGGGGGGCCCTACAGTTCTCCACCCAATAACGGAGGTCGATGAATTTGCAACCATTATAGTCGCAGAGTCGTCTGAGCCTCTGGTTTAGACCCTCCACACGGCTCCAAACCAGAGGACCGCGATCGACTCTGGGCACTATGCTGCAGATATTAAGCTCAGCTTGCACTCCGCCGGAAGGAACCAAGGATGGCCTCAGAACCCAAGCGGCAGGCGTCATTCGTTCCGACATGTGCTACTATCTGCAGCCGGTCACACCCAGTGCGTTCAATAGCTGCCGGAAGGGCCTCCTCCACATTACGGACGAGACCCCCCGGCAAGCACACCGAGTGCACACTGGCATTCTTCCCCGACCTACCCGCTATTTTCCTGAGGGGCTCCATAACCCGCCTAACGTTGGAGCTCCCTATAACTAATAGGCCCGCCCTCTGTGACTGTCGGGACCTTGCCGGAGAATCGGCCACTGGCCCAACAGGCGAGGCATCCTGTGGTGGGTCGGAAACGATGTCATCACCACTAGGAAGCACCCCGTACCTGTTGGAAAGGGGTAAGGCAGCTGCCACGCGGCCAGATCCCACCTTCGCCTTTCGGCCAGGCACGCGCGAGCCCACCACTGTCCGCCATTCACCCTGGAGTGATGGCTGACCGGTAAGATGCTCACTGCCGGAAGACGCAGCGACATCAGGGGTTCCATGTGATTCCAAGGCCACCGAAGTAGGCATAGGTCTCACCACAGTTTCCCCAACGCCACTACGAGCCGACGCCTGCGCCTCGAGCTCGATGAGCCTAACAGACAAAGCCTCCACCTGCCCCCGAAGAGTGGTCAATTCTCCTTGCGTCCGTTCACAACAACCACAGTCCCTACACATGACTATGTTTACCCTACTCTATACGGTGACAAATTCCCAAGATAATCTTCTGATGAGCTACTCTGATAATCAAGAAACACTCACTGAAATACGAGACGCGAAAACTACGCTAGGTTTTCCCAGAAAAACTATTTAAAAGCTAAGCGCAGCAAATAAGTACAAAAACGCTTTATACAAACAGTACTCGCTGCTGCTGGTGCTCTCGCTCTGGCTGTCACAAGACAACTGCTGATTCAAGTGACTAGTGGCTAACGGCCGCGAAACAAACAAAAGACGGTTTTAGGGCGCTTTCTGTTCTAAACGATCAAGAAAACACTAAGAAATCTAACACGAAAACTACGTAAAGTTTTATCAAGAACTGTTAGTTACTATGCAGAGCAGATAAACACAAATAGAATCCCTTCCTTAGTGGAAGGTCGTAAACAAAATGCAAAATAAACGCTTTATACAAACAGTACTCGCTGCTGCTGGTGCTCTCGCTCTGGCTGTCACAAGACAACACATACTTTCGTCCGCGTTGTGACCTAGCGAATTATGTTTCTCAGCTTTATCTGTACGCGGTATGTGTCTTCGATGCGGTTCGTGGTCAGATACAATAGCGCAACCTGAAGCCTTGGCTAGCTTCTGCATGTATGTTGAAGCATCGATTTCTTGCAGTGTTTCCATGTTTATCTTCAGCTCTGAATTTACTGGAAGATTACGCAATATAAGCTTCGTGCAGTATCAGTACCTGCTGATATCTGTACCGCAACTACATCACACTTGCTATTGTTTAGCCGTATCATTTTGTAAAAAAAAAAAATTTGGTTTAAATGTCTCTAAGCACTATGGGACTTAACATCTGAGGTCATCAGTCCGCTGAACTTAGAACTACTTAGACCTAACCAACCTAAGAACATCACACACATCCATGCCCGTGGCAGGATTCGAAACTGCGACCGTAGCAGCAGCGTGGTTTCGGACTGAAGCGCCTAGAACCGCTCGGTCACGGTGGCCGGCTATCATTTCATCAACAGCACTTCATGATACGTGTAATCGTCACAGTTTCTGCTAAAGTTTCGTTATGTGAGGCATACAAATTGCTTATTTCCGACTACATGAATTGCAGCCCTATGTCCGGCAACTCTGCCACTCACAGTTGCTCGGAAATGTTTACGGCAGCATATTAGCGTACCAGAAGCGTTTAGGGAGGCCACGATATTGCACTGAAATAGACGAAAGCGAGCATGTGCAAGTGTGTGCGGCTCTCCGGTATGTGTATTCAAAGAAGAACAAATTTTAGGTAGAAAAAGAGAAATCGGTCTTTGTGGCCGCATTCTTTTTTCTAAGTGAATTTCTTCTGAAACTTTTCCAGCATATTAAAACATAATTTTGGACGAGTCGGAAACGCAAGTATTCCGAAGGTTTTTAAGGCCGGTCCCAACATGAAGGGCTGTGTATCAGTTACAACCAGTCCGGCTGCTGCTGATTCATAAAGAACTTCCCTTGGCTGTAGCTATGTAAAATGCACTTCTAAGCGATAGGCTTCTTGATGCCAGACGTCTAAAACGCTTCGATGGAGCTATGTAAGGAATACATTAAGACAGTTTTCAATCAAGTTATAAAGTTAATATATTGTTGAATTTCACCAGCACAGTGAGCCAACTATGCATTTCATAAATGTTGTCATCTACGACCAGAGTTATGGAACGTGAAAAGATGTGTAGGGCATCAAAAGACCACATCCCTGACTCACTATTTTGGCTTTTTCGAGACTTGCCGGCCGCCAGTCCTTCCAGCATTGGGCTGCTTCCTTCCACCCAGTGGTATCCAACATCCCCCACTCTAAGGTCACGTTATCGTGCCATCTAGTGATTGGCTGTCCACGCAGTTTTGAGCCATCCATCTCCCTTTCTTATATCTGGTTGACTATTTCGCCACAGTCCATTCAGAGAACGTGACAACGTCTCACTTTGGCGATGTTCGCTACCAAGATTTGGTAGGCTAGCTTAACAAGATCTTCAGTGGCTCTCCCAACCAATTTCCTTTACCCCTTAGTCAAATATTGTCGTAAATTGTTTCTTGTTCATTTTATTTTCGAAAACTGAGGGTTGGTGCTCTTCAGCTTTGGTGACGTTCAGTGTTTCCACTTCTTACAGCAATACTGGCCTGATGACTGTATTGTCGGCCGGGGTGGACGAGCGGTTCTAGGCGCTTCAGTCCGGAACCGCGCTGCTGCTGCGGCCGCAGGTTCGAATCCTGCCTCAGGCAGTGCTTAGGTTAGTTAGGTTTAAGTAGCTCTAAGTATAGGGAACTGGTAACCTCAGATGTTAAGTCCCATAGTGCTTAGAGCCATTTGAACTATTTGATGCCTGTTTTGTAGAGTTTCAACTTCGTTTCCCTTGTCAGGGAACTGGAGGACAGTAGTTTTTGGAGCGAAAAGTGAACCTTGTGTGCATTCCATATTCCAACTTAATATTCAGCCTCTCTTCTGTTGCAGTTTTCTATATTTAGGCCATTGTATTTCAGGTTGAGAGTGTTCTTGAAAGAGTAGGTTTCTGTGTGATGATCGTCACTTTGCTCTATAGTAATATGTCGCCTTTGTATTGTCGTGTATTCTGTCTTTTTTTCATTACATTGTAAAACTACTCTCACGGCGGTTTCATTTAGTTCCTCGAACAGTGTTTCAGTTTCATCACTATTACTTTCTGTTAAAACTATGTTGTCTTTATAGGTCGGCATATTTGATTGGTTATGTGTAATGTTTCTGCACGTTGCTTGTTTGGTTTCTTTGAGTATTTTCCCGGTGATAAGGTTGAGTATAAGTGGAGATTGCACATCACCGAGCTTCAGTGCAGTTTTGTTCTCAAAACAGCCCGATAATGAACCACCATATGACATGTTGTTTACCATCTTGTCCATAAAAGTTTTGATCAGGTTGATGAACTTCTTAGGGATATCGTATTCTGCTGCATTCTGTACACCGAATCGTAGGCCTTCTGAAAGTCAGTGAGCAAGTAACGGACGGTCTTTTTATATTACCGTTGTTTTTCATTGACGCTCTTGATACAAAATATGCTGTCTACTGTGGAGCCGTTTTGCCGAAAATATTACTGGTCCTCCCATATTGTGACCCCAGTATAGGGAGTGAGTTTTGCAAAACTATATGTGACAGTACGCTGACAATACACTGAGGTTACAAAAGTCATGGAATACCTCCTACTATCGTTTCGGAGCTCGACTTGGTAGCAACTCCACCTGGTATCGACTCAAGTCGTTGAAAGTCCCCTGCGTAAATGTTGAGCTGTACTACCTCTATAGCCGTCCATAATTGCGAAAGTGTAGCCGGTGCAGGATTTTGTGCACAAACTGACCTCTCGATTATGTTCCGGAAATGTTGTATGGGATTGAAGTCGTGCTACCTGAGTGGCCAAGTCATTCGCTCGAAGTGACCAGAATGTTCTTCAAACCGGTCGCGAACAATTGTGGCCCAGTGACACGACGCATTCCATCGTTGTTTGGGAACATACAGTCCACAAGTGGCAGCAAATGGTCTCCAAATAGCCGAACATAACCATTTCCAGCCAATGGTTGGTTCGGTAGCACTAGAGGATCCAGTCCAGTCCACATAAACACAGTCCACACCATTATGGAACCACCACCACTGAAACAGTGCGTTGTTGACACCTTGAGTCCATGGATCCGTGGGATCTACGCCATATTCTAACCCTACCAACTGAATTTGGGACTCATCTGACCAGAGTTCTGTTCCTCAGACTTCGAGGATCCAACCGATATCGTCACAAGCCCAGGAGAAGCGCTGCAGGCAATGTTGTGCTGTTAGCAAAGGCAGACGCGTCGGTCGTCTGCTGCGACAGCCTATTAACGCTGAATATCACCATACTGTGCTAACGGATATGTTCTTCGTATGCCTCACGTTGATTTCTATGGTTATTTCACGCAAGGACGTGTCTGTTAGGAATTACAACTGTGCGCAAACACTGCTGCACTCGGTAGGTAAGTGAAAGCCGTTAGCCACTGCGTTGTAGGTGGCGTGAGGTAATAATTTTGTACTCTCCGCACACTCCTCGCAGTATAGATCTCGAAATATTGAATTTCGTAATGATTTTCGAAACGGAATGTCCAACGTCTCTAACTCCAACTACCATTCCGCGTTCAAAGTCTGTCCGTTCTCGTCGCGATTCCATAATGAGGTCGGAAACCTTTTCGTACATATGACCTGAACAGCTGCACTAATGCTATCTCCTTTATACCTTCTTGACACAACCGCCATCTGTATATGTGCATGGACTGTGTGGCTGGTCCTGGTGGAGGTTCGAGTCCTCCCTCGGGCATGGGTGGGTGTGTGTTTGTTCTTAGGATAATTTAGGTTAAGTAGTGTGTAAGCTTAGGGACTGATGACCTTAGCAGTTAAGCCCATAAGATTTCACACACATTTGTATATGTGCATATCGCTACCCCATTACCTTCGTAACCTCAGTGTAATTTGTATGCACTGACTGGCAGGGAAATTCCTTTGTAATTTCTGCAGTTTTGTTTATCTCCTTTCTTGGGTGTGGACAATAATTAATTCCATCCAATCAACTGGTATTTTTCAAATCGCCAAATTATGGGAATAACACGAAAAAAACATCGCGGGCTGGAATGGCCGAGCGGTTCTAGGCGCTTCAGTCTGGAACCGCGCGACCGCTACGATCACAGGTGCGAATGGTGCCTCGGGCATGGATGTGTGTGATGTCCTTAGGTTAGTTAGGCTTAAGTAGTTCTAAGTTCTAGGGGACTTACGACCTCAGCTGTTAAGTCCCATAGTGCTCAGAGCCATTTGAACCATTTGAAGTTCTCCACACGAGGACAACACAGATGATGGTGTACGTTCTATTAAATGATGTTGGGAGACATTTCCTTTTTTTAAATTCGCGAACTTTGTGTCTGGGAGCATGTTAAAAACATTAAAATGTGTTCCCTGAGCTTAAATCTCTTCTAATCTGTAGTCTGAACACAGAGTCACTATATGAGCATCTTTACGCTGAAATCTTGTCGTTATGTGCTAAAAGATTGTCATTACTGTTGTTTCGACTCCTCATGGCATAAATATAAAAATGGCTCTGAGCACTATGGGACGTAACTTCTAAGTCGTCATGTTATTCTAGTCCAAACCTGTAATACATCAACTGACCCAACTACAAGTTTTGACTCCGACAGATACAACTACCAAGTTACGGTCAGAGCCTATCCCAGCTCCACAATTTGTACGAATATCGCTGACGGCAATCCTTGACTTGTCATGGTATATGGTCGGTTTGGTTTGCAATCTTTCCACTATATCATTTTGTGGAAAGGTTGTACTTTTGTCAATCATGCTTTCTGATTCAGTGGATGAGATCTTTCGACTCCTCATGGCATAAATATAAAAATGGCTCTGAGCACTATGGGACGTAACTTCTAAGTCGTCATGTTATTCTAGTCCAAACCTGTAATACATCAACTGACCCAACGACAAGTTTTGACTCCGACAGATACAACTACCAAGTTACGGTCAGAGCCTATCCCAGCTCCACAATTTGTACGAATATCGCTGACGGCAATCCTTGACTTGTCATGGTATATGGTCGGTTTGGTTTGCAATCTTTCCACTATATCATTTTGTGGAAAGGTTGTACTTTTGTCAATCATGCTTTCTGATTCAGTGGATGAGATCTTTCTGAGTCCATTTTCTTTGGTTTCTACATTGACTCTTTCATTGACTGTATTCCAGTATAATTTTGTTTTTTTGTTGCGATAGGTGGTGTTGTACATCCTGTATCAGTTTACAGAAACTGTCTTTCACAGCAGTTTCTTTGAAATTTGTAGGAGCATGAATCCTGACAATAGAGACAGTGAAACATCGGCCTTTCCATCATATGTTGCGTATTCTTTTCCCCGAATCTGATTACTGTTTCAACGAACTCGTATGAATTGAGAAACGCTTTTCCAAATTAGTACTTTTCAGTTTGTACATATCTATTAAAAATAATGTATTGTTCAACGTTCTGTTCGTATTCTCGAGTAATTTTTGTTTCTTGGATTGCAGCAACTTTTACATTATACAGTCTTTTTATATTCCCAGATTTTCACAGACTATTTGGATTCTATGTACCGATTCGTCAGACCATTGACCATCCCATCCATGGGAAGGGTTGTTAGCTCTAAACACAATGCCCCCCGGCCCCCAACAACCACCACCATCACCACCACCACCACCACCATGGGGGAAACAATCACTATTTTCTCGGTGTTAGGATACCGTAGCCGACGAAGAAATGGGAATGGAATAACATCAGGAGACACTGAATTAATTAGCTCATCCATCGGATCTTGCAGATAAGGAAATTACAGGGAATGACAGGTCGCTGCAAGATGCACTTCATCTAGCTCATAAGCTTACACTAAGACCGTAACTTAGAGAGGGTAGTTGGCACATTGCTGCCTATTCAACGTGTAAATACAAATATTGAATCTTCAAAAACGTTTGGGAGTCTTAATAAGCTAGTTCAATCATAACTGATATCATTGGTGCATAAGGAGGTATGTGACGTCTTCTCTACTTACTTTCGAATAAAACACCAAAAACTGTCCATAATCAGGAAAACTTTTTAATCGGTCTCGTCTTTCCTCAATACATCGAAATAACTTATTACTTAAACAAACAAAAATGTGCTGTGGTATGTGTTGAATTTTAAAATATTGGGCTTGTGTCGTTCTTATACCAAACACGTTTGTTTTATGGTTGCGATGTCAAGAAGTAAACAAGTAGCTAAAGAAACAGAAACTATAAACACTTTTCAGGATACTGTGTAAGATAAGGAGTCTAAGAATTACAAAATAAAGTGATATGTGTAGAAGGTTTACAAGAAGTTCATTGTGCCTCTCTCTCAGATGAACTGTATGTAGCAACCATAACAGTACTGGAACAGATCACCTTATTACAAAATTACATGTCTGAAACTGGCACATACTTCTTGGCAAGCTTGATGACATCATTCTATTTCTCGGAATTTAACGGCAGAGCTACTTTGTACAAGTGTTTCCTCAGGAAATGTCGACGTAGTTAAGACTTTCTGAAAGACGAGATCATGATTGGTAAGCTGTGATAATGATCCACTATCGCGAACTACATACTTGTGTGCGGTGGAGTACTAAAAGAACCTGTACTTCGAAACAGTAAACTTGTCACTACCAGCACCGAAACATCATTTTTGGGTGGAGCGAGGTCTAAAAATAGTTCTTTTGTAACATCAACCACATGACAGAATCTGACTACTGTTAGGTGCAATGAAACAAAAAAAAAATTGTTCAGATGGCTCTGAGCACTATGGGACTCAACTTCTGAGGTCATTAGTCCCCTAGAACTTAGAACTAGTTAAACCTACCTAACCTAAGGACGTCACACACATCCATGCCCGAGGCAGGATTCGAACCTGCGACCGTAGCGGTCTCGCGGTTCCAGACTGCAGCGCCTAGAACCGCACGGCCACTTCGTCCGGCGTGCAATGAAAAAGCAAGCCTGAACATGTCTGGTTCTTCCCCGAAACATCCGACCAGTCTAATCCGTATGTTTATCTGAACTCGTCCCAAGAACAGGTTTCATTCTTCATCACACAATTGAAAAATTTTCAGACTGTGAAAAGACAGATAAGTGGACTTACGTGGTTATTGAACCGATGCTTTCAATTATGGCTCACTATTACAGAACTTCTACTACGATGGTTGCAGAGAGAATGTCGTTTCCCTAATATCTGTCTCTGTCTTATTGCATTCTTTGTTCCATAGTTCTGGTCGGATATCTACGTACATTACTTATGAAATTCTTCGTTTCCTCGTTTGCTCGCTTCTACCTTCCTGCAAACAAGAAACAAGTCGAGGGCCACTGTCTCTCGAACTGAAGCGAAATACTGTTTTACGTCTACGATTTCGTGACTTGGCACTGAAACGTTTGCGGGGTGAGAAGGAGGAGTCAAACTGAGAGTGAGTGGGAATAATTCACAGACAGGGACCAACGTTTATATGACTTTGCGATACGCGAAATTTCGAACAACGACAATGCTTCTGTCGTACCCCAGCAACTATGTGATACGGCTTGTTCCATTTGTATCATGTACAATAATTATGTGTTGTTTATGGTTGGTCAAAGCAGAAAAATACGTAAAGAGTTATTATAGGTTAAGTGAAAATTTTAGAGACCTTGACACGTTAAGCCACAATATTCGGAAGTGGCAACAGTCGAACGAGGAAATCCGGCATGTGCGTCGACATTGGTCACGTTTCTGTCCAACGTGAGAAGGCCGATGACCGGCGGAGTCTACGCAGCAGCAGTCAGTACTGCGACAGATCAACGACCGCGCAGACGGGAAATGCTTCCAAGGAGAACAACGACCAGCGCATTTCGCACATCAGCAATCAAAACCCCACGAACTGTTAGCGTACTGAACTCACGTGCTTGACGTATCTGGCGATGCGGAGGACGACGAAAAGGCAATGCCCAACCACGCCAGCATACAGGTAAAATAATGGAAAGCTGGCACGCGTGTCGACATTGCTCACCTTCCTGCCCAGCGTGAGACGGGTAGATCAACGACCGAAGAATCGGACGCCGCTCTAGAAACTTCGCGACACTGGTGACAACATCGAATAAATACTTCCGACAAACGGGCATGAAGAGGTCCTTCGAGGGGAGAAAGTAGACACGAAGATACGTCGCCTAAACGGGCGGACCGTACGAGGGCAGTTCAATAAGTAATGCAACACATTTTTTTCTGAAACAGGGGTTGTTTTATTCAGCATTGAAATACACCAGGTTATTCCCCAATCTTTTAGCTACACAACACTATTTTTCAACGTAATCTCCATTCAATGCTACGGCCTTACGCCACCTTGAAATGAGGGCCTGTATGCCTGCACGGTACCATTCCACTGGTCGATGTCGGAGCCAACGTCGTACTGCATCAATAACTTCTTCATCATCCGCGTTGTGCCTCCCACGGATTGCGTCCTTCATTGGGCCAAACATATGGAAATCCGACGGTGCGAGATCGGGGCTGTTGGGTGCATGAGGAAGAACAGTCTACTGAAGTTATGTGAGCTCCTCTCGG